>NC_042995.1:10345839-11035839 GCF_901001165.1 Salmo trutta | reverse complement strand
CTCTTCCTCCTGCAGCTCATGGCAGCCATCATCTTCATCAGTATGGGAGTCATCGCTTCCTTCTTCTGTGCCATCGTGGACGGAATCATCGCGGCTGAGTTCATAGTCAGTACACACGCGCACACACACACACACGCACACGCGCGCACACACACACACACACACACACCCTCTGCTCAGGCTGACTCCGGAAATTAAACCGTGGCCAACTGTCCCCGTCACCGCTCTGTCGTTACTCACGTAGCAACAGTCAAATCAGACCAATCTATCTCAGCACTCGCCCTGCCCGGCATTGTGGGTGCTCTGGTCTGACAGCCCAATTAAGACTGATTGAACATCCCATAATAACACTAACATCCCCTCACTCTGAGACAAGACAAGCTACAGAATGCTAGGTTGCCTCCCAAACAGCCCCTTTTTCCCCAGATAGTGCACTACTTTTAACACAGCCTTAAAGTGGAACTGACAGTGTTTTAACTACTTTGCAGATATGAAACAAACAGACACTCATATTATCAGTCAAAAATATTAAATTCCCCGTTTATGCTACAAACCAACTTTATAAGAGTTTTTAAAAGTAGGTTCTATGTGACTCAACATTCCATGACGTACACTAAGACATTGTTGGTAGAATAGATGGATGCAGTTCAATGCATGATTCATATAATTCACCAATACATTTTTTAATACTCCAAAAAATACTGCTATCAGGTTGCAAATCACAGCTGGCCTGGTACATTATTTGCTGCCTCCATTCGCGATGCACTGTTTCAGTTTCAATGAGGGAATATTTTTAACAAAAACGGACGAATGTAACTAAGGCTGGGGATGTCAATACAATCAAACTAGCAAGGGCAATGATCACAAGTCAGTCATAACGTGGCTAAGAGGCTAGCGTATCTATTTATGTAGCAAGATAAAAACACAGAGCCTAACGTTAGCTAGCTAGCTGCTAGGAGGATGTCATGTCATTGGAGGAGTGACTGAATTTTTCCCTCGTATTGTTTCTCGGTGGCTACACAGTTAGAGATGCTAAGTGTCATTTAGTTAGCTAGTAAGAACATGAACGACTGTTATCAAGCTAGCATGTCTCTTGCGTTTGCAAATTCACCGGCTATCTCCTCCGATTTCAGAGCACTCTTGTCTGTGTGCCAGGGCACAGAATAACTGGTTCATTTACAAAAGCTCAACACCCGCTGAATATGACCGGTGTCAGTAAACGTAGGTAAAAAAAAGTCATAGTTAGTCAAGAACACTCTGGATAACATGTAAACAGCCTAACCAGCTCTGCAGAAGGACGAGTAGGCTACAATTCCACACCGTTTATCAGTGCAATTTTGATGGCCAACTAGCTGAAACAGTTTGAGAGGGTTTATCTAATGTTCCTTTGTTAGATTTTAGCTCATCTTGTTCAGGCTAGCATTAGTTGTTGATCTTGTTGTTGATGTCCATAACTGAGGGAGAGAGAGCCTACCTTTTCATGGTTGTTTGATCAATAGGACTGTAAAGTTCCCAAATGGAAGAGCACTCCTGTGGTATCGACATATTTTCAGAAATCCATTTACAGTGCCTTCGGAAAGTATTCAGACACCTTGACATTTTTGACATTTTGTTAGGTTACAGCCTTATTCTAAAATGAGGGGGAAAAAAATATATAATCAATCTACACACTATACCCCAAAATGTTTGCTAATTTATAAAAATAAAAAAACAGAAATTTCACATTTACATAAGTATTCAAACCATTAAGTCATTATTTTGTTGAAGCACATTTGGCAGTGATTACAGCCTTGAGTCTTCTTGGGTATAACGCTACAAGCTTGGCACACCTGTATTTGGGGAGTTTCTCCCATTCTTCTCTGCAGATCCTCTCAAGCTCTGTCAGGTTGGATGGGGAGCGTCGCTGCACAGCTATTTTCAGGTCTCTCCAGAGATGTTAGATCGGGTTCAAGTTCGGGCTCTGGCTGGGCCGCTCAAGGACATTCAGAGACTTGTCCCGAAGCCACTCCTGCATTCTCTTGGCTGTGTGCTTAGGATCGTTGTCCTGTTGGAAGGTGAATCTTCACCCCAGTCTGAGGTCCTGAGTGCTCTGGAGCAGGTTTTCATCAAGGATCTCTCTCTGTACTTTGCTTCGTTCATCTTTGCCTTGATCCTGACTAATCTCCCAGTCCCTGCCGCTAAAAAACATCCCCACAGCATGATGCTGCCACCACCATGCTTCACCGTAGGGATGGTGCCAGGTTTCCTCCAAACGTGACGCTTGTCATTCAATCATCTTGGTTTCATCAGACCAGGGAATCTTGTTTCTCATGGTCTGAGAGTCTTTGGGTGCCTTTTGGCAAACATCAAGCGGGCTGTCATGTGCCTTCTACTGAGGAGTGGCTTCTGTCTGGTCACTCTACCATAAAGACCTGATTGGTGGAGCGCTACAGAGATGGTTGTCCTTCTGGAAGGTTCTCCCATCTCCACAGAGGAACTTTAGAGCTCTGTCAGAGTGACCATTGGGTTCTTAGTTACCTCCCTGACCAAGACCCTTCTTCACCGATTGCTCAATTGAATTTACCACAGGTGGACTCCAATCAATTGTAGAAACATCTCAAGGATGATCAATGGAAACAGGATGCACCTGAGCTCAATTTCGAGTCTCACAGCAAAGGGTCTGAATACTTATGTAAAAAGGGCTTTATAAATAAATGTCATTGATTGATTAATTGATTTATGCAAACAAGCCATTTGCCACAAGGGCCGGCCAGGGCGTCCTGAGTGGCGCAGTGGTCTAAGGCACTGCATCGCAGTGCTAGCTGTGCCACTAGAGATTCTGGGTTCGAGTCCAGGCTCTGTCATAGCCGGCTGCGACCGGGAGACACATGGGGTGGCGCAAAATTGGCCCAGCGTCGTCCGGGTTCGGGGATGGTTTGGCCAGCAGGGATGTCCTTGACCCATCGCGCACTAGCAACTCCTGTGGCGGGCTGGGTACAGTGCACGCTGACATGGTCGCCAGGTGTACGGTGTTTCCTCCGACACATTGGTGCGGCTGGCTTCCGGGTTAAGTGGGCATTGTTTCAATAAGCAGTGAGGCTTGGTTGGGTTGTGTTTCGAGGACGCACGGCTCTCGACCTTTGCCTCTCCCGAGTCCGTATGGTTGCAGCGATGAGACAAGACTGTAACTACCAATTGGATCCTACGAAATTGGGGAGAAAAATAAAAAATAAAGGGCCTGCCATCATTCACTATGAACTGGACTGTGTGTTTACAGGCAGTAGGACCTGTCATCATTCACTATGAACTGGACTGTGTGTTTACAGGCAGTAGGACCTGTCATCATTCACTATGAACTGGACTGTGTGTTTACAGGCAGTAGGACCTGTCATCATTCACTATGAACTGGACTGTGTGTTTACAGGCAGTAGGACCTGTCATCATTCACTATGAACTGGACTGTGTGTTTACAGGCAGTTGGCCTGCCATCATTCACTATGAACTGGAATGTGTGTTTACAGGCAGTAGGACCTGCCATCATTCACTATGAACTGGACTGTGTGTTTACAGGCAGTAGGACCTGTCATCATTCACTATGAACTGGAATGTGTGTTTACAGGCAGTAGGACCTGTCATCATTCACTATGAACTGGACTGTGTGTTTACAGGCAGTAGGACCTGCCATCATTCACTATGAACTGGACTGTGTGTTTACAGGCAGTAGGACCTGTCATCATTCACTATGAACTGGACTGTGTGTTTACAGGCAGTAGGACCTGTCATCATTCACTATGAACTGGACTGTGTGTTTACAGGCAGTTGGCCTGCCATCATTCACTATGAACTGGACTGTGTGTTTACAGGCAGTAGGACCTGCCATCATTCACTATGAACTGGACTGTGTGTTTACAGGCAGTAGGACCTGCCATCATTCACTATGAACTGGACTGTGTGTTTAGAGGCAGTAGGACCTGTCATCATTCACTATGAACTGGACTGTGTGTTTACAGGCAGTTGGCCTGCCATCATTCACTATGAACTGGACTGTGTGTTTACAGGCAGTTGGACCTGCTATCAGTTGCAACAGCGCCACTTTAGATTATTAGAATGCATTCGCAAAAAGCCACAAAATACACCTCCAGTCCCTTCAGAAAGTATTCAGACCCCTTGACATTTTCCACATTTTGTTACATTACAGCCTTATTCTAAAATGTATTAAATAAAAACAAATCCTCAGCAATCTACACACAATACCCCATAATGACAAAGCGAAACATGTTTAGATATTTTATTCAAATTTATTGAAAATAAAAAACAGATACCTTATTTACATCAGCCAATGTCACAAATTGCTATACAGAAATCCAGCCTAAAACCCCAAACAGCAAGCAATGCAGGTGTAGAAGCACGGTGGCTAGGAAAAACTCCCTAGAAAGGCAGGAACCTTGGAAGAAACCTAGAGAGGAACCAGGCTATGAACGGTGGCCAGTCCTCTTCTGGCTGTGCCAGGTGGAGATTATAACAGTACATAGCCAATATGTTCAAACGTTCATAGATGACCAGCAGGGTCAAATAATAATAATCACAGTGGTTGTAGAGGGTGCAACAGGTCAGCACCTCAGGAGTAAATAACATTTGGCTTTTCATAGCTGATCATTCAGAGTTAGAGACAGCAGGTGCGGTAGAGAGAGAGAGTCGAAAAAAAGCAGGTCCGGGACAAGGTAGCACGTCCGGTGAACAGGTCAGGGTTCCATAGCCGCAGGCAGAACAGTTGAAACTGGAGCAGCAGCACAACCAGGTGGACTGGGGACAGCAAGGAGTCATCAGGCCAGGTAGTCGTGAGGCATGGTCCTAGGGCTCAGGTCCGCCGAGAGAAGAGAGAAAAGAGAGAGAGTTAGAGGGAGCATACTTAAATTCACACAGGACACCAGATAAGACAGGAGAAATACTCCAGATATTTTTATTTTATTTATTTTATTTCACCTTTATTTAACCAGGTAGGCTAGTTGAGAACAAGTTCTCATTTGCAACTGCGACCTGGCCAAGATAAAGCATAGCAGTTAGACACATACAACACAGAGTTACACATGGAATGAACAAAACATACAGTCAATAATACAGAAGAAAAAAAGAAAACAAAAAGTCTATATACAGTGAGTGCAAATTAGGTAAAATAAGGGAATTAAGAAAATAAATAGGCCATGGTGGCAAAGTAATTACAGTATGGCAATTAAACACTGGAATGGTAGATGTGCAAAAGATGGAATGTGCAAGTAGAGATACTAGGGTGCAAAAGGAGCAGAATAAATAAATAAATACAGTATGGGGATGAGGTAGATAGATGGGCTGTATACAGATGGGCTATGTACAGGTGCAGTGATCTGTGAGCTGCTCTGACAGCTGGTGCTTAAAGCTAGTGAGGGAGATGGGAATCTCCAGCTTCAGAGATTTTTGCAGTTCATTCAGCTCCTTTTGCACCCCAGTCATTGGCAGCAGAGAACTGGAAGGAAAGGCGACCAAAGGAGGATATAACAGACTGATCCTAGCCCCCGACACAGAAACTAAAGGCCTACTGTAGTATGACTACTGTAGCTCTGATTGGCTATAGCGCACCGACCAGTCTGCGTAGACTCCGGTCTTTTATTAGGTTTTATTTACTGCAGTGTCTATTAATTGTCCAAACGCACAGCCATTTTCCCACTATATATTGCTATAGAATTTTCACATATGCCTTACTCTATGTAATTCCCAAACATTCCAAGAATTTATGAAAACGTCAAAATGACCATATCTAATGGCTCGCTTGTCAGAAAATGATTCATATTCTTCCTGGGGCTGTATATATGAACACATTTTAATAAGATTTCCTGTTGTTAAAATGCTGTCAGTTTCAACTTGAATCTCCTCTCTGTTTCCTCTCTCAGGACAGGAGGCCGCTGCTGGAGGACAGGTGTGAGTTCTACGCCAGTGGATCAGGGTACGCCTACGACAACTATTATACTGAGGTGAATCAGAGCACACACACCCACACCCACCACACACACACCCCCACCACACACACACCTCTTCCACACACACACACCTCCACCACGCACACACATCCTTCCTAAGTATACTGTGTGTGAAAATGGTTGAATGACTTGCTTATGGCTTTTCAGAATTCATTAAAGCTAGATGAAGTCTTTACAGAGTTAGTAAAAGTTGTGGGGCGGATCTTCCCTTCCCACTCAGTACAGCGGGTTCAGTGTTACCATGGAGATTGAGCCTGTGTCTGAAATAACACCCTATTCCTTTAATAGTGGAGGGGGGACGTAGATCTAGCTTTAGAGTCTGAGATAATACATAGTTAGGGGTTATGGGGTTATATCTAGCTTTAGAGTCTGAGATAATACATAGTTAGGGCGGGGTAGATCTAGCTTTAGAGTCTGAGATAATACATAGTTAGGGGTTATGGGGGGAAGATCTAGCTTTAGAGTCTGAGATAATACATAGTTAGGTGTTATGGGGGTAGATCTAGCTTTAGAGTCTGAGATAATACATAGTTAGGGGGTATGGGGGGTAGATCTAGCTTTAGAGTCTGAGATAATACATAGTTAGGGGTTATGGGGGGGTAGATCTAGCTTTAGAGTCTGAGATAATACATAGTTAGGGGTTATGGGGGGACGTAGATCTATCTTTAGAGTCTGAGATAATACATAGTTAGGGGTTATGGGGGGTAGATCTAGCTTTAGAGTCTGAGATAATACATAGTTAGGGGTTATGGGGGGGTAGATCTAGCTTTAGAGTCTGAGATAATACATAGTTAGGGGTTATGGGGGACGTAGATCTATCTTTAGAGTCTGAGATAATACATAGTTAGGGGTTATGGGGGGTAGATCTAGCTTTAGAGTCTGAGATAATACATAGTTAGGGGTTATGGGGGGGTAGATCTAGCTTTAGAGTCTGAGATAATACATAGTTAGGGGTTATGGGGGTAGATCTAGCTTTAGAGTCTGAGATAATACATAGTTAGGGGTTATGGGGGGTAGATCTAGCTTTAGAGTCTGAGATAATACATAGTTAGGGGTTATGGGGGTAGATCTAGCTTTAGAGTCTGAGATAATACATAGTTAGGGGTTATGGGGGGGTAGATCTAGCTTTAGAGTCTGAGATAATACATAGTTAGGGGTTATGGGGGGGTAGATCTAGCTTTAGAGTCTGAGATAATACATAGTTAGGGGTTATGAGGGGGTAGATCTAGCTTTAGAGTCTGAGATAATACATAGTTAGGGGTTATTGCCATTTTACAGGTTACCTGCAGCTGTAAGGGATGGGGTGGGGCTTTTGGATGGGGCTTTTCTTGGGCTCTCTGGCACCATCTACTGACAGTTACATATTATGTTATTTGCAGCCATAGCAATGTCTCTTTGCTGTCTGTGCTGTCTGTGCTGTCTGTCTGTCTGTCTGTCTGTCTGTCTGTCTGTCTGTCTGTCTGTCTGTCTGTCTGTCTGTGCTGTCTGTCTGTCTGTCTGTCTGTCTGTCTGTCTGTCTGTCTGTCTGTGCTGTCTGTCTCTTTGTCGTCTGTGCTGTCTGTGCTGTCTGTGCTGCCTGTCTGCCTGTCTGCCTGCAGGTGATGTGCAGCTCATTCAACAGTGAGTGTAAAGTGAGAATGAAGAGCAACACCTGCTACTGCTGTGACCTGTACAACTGTGAGAGGTAAGGAAAAACACCTCTGTGTGTGTGTGTGTGTGTGTGTGTTCATGTGTTTGCGTTCAAGCGCGGAGGTGTGTGTGTGACTGTCTGTTGTCTCCTCTCTCTCCTCCAGTCCAGACTACCATTCCCAGTACTATGAGTTCACTCTGTCTCCTCTCTCTCCTCCAGTCCAGACTACCATACCCAGTACTATGAGTTCACTGTCTCCTCTCTCTCCTCCAGTCCAGACTACCATACCCAGTACTATGAGTTCACGGGGGTGAGTAGCTGCTGGGATGTGGTCCATCTCCATCGTCTGCTGTGGGTCTGTGTGGTGCTCAACATAATGGGCCTGTTCCTGGGAATCATCACAGCTGCAATACTGGGGGCTTACAAGGACCTGGTGGGCGCACACACACACACACACACACACACACACACACACACACACACACACACACACACACACACACACACACACACACACACACACACACCACACACACACAATATGCATACACAGTACCTAGAACACACGTCTGTTAGGTAGCTATTTCATTTGTTATTGTGTACACTAACTATATTTATTCTTCTCTCTTTCTCCCTCCTTCCCTCCCCTCTTTTTCTCTCCTCTCCCCTCTCCTCCTTCTCTCCCTTCCACTTCCTCTCTCTCCCTCCCTCCTTCCTTCCTTTCCTCTCCATCTCCCCCTTCTGTCTCCCTCCCTCCCCCCTTCCCTTTCCTCCTTCTGTCTCCCTCCATCTCAGGCTCCTGCTCCCCAGATGTCCCCCAGTCCTGCCCCACCTTCCCACATCATGTATAACCCCACCCAGCACGTGGTGACCTACGCTGGCTTCTGCCCCAACGGACAGGCCCTGCCTGCCTACCCCAACTACCCCACTCTGCCCCTGCAGGTTAGACCCCAACTACCCCACTCTGCCCCTGTAGGTTAGACCCCAACTACCCCCAACTACCCCACTCTGCCCCTGTAGGTTAGACCCCAACTACCCCACTCTGCCCCTGTAGGTTAGACCCCAACTACCCCCAACTACCCCACTCTGCACCTGTAGGTTAGACCCCCAACTACCCCACTCTACACCTGTAGGTTAGACCCCCAACTACCCCACTCTACCCCTGTAGGTTAGACCCCCAACTACCCCACTCTGCCCCTGCAGGTTAGACCCCCAACTACCCCACTCTGCCCCTGCAGGTTAGACCCCAACTACCCCACTCTGCCCCTGTAGGTTAGACCCCAACTACCCCACTCTGCCCCTGCAGGTTAGACCCCAACTACCCCACTCTGCCCCTGCAGGTTAGACCCCAACTACCCCACTCTGCCCCTGCAGGTTAGACCCCCAACTACCCCACTCTGCCCCTGCAGGTTAGACCCCAACTACCCCACTCTGCCCCTGTAGGTTAGACCCCAACTACCCCACTCTGTCCCTGTAGGTTAGACCCCCAACTACCCCACTCTGCCCCTGCAGGTCAGACCCCAACTACCCCACTCTGCCCCTGCAGGTTAGACCCCAACTACAATAGTATTTCCAAAGCTTCTCGTCATCCAGTGATATGAATGTCTCTTCTCTGTTGTCTCTCTCCTCTCTCTCCTCGCTCTCTTCTCTCTTTCTCTCTCTCGACCTCGGTCTCTCTCTCTCTCTCCTCTGTTGTCTCTCTCTTTGCTCCTCTTCTCTCTCTCTGTCTTTCTCAGCACCACAGCAGTTACCAGGCCCCCTCCACCCCCCAGCCCAGCCTGGAGATGACTCTGACCCCCTCCTCTCCATCAGAGGAGAGCCAGAGCCAGCCTTCCTCCCAGGCCCCCAGCCAGCCCACCTTCCAGACTGGCTCCCAGGACCCTGGTCAGGGTTACATGCTAACGCCCAACGCCCCTGCCCTCTACCCTGGCCCCGTCTACGGGCCCTCCGGCTTCGAGAAGCCCCCTCCTTATGCATGCTGAATGCCAACCTGACCTTTAGCCTTTGACCTTTAGGCCAGGGTAAGAGAGGCTTATGTCCAGAAACAACCCCTAGCCTCTGTCACCTGGTCAGCACAGACATGAAGGAATCAGCTAGGTGTGACAGCTTCCATATATCCTTTCAATCAATCAGATATGGCTTCCATATAACAATATCCTTCCAATAATTGCTTCTTACGCCCAGCTATGTGATTCCTTTAGATCTGCACACAACAACGAGTTAGGGAATAAAAGGGACTAGGAGACAAGGGACTAGGAGACATGGGGCTAGAGAAAAAGGGACTAGGATACATTGGGCTAGGAGACAAGGGACAAGGATAAGGGACTAGGAAAAGGGACTAGGAGACATGGGGCTAGGGGAAAAGGGACTAGGATACATTGGCCTAGGAGACAAGGGACTAGGATAAGGGACTAGGTCTTGTTTCTGGACTAGGCCAGAGAATGTAGCACAAGCAGGATTGGGTAGGTCACTTTTAAAATGTACCTGTCCAAAATTGTAATTATTGGATTATTCAAACTCAGTAATGTAATCTGATTACTTTGACTGTTGCAATTAGATTAGAGGGATTTGAAGAAGACAAACTTGCATACTACCAATTGAACAACATTTATTGAGGATAATTTCAATGGGAAGAGGTCCAGAAACAGCCCCTAGCCTCTCTCACCTGGTTAGCAGTCAGCACAGACCTGGAGGAACCAGATGGTGTGATGGCTTCTATATACCCTTCCAATCCATCAGATATGGCTTCCATTTACCCTTCCAATCCATCAGATATCGCTTCTATATACCCTTCCAATCAATCAGATATGGCTTCCATTTACCCTTCCAATCAATCAGATATGGCTTCTATATACCCTTCCAATCAATCAGATATGGCTTCTATATACCCTTCCAATCAATCAGATATGGCTTCCATTTACCCTTCCAATCAATCAGATATGGCTTCTATATACCCTTCCAATCCATCAGATATGGCTTCCATTTACCCTTCCAATCCATCAGATATCGCTTCTATATACCCTTCCAATCAATCAGATATGGCTTCCATTTACCCTTCCAATCCATCAGATATGGCTTCTATATACCCTTCCAATCAATCAGATATTGCTTCTATATACCCTTCCAATCAATCAGATATGGCTTCCATTTACCCTTCCAATCAATCAGATATGGCTTCCATTTACCCTTCCAATCAATCAGATATGGCTTCTATATACCCTTCCAATCCATCAGATATGGCTTCCATTTACCCTTCCAATCAATCA
Organism: Salmo trutta; assembly: GCF_901001165.1. Classification (NCBI taxonomy): domain Eukaryota; kingdom Metazoa; phylum Chordata; class Actinopteri; order Salmoniformes; family Salmonidae; genus Salmo; species Salmo trutta. The sequence continues at coordinate 11,024,953 of NC_042995.1, read as the reverse complement.
GATATGGCTTTCATTTACCCTTCCAATCCATCAGATATGGCTTCTATATACCCTTCCAATCAATCAGATATGGCTTCCATTTACCCTTCCAATCAATCAGATATGGCTTCTATATACCCTTCCAATCAATCAGATATGGCTTCCATTTACCCTTCCAATCAATCAGATATGGCTTCTATATACCCTGCCAATCAATCAGATATGGCTTCCATTTACCCTTCCAATCCATCAGATATGGCTTCCATTTACCCTTCCAATCCATCAGATATGGCTTCCATTTACCCTTCCAATCAATCAGATATGGCTTCTATATACCCTTCCAATCCATCAGATATGGCTTCCATTTACCCTTCCAATCCATCAGATATGGCTTCTATATACCCTTCCAATCAATCAGATATGGCTTCCATTTACCCTTCCAATCAATCAGATATGGCTTCCATTTACCCTTCCAATCAATCAGATATGGCTTCTAAATACCCTTCCAATCAATCAGATATGGCTTCCATTTACCCTTCCAATCAATCAGATATGGCTTCTATATACCCTTCCAATCAATCAGATATGGCTTCCATTTACCCTTCCAATCAATCAGATATGGCTTCTATATACCCTGCCAATCAATCAGATATGGCTTCTATATACCCTTCCAATCCATCAGATATGGCTTCCATTTACCCTTCCAATCAATCAGATATGGCTTCTATATACCCTTCCAATCAATCAGATATGGCTTCTATATACCCTTCCAATCAATCAGATATGGCTTCCATTTACCCTTCCAATCAATCAGATATGGCTTCCATATACCCTTCCAATCATTGCTTCTTACCCAGCTATCAGATTCCTCCAGAACTCCACACAACAACGAGGTAAGAACTAGAAGGGACTAAGAGATTATGGGCTAGGAGATAAGGGGCTAGGAGAAGGTGCTAGGGCGTGTTTTTGGACCAGGCCAGAGAATGTAGCAGAAGCCACCTCACAGACAGATAAGCCATGACAGAGAGAAGGCCTCTGGACTTTAATAATCATCTATTAATGTAGTGCAGGTTAGACCCCAACTACCCCACTCTGCCCTGCAGGTTAGACCCCAACTACCCCACTCTGCCCCTGTAGGTTAGACCCCCAACTACCCCACTCTGCCCCTGTAGGTTAGACCCCCAACTACCCCACTCTGCCCCTGCAGGTTAGACCCCAACTACCCCACTCTGCCCCTGCAGGTTAGACCCCAACTACCCCACTCTGCCCCTGTAGGTTAGACCCCAACTACCCCACTCTGCCCCTGCAGGTTAGACCCCAACTACCCCACTCTGCCCCTGTAGGTTAGACCCCAACTACCCCACTCTGCCCCTGTAGGTTAGACCCCCAACTACCCCACTCTGACCCTGTAAGTTAGACCCCAACTACCCCACTCTGCCCCTGCAGGTTAGACCCCAACTACCCCACTCTGCACCTGCAGGTTAGACCCCAACTACCCCACTCTGCACCTGCAGGTTTGAACATGTTTTAAATACCCTACTGCGTGGCTATGATGTTGACTTTGGTATTTTGGCATGTTGTTTATCAATCTGTTAATAGCAATATTGAAATGCTTATAACATTGTTATAATAATCATTTATTGACCTATTGCCTTTATCGTGGATATCATATATATATTTACCTTTCAACAGTTTCTGTCTCTAGACTTCCAGGCTGACTGTAGACACTATTTATCAAACCATCATGTGCAATTATTAAACTGAATCAGTAGCTTTTAGAGTCTAACTACATACTGTATCTCCTATGATATAATATACCACCAGACTGGTGATCCCAGTAACTGATAGACATACTGTATCTCCTATGTTATAATATACCACCAGACTGGTGATCCCAGTAACTGATAGACATACTGTATCTCCTATGTTATAATATACCACCAGACTGGTGATCCCAGTAACTGATAGACATACTGTATCTCCTATGATATAATATACCACCAGACTGGTGATCCCAGTAACTGATAGACATACTGTATCTCCTATGTTATAATATACCACCAGACTGGTGATCCCAGTAACTGATAGACATACTGTATCTCCTATGTTATAATATACCACCAGACTGGTGATCCCAGTAACTGATAGACATACTGTATCTCCTATGTTATAATATACCACCAGACTGGTGATCCCAGTAACTGAGACATACTGTATCTCCTATGATATAATATACCACCAGACTGGTGATCCCAGTAACTGAGACATACTGTATCTCCTATGATGGTTATTATCAGTCTTGTTATATCTTCATATATAGTTTATAAAGTGCATATACAGTACCAGTCAAAAGTTTGGACACACCTACTCATTCCCGGGTTTTTCTTAATTTCTTATTATTTTCTACATTGTAGAATAATAGTGAAGTAATCAAAACTATGGAATAACGCATATGTAATCATGTAGTAACCAAAAAAGTGTTAAACAAATCTAAATATAGTTTAGATTCTTCAAAGTAGCCACCCTTTGCCAAGACAGCTTTGCACACGCTTGGTATTCTCTCAACCAGCTTCACCTGGAATACTTTTCTAACAGTCTTGAAAGAGTTCCCATATATGCTGAGCACTTGTTGGCTGCTTTTCCCTCACACTGTGGTCCAACTCATCCCAAACCATCTCAATTGGGTTGAGGTCGGGTGATTGTGGAGGCCAGGTCATCTGATGCAGCACTCCATCACTTTCCTTCTTGGTCAAATAGCCCTTACACAGCCTGGAGGTGTGTTGGGTCATTGTCCTGTTGAAAAACAAATGATAGTCTCATTAAGCGCAAACCAGATGGGATGGCGTATCACTGCAGAATGCTGTGGTAGCCATGCTGGTTAAGTGTGCCTTGAATTCTAAATAAATCACAGACAGTTCACCGGCAAAGCACCCCCACACCATCACACCTCCTCCTCCATGCTTCACGGTGGGAACCACAAATGCGGAGATCATTCGTTCACCTACTCTGCGTCTCACAAAGACACAGTGGTTGGAACCAAAAATCTAACATTTTCACTCATCAGACCAAAGGACAGATTTCCACCGGTCTAATGTCCATTGCTCGTGTGTCTTGGCCCAAGCAAGTCTCTTCTTCTTATTGGTGTCCTTTAGTATTGGTTTCTTTGTAGCAATTTGACCATGATGCCACAAGGCTCCCTAAATTCTATCAGCATATCGAATGCGTGACACGGGCTGGTAACATTCTGGACAATTGCTACCCTAACTTCCACAATGCATACAAAGCCCTCCCCCGCCCTCCCTTCAGCAAATCTGACCATGACTCCATTTTGTTGCTCTCAGCCTATAGACAGAAACTAAAACAGGAAACGCCCGTGCTCAGGTCTATCCAATGCTAGTCTGACCAATCAGATTCCATGCTTCAAGATTGCTTCGATCAAGTTCCGGGTAGCCTCAGACAATAATATTGATGTATACGCTGACTCGGTGGGTGAGTTTATTAGCAAGTGCATCGGTGATGTTGTACCCACTGTAACTATTAAAACCTTCCCTAACCAGAAACCGTGGATTGATGGCAGCATTCGTGCAAAACTGAAAGCGCAAACCACCGCTTTTAATCATGGCAAGGCAACTGGAAACATAATTGAATACAAACAGTGTAGCTATTTCCTCCGCAAGGCAATCAAACAAGCAAAGCGTCAGTATAGAGACAAAGTAGTCGCAATTCAACGGCTCAAACACGAGACGTATGTGGCAGGGTCTACAGTTAATCACGGATTACAAAACGAAAACCAGCCCCGTCGCAGACACCGATGTCTTGCTTCCAGATAAACTAAACTAAACTTCTTTGCTCGCTTTGAGGACAATACAGTGCCACTGACACGGCCCGCTATCAAAGTCTGTGGGCTCTCCTTCACCGTGGCCAACATGAGTAAAACATTAAACGTGTTAAGGCTGCCGGCCCAGACGGCATCCCCGGCCGCGTCACTAGAGCATGCGCAGACCAGCTGGCTGATGTGTTTGCGGACATATTCAATCAATCCCTATCCCAGTCTGCTGTGCCCACATGCTTCAAGATGGCCACCATTGTTCCTGTTCCCAAGAAAGCTAAGGTAACTGAACTAAATGACTACCGTCCCGAAGCACTCACTTCTGTCATCATGAAGTGCTTTGAGAGACTAGTCAAGGATCATATCACCTCCACCCTACATGATACCCTAGACCCACTTCAATTTTCTTACCGCCCCAATAGGTCCACAGACTGTCTATCCCATCTGGACAAGAGGAATAGCTATGTAAGAATGCTGTTCATTGACTACAGCTCTGCATAGTACCCTCCAAACTCGTCATTAAGCTTGAGACCCTGGGTCTTGACCCCCTGTGTAACTGGGTCCTGGACTTTCTGACGGGCCGCCCCCAGGTGGTGAGGGTAGGAAACAACACCTCCACCCCACTGATCCTCAACACTGGGGCACCACAAGGGTGCACGCCTCCAACTCAATTATCAAGTTTGCAGACGACACTCCAGTGGTAGGCTTGATTACCAACAACGACGAGACAGCCTACAGGGAGGAGGTGAGGACCTTTTCCTGGTATCAGGAAAACAACCTCTCACTCAACGTCAACAAAACAAAGGAGATGATCGTGGACCTCAGGAAACAGCAGAGAGGGCAGCCCCCTGTCTACATTGACGGGACAGTAGTGGAGAAGGTGGAACATTTTAAGTTCCTCGGTGTACACATCACAGACAAACTGAAATGGTCCACCCACAGACAGTGTGGTGAAGAAGGCGCAACAGCGCCTCTTCAACCTCAGGAGGCTGAAGAAATTTGGCTTGTCACCTAAAACACACAAACTTTTACAGATGCACACTCGAAAGCATCCTGTCGAGCTGTATCACCGCCTGGTACGGCAACTGCTCCGCCCACAACCGTAATGCTCTCCAGAGGGTAGTGAGGTCTGCACAACGCATCACCGGGGGCAAACTACCTGCCCTCCAGGACACCTACAGCACCCGATGTCACAGGAAGGCCAAAAAGATCAACAACAACCACCCGAGCCACTGCCTGTTCACCCCGCTATCATCCAGAAGGCGAGGTCAGTACAGGTGCATCAAAGCGGGGACCGAGAGACTGAAAAACATCTATCTCAAGGCCATCAGACTGTTAAACAGCATCACTAACAGAGTGGCTGCTGCCAACAAACAGACTGAAATCTCTGGCCACTTTAATACATTTCATAAATGGATGTAATAAAGGTATCACTAGTCACTTTAAATAACACCACTGTAATAATGTCTACATATCCTCAATTACTCATATGTATATACTGTATTCTATACCATCTACTGCATCTTGCCTATGGCGCACAGCCATCGCTCATCCATATATTTATTAATCCCTTTACATTTGTGTGTATAAGGCAGTCGTTGTGAATTTGTTAGATATTACTGCACTGTAGGAACTAGAAGCGCAAGCATTTTGCTACACTCGCATTAACATCTGCTAACCATGTGAATGTGACCAATAAAATTTGATTTGATGAAGGCCTGCCTCCTCGGAATAGTTGATGGTGAGATGTGTCTGTTACTTGAACTCTGAAGCATTTATTTGGGCTGCAATTTCTGAGGCTGGTAACTCCAATGAACTTATCCTCTGCAGCAGAGGTAACTCTGGGTCTTCCTTTCCTGTGGCAGTCCTGATGAGAGCCAGTTTCATCATAGTGCTTGACAGTTTTTACGACTGCACTTGAAGAAACTGTCAAAGTTCTTGATATGTTCCGTACTGACTGACCTTCATGTCTTAAAGTAATGGACTGTCGTTTCTCTTTGCTTATTTGAGCTGTTCTTGCCATAACATAAACTGTCTTTTATCTTCTGTATACCACCCCTACCTTGTCACAACACAACTGATTGGCTCAAACACATTAAGAGGGAAAGAAATTACACAAATTAACTTATGGCACACCTGTTAATTGAAATGCATTCCAGGTGACTACCTCATGAAGCTGGTTGAGAGAATGCCAAAAGTGAGGCTACTTTGAAGAATCTCATATTTGGATTTCTTTAACTTTTTTGGATACTACATGATTCCATATGTTATTTCATAGTTTTGATGTCTTCACTATTATTCTACAATGTAGAAAATAGTAAAAAAAAACTTTAAAAAAAACTAGAATGAGTAGGTGTGTCAACTTTTGACTGATACTAAAATAGATATTAGAGAGTTATATAAACACTGCTGTAGAGAGTAGGAAGGGCTTGGTTCAGAGAGTAGGAAGGGCTTGGGTCAGAGAGTAGGAAGGGCTTGGGTCAATGATTAACTGGAACATAAATTGAGAGGAGAACCAAATGTTTGAAATGTGAACCAACTTCTCTCACTGTGGTGGGATCCTGGTATTAAAATGTTTTACATGATTAAAATACTCAACTGAACCATGCAATTTGTTATTACGCTTCTGGTTCCACCTAGTGGTCATGTGATGTAGTTGCAGTGTTCAGCTCTGATGACCAGGGCCCTGTTCAAAACTAGTGCACTACATAGGGAATAGGGTCCCATTTAGGACAAAACCATAATGAGCAGTACAATAAAAAAAAATATACTAAAAACAATCTCTCCACAACCAGTTTTAAAACTCCATGCCATCATCTTTATTAAGTTTTCAAACAGACTGAATTGATGTGATCAGGGATGTAAAGACTAAAAGACAGGTGAACACATCACCAGCCAAACAAACCTATAGTATAATAACACACAACACAGAAGAGAAAACCATCGACCGCTCCATTGTGAAATTCAGCAGAAACTCTAGATCCCAGAGGAGGAAATACTGCAGCCCTTTTTGGCCTAATGAAAGATGTTCTTTGTTTTTCTGACATTCTTTAGAGAAGTGAAACTGTTTTGGATGATTATCTCGATGCGTTGAGGTCGTTTTTTTTTCCTTTTGTATTTTTTCTAAAAAGCATTTAGTCACATTATTTACACATACAGTATATTACAGCGCTTACACTCCTATTCTCTCAGTAGCTCCGTGTGGTGAAGCAGTGCTCGATGCCCTCCCCTGTGTCTGATTGGTTACTGCATGTTAATTAGCCTCATCTGATTGGCTTAGTGTTTTCCTGGCGTGTGCTGATTGGTGATACTGAGGGAAGGGCATGTGAAAGGGGGACAGTATGGAGTGTTTCATTGGCTGAGGGTGGGTGGATGTCACTGTAGAGGACTAGAAGCATGGTTTGGAGGGTAAGGAAGGTTTTTTAATGGGGTCATATTAAGAGAAGGCCTAGCCCTATGCTGTAATCTGTAGGCAGTGTGCAGAGCTAAATTGCAGGTAGACTAAGTTTGCAATAAGTTGGAAAGCACCAAACAGATGTTTTTATTAAACTCAGTCCATTTTTACCTGCGATGGTGTGCAAGTTTTACAATAACAAAGCCTTGTGCTACTGAATACACCCCCAAACACACCTTATAGGTTTTATTCCACAAGGGACTGGGTCAGTTTACCAAACCTCTTCTGGAGTACTGCCAGCTATTCCACTTCTGGATCCAGTTTGATCACCGTTAGCTCTGATGAAGGCCATGAGGCCGATACATAAGCTTATTACACTAAAAGATACTGGCAAGAGCAGCGTGAGATATTGGATTTTTGTTTTCAAGATATCACTGAATTTTCCTACGCACCTGCAACCAGCAGCCTCAGATGTGAGAGTGCTGCTCCTACATTCGATCACGCTGAGAGCAGAATGACTGAGGGTAGTCCAGGAGAAGGGTTGGCCAGGAGAAGGGTTGGCCAGGAGAAGGGTTGGCCAGGAGAAGGGTTGGCCAGGAGAAGGGTTGGCCAGGAGAAGGGTTGGCCAGGAGAAGGGTAGTCCAGGAGAAGGGTTGGCCAGGAGAAGGGTAGTCCAGGAGAAGGGTAGTCCAGGAGAAGGGTTGGCCAGGAGAAGGGTTGGCCAGGAGAAGGGTTGGCCAGGAGAAGGGTTGGCCACTTGGCCAGCTCCTGGGTACATCCCAAATGGCACCCTATTCCCTAAATAGTGCACTAGTTTTGACCAGAACCCATAGGGATCATATAGGGAATAGAGTGCTATTTGGGACTCATTCCTTGCTTAGGTTAAGGCCCTGTGGGTTATGGTGGACTGTAGTGGACGGGGTGAAGTTTCCCCTTGCTACAGATCTAGGATCAGCTTCCACTCCCCCTAAACCTAACCATTTGTGGGGGAAAATATCAAACTGACCCAAGATCAGTGTCTAGAGGCAACTTCCCCCGACTCCAGTGAGGACGGGGCTGAAGGGGACTGCAGCGGTCACAAGGCCCCCCCCAGCAGAGGGCAGGAGTGGGAGCGGATGTCGTTGTGTTTGTGGAAGGCCTCGTCCAGGTCCAGAGCCAGGCCGTTGATCGTCACCTCCATGCAGCCGCGGTAGAAAGACGACACCAGGGTCGACACCAGGGGCACGTCTGGTACAGGGGTTAGAGGTCACAGGTCAGAACTGAAATTAATGACATCAGTTGAAGTGGTTAATGGTAATGGCGAAACTGTGTGTGTCAGTGAGGCTCTTTGTTTGTAACTGGGTGTTTGTCTAGAGTACAGTAGTGATGAGTGTGTTGTTGCATGTCTCTCTCTGCCTATTCCCGTCTACCTCACCGGGGAGCCCTCCTATTCCCGTCTACCTCACCGGGGAGCCCTCCTATTCCCGTCTACCTCACCGGGGAGCCCTCCTATACCCGTCTACCTCACCGGGGAGCCCTCCTATACCCGTCTACCTCACCGGGGAGCCCTCCTATTCCAGTCTACCTCACCGAGGAGCCCTCCTATTCCCGTCTACCTCACCGGGGAGCCCTCCTATACCCGTCTACCTCACCGAGGAGCCCTCCTATTCCCGTCTACCTCACCGAGGAGCCCTCCTATACCCGTCTACCTCACCGGGGAGCCCTCCTATTCCCGTCTACCTCACCGGGGAGCCCTCCTATTCCCGTCCACCTCACCGGGGAGCCCTCCTATACCCGTCTACCTCACCGGGGAGCCCTCCTATTCCCGTCTACCTCACCGGGGAGCCCTCCTATTCCCGTCCAACTCACCGGGGAGCCCTCCTATTCCCGTCTACCTCACCGGGGAGCCCTCCTATACCCGTCTACCTCACCGGGGAGCCCTCCTATTCCCGTCTACCTCACCGGGGAGCCCTCCTATACCCGTCTACCTCACCGGGGAGCCCTCCTATACCCGTCTACCTCACCGGGGAGCCCTCCTATACCCGTCTACCTCACCGGGGAGCCCTCCTATTCCCGTCTACCTCACCGAGGAGCCCTCCTATTCCCGTCTACCTCACCGGGGAGCCCTCCTATACCCGTCTACCTCACCGGGGAGCCCTCCTATTCCCGTCTACCTCACCGGGGAGCCCTCCTATTCCCGTCCAACTCACCGGGGAGCCCTCCTATACCCGTCCAACTCACCGGGGAGCCCTCCTATTCCCGTCCAACTCACCGGGGAGCCCTCCTATTCCCGTCTACCTCACCGGGGAGCCCTCCTATTCCCGTCTACCTCACCGGGGAGCCCTCCTATTCCCGTCTACCTCACCGGGGAGCCCTCCTATTCCCGTCCAACTCACCGGGGAGCCCTCCTATACCCGTCTACCTCACCGGGGAGCCCTCCTATTCCCGTCCAACTCACCGGGGAGCCCTCCTATTCCCGTCTACCTCACCGGGGAGCCCTCCTATACCCGTCTACCTCACCGGGGAGCCCTCCTATTCCCGTCCAACTCACCGGGGAGCCCTCCTATTCCCGTCTACCTCACCGGGGAGCCCTCCTATTCCCGTCCAACTCACCGGGGAGCCCTCCTATACCCGTCCAACTCACCGGGGAGCCCTCCTATTCCCGTCCAACTCACCGGGGAGCCCTCCTATTCCCGTCCAACTCACCGGGGAGCCCTCCTATTCCCGTCCAACTCACCGGGGAGCCCTCCTATACCCGTCCAACTCACCGGGGAGCCCTCCTATACCCGTCCAACTCACCGGGGAGCCCTCCTATAAAGGTGGTTGAAGGCAGGCTGAGGTCAACCGTCTCCTGTCCAGGTGTGGTGTGACTCTGTCCAGGCTGACCGTCCACCTCTAGTATGGTCAGGTTCCCACTGACCGTCACGTTGACCTCATGAACCTCTGCATCACACAGGAAGGCCGGGGCGCTGGCCACGATCACATCACCCACAGAGACCAGGACATACTGGGGGGTAGAGAGAAAGAGACAGAGAATCACCACACTCAAACAAAACATGAATTCATACAGACCGAGCCAGACAGCGAGCCAGACAGCGAGCCAGACAGACCGACAGCGTCGGGCCAAAGTAACATCTCACCTCCCGCCATTCCTGGTTGTCTCTGTGGTAGTCGGACAGAGAGATGGAGAGAGGGACGCTGTCCTGATAAACGAGTGCCAATAGAACCCCAACAGTGGAGGCTGGTCTCAGAGTCAGCTGGATACTCAGAGACTGGGACTCTGCTGGGGGAGAGAGATGTGGTTATACACACACAAATCAGAAGATGCATAGAGACGTGCACACACATAATCCCACACACAGCAGACCCACCGTATGTGATGTTGAACAGAGCGAAGCCTGTCCCAGGGTAATAGGTTCCGGGGTTTTCTGTACTGAAACACTGCATGTTGTCATTAGACCTGATGGTCTCCTGAATGGACGTATCCTCTCCTGTTAACCAGCGCCACTCACGCATACAGCCATCAAACCTCGGGTTCACCTGGAGAGAACACACACACACACACACACATTAGGCAGAGAAAACAACACACACATCTCCCCAGAACAGAGATTCTAGAGAGAACAGACCCCACCCCCCTAACCTGGTTGATGAGACTGTCCTCTTTGAAAGGGACGCCCCCTACAGTCAGGTTGAGTTCATGCATGCCTTTCTTCAGGGTGAACAGATCTCCGTTCACAGCTATCTTCATCACCGCCTCCCTGTCAATCTTTATCACCAGACTCCGCCCCTGCTCCTCCACTGAGATCTACAGACCAATCAGAAAAGACAGGAGCTCAAATTGTTAAAGAAAATGGTTTTACATGTTCTTATCCTACAGTGTCTCAGTCCCAAATGTTATCCTATTTCCTATACAGTGCACACATTCTGACCAGGTCACCAGTAACACCTCCAAAAAGTAGTGCACTACATAGGGAACAGGGGGCCATTTGGGATGCACCCGAGTCAACGACCCCTCAGGAGAGGAGATGCCACTTTAGACTATTGAGACCCAACCCATAAGTTAAACACCCCCCTAAACCCCAGAATAACCTCTGACCTTTCTCCACTGTCCATCGTTGACGACGGGCCCGCTGCTGGTGACCCGGCTGACCGCCCCGTACCTCAGCTGCAGCTCCAGTTTCCCATGATGCATTGCCAGAACAATCCAGGAACTGTTCAGGTGACCACCAGCGAAGAAGATGACCCCCTCCGGGTCAAAGGTACGGAGGTCAAACTCAGCTGAGAACCTAGAGGAGGGAGAGAGAGATAAAGACAGGATGTAATATAATTCTACAATGGTACAAGACTATGGTTGTAACTATGAACCCTTAAAATGGTTTTGATTGCTGGCATCTTTCCAGGTCTCTCTTGGAAAAGAGGATGAAACCTCAGGAGACTGGTAAGGTTAAAAGGTTAGAGGTCAAATGTAAGGCCCACCCAGTCTGGACTCTCCTGCGGAAGCGTAGCCTGACCACTGGGACTCCGCTGAACATCCGGCCCAGGTAGAGAGAACGGGAGTTCCTCTTCATGGTGAGAGACACACATGTAGTGATCTCCTGTTGGGGGAGAGAGAGTCTAGTGATGCAGCCGTAAATTCACTCTGGCTATCTACTCCTATTTCAGAGCGCTGAATAACTGAGGAATTTACGAACGCGCAACACCGTTGAATATAACCATTGTCAGTATATGTTGGCAAAAAAACATAATTAAATTGTTGCCAGCAGCACAGTTAGTCACCAACGCTCTGGATAACATAAACAGCCTGACCAGCTCTGCTACGATGAGTAAAATGGTCAGACTGAGGTGTTTTCTCATTTGTGTCTGGAAGTAGCTAGCAAGCTAGCCAACTGTAGCCAGTTAGCTTGGGTGTTTGACTGCCATTGTGAGGTCAGAACCCTCAGATGAACCCTACTCCTCGGCCAGAGCGTCCAGTATGCGCTCTGAGCGAAACACTCCGTATTTACCAACGGATAATCTGAAAATACCAATGCCCAGAGACTGAAAACCTACAGGACAGTAAATCTCCAGGAAGAGGGTTGGACTGAAAACCTACAGGACGGTAAATCTCCAGGAAGAGGGTCGGAGTGAAAACCTACAGGACAGTAAATCTCCAGGAAGAGGGTCGGAGTGAAAACCTACAGGACAGTAAATCTCCAGGAAGAGGGTCGGAGTGAAAACCTACAGGACAGTAAATCTCCAGGAAGAGGGACGGAGTGAAAACCTACAGGACAGTAAATCTCCAGGAAGAGGGACGGAGTGAAAACCTACAGGACAGTAAATCTCCAGGAAGAGGGTCGGAGTGAAAACCTACAGGACAGTAAATCTCCAGGAAGAGGGTCGGAGTGAAAACCTACAGGACGGTAAATCTCCAGGAAGAGGGTTGGACTGAAAACCTACAGGACGGTAAATCACCAGGAAGAGGGTTGAGCAGCCCTGGTCTAGAGTGCAGTGCTGCTTGTCGATAATGAACCTTTGATTGAATCCCCGAGTAATAAATGGGGGGTGTTTTCTACAGGTAAGGTCTTGATAATGTGAGTGGGGACTTTTTACCTGACAGCTCCTGAGGTCGTGGCTCAACTTCTTGCCCTGCCGACCGTCACAGAAACACCGGAAACTACCGGGTGTGTTAACACACTCCTCACACACTCCCTGCTCACACTCATCCACATCTGACAGAGAGGGAGAGAGAGAGGGGGAGAAGCGGAGGGAGGGAGATAAAAGACGGGGAGTGAAAGAGAGAGGGAAAAAACAGAGAGAGAAGGGTGTCCATTGGTCCATCTCTGGAACTACAACCTCCAGACAAGGCTGGGGGAGAAAACCACTGAAGTGAAAAACAACGTCTCTAAAATGTTATCAGCATCAACAGATGGAGGAACAACTCCTGACTTAGATCTCTCCTGATGTCAACTGGACCATGTCCCAACTGGCACCCTATTCCCCTAGAGCTGGGGTCTAAAGTAGTGCGCTACATAGGGAATGGGGAACCATTTGGGATGAAGCCAGAACGTCTGTCCCTGTCTGTCTGAATGACCTTAGAAGGCCATGAGGTTTATTATGATACGGATGGATAAATGTTAGTTCTTCTAAAGAGTGACTCTGTGACCGCCTCCCTCCTTCCTTCCCTCCCCCGCTTTCTCTCCCTCCCTCCCTCCCTCCCTCCCTCTCCTCTCTCTCAGTAAGTACAATGCAAGACAAGAACAAACTTGTTTGACAAATAAAAGACTAGGATTACATTTCCCAATGACATTTTAAAAGGACCATTGAGCGTTTGGCAGGAGAGGATGTCGTGCAGATAGAGATCGGTCTTGTAAAAAACAGAATGTTTTGACTATAAATGAAAAGATGACGTGCTAACAGCTTACTTGGCAGTCGTCAGTGTGTGTGTCTCAGAGTGTGTGTGTCTCTCAGAGTGTGTGTCCTGTGTGTGTGTGTGTCCGATGTGTGTGTCTCAGAGTGTGTGTGAGAGAGCGATTGTGTATGTCAGTGGAGGCTGGTAGGAGGAGCTACTGGAGGACAGGCTCATTGTAAATGACTGGAAAGGTCCAAAAACATGAAACGTATGGAAACCACGTTGGACTCCGTTCCATTTATTACAATGAGCCGGTCCTCCTATAGCGCCTCCCTACCAGCCTCCACTGGCATATGTATGTATGAATGACAGCTGGCTGCACCACTAGACTAGCTAGCTGGCTCTACAACACAGCTAGCTGCACCACTAGACTAGCTAGCTGGCTCTACAACACAGCTAGCTGCACCACTAGACTAGCTAGCTGGCTCTACAACACAGCTGTCTGCACCACTAGACTAGCTAGCTGGCTCTACAACACAGCTGGCTGCACCACTAGACTAGCTAGCTGGCTCTACAACACAGCTGGCTGCACCACTAGACTAGCTAGCTGGCTCTACAACACAGCTGGCTGCAGTCCAGCTGAGACCAACACATTGTCAAGCAAAGGGAGATTTAGGATTAGCTTGTGTGTAGCCTTATTTGTGGGTATTCACTGTAGGGTTGCAAAATTCCTGTAACTTTTTTTTTTTTAAATGACAAGATTTTCCAGAAATCCCGGTTGAAAGATTCCCTGAATCAGGAAGGAATAAGCAGGAAATCTGGGTGGGAAATAACCAGAATTTTGCAACCCTAGTTCATTGTGTGTGTGACAGACACACACACACACACACACACACACACACACACACACACACACACACACACACACACACACACACACACACACACACACACACACACACACACACACAGCATTCGGAATGTCTTCAGACGCTTTGACTTTTTACGTTTTCCAACTTTTTACTCAGTACTGTGTTAAAGCAACTTTGGCAGCGATTACAGCCCCAAGTCTTCTTGGGTATGACCCTACAAGCTTGGCACACCTGTATTTTGGGAGTTTCTCCCATTCTTCTCTGCAGATCCTCTCAAGCTCCGTCAGGTTGGATGGGGAGCGTCGCTGCACAGCTATTTTCAGGTCTCTCCAGAGATGTTTGATCGGGTTCAAGTCCGGGCTCTGGCTGTGCCACTCAAGGACATTCAGAGACTCGTTGTCCTGTTGGAAGGTGAACCTTCACCCCAGTCTGAGGTCCTGATCGCTCTGGAGCAGGTTTTCATCAAGGATATCTCTGTGCTTTGTTCCGTTCATCTTTCCCTCGATCCTGACTAATCTCCCAGTCCCTGCTGCTGAAAAACATCCCCACAGCATGATGCTGCCACCACCGTGCTTCACCGTAGGGATGGTGCCAGGTTTCCTCCAGACATGACCCTTGGCATTCAGGCCAAAGAGTTCAATCTTGGTATCATCATACCAGAGAATCCAAGTGGGCTGTCATGTGCTTTTTACTGAGGAGTGGCTTCCGTCTGGCCACTCTACCATAAAGGCCTGATTGGTGGAGTGCTGCAAAGATGGTTGTCCTTCCGGAAGGTTCTCCCATCTCCACAGAGGAACTCTGGAGCTCTGTCAGAGTGACCATTGGGTTCTTGGTCACCTCCATGACCAAGGCCCTTCTCCCCCGATTGCTCAGTTTGGCTGGGCAGCCAGCTCTAGGAAGAGTCTTGGTGATTCTATACTTCTTCCATTTAAGAATGATGGAGGCCACTGTGTTCTTGGGGACCTTCAATGCTGCAGAAATGTTTTGGTTAACTTCCCCAGATCTGTGCCTCGACACAATGCTGTCTCGGAGGGCCACGTACAATTCCTTCAACCTCATGGCTTGGTTTTTGCTCTGACATGCACTGTCAACTGTGGGACCTTATATAGACAGGTGTGTGCCTTTCCAAATCAGGTCCAATCAATTGAATTTATCACAGGTGGACTCCAATCAAGTTGTAGAAACATCTCAAGGATGATCAATGTAAACAGGATGCACCACAGCTCAATTTCTCATAGCAAAGGATCTGAATACTTTCTGAATACACTGTATATAATGTATTCTATACATTATAGTATGTATCTGTATTACATGTATATAACGTGTCAGTACTGAGTAATGTGTTTCTGGTGTACTGCTCACCTAGGCAGGTCTTGGTGTTGTTGTCGTAAATGTATCCCGTCTCACACAGACAGTCATAGTCTCCATCCTGGTTCACACACCTCGCTGTCCCACACATCCCTGGATCCTGGCACTCATCCACATCTGAAACACACACACACACACACACACACACACACACAGTGAGGACAGTTCAATAGTTCCTTCAGGTAAGGTGTGTGTGTCTCTTACCGTTACACAACTTGCGTTCGACCAGCATGTAACCGTGGCGACAGGAGCAATGGTAGCTTCCCATCGTGTTGTTACACTCGTGGTCACATCCTCCATTCCTCTTGTTGCACTCGTTGACATCTGCCAATCACAGGAGACACACAGAGGACATGTGACAATATGAACCAATCACTTTATCCATCAACTACATTGAACATCGCTAAGTGTCGCATGACACTTTAATGTGAGATCAAAACGTTTGTACACAATGAAAGACCATGTCTTTTTAACTAAATAAATCACACGTCTCTTTTCCGGCAGTTTATATTTTGAAAAATGCCACTTATTTGGGACCCGTTAGTCCAGAGTGACTGCTCTGATGAGCTGAATGGTTTCTGTGTACTTGTGGTTGGCCAGTGGAAAAGCCTCCGCCTCAGAGTCAGTCAGACACGTTGTGTTTTGGCTTCCCCCGCCGACCAACAGCTAGGTGGCAGGATGAGTCACCACAGAAAAGTGAGAGATGGAGTCTGCATTCCAAATGGCTCCCTATTCCCATGGTGTTCTGGTCAAAAGTAGTGCACTATAATCAGGAATAGGGGTCATTTCGGAAACAGACAGCAGCAGTGCAGGAGGCATTCACACTGAGACGGGTCACCCAGCCCCCCTCTGTAGAGACGGGTCACCCAGCCCCCCTCTGTAGAGACGGGTCACCCAGCCCCCCTCTGTAGAGACGGGTCACCCAGCCCCCCTCTGTAGAGACGGGTCACCCAGCCCCCCTCTGTAGAGACGGGTCACCCAGCCCCCCTCTGTAGAGACGGGTCACCCAGCCCCCCTCTGTAGAGACGGGTCACCCAGCCCCCCTCTGTAGAGACGGGTCACCCAGCCCCCCTCTGTAGAGACGGGTCACCCAGCCCCCCTCTGTAGAGACGGGTCACCCAGCCCCCCTCTGTAGAGACGGGTCACCCAGCCCCCCTCTGTAGAGACGGGTCACCCAGCCCCCCTCTGTAGAGACGGGTCACCAGCCCCCCTCTGTAGAGACGGGTCACCAGCCCCCCTCTGTAGAGACGGGTCACCCAGCCCCCCTCTGTAGAGACGGGTCACCCAGCCCCCCTCTGTAGAGACGGGTCACCCAGCCCCCCTCTGTAGAGACGGGTCACCCAGCCCCCCTCTGTAGAGACGGGTCACCCAGCCCCCCTCTGTAGAGACGGGTCACCCAGCCCCCCTCTGTAGAGACGGGTCACCCAGCCCCCCTCTGTAGAGACGGGTCACCCAGCCCCCCTCTGTAGAGACGGGTCACCAGCCCAGCGCTGACCTTCTCTTCGCAGGGTCATGTGACTTCTCAGCCTGCTCTACATGTGACCGGTTCACTTCCTGCACATTCATATTGACCCGAGCGATATATAGAGAAAGGGAGAGAGAGACAGAGAGCGAGAGAGGGCAGAGACATACTGACAACACAACTCACACAGAGCCCAACCACAACCCAGCGGCACTTCAAGGACGGTGTGTGTGTGTGTCTGTGTGGATGGAGATGGATAGACAGTGACTAAGCTAAGTCAAAGTCAGACAGGACTCACCCTGTACCGATCATTGTCACATGCTGGAGACAGTGTGACACTGCAGAAAATCCTCTCTGTCCCCACCTCTGTCACTTTGTATGTGTGGCAAGTTGGCCTGACAAACAATAACACAGTAGCCATGTACCCAATACACTGGCCCTATTCCACAGCATCACATCTGGGATGTATTGTGGGTAAACTGTGACTGACTGATCTCCAACTAGTAATGACTAGTTATTTATGATGCCAGGTGATTTGTAGATCAGCCAGTGGGCTGCAACGTGGATCAAATCCACTGTGTTTCTGAACATCATGTCCCAGTACCTTTCTCACAACGGACTCCTGTCCAGCCAGTGAAGCAGTGGCAGAGGAAGTCACCCTTTTTGTCCTCACAGCGCACCGTACCTCGAGGATTACAGGGAGACGGAGAGCACTGGTCTGGAATATCTGAGAGGGGGAAGGGAAATGGAGAGAGGGAAAAGAGAGAGAGAGGAAAGGGGGAAAGGGAGAGAGAGGAGAGAAAGAAAGAGAGCATTAGAGGTCATCCTGTCAGAGAAATAACATCCTACAATACAGCAAGTCATAGATGTGACGGTACATAGCACTATCTTACTATATCATGTGAAGTGTTTTAGCCAGGCTGGTCCAGGCAGGTACATATATAATGTGAAGTGTTTTAGCCAGGCTGGTCCAGGCAGGTACATATATAATGGGAAGTGTTTTAGCCAGGCTGGTCCAGGCAGGTACATAGCTCTATGTTACTCTATAATGTGAAGTGTTTTAGCCAGGCTGGTCCAGGCAGGTACATAGCTCTATGTTACTACAGTTGAAGTTGGAAGTTTACATACGAGTTTTAATGACTCCAACCTAAGTGTTTTTCAACCACTCCACAAATTTCTTGTTAACAAAGCTATAGTTTTGGCAAGTCGGTTAGGACATCTACTTTGTGCAAGACAAGTAATTTTTCCAACAATTGTTTACAGACAGATTATTTCTCTTATTATTCACTGTATCACAATTCCAGTGGGTCAGAAGTTTACATACACTAAATTGACTGCGCCTTTAAACAGATTGGAAAATTCCAGAAAATTATTCTGATGGACTAACTGACATCATATGAGTCAGTTGGAGGTGTACCTGTGGATGTATTTCAAGGCCTACCTTCAAACTCAGTGCTTCTTTTCTTGACATCATGGGAAAATCAAAAGAAATCAGCCAAGACCTTAGAAAAACATTGTAGACCTCCACAAGTCCGGTTCATCCTTGGGAGCAATTTCCAAACGCCTGAAGGTACCACATTTATCTGCACAAACGATAGTACGCAAGTATAAACACCATGGGACCACACAGCCGTCATACTGCTCAGGAAGGAGACGTGTTCTGTCTCCTAGAGATGAACATACATATGGTGCGAAAAGTGCAAATCAATCCCAGAACACCAGCAAAGGACCTTGTGAAGATGCTGGAGGAAACTGGTACAAAAGTATCGATATCCACAGTCAAACGAGTCCTATATCGATATAACCTGAAAGGCCGCTCAGCAAGGAAGAAGCCACTGCTCCAAAACTGCCATAAAAAAGCCAGACTACGGTTTGCAACTGCACATTGGGACAAAGATCGTACTTTTTGGAGAAATGTCCTCTGGTCTGATGAAACAAAAATAGATGTGTTTGGCCATAATGACCATCGTTATGTTTGGAGGAAAAAGGGGGAGGCTTGCAAGCCGAACAACACCATCCCAACCGTGAAGCACAGGGGTGGCAGTATCATGTTGTGGGGGTGCTTTGCTGCAGGAGGGACTGGTGCTCTTCACAAAATAGATGGCATCATGACGATGGAAAATTATGTGGATATATTGAAGCAACATCAAGACATCAGTCAAGAAGATAAAGCTTGGTAGCAAATGGGTCTTCCAAATGGACAATGACTCCAAGAATACTTCCAAAGTTGTGGCAAAATGGCTTAAGGACAACAAAGTCAAGGTATTGGAGTGGCCATCACAAATCCCTGACCTCAATCCCATAGAAAATTTGTGGGCAGAACTGAAAAAGCATGTGTGAGCAAGGAGGCCTACAAACCTGAATCAGTTACACCAGCTCTGTCAGGAGGAATGGGCCAAAATTCACCCAACTTATTGTGAGATGCTTATGGAAGGCTACCCAAAATGTTTGACCCAAGTAAAACTATTTAAAGGCAATGCTACCAAATACTAATTTAGTGTATGTAAACTTCTGACCCACTAGGAATGTGATGAAAGAAATAAAAGCTGAAATAAGTCATTCTCTACTATTATTCTGACATTTCACATTCTTAAAATAAAGTGGTGATCTTAACTGACCTAAGACAGGGAATTTTTACTATGATTAAATGTCAGGAATTGTGAAAAACTGAGTTTAAATGTATTTGGCTAAGGTGTGTATGTAAACTTCCGACTTCAACTGTATATAAATGTGAAGTGCTTAGCCAGGCTGTTCCAGGCAGGTACAGTGAGGAAAAAAGTATTTGATCCCCTGCTGATTTTGTACGTTTGCCCACTGACAAAGAAATTATCAGTCTATAATTCTAATGGTAGGTTTATTTGAACAGTGAGAGATAGAATAACAACAAAAAAAATCAAGAAAAACACATGTCAAAAATGTTATAAATTGATTTGCATTTTAATGAGGGAAATAAGTATTTGACCCCCTCTCAATCAGAAAGATTTCTGGCTCCCAGGTGTCTTTTATACAGGTAACAAGCTGAGATTAGGAGCACACTCTTAAAAGTGAGTGCTCCTAATCTCTGCTTGCTACTTGTATAAAAGACACCTGTCCACAGAAGCAATCAATCAGATTCCAAACTCTCCACCATGGCCAAGACCAAATAGCTCTCCAAGGATGTCAGGGACAAGATTGTAGACCTACACAAGGCTGGCATGGGCTACAAGACCATTGCCAAGCAGCTTGGTGAGAAGGTGACAACAGTTGGTGCGATTATTCGCAAATGGAAGAAACACAAAAGAACTGTCAATCTCCCTCGGCCTGGGGCTCCATGCAAGATCTCACCTCGTGGAGTTGCAATGATCATGAGAACGGCGAGGAATCAGCCCAGAACTACACGGGAGGATCTTGTCAATGATCTCAAGGCAGCTGGGACCATAGTCACCAAGAAAACAATTGGTAACACACTACGCCATGAAGGACTGAAATCCTGCAGCGTCCGCAAGGTCCCCCTGCCCAAGAAAGCACATACACATGCCCGTCTGAAGTTTGCCAATGAACATCTGAATGATTTAGAGGACAACTGGGTGAAAGTGTTGTGGTCAAATGAGACCAAAATGGAGCTCTTTGGCATCAACTCAACTCGCCGTGTTTGGAGGAGGAGGAATGCTGCCTATGACCCTAAGAACACCATCCCCACCGTCAAACATGGAGGTGGAAACATTATGCTTTGGGGGTGTTTTTCTGCTAAGGGGACAGGACAACTTCACCGCATCAAAGGGACGATGGACGAGGCCATGTACCATCAAATCTTGGGTGAGAACCTCCTTCCCTCAGCCAGGGCATTGAAAATGGGTCGTGGATGGGTATTCCAGCATGACAATGACCCACAACACACGGCCAAGGCAACAAAGGAGTGGCTCAAGAAGAAGCACATTAAGGTCCTGGAGTGGCCTAGCCAGTCTCAAGACCTTAATCCCATAGAAAATCTGTGGAGGGAGCTGAAGGTTCGAGTTGCCAAACGTCAGCTTCGAAACCTTAATGACTTGGAGAAGATCTGCAAAGAGGAGTGGGACAAAATCCCTCCTGAGATGTGTGCAAACCTGGTGGCCAACTAAAAGAAACGTCTGACCTCTGATTACCAACAAGGGTTTTGCCACCAAGTACTAAGTCATGTTTTGCAGAGGGGTCAAATACTTTTTTCCCTCATTAAAATGCAAATCAATTTATAACATTTTTGACATGCGTTTTTCTGGATTGTTTTGTTGTTATTCTGTCTCTCACTGTTCAAATAAACCTACCGTTAAAATTATAGACTGATCATTTCTTTGTCAGTGGGCAAACGTACAAAATCAGCAGGGGATCAAATACTTTTCCCCCCTCACTGTACATAGCACTATGTTACTATATAATGCCTCCTGTAATGCCATTGATAAAGGCCCTGATCTAAAGTAGTGCACTATATAGGGAATAGGGTGCCATTTGTGACAGACTAAAATGCCTGCTGTGATGCCATTGAAAAAAACAGAAAGTTATTTTCCCCTCCCAGGATCTCTGAGGACAGCATAAATAGCTCTCCCCGTGTCTCTCTCCTCCCCCTGTGTCTCTCTCTCCCCCCTGTGTCTCTCTCTCCCCCCTGTGTCTCTCTCTCTCCCCCCTGTGTCTCTCTCTCTCCCCCCTGTGTCTCTCTCTCCCCTGGCTCTCTCTCTCCCCCTGTGTCTCTCTCTCTCCCCCCTGTGTCTCTCTCTCTCCCCCCTGTGTCTCTCTCTCTCCCCCCTGTGTCTCTCTCTCCCCCCTGTGTCTCTCTCTCCCCCCTGTGTCTCTCTCTCTCCCCCCTGTGTCTCTCTCTCTCCCCCCTGTGTCTCTCTCTCTCCCCCCTGTGTCTCTCCCCCGTCTCTCTCCCCCCTGTCTCTCTCCCCCCTGTCTCTCTCTCCCCCCTGTCTCTCTCTATCTATCCATCCTGGAGTGTTATATATAAAGTATTAGTTCCTGCAGTTCTTTCTCCTTCCATTACTGCTGACGGTGTGCTGACGGGGGACGACAATCTCTCTGTCCTGGACGCATGGCTGAGTCATAGCAACTCCCTGGCTGACTGACTAGTTCCTTCAACCAATCAGCAGACAGGATAGGCAGGCCCCTCACTCCTGGACTCAGCAGCCCTGATGCAGCAGAATACTCTATCCATTCTCTCTCCTCCTCTTTCACCCCCCCTCACTGGCGTCACAGCTTGCTCACGTCACTGATCTCAGACCTGCAGTCACGGAGTGCGTGACGCTGGAAGGAGGTGTGTCACGCACACTTGGTTACTACTGCAGAGTTCCACACGCATCTCTCCCTCCCTCTCATAGTCACAGCAGCAGTTAAGCCACGTCATGCTCGCTGACGCCCAGTAGACACTGACCCATAGACATGAAGAGACATTCCTCTTATCTTCTCCACCTTAAATCAGAGAACTTTCTCTCAGTGCTCTGCAGTAGTGAGGTGGTGCAGTAGTGAGGTGGTGCAGTAGTGAGGTGGTGCAGTGCAGCCTGCCCTGCCCAACAGAAAGAACTATGTGCTCACTGCTCCTCATAGGCACCATTTATAAAACCACAGAGAGGGAATGAGAGAGGAGAGAGAGAGAGGGAGAATGAGAGAGGCGAGAGAGAGGGAATGAGAGAGGCGAGAGAGAGGGGGAATGAGAGAATGAGAGAGGAGAGAGAGAATGAGAGAGGAGAGAGAGAGAGGGGGAATAAGAGAGGAGAGAGAGAGAATGAGAGAGGAGAGAGAGAGAGGGGGAATAAGAGAGGAGAGAGAGAGAATGAGAGAGGAGAGAGAGAGAGGGGGAATGAGAGAGGAGAGAGAGAGAGGGGGAATGAGAGAGGAGAGAGAGAGGGGGAATGAGAGAGGAGAGAGAGAGAGGGGGAATGAGAGAGGACAGAGAGAGAGAATGAGAGAGAGAGAGGGGGAATGAGAGAGGAGAGAGAGAGAGGGGGAATGAGAGAGGACAGAGAGAGAGAATGAGAGAGGAGAGAGAGAGAGAGAGGGGGAATGAGAGAGGAGAGAGAGAGAATGAGAGAGGAGAGAGAGGGGGAATGAGAGAGGACAGAGAGAGAGAATGAGAGAGGAGAGAGAGAGGGGGAATGAGAGAGGAGAGAGGGGGAATGAGAGAGGAGAGAGGGGGAATGAGAGAGGAGAGAGGGGGAATGAGAGAGGAGAGAGGGGGAATGAGAGAGGAGAGAGAGAGAATGAGAGGTGTGAAATAAAAGTGGAGTAGAGAGACAGAGAGAGAGGAGCTACATGCTCATATCTACTGTACGTGAGTCAGTTTGTCTGTCCACAGCTCTAGTCAGGAGGCCAGACAGACGAGGAACTCACTGTGAACACAGGTGATCAGGTCTTGTTTCTTCTTGTCCGTGTCTCCGAACTTCTCCATGCACGCTAATCAGAGAGACAGGGCAGAGAGAGACAGACAGACAGAGAGAGACAGGGCAGACAGACAGACAGAGAGAGACAGGGCAGACAGAAGATAGTTCAACACCATACAACAGATGCTAATATCCTAATCAAGTAATAACAACCTCACAATGCTGAAGAGGTTGGGAACAGGAACCAAACTTACCTAAGTACTTTGGAAAGAAGTAGTCCTGAAGGAGAGAGAACAGAAGGAGAGAGGCTGTTAGTGATGTTTGATAACAGTCTATTCTTAATACTATGAGGTCTAACATGACAGATTGAGACTAAATGTATGTCTGATGATAGATATGCATCATGTCATCTCATGTTAACGGGGTGTGGCACCACACAGACTAGTAGCCCCTCCAGGGCTTCCTGGGAACGTTCTACATGTGTCAACATTCTACAACTCTCTCTCCTGCAGAATAGCCCGAGTGCCAGTCTGTTTGTGCTATTATGATAAACTCCTTGTCACTCGTTAGCATGTGTTTGGTTTCACTATGACAGCAATGGAGTTAGCTAGAGCACAAACAGTTCTGGGACCGAGCTGCCTGCCTGCCTTCCTGCCTGCCTGCCTTCCTTCCTGCCTACCTTCCTTCCTTCCTACCTTCCTTCCTGCCTGCCTTCCTTCCTTCCTTCCTTCCTGCCTTCCTGCCTGCCTTCCTGCCTGCCTTCCTGCCTGCCTTCCTGCCTGCCTACCTGCCTGCCTGCCTGCCTGCCTGCCTGCCTACAGTGCATGGAGGTAACTGGGGAAAGTTAAAATTAGAACAAGACTTGATGGGACAATGACATGGTTCTCCAGAGAGTTGTGCTGCACTGAAAGATGAAGAACAGTACATGAAATGGAAGGTCATTTAGATAAGAGACTCCTGACTGTGTGTAGTTCTACTGAGACACTTGTAAAACTACATTATCCTTCTACATCTAATCTCATTCTACAGAGACAGTGTGATAGAGGGAGGGGGAACAGGCAGAAACTTTCCAACTACTGCAGCGAGAGAGACTAAGGCTGCAATTGAAGACTCTTCGTTGCTAGGGAGACTAGGTTAGGGGTATGGTAACCAGGAACACTCCCTCTGCAGAGCCAGGGAACTGCAGCGATGTGAGAGAACTGCAGAGTCAGAGATAGGCACGTTTAGAATGAATAATGGATCTGTGAATGAGGCTGCAGTCCTGTCACGATACAACCCCCCCCCCGATCTCACCATCACTAGTACATCCTCCTCTCTGATCCCATTATAAACCCCCCGATCTCACCACCACTAGTACATCCTCCTCTCTGATCCCATTACAAACCCCCCGATCTCACCACCACGTCATCCTCCTCTCTGATCCCATTACAAACCCCCGATCTCACCACCACTAGTACCACGTCATCCTCCTCTCTGATCCCATTATAAACCCCCCGATCTCACCACCACTAGTACATCCTCCTCTCTGATCCCATTATAAACCCCCCGATCTCACCACCACTAGTACCACGTCATCCTCCTCTCTGATCCCATTATAAACCCCCCGATCTCACCACCACTAGTACATCCTCCTCTCTGATCCCATTATAAACCCCCCGATCTCACCACCACTAGTACCACGTCATCCTCCTCTCTGATCCCATTACAAACCCCCCGATCTCACCACCACTAGTACCACATCATCCTCCTCTCTGATCCCATTATAAACCCCCCGATCTCACCACCACTAGTACCACGTCATCCTCCTCTCTGATCCCATTACAAACCCCCCGATCTCACCACCACTAGTACCACATCATCCTCCTCTCTGATCCCATTATAAACCCCCCGATCTCACCACCACGTACATCCTCCTCTCTGATCCCATTATAAACCCCCGATCTCACCACCACTAGTACCACATCATCCTCCTCTCTGATCGCATTACAAACCCCCCGATCTCACCACCACTAGTACATCCTCCTCTCTGATCCCATTATAAACCCCCCAATCTCACCACCACTAGTACCACGTCATCCTCCTCTCTGATCTCACCACCACTAGTACATCCTCCTCTCTGATCCCATTACAAACCCCCCGATCTCACCACCACTAGTACCACGTCATCCTCCTCTCTGATCCCATTACAAACCCCCCGATCTCACCACCACTAGTACCACGTCATCCTCCTCTCTGATCGCATTACAAACCCCCCGATCCCACCACCACTAGTACATCCTCCTCTCTGATCCCATTACAAACCCCCCGATCTCACCACCACTAGTACCACGTCATCCTCCTCTCTGATCCCATTATAAACCCCCCCGATCTCACCACCACTAGTACCACGTCATCCACCTCTCTGATCCCATTACAAACCCCCCGATCTCACCACCACTAGTACATCCTCCTCTCTGATCCCATTATAAACCCCCGATCTCACCACCACTAGTACCACGTCATCCACCTCTCTGATCCCATTACAAACCCCCCGATCTCACCACCACTAGTACCACGTCATCCACCTCTCTGATCCCATTACAAACCCCCCGATCTCACCACCACTAGTACCACGTCATCCACCTCTCTGATCCCATTACAAACCCCCCGATCTCACCACCACGTCATCCTCCTCTCTGATCCCATTACAAACCCCCCGATCTCACCACCACTAGTACCACGTCATCCTCCTCTCTGATCTCACCACCACTAGTACATCCTCCTCTCTGATCCCATTATAAACCCCCGATCTCACCACCACTAGTACCACGTCATCCTCCTCTCTGATCCTGGGTTCACACCCCCCCTCTCATCCTATGCACACACACACACCTCTCTCTGAGCCCATTACAAACCCTCTCACCCTGATGCACCTCTCTCCACTTTCACCCCAGCTCTTACCTCACAAAAACAGGTTTTTCTTATAACTATATATATATATATATATATATATATATATATATATATATATATATATATATATATATATATATATATATATATATAGACACGGACTAAAGTAGTGCACTGTATAGGGAATAGGGAGGCATTTGGGATGTAGAATTATTAATAGCATGGATGTTGGAGGCTGCTCAACACATTCATGAAGCTAGCTGGCAGAACCTAGACCTAATGTATATATATATCCCTGAGGGGATAGGAGCCCTTTGTGACAGGCACACGTCAGATTAAAACCTGTGTGTGAGCGCATTGTTGCTCTGTCTGGAATTCATGTGATTAAAACACATTCCCCCCAGTCACCTTCCATCAGCTTACTGTAAGCAGCCTCCCCGAGGACCAATCAAAAACACAGCAGTACAGCACTCATTAGTATAATCACTCCCATGTAGGATCCCATCACGCAGAAGCAGGATCATTTACATAATCACAAACCTTACAGTAGTATGCAAATGTACATAATCTGGCATGTTCCCCATAGCCCAATGTGCTAGTTGAATACTGTGCAATGAATTGATCGGACTGGTGAGTGTTCGCCTGTAATTAGTCATATCCATATTTTGGAGCTTGAACACTATACACAGAATCGTTATGTTATAAACAAGTAGCCTATAGGATCAGTCATTACGGCAAAACAAATCCAATGTGCGCAGCTAGTCCGTGTCTATATGCAATGGAAAGAAGTGCAATGAGTGCTATTTCATTTGACACGATCAAGTGTGTAGTGTACTCACTGTTTCAGGGTCGTTCTCGAATACTTCTCTCGCCTCCTCTTTGCTACACTTCTCTTCCACACACTCTCGCTCCAGGTGCCCTTGTTTCGTCTCCTCAAAAACGTGATTCGCTCTCCTGTGTCTCCTCAAGAACTGGTTAGCTTCTTCCGGGGACAAGGAAACTGAAAATAACCACAAGCACAGAAGAGTCAAAATGAACAACATTTCCCATTAGTTACCTTACTACATTTGTTGCTAAAATAATCCAGCCCCTAATTTACTGACCAAAAGTCCTGGGCGTGAGGTTTCAAAGCATCAGCTAAACAGACAAAAATAACATTATTCAACAACAATGAACTAGCTGGCAAGCTAAACAACAACGTTATCCCCACGCAGTGCCAACAAGTCAAACATGGCTTAACGGGCTGAGTTGTTAACTTACGGCTGTCGGACCACCGGACAAGGAGCAGGACCAGGAAGGTTCCTGAAGCAAGGAGCTCTGTCAACTGCATGTTTGCGGTTCTGCGTCAGGCTGGAAAGTTTCTCCTTCCCTCTCTCTCTCTCTCTGTTCAATGTCGCTTCTAGCTAGCAACCTGGTAGCAGTCGTGTATAAAACACACTGCAAATTCAAACATTCACTTCACAGCAGGCGAGAATGCCGTTACACTCAACTCTGTGTTTTCCTTCTTCAATCGTATCCTTGCTAGCTAGCTACTTAGTCCGCATACCACGACCAAGGCTACCCACAGCCACTGCAGTACAGACAGTCCAACCTTCACTCTTATCTAGCTAGCGAGCCACCTACTTCGCCCCCATCTCGTTTGGTTCCCAGCTACTAACGTAGCAGGCGTAAAATAAACCCAGCTACTAGCCCGAACTGTGGACAAAGGACACAACCTACACATCCGAAGGGGAGTTGCTTTTGAAAAGTTACGTCGAATGCACGCAGGCGGGAGTTAGCAATGAAGAGTCGCTTTTGCTCTGCCATTCGGCAGTGCTATGGGAGCGCTCTCTCTATGTGTGACTGCAGTCTTTCTATTTACCTGCAGTGACTTTGCGTAGCCTTGGCATTGTACAGCAGACTATTCCAACCGAGCCTATATCATGCCAGACATCGTAGAGGGAAGGAGGAGTGCTGAGGGTGTTGCAGCACCTCATGATAAATCAACACAACATTTTTAAGTATTTCACAATAGTGCAATGGGCCTTTATTACTCCTGTATGAGCGGACCAAAATAGCCATCAGCAGCGCAGAACCTAACCGTCCTCTGTTTGTGACATTAGTTGAAAGCTAAATCTCGACCCAGATTCCCCCCCCCCCCTTTCTTCCCAGCAGTTTATTTTAAGCCTTACCGTTCCTGTCATTTTCTCATCAATCCTCAGAATTTCTCTTTCTTGGACTCACTTTCTGTTATGATTTCTCAGAAATCATCTCTCTCTCTCCCTATCTGTGTTAAGGCTCACATTTGCGCAACATATACTCTCTGCCAAGAACTCTGTTACTCTGTTTTTCTAATCACTTCTTTTTTTGACTAACATTCTGTTACGATTACTCAGAAATCATGTTTCTCTCTTTCTCGCAATTGGAAATAGTACGAATGGGAAGGGAAAATAAATAAACATAAGTATAGGTTGCAGCTCTCTCTCTCTCTCTTCCTTGTCCTCCACATGTTAGTCCAGATCTGAGTCAGGTCGTGGAACAATGTCACAGCAGAATCAAATCAAAATCACATTGTATTTGTCACATGAGCTTGAATACAGTGAGTGTAGATTTTGCTGTGAAATGCTTGCTTATGAACCCAACCTGACCATGCAGAGTAAAACACATTAAAACAGTAACTCAAGAGGAATGAAATACACAACAATGTGTAGCTATATACAGGGAGTACCAGTACCAGATCAATGTGTAGCTATATACATGGAGTACCAGATCAATGTGGAGCTATATACAGGAAGTACCAGTACCTGATCAATGTGTAGCTATATACATGGAGTACCAGATCAATGTGGAGCTATATACAGGGAGTACCAGTACCAGATCAATGTGGAGCTATATACAGGGAGTACCAGTACCAGATCAATGTGGAGCTATATACAGGGAGTACCAGTACCAGATCAATGTGGAGCTATATACAGGGAGTACCAGTACCAGATCAATGCGGAGGTATATACATGGAGTACCAGATCAATGTGGAGCTATATACAGGGAGTACCAGTACCAGATCAATGTGGAGCTATATACAGGGAGTACCAGTACCAGATCAATGCGGAGGTATATACATGGAGTACCAGTACCAGATCAATGTGGAGCTATATACATGGAGTACCAGTACCAGATCAATGTGGAACTATATACAGGGAGTACCAGTACCAGATCAATGTGGAGCTATATACATGGAGTACCAGTACCAGATCAATGTGGAGCTATATACAGGGAGTATCAGAACCAGATCAATGTGGAGCTATATACAGGGAGTACCAGTACCAGATCAATGTGGAGCTATATACAGGGAGTACCAGTACCAGATCAATGTGGAGCTATATACATGGAGTACCAGTACCAGATCAATGTGGAGCTATATACAGGGAGTACCAGATCAATGTGGAGCTATATACAGGGAGTATCAGTACCAGATCAATGTGGAGCTATATACAGGGAGTACCAGTACCAGATCAATGTGGAGCTATATACATGGAGTACCAGTACCAGATCAATGTGCAGGGGTACGAGCTATTTGAGGTAGATATGTACAGTGGTAAAGGTTTACAAGGTAAAGTGACTAGGCATCAGGATAGATACTAGTAATAATAAAACAATGAACAGAGTAGCAGCAGCATATCATGAGTGTAAAAGTGTGTTTGTATGTATGTTTGAGTTGTCGGTATGTGTGTGTGTGTGTGTGTGTGTGTGTGTGTGTGTGTGTGTGTGTGTGTGTGTGTGTGTGTGTTTGTGTTTGTGTGTGTGTGTGTGCGCAATTAATGAACTATTTATCCGTCTAATGGCTCGAGGGTAGAAACTATCTGGTAGCCTGTTGGTCCAAGAGCTGATACTCCGGTACCATTTGCTGGACGGTAGCAGAGTGAACTATCTATGGCTTGAAGTTTGGGGCAATTTTGGGGGCCTTTCTCTGACACGCCTGTTATAGGCGTCTTGGATGGCAGGGAGCTCGGCCCCGGCGATGTACTGGGCTGTTGGCACTACCCTCGTAGTGCTTTGTGGTCGAGAGCAGTACATTTGCCATACCAAGCTGTGATGCAGCCAGTCAAGATGCTCTCGGTGGGGCAGCTGTAGAACATTTTGAGGATCCGATGGCCCATGCCAAATCTTTTCATCTTTTGAGGGGGAAGAGGCACAGTCATGCCCTCTTCATGACTGTGTGGGTGTATGTGGACCATGTTAAGTCCTGAGTTATGTGGATGCCAAGGAACTTGTAACTCTCGACCTGCTCCACTACAGCCCTGTCAATGTGAATGGGGGTGTGCTCTCCTCTCTTTCTCCTGTAGTCCACGATCAGCTCCTTGATCTTACTGACGTTGAGGGAGAGGTTGTTGTCCTGGCACCACACTGCTAAATCCATAACCTCCTCCCAGTAGGTTGTCACATTGCCGTCGGTGATCAGGCCTACCACTGTCGTGTCGTCAGAGAACTTACTGATGGTGTTGGAGTCGTGCCTGGCCATGCGGTTGTAGGTGAACAGAGAGTACAGGAGGGGACTAAGCACACACCCCTAAGAGGCCCCCGTGTTGAGGATCAGTGTGGCAGTGGTGTTGTTGCCTACCCTTACCACCTAGGGCCGGCCCGTCAGGAAGTCCAGGATCCAGTTGAAGAGGGAGGTGTTCAGTCCCAGGGTCCCCAGCTTGGTGATGAGCTTGGAGGGAACTATGATGTTGAACGCTGAGCTGCAGTCTATGAACAGCATTCTCACATAGTTATTTCCCCTCTTGTCCAGGTGGGAGAGGGCAATGTGAAGTGCAATGGAGATTGCGTCATCTGTGGATCTGTAGGGGGCGGTATGCAAATTGGAGTGGGTCCAGGGTGTCTGTGATGATGGTGTAGATGTGTGTCATGACCGGCCTTTCAAAGCACTTAATAATTACAGTAATTTAGGCAGGTTACCATGGAGTTCATGGGAACAGGGACAAATGGTGGTCAGCTTGAAAAAAATGTGGGGATTATAGACTGGGACAAGGACAGATTGAAAATGTCAGTGAAGACACTTGCCAGCTGGTCTGCCCATGCTTTGAGAACACGCCCTAGAGTTCCATCTGGCCCGGCGGCCTTGCGATTTGAAAATGGAGGTCGAAGGTTAGTAACTGTCGATCTGATGTCCAGCAGTGCTTGGCGGTCATATGTGATAATGGTATGAACTCCCTGTACAAGAAAAGTAAAGATGAACATGAAAAAAAAGTCACAAACTAGCAAAATCGGTTTGGAACTCATAAGATGTTGCCGTTCTCCGTCTGTGCCATCTGTATAGTTAATGTTACACCTGAGACTCACAAGGTTGACTCAGATCAGATGTCACTTGTAACACATTTTAACCACATAGCAGGTGGGTATGTTTTAAAAGACGCTCGCTGCAAAAAATGTATTGATTACATTCCAAGCTGTGGGGGGGGGGGGTCGACCAAGGTTTACAGTGCATTCAGAAAGTATTTAGACCCCTTGACTGTTTCCACATGTTGTTACGTTACAGCCTTATTCCAAAATGGATTACATTCATTTTTCCCTCAATCTACACACAATACCTCATAATGACAAAGCAAAAACTGGATTTCGAAGTGTTTGCAAATGTATTACAAATAGAAAACAGAAATACCTTATTGAGATACAGTTGAAGTCAGAAGTTTACACACACTTAGGTTGGAGTCATTAAAACTTGTTTTTCAACCACTCCCCAAATGTATTGTTAACAAACTATAGTTTTGGCAAGTCGGTTAGGACATCTACTTTGTGCATGGCACAAGTAATTTTTCCAACAATTGTTTACAGACAGATTATTTCACTTATAATTCACTGTATCACAATTCCAGTGGGTCAGAAGTTTACATACACAAAATTGACAGTGCCTTTAAACAGCTTGGAAAATTCCAGAAAATGATGTCATGGCTTTAGAAGCTTCTGATAGGCTAATTGACATCATTTGAGTCAATTGGAGGTGTACCTGTGGATGTATATCAAGGCCTACCTTCAAACTCAGTGCCTCTTTGCTTGACATCATCAAAAGAACTCAGCCAAAACCTCAGAAAAAAATTGTAGACTTCCACAACTCTGGGAGCAATTTCCAAACTCCTGAAGGTACCACGTTCATCAAATCAAATGTATTTATATAGCCCTTCTTACATCAGCTGATATCTCAAAGTGCTGTACAGAAACCCAGCCTAAAACCCCTAACAGCAAGCATTGCAGGTGTAGAAGCACGGTGGCTAGGAAAAACTCCCTAGAAAGGCCAAAACCTAGGAAGAAACCTAGAGAGGAACCAGGCTATGAGGGGTGGCCAGTCCTCTTCTGGCTGTGCCGGGTGGAGATTATAACAGAACATGGCCAAGATGTTCAAATGTTCATAGATGACCAACAGGGTCAAATAATAATAATCACAGTGGTTGTCGAGGGTGCAACAAGTAAGCACCTCAAGAGTAAATGTCAGTTGGCTTTTCATAGTCGATCATTGAGAGTATCTCTACCGCTCCTGCTGTCTCTAGAGAGTTGAAAACAGCAGGTCTGTGACAGGTAGCACGTCCGGTGAACAGGTCAGGGTTCCATAGCCGCAGGCAGAACAGTTGAACCTGGAGCAGCAGCACGGCCAGGTGGACTGGGTCAGCAAGGAGTCATCATGCCAGGTAGTCCCGAGGCATGGTCCTAGGGCTCAGGTCCTCCGAGAAAGAGAAAGAAAGAAAGAGACAAAGAGAGGATTAGAGAGAGCATACTTAAATTCACACAGGACACCGGATAAGACAGGAGAAATACTCCAGATATAACAGACTGACCCTAGCCCCCCGACACATAAACTACTGCAGCATAAATACTGGAGGCTGAGACAGAAGGGGTCAGGAGACACTGTGGCCCCAACGATGATACCCCCGGACAGGGCCAAACAGACATGATATAACCCCACCCACTTTGCCAAAGCACAGCACCCACACCACTAGAGGGATATCTTAAACCACCAACTTACCATCCTGAGACAAGGCCGAGTATAGCCCACAAAGATCTCCGCCACGGCACAACCCAAGGGGGGGGGGGGCGCCAACCTAGACAGGAAGACCACGTCAGTGACTCAACCCACTCAAGTGATGCACCCCTCCCAGGGACGGCATGGAAGAGCACCAGTAAGCCAGTGACTCAGCCCCTGTAATAGGGTTAGAGGCAGAGAATCCCAGTGGAGAGAGGGGACCCGGCCAGGCAGAGACAGCAAGGGTGGTTCGTTGCTCCAGAGCCTTTCCGTTCACCTTCACACTCCTGGCCCAGACTACACTCAATCATTTGACCTACTGAAGAGATGAGTCTTCAGTAAAGACTTAAAGGTTGAGACCGAGTCTGCGTCTCTCACATGGGTAGGCAGACCATTCCATAAAAATTGAGCTCTATAGGAGAAAGCCCTGCCTCCAGCTGTTTGCTTAGAAATTCTAAGGACAATTAGGAGGCCTGCGTCTTGTAACCGTAGCGTACGTGTAGGTATGTACGGCAGGACCAAATCGGAAAGATAGGTAGGAGCAAGCCCATGTAATGCTTTGTAGGTTAGCAGTAAAACCTTGAAATCAGCCCTTGCTTTAACAGGAAGCCAGTGTAGGGAGGCTAGCACTGGAGTAATATGATACATTTTTTTGGTTCTAGTCAGGATTCTAGCAGCCGTATTTAGCACTAACTGAAGTTTATTTAGTGCTTTATCCGGGTAGCCGGAAAGTAGAGTATTGCGGTAGTCTAACCTAGAAGTAACAAAAGCATGGATTAATTTTTCTGCATAATTTTTGGACAGAAAGTTTGTGATTTTTGTAATGTTATGTAGATGGAAAAAAGCTGTCCTTGAAACAGTCTTAATATGTTCATCAAAAGAGAGATCAAGGTCCAGAGTAACGCCGAGGTCCTTCACAGTTTTATTTGAGACGACTGTACAACCATCAAGATCAAGATTAATTGTCAGATTCAACAGAAGATCTCTTTGTTTCTTGGGACCTAGAACAAGCATTTCTGTTTTGTCCGAGTTTAAAAGTAGAAAGTTTGCAGCCATCCACTTCCTTATGTCTGAAACACAGGCTTCTAGCGAGGGCAATTTTGGGGCTTCACCATGTTTCTTTGAAATGTACAGCTGTGTGTCATCCGCATAGCAGTGAAAGTTAACATTATGTTTTCGAATGACATCCCCAAGAGGTAAAATATATAGTGAAAACAATAGTGGTCCTAAAACGGAACCTTGAGGAACACCAAAATGTACAGTTGATTTGTCAGAGGACAAACCATTCACAAAGACAAACTGATATCTTTCCGACAGATAAGATCTAAACCAGGCCAGAACTTGTCCGTGTAGACCAATTTGGGGTTCCAATCTCTCCAAAAGAATGTGGTGATCGATGGTATCAAAAGCAGCACTAAGGTCTAGGAGCACGAGGACAGATGCAGAGCCTCGGTCTGACGCCATTAAAAGGTCATTTACCACCTTCACAAGTGCAGTCTCAGGGGTATGATGGGGTCTAAAACCAGACTGAAGCATTTCGTATACATTGTTTGTCTTCAGGAAGGCAGTGAGTTGCTGCGCAACAGCTTTTTCAAAAAATTTGAGAGGAATGAAAGATTCGATATAGGCCGATAGTTTTTTATATTTTCTGGGTCAAGGTTTGGCTTTTTCAAGAGAGGCTTTATTACTGCCACTTTTAGTGAGTTTGGTACACATCCGGTGGATAGAGAGCCGTTTATTATGTTCAACATAGGAGGGCCAAGCACAGGAAGCAGCTCTTTCAGTAGTTTAGTTGGAATAGGGTGCAGCTTGAAGGTTTAGAGGCCATGATTATTTTCATCATTGTGTCAAGAGATATATTACTAAAACACTTGAGTGTCTCCCTTGATCCTAGGTCCTGGCAGAGTTGTGCAGACTCAGGACAACTGAGCTTTGGAGGAATACACAGATTTAACGAGGAGTCCGTAATTTGCTTTCTAATGATCATGATCTTTTCCTCAAAGAAGTTAATGAATTTATTACTGCTGAAGTGAAAGCCATCCTCTATTGGGGAATGTTGCTTTTTAGTTAGCTTTGCGACAGTATCAAAAATACATTTCGGATTGTTCTTATTTTCCTCAATTAAGTTGGAAAAATAGGATGATTGAGCAGCAGTGAGGGCTCTTCGATACTGCACAGTAGTCTTTCCAAGCTAGTCGGAAGACTTCCAGTTTGGTATGGCGTCATTTCCGTTCCAATTTTCTGGAAGCTTGCTTCAGAGCTTGTGTATTTTCTGTATACCAGGGAGCTAGTTTCTTATGCCAAATGTTTTTAGGGGTGCAACTGCATCTAGGGTATTGCGCAAGGTTAAATTGAGTTCCTCAGTGAGGTGGTTAACTGATTTTTGTCCTCTGACGTCCTTGGGTAGGCAGAGGGAGTCTGGAAGGGCATCAAGGAATCTTTGGGTTGTCTGAGAATTTATAGCACGACTTTTGATGCTCCTTGGTTGGGGTCAGAGCAGATTATTTGTTGCGATTGCAAATGTAATAAAATGGTGGTCCAATAGTCCAGGATTATGAGGAAAAACATTAAGATCCACAACATTTGTTCCATGGGACAAAACTAGGTCCAGAGTATGACTGTGGCAGTGAGTAGGTCCAGAGACATGTTGGACAAAACCCACTGAGTCGATGATGGTTCCGAAAGCCTTTTGCGAGTGGGTCTGTGGACTTTTCCATGTGAATATTAAAGTCACCAAAAATGTGAATATTATCTGCTATGACTACAATGTCCAATAGGAATTCAGGGAACTCAGTGAGGAACACTGTATATGGCCCAGGAGGCCTGTAAACAGTAGCTATAAAAAGTGATTGAGTAGGCTGCATAGATTTCATGACGAGAAGCTCAAAAGACGAAAACTTTTTTTTTTTTTGTAAATTGAAATTTGCTATCGTAAATATTAGCAACACCTCCGCATTTGGGGGATGCACGGGGGATATCGTCACTAGTGTAACCAGGAGGTGAGGCCTCATTTAACACAGTAAATTCATCAGGCTTAAGCAATGTTTCAGTCAGGCCAATCACATCAAAATTATGATCAGTGACTACTTCACTGACTGTAACTGCCTTTGAAGTGAGGGATCTAACATTAAGTAGCCCTATTTTGAGATGTGAGGTATCACAATCTCTTTCAATAATGGCAGGAATGGAGGAGGTCTTTATTCCAGTGAGATTGCTAAGGCGAACAGTCATGTTTAGTTTTGCCCAACCTAGGTCGAGGCACAGACACGGTCTCAATGGGGATAGCTGAGCTGACTACACTGACTGTGCTAGTGGCAGACTCCACTAAGCTGGCAGGCTGGTTAACAGCCTGCTGCCTGGCCTGCACCCTATTTCATTGTAGAGCTAGGGGAGTCAGAGCCCTGTCTATGTTCGTAGATAACATGAGAGCACCCCTCAAGCTAGGATGGAGTCCGTCACTCCT
Source organism: Salmo trutta (assembly GCF_901001165.1). Taxonomy (NCBI): domain Eukaryota; kingdom Metazoa; phylum Chordata; class Actinopteri; order Salmoniformes; family Salmonidae; genus Salmo; species Salmo trutta. Next base: position 10,988,067 of record NC_042995.1, on the reverse strand, counting down.
CAACAGGCCAGGCTTGGTCCTATTTGTGGGTGAGTCCCAGAAAGAGGGCCAATTATCTACAAATTCTACCTTTTGGGAGGGGCAGAAAACAGTTTTCAACCAGCGATTGAGTTGTGAGACTCTGCTGTAGAGCTCATCACTCCCCCTAACTGGGAGGGGGCCAGAGACAATTACTCGATGCTGACACATCTTTCTAGCTGATTTACATGCTGAAGCTATGTTGCGCTTGGTGACCTCTGACTGTTTCATCCTAACATCGTTGATGCCGACGTTCATCTGTACAAACAATAGTGCGCAAGTATTAACACCATGGGACCACGCAGCCATCATACCGCTCAGGAAGGAGACGTGTTCTGTCTCCGAGAGATTAACATACTTTGATGCGAAAAGTGCAAATCAATCCCAGAACAACAGCAAAGGACCTTGTGAAGATGCTGGAGGAAACAGGTACAAAAGTATCTATATCCACAGTCAAACGAGTCTTATATCGACATAACCTGAAAGGCCGCTCAGCAAGGAAGAAGCCACTGCTCCAAAACCGCCAAAAAAAGCCAGACTACGGTTTGCAACTGCACTTGGGGACAAAGATCGTACTTTTTGGAGAAATGTCCTCTGGTCTGATGAAACAAAAATAGAAGTGTTTGGCCATAATGACCATCGTTATGTTTGGAGGAAAAAGGGGGAGGCTTGCAAGCCGAACAACACCATCCCAACCGTGAAGCACGGGGGTGGCAGCATCATGTTGTGGGGGTGCTTTGCTGCAGGAGGGACTGGTGCACTTCACAAAATAGATGGCATCATGACGATGGATAATTATGTAGATATATTGAAGCAACATCAAGACATCAGTCAGGAAGTTAAAGCTTGTTCGCAAATGGGTCTTCCAAATGGACAGTGACCCCAAGCATACTTCCAAAGTTGTGGCAAAATGGCTTAAGGACAACAAAGTTAAGGTATTGGAGTGGCCATCACAAATCCCTGACCTCAATCCCATAGAAAATTTGTAGGCAGAACTGAAAAAGCATGTGTGAGCAAGGAGGCCTACAAACGTGACTCCTTTACACCAGCTCTGTCAGGTGGAATGGGCCAAAATTCACCCAACTTATTGTGGGAAGGTTGTGGAAGGCTACCCAAAACGTTTGACCCAAGTTAAACAATTTAAAGGCAATGCTACCAAATACTAATTTAATGTATGTAAACTTCTGACCCACTGGGAATGTGATGAAAGAAATAAAAGCTGAAATAAATCATTTTCTCTACTATTATTCTGACATTTCACATTCTAAAATAAAGTGGTGATCCTAACTAACCTAAAACAGGGAATTTTTACTTGGATTAAGTGTCAGGAATTGTGAAAAACTGAGTTTCAATGTATTTGGCTAAGGTGTATGTAAACTTCCAACTTCAACTGTAAGTAATCAGACCCTTTGCTTTGAGACTCAAAAATGAGGTCAGGTGTATCTTGTTTCCATTGATCATCCTTGTGATGTTTCTACAACTTGATTGAAGTCCACCTGTGGTAAATTCTTTTTGATTGGACAGAATTTGGAAAGGCACAAACCTGCCTTTATAAGGTCCCACAGTTCATGTCAGAGCAAAAACCAAGCCGTGAGGTCGAAAGAATTGTCTGTAGAGCTCCGAGACAGGATTCTGTCGAGGCGCAGATCTGGGAAAGGGTACCAAAGAATGTCTGCAGCATTGAAGGTCCTCAAGAACACAGTGGCCTCCATCATTCTTAAAATGTAAAAAGTTTGGAACCACCAAGACTCTTCCTTGAGCTGGCCTCCTAGCCAAACTGAGTAATCGGGGGAGAAGGGCCTTGGTCAGGGAGGTGACCAAGAACCCAATGGTCACTCTGACAGAGCTCCAGAGTTCCTCTGTGGAGATGGGAGAACCTTCCAGAAGTACAACCATCTCTGCAGCACTCCACCAATCAGGCCTTTATGGTAGAGTGGCCAGATGGAAGCCACTCCTCAGTTAAAGGCACATGAAAGCCCACTTGGAGTTTGCCAAAAGGCACCTAAAGGACTCTCAGACCATGAGAAACAAGATTATCTGGTCTGATACCAATACTGAAGTGTTTGGCCTGAATGCCAAGCGTCACGTCTGGAGGAAACCTTGCACCATCCCTACAGTGAAGCATGGTGGTGGCAGTAGCATGCTGTGGGAATGTTTTTCAGCGGCAGGGACTGGGAAGTAGTCAGGCTTGAGGGAAAGATAAACGGAGCAAAGTACAGAGAGATCATTGATGAAAACCTGCTCCATAGCACTCAGGACCTCAGACTGGGGCAAAGGTTCACCTTCCAACAGGACAGCACAACCTTAAGCACACAGCCAAGGAAACGCAGGAGTGGCTTCGGGACAAGTCTCTGAATGTCCTTGAGTGGCCCAGCCAGAGCCCAGACTTGAACCCGATCTAACATCTGTTGAGAGACCTGAAAATAGCTGTGCAGCGTTGCTCCCCATACAACCTGACAGATCTTGAGAGGATCTGCAGAGAAGAATGGGAGAAACTCCCCAAATACATGAGTGCTAAGCTTGTAGCGTCATACCCAAGAAGACTTGAGGCTGTAATCACTGCCAAAGGTGCTTCAACAAAGAACTGAGTAAAGGGTCTGAATACATAAGTAAATGTGATATTTCAGTTTTTTTATTTTAATACATTTGCAAAAATGTCTAAACTGTTTTTCTTTGTCATTATGGGGTATTGTGTGTAGATTGATGAGGAAAAAAAAAACAATTTAATCCATTTTAGAATATAAAGTAACAAAATGTGTAAATGTCAAGGGGTCTGAATACTTTCCGAATCCACTGTGTCTCAACTGTCCAGTTGCAGAAACTACAGAACAAATACTCCTCCACTTGCATGGTCTCAGATCTGTTTGTGGTCTTGCAACATTGCTCATTGTCAAGCCAATGAGTGACAAGGAGTTGGCATGATATCACAAACAGACTGGCACTCCAGCTACTCATCCACTACTACACATATGAAAATCAAAGGTTGATACCAAAAAGTGCAATAACCTCTTTAGTAAAAAGTTTCAATCTCGCCAGTTCCTACATGTAGGTTAGAAAACATAATTTAGATTTCAAGGGCGGGATTGAAACTTCTCAGGCTACAGTAAATGCCAGTTTAGTATTCACTGGTGTATTCATGACACAACTCCTCCCTCTGCCGGATATTCACTGCAAGTTCAGGCCTCCATGTTGATTTACCATGACACCTTGCCGTTAAAGCGATGGGCCAATCACGGAGAGGTTGCTGGTTAGAATCCCAGCTCCGACTAGGTGAAAACTCTGTCAATGTGCCCCTGAGCAAGGAACTTAATCCTAACTGATCTTGTAAGTCGCCCTGGATAAGAGCGGCTGCTAAATTAATAAAATGTAAAAAAATAAAAAAATAATGTACCTGTTGCACAACGTTCGGCGCAGGTGATGATAACCGGTTCTCCATACACCTGAGCCGAACGTTGTGCAACAGGTAATTCATATGTTTACCTAAGTAGTTAGATGGTTTGTCATTAAATGTATTAGATAGACATGCTTCCAATATCAGTACATTATTGACCGGTGACTGACAATTTTGAAGTATGTCAGCTAAAACGAGGTGACGTCAGACCGTCTATTTAAATAGGCAATAGAAATAAATCATGTTTATCATGTTCATTGATTGGGTTAAAACGAACCGTCACTCCAAAACTAGCGGACCTATAATTCTATACATTTTGCTTTCAATTGTTAGATTTTTGATTTCAACATCCATTATTTCACCCGTCCTCGAAAATATGTTTACATTCTCAACTTTTTTTTTTCATCTTCACGATTTATTTTATTTTGAATTCAATACATATGGCGTGAAATTGACCCCATAAGAGCGTTCCACAGGGGTGCTGGCCCATGTCGACTCCAATGCTTCCCACAGTGGTGTCAAGTTGGCTGGATGTCCTTTGGGTGCTGGCCCATGTCGACTCCAATGCTTCCCACAGTGGTGTCAAGTTGGCTGGATGTCCTTTGGGTGCTGGCCCATGTCGACTCCAATGCTTCCCACAGTTGTGTCAAGTTGGCTGGATGTCCTTTGGGTGTTGGCCCACGTCGACTCCAATGCTTCCCACAGTTGTGTCAAGTTGGCTGGATGTCCTTTGGGTGCTGGCCCATGTCGACTCCAATGCTTCCCACAGTTGTGTCAAGTTGGCTGGATGTCCTTTGGGTGGTGGCCCATGTCGACTCCAATGCTTCCCACAGTGGTGTCAAGTTGGCTGGATGTCCTTTGGGTGCTGGCCCATGTCGACTCCAATGCTTCCCACAGTGGTGTCAAGTTGGCTGGATGTCCTTTGGGTGCTGGCCCATGTCGACTCCAATGCTTCCCACAGTGGTGTCAAGTTGGCTGGATGTCCTTTGGGTGCTGGCCCATGTCGACTCCAATGCTTCCCACAGTGGTGTCAAGTTGGCTGGATGTCCTTTGGGTGCTGGCCCATGTCGACTCCAATGCTTCCCACAGTTGTGTCAAGTTGGCTGGATGTCCTTTGGGTGTTGGCCCACGTCGACTCCAATGCTTCCCACAGTGGTGTCAAGTTGGCTGGATGTCCTTTGGGTGCTGGCCCATGTCGACTCCAATGCTTCCCACAGTTGTGTCAAGTTGGCTGGATGTCCTTTGGGTGGTGGACCGTTCTTGATACACACAGGAAACGGTCCGAGTGTGTAAAACTCAGCAGCGTTGCAGTTCTTGACACAAACCAGTGCTCCTGGCACCTACTACCATACCCCGTTCAAAGGCACTTAAATATTTTGTCTTGCCCATTCACCCTCTGAATGGCACACATACACAATCCATGTCTCAAGATTTAAAAATCCTGCATTAACCAATTTCTTCCCCTTAATCTACACAGATTGATGTGGATTTAACACGTGACATCAATAAAGGGTCATGGCTTTCACCTAGTTTCACCTCTTCAGTCTGTCAGCGTTTCCCAAACTCGGTCCTCGGGACCCCAGGGATTACACGTTTTGGTTTTTGCCCTAACACTACACAGCTGATTCAAATGATCAAAACTTGATGACTAGTGGATAATTTTTATCAGCTGTGTAGTGTTAGGGCAAAACCCCCAAAGTGCCTCCCAAACTCGAGGACTGAGTTTGGGAAACGCTGGTCTATATCATGGAAAGAGCAGTACTAAGTAAACAGCTAATGGGGATCCTAACGAAATACCAAAATTCCAAATACTACCTTTTGCATGGTCAAACTTCTGTGACAAGCGTTTTGCAGCATCTGCAATGACATCTGCAAATCTGTGTACACAACCAATAAACGTTGATTTGACTCATTCAGACATGTCTATTGCAGAGGTGTGATGCATATTCAAAGTATTAGAACAGCTTGTTAGGGGTCTAGAACAGGGGTGGGAATTTGTCTCAAGGGCCACATCAGAATTTCTAAATTCAGAAAAGCTGCAGTTATTTGAAAATGTAAAGGTCCATTATAATTTCTACTTACTCTCTATCTAGTTTTAGACGTTCACGAGTGGCCTGGAGTGTTTTTTTTTTTTTTACCCCCAAAAATAATTCCCCCCAAAGCGTTAATATTTTTATTCAAACCTCCCGCCGGCCAGGGGGGTGTATGTCGTCCACCCCTGGTTCAGAAGAACTTTAGGGACGCTGCAGTCAGCGCAACAGGAGTGCTATCAATGTAATAGCCGTTAGAGGGCGCTATTTCGTCCCTTTTCTTTTGAAAACGCCAGCTACCAAGGAAAGGGTGGCTCCACCAAGATTCTAGAGGAAAAAAATTGCTAGTTGGCTAGGTGTCGCCGCTCGGATCAATCCATTACTCGTCCTATTTGAAGACCCCGGGGAAAAGTCGATACGTTTCTGAAACGGTGGTGTTGATAGGTGATGCTGGGAGTAGTAGAAATGACGGGCAGGTAAGCGCTTGGATCCAAGTAAGAACACTCGAATTTCACAGGTTACAATGCTAATAGCTAGCCGGGCAGCTAATGTTAGCTAATTTGTTCGGTGCAGTGCTGTATGTGATAAAGTGTAACCGCTAGTGATTATTTTTTTTAATGATGGGCGTGGGAATTGGCTTGAAACATTAAATAACTTTTAAATAAATTTAACTAACTAGTTAGCTCGCTAACCTGACCGCTACAGTAGGCTAGTGACGTCAAGTGAGTGGACGTGTGTGTTGTGAACTTGCTAACATTAGCTACTTCAAACTCTGTTTTTCTCTCTAGCTTGGTAACGTTAGCCTCTTAGTTGGTTAGTTTCTATAACACTTTTAGGTCGAAACATTCTATCTATTTTCAAATTGAAACAAGTTTGATTATTTGGATCATTACACACGGTCTATTTGTAGACCATGTTGTCATTTTTTGGCACTTGATTTGGGGTGTAGGAATTAGCCAATGAGTGTTGAGGCGACACAGTACGTGTCTCTGATCAATTAAGTGACAAACCAACACTGAATACCATCAGACAGCTATGATCTATCATGTCTGTCTGACTGCTCTCAGATTACCAAATTAGGAGACAGACATTGAGTAACGTGTGTGACAGCAGTGCTCTGTGAGTAATATGATTTGAGTAAGGGACTGTCTGATGGACAAGGTCCCGCCCCTAAAACCAACCTTGTCTATGTGTCCCAAATGGCTCCATATTACCTATGTAGTGCACTACCTTTAACCAGCCATAGGGCTGTGGTTAAAATTAGTCCACTATATAGGGAATAGAGTGCCTTTTGGGATGTACACCCCACTCTGTAAAACACTGATCTGTAGTAGAGAGAAAAATATATTGACCTTTGCCAGTGTTGTTTCTGTAGACACTCAAGGCAGATTTCCAACAGCCCAGCAGTTCTCTGTTGGAATAACTTTCACTTTGGATTTCTTTCACATTGTTGGCCTATTCAAGCCCCCTCCAGGAGAATCTGCTGCTGTGTGGTAGCCAGAGTGCCAGTCTCTTGTCGTTATTGTGCCAACACCTTGCCAATGACTGCAGTCAGTTGAGTTGGCAAGACCACAAACAGATTTGGGCTAACTTCATGGATTGCAGTGTGAAAAAAGTGATCAACAGAACAGCAGCAAATAATTCTGGAGTTGTCGTCTGTTCTGATCTTCATACTTTCTTTTTTTGTCACCATAGCAACATGGCGAACGCCCTGGCAAACGCGTCCTGCGAGCGCTGTAAGAGCGGCTTCGCCCCGGCAGAGAAGATGGTCAACAGCAACGGGGAGCTGTACCACGAGGGCTGCTTCGTCTGTGCTCAGTGCTTCCAGCAGTTCCCTGAGGGGCTCTTCTATGAGGTAGACTAACACAGGGCAGAAATGTAGGGTTGCAAAATTCCTGTCATTTCCCCCCCAAGTTCCCAGGTTTTCCAAAAATGATGGTTGGAGGATTCTGGATTTCTGCTTTATTCCCTCCAGGATTTCTGCTTTATTCCCTCCAGGATTTCTGGTTTATTCCCTCCAGGATTTCTGGTTTATTCCCTCCAGGATTTCTGGTTTATTCCCTCCAGGATTTCTGCTTTATTCCCTCCAGGATTTCTGCTTTATTCCCTCCAGGATTTCTGCTTTATTCCCTCCAGGATTTCTGGTTTATTCCCTCCAGGATTTCTGCTTTATTCCCTCCAGGATTTCTGGTTTATTCCCTCCAGGATTTCTGGAAAACTGGGGAATTTGAGGAAAGTTGCCTCTATTCAAATGTCAAACTGTTTAATGTTTGGGTTTATTGTGTGAGTGAAGCACCCTTGTTAAATGTCATAGTTTTCTCCTGACAGTTTGAAGGCAGGAAATACTGTGAACATGACTTCCAGATGCTCTTCGCTCCCTGCTGCCACCAGTGTGGTGAGTACGTACACACACACATACCAAATCTCTGTGTAAATCCCCTGTGTGTGTATGTGTTCTCATGTTGTATGGGTGGGTGGGTGTTCTCATGTTGTATGGGTGGGTGGGTGTTCTCATGTTGTATGGGTGGGTGGGTGTTCTCATGTTGTATGGGTGGGTGGGTGTTCTCATGTTGTATTGGTGGGTGGGTGTTCTCATGTTGTATTGGTGGGTCGGTGTTCTCAGGGGAGTTCATCATTGGCCGTGTGATCAAGGCCATGAACAACAGCTGGCATCCTGATTGTTTCTGCTGTGATATCTGCCAGGCTGTGCTCGCTGACGTCGGCTTCGTCAAGAACGCTGGCAGGTGAGTCCCCAACCAATCACACTGCACATTATACAGGGGCAGAGGAGTCCCCAACCAATCACACTGCACATTATACAGGGGCAGAGGAGTCCCCAACCAATCACACTGCACATTATACAGGGGAGTCCCCAACCAATCACACTGCACATTATACAGGGGCAGGGGAGTCCCCAACCAATCACACTGCACATTATACAGGGGCAGGGGAGTCCCCAACCAATCACACTGCACATTATACAGGGGCAGAGGAGTCCCCAACCAATCACACTGCACATTATACAGGGGCAGGTGAGTCCCCAACCAATCACACTGCACATTATACAGGGGCAGAGGAGTCCCCAACCAATCACACTGCACATTATACAGGGGCAGAGGAGTCCCCAACCAATCACACTGCACATTATGCAGGGGAGTCCCCAGCCAATCACACTGCACATTATACCATGGTAGATGAATATTTAACCAATCACAAATAAACACTCACATAAGTATGTTTGTATAATACAGTGCTGTGATAAACTATTTGCCCTTTTTCTGATTTTCTCAGTTTGTTGATATTTGTAAACTCAGGTTCCCTTCATCTAATATCAGGTTCTTTGTCTAATATCAGGTTCTTTATCTAATATCAGGTTCTTTATCTAATATCAGGTTCTTTATCTAATATCAGGTTCCCTTTATGTAATATCAGGTTTTGGTTGAAGATCTAATATTCACCATCAACAATGTGCAAGACAACATCAGAAAGGAGGCAAATACTTTTCCAGCACTGTAAATAAAGCGTAGGAGAAACTTCTACTGTGTCCACCCTTTCCCTGCTTTGTTTGGCCCGTGAGACAGGTTGGATGTACATACCTGCTTTGTCCCTGCCTAGGCACCTATGTCGGCCTTGCCATAACCGTGAGAAGGCTAGAGGTCTGGGGAAGTACATCTGTCAGAAATGCCATGCCATCATCGAGGATAGCCCCCTCATCTTTAAGAACGACCCCTACCACCCAGACCACTTCAACTGCAACAACTGTGGGTCAGTACGCTTCACAGCGCCCTCCTGATATCTGACATAATGTGTTCCTGATTCCATTATGTGTTTCAGTCAGTATCTGGAATAATGAAAGCAAGAGTGTTTAAGATGTTACCATTTACCCTGCTTCAAAAGCACTTTCTGTGTGTTTTGTGTAATTTAATGGTGTATAATGTTTGTCCCTCCCCTCTCCCTGTAGGAAGGAGCTGTAGTAATATTTGTCCCTCTCCTCTCCCTGTAGTAAGGAGCTGTAGTAATATTTGTCCCTCCCCTCTCCCTGTAGAAAGGAGCTGTAGTAATATTTGTCCCTCCCCTCTCCATGTAGTAAGGAGCTGTAGTAATATTTGTCCCTCCCCTCTCCCTGTAGTAAGGAGCTGTAGTAATATTTGTCCCTCCCCTCTCCCTGTAGTAAGGAGCTGTAGTAATATTTGTCCCTCCCCTCTCCCTGTAGTAAGGAGCTATAGTAATGTTTGTCCCTCCCCTCTCCCTGTAGTAAGGAGCTGTAGTAATATTTGTCCCTCCCCTCTCCCTGTAGTAAGGAGCTGTAGTAATATTTGTCCCTCCCCTCTCCCTGTAGAAAGGAGCTGTAGTAATATTTGTCCCTCCCCTCTCCCTGTAGTAAGGAGCTGTAGTAATACTTGTCCCTCCCCTCTCCCTGTAGTAAGGTGGCTGTAGTAATACTTGTCCCTCCCCTCTCCCTGTAGTAAGGAGCTGTAGTAATACTTGTCCCTCCCCTCTCCCTGTAGTAAGGAGCTGTAGTAATACTTGTCCCTCCCCTCTCCCTGTAGTAAGGAGCTGTAGTAATATTTGTCCCTCCCCTCTCCCTGTAGTAAGGAGCTGTAGTAATATTTGTCCCTCCCCTCTCCCTGTAGTAAGGAGCTGTAGTAATATTTGTCCCTCCCCTCTCCCTGTAGTAAGGAGCTGTAGTAATATTTGTCCCTCCCCTCTCCCTGTAGTAAGGAGCTGTAGTAATATTTGTCCCTCCCCTCTCCCTGTAGTAAGGAGCTGTAGTAATGTTTGTCCCTCCCCTCTCCCTGTAGTAAGGAGCTGACAGCCGATGCCAGGGAGCTGAAAGGAGAGCTGTACTGTCTGCCCTGCCATGATAAGATGGGGGTGCCGATCTGTGGCGCCTGCAGGAGGCCCATCGAGGGACGCGTGGTCAACGCCATGGGCAAGCAGTGGCACGTCGAGGTGTGGGGTCGGAAATGACATGATGGGCTTTAGTGGTATTTTAGACATATTTGGACTCCAATGTAATGGTTTAGTCAGATGTTTGTTGAGTAAGCTTTTACAAAGAAATGATGTTACATTTGTATAATTTCCTTCATGTTCAGAGAGCGTATGTTTGATTGGACTGTGAGTAACTCTATCTACTCTCCATCCTGTGAAACCTTTCTTTTCCTTCCAACACATTCCTTCATACTTTATTTTTCTCTACATCCTCATCTTTGTGGCAACTTTTATCCCTCCCTTCTCCGTCTTCCTCCCCCCTCCTCCTTTCCCAGCACTTTGTGTGTAGTGTATGTGAGCGATCGTTCCAGGGCCATCCCTACTATGAATGTAAGGGCTATGCCTACTGCGAGTGGCACTTTAACATGGTGAGAAGGGGTTATGTCCCAAATGGCAGTAGTCCCTTAGTAGTGCACTACTTTTAACCAGAGCCCATAGTGTTCTGGTCAGAGTTAGGGCCCTATGTAGGGAATAGGGTGCCATTTGGGACACATCCAAGGAGAAAGGAGGGCTTTCTCCTCCCACACATAGAAACTGCACTGCAGGAAACAACATTGCATAGCTAGCTACACAACTACACTCTTCAGCCACATACACCCGTCATATGTCAATAGAAACAAGAGGCATACCATTACCACATTCACAGATAAGTTTTTCTTACCCAGAAATACATGGGTGTGGGTGCCTAAACACATGCACATTGTTGCACTTTAATCTCACAATTTTACAGTGCTGATGAATACACTACAAGTAGTCTACAGTGCCTGGCCTGCCTGCAGTTGACATTCTCTCCACTAGAAGCCATTGTTACGCTGCCTGTCCTGAATGACTTGTGTGTGTGTGATGCATCTTTCTGACCAAGCCCCGTTGAGTTACTATGGCCAGTTGTATTCATAAAGCTCTCAGAGTAGGGCTGATATAGGGTTAGTTTAGTCTTTAAAGGTCCCAAACAGTCATTCTGATTCCCATGTAAAATAGTATTTTGAGTGACTAAAATATCACCCATAATATTTGTTTTGGATAGAAATGCTCAATGTGAGGGAAAAGTACTTTATCTCTGTCTAACTACCAGGAAGTTTGAAAAGACGGGCTGAGTGGGGAGCTTATACTTGTGAGCTCGCCTTGACTGACAGCTCTTTGAAACCCCTATGTCAAGCAACTTGGATGCAGTGTTGCAATAAAATCCTCTTAAGCAAATGTGGTGATACACAACGCAACTCAAACATTGAAATTGCATCAATATCAATTTTAATTTTTAATATCTCTCCCATTTGGCATGTCTGTTATGATGCGGTTCACAGCAGCACTGACGGATGTGTTGACATGACAACGGCGTCTGAGTTTCTAACAACCCTTGTTCCATGCTGGCTGAAGACCTAGCTAGTCCGTAACTAGCTAACACCAGACACGGATGAAGACCTAGCTAGCCCCTAACTAGCTAACACCAGACACAGATGAAGACCTAGCTAGCCGGTAACTAGCTAACACCAGACACAGATGAAGACCTTGCTAGCCTGTAACTAGCTAGCACCAGACACAGATGACCTAGTTAGTCCGTAACTAGCTAACACCAGACACAGATGACCTAGTTAGTCCGTAACTAGCTAACACCAGACACAGATGACCTAGCTAGTCCGTAACTAGCTAACACCAGACACAGATGACCTAGCTAGTCCGTAACTAGCTAACACCAGACACAGATGACCTAGCTAGCCCGTAACTAGCTAACACCAGACACAGATGACCTAGCTAGCCCGTAACTAGCTAACACCAGACACAGATGACCTAGCTAGCCCGTAACTAGCTAACACCAGACACAGATGACCTAGCTAGCCCGTAACTAGCTAACACCAGACACAGATGACCTAGCTAGCCCGTAACTAGCTAACACCAGACACAGATGACCTAGCTAGCCCGTAACTAGCTAACACCAGACACAGATGACCTAGCTAGCCCGTAACTAGCTAACACCAGACACAGATGACCTAGCTAGCCCGTAACTAGCTAACACCAGACACAGATGACCTAGCTAGCCCGTAACTAGCTAACACCAGACACAGATGACCTAGCTAGCGCGTAACTAGCTAACACCAGACACAGATGACCTAGCTAGTCCGTAACTAGCTAACACCAGACTCGGATGAAGACCTAGCTAGCCCGTAACTAGCTAGCACCAGACACAGGTAAAAGGGGACACGAGTGTCTTTACCATAGATGAATAGTGTAAACTTTTAATTATATTTGATGACACCCTACAGTCAAATTTTGGCACCAGTAGAGTGGCTGTATAAACCACGCCCCTCCACAAACACGCCTTCTCCGATGCTGGTTACAAAGCGGTACTTATTTAAATTCGGTAAGAGAATATCATGTTACCATTGGTGTATTAAAATTAGTTAGGGTGATGTCACCCTAACCTTTTAACGATGAATCCAAGTGTTTGACATGGGGGAGGGGACCAGTAGCTTTATCAATGTAGGAGCAACAGTCATTTTTCATACTTTGACCTGGTTTCATTCAAATATCATCCAGTTTCATGAAAAACATTGATATGTTTTTGACTGTTCATGACCTTTAAGATCATAATGAATAACATATGTACAGGTAGATCGCCTGATCCTAGATCAGCACTCCTACACTGATACGCTTTGTGAATACATGCCCTGATGGCACCTGACTAGAGTTAGCAAAGTTAGCTAACTTAACTGCTTGTGCCTGTGAGTAGAGTTAGCAATATGCTAATGCCTATGTAGTGGTGTCTGCCTGTGACAAGAGTTAGCTATTAGCCATGCTAACTTGGGGTGCTACTTCCCTGTGACTACAGTTAGCCATGCTAACATGTGATGTTGCCTGGTACTACAGTTAGCCATGCTAATATGTGATGTTGCCTGTGTTTGCAGCATTTTGTGTGTGCTAAGTGTGAGAAGCCGTTCCTTGGACACCGCCACTATGAGAGGAAGGGTCTGGCCTACTGTGAGACCCACTACAACCAGGTAATAAAGCTATGATCTGACTGTGAGACCCACTACAACCAGGTAATAAAGCTATGATCTGACTGTGAGACCCACTACAACCAGGTAAATGGTAGCCTATTCCCTATTTAATGCGCTATGTTTGACAGGTCCCATGGGGCTCATGTCCACAAACGTTCATGGGATAGGGTTGCTGAGTAACACAGTTATTGCATGTTGTTGTGGCTGGTACTGACTGAAATGTAAAGTTTGATAATGGTTAAATCAAGTAGTGAATGAAATGCTCATCTCTGCCTGTGTCTCAACCCTCTAGCTCTTTGGTGATGTGTGCTACCACTGCAACAGAGTGATTGAAGGAGATGGTAAGCATCAACTGTTTTCATTTGAATGAATTGTTTTGGAATGATGTAAAGCCATAATGGACTTTCTGTTCCTCCTGTAGTGGTGTCAGCCCTGAACAAAGCATGGTGTGTGAACTGTTTCTCCTGCGCCACCTGCAACACCAAGCTCACCCTCAAGTATGTTATTATTACATTATTATATATCAGTGGTATTATACTGGGCTCTTTCCTAACCCTTTGGCTCTTCCTGTCTGTCGTTGTCCTGCCTTCCTCTCAATCTGTTTGCGTCCCAAATGACACCCTATTCCCTATAAAGTACTGTGTTTTCTCTAACCTTCCTCCTATTGGACACAATCTGTTTTCCTCTTATTTCTCTACAGTCTTCTCACTTCTCCACCCTGTGCTTTTTCCATCCTCCTCTTCTCTCTCTCCCTCTCCTCTGTTTTCTCTTCTCTCTCCCCCTCCCCTCCCTGTGGTGTAACAGAGACAAGTTTGTAGAGGTAGATCTGAAGCCTATATGTAAGCACTGTTACGAGCGGATGCCTGAGGAGCTGAAACGCAGACTGGCCCGACGCGAGAGGGACGCCTCAAAAGACCGCAAAAAGAAACCTGTTATCTGTCTGTAGACTTCTCCAGTCATCTTCCTTTCATCTTCACTATCCTCCTCTCATTTCCATCCATTGGTTAGTAATTCCACTTCCTGTCATCTTCACTATCCTCCTCTCATTTCCATCCATTGGTTAGTAATTCCACTTCCTGTCATCTTCACTATCCTCCTCTCATTTCCATCCATGGGTTAGTAATTCCACTTCCTGTCATCTTCACTATCCTCCTCATTTCCATCCATGGGTTAGTAATTCCACTTCCTGTCATCTTCACTATCCTCCTCTCATTTCCATCCATTGGTTAGTAATTCCACTTCCTGTCATCTTCACTATCCTCCTCTCATTTCCATCCATGGGTTAGTAATTCCACTTCCTGTCATCTTCACTATCCTCCTCTCATTTCCATCCATGGGTTAGTAATTCCACTTCCTGTCACTCTCCATTTAGCTTTTCCTCTTATTGTCTTTCCTTTTGTTGTTTTCTCCTCCAGTTTGCTTGATGTGTTCTGTTCTGTCATTGCTCTGTCATGTTATGTGACAATGGTTGTGTCCCAAATGACAACCTGTGGGCCCTGGTCCAACGTAGTGCACTATAAAGGGAATAGGGTGCCATTTGGGACGCACACGTTGTGATCAAAGGTGTAATGTGTAATCTTCCACATTCATATGCTATGGAGGTCATTTCCCTTAGAAATAAGATATTTAGTGTTGGTTCCACTTCAGTACACCTGACTGTATTTCTGTCCTGTCATGCTAGTTGTGTGATCATAGTGTAACTTGCTAAGGACAGAAACCTGCATGTGCTGCTGTTCATGAGAATACAAAAAAAATGTAAAATAATTATTTGTAAAGCACATTTCATACACAATGGAGCTCAAACTACATTACAAAATAGTGACTGTGTCTCTCCTGTCCTCTGTTGACAGGAACAAGTTTGTGGAGTTTGACATGAAGCCTGTGTGTAAGAAATGTTATGAGAAGTTTCCTCTGGAGCTGAAGAAGAGACTGAAGAAACTGGCTGAAACCGTCGGACGCAAGTAGACCTCCGAGTACCAAGGGGGCGACACTCAACAAAATTCTAGTAACTTTTCCAAAATTCCAGAAACTCTGGAAAATTCCCTGGCTTTCCGGATGTCCTGCTTATTCCCTATTGATTCTGGGGATCTTCCATTTTGGGGTTTCTAGAAACCTGGGATTTTAAGAAAGTTACTGGAGGTTTGCAGCCCTACGAGCAATGCTGAAGCCTAATATTAACCTTAACAAGTGCCCAAATTAGTCAAATGAATCGTATAAATGTGTCAGATTACTCAAAATACTGTCTGTTACAGTACTTTAGTCTTTGACGTCCTCAGGTACTCAGTATAACGTGTTCATCTTTTCTCACTTTTTAATTGATTCTTTTTGTGCAAGTGGCTTTTGCATGTGGAGCTGTTTTCCAGATGTCCAGAGTCTTATTCAAACAATATAGATCCTCATTCTGCCTGACAATGACCTATTAAAGCATGGAGGGGAAAAAACGATGCATTTACATACTGTTAAAGAATATATATAACTGTCTGATCTAGTTTGGCCACGAGTGGACCTCATGACATCTAACTAAATACTTGCACACTGTCTTAAAGAGATGAGAAGGTGCTTGTAGGACTTAAAATAGCTTTTGCCTTGTGCCTGAATATACACTGAGTATACTAAATATTTCCATGACATAGACTGATCAGGTGAAAGCTATGATCCCTTATTGACGTCTCTTCAATCAGTAGATGACAGATTTAAAGGATTTTTAACTCAATACTACGATGGTGTTCCTCATGTCTGGTAAGCTCAGTGTATATTTTATACTGCATTATATACTGTAAGTTTGTCAGATAATATGCATGTGGTTGCCCAATATACTGGCATGTGATCCAGACTTACTACATCTGCCTTAATCAGAGAATATTCCTCACTTCTGTGTAAGAATGAGAATTCTAGCTGTGTATCAGAACGTGGAGCCCATGAGTCTGGTATATCGTGTATGAGTCTGGTATATCGTGTATGAGTCTGGTATATCGTGTATGAGTCTGGTATATCGTGTATCCTAACATTTGCTTGTAATAAAATAAAATGTCATGGGTTTGTTTGAATATAACCGTTTCAGAGGAGGAGAGCTGAAAGGAGATGGACATGTCTTAGCACACTACTCCATTTTGTTCCATCACTGTGTTGCTGACATGTATAAACAAGTTAGGGGAGTGTTTCATGGAGCACAATCGCTTAAGTTGAATTAGCTAGATGGGTATGATAAATATATGTATGTAAAGGTCTTAAACATACTAATAGTTGTGTTAGATGAACACTTTGATAAAGGAGGCATTTTTGCATAAATAGAAATAATGGGAGATGCTTTATGAATTTGTTGACTAAAATCTGGTTTAAGACAATTTAATAAAAATGTAGTTGTTTCAGACTTTGTCTATGAATAAACAAAAGTTGTTATGTAGAAGAAAAAAAAAGAAATGGTGAAAACTGATCATCACTTGCAGTTTCCCACAGAAAACTGCAGAGGGAAGCAGTACCACCCAGTCAAACGTCAGACTACATTGAGTTTACGAAAAGTTAAGGACACCTGCTCTTTCTATGACATAGACTGTCTAGGTGAAAGCTATGATCCCCTATTGATGTCACTTGTTAAATTGTCAACAAATCAATGTAGATGAAGGGGAGGATACATGTTGAAGGACAAAAGATTTGTGCCTTTGAACGGGGTATGCTAGTAGGTGCCAGGCGCACCGGTTTGCATCAAGAACTGCAACGCTGCTGGGTTTTTCACTCAACAGTTTCCTGTGTGTATCAAGAACAGTCCACCACCCAAAGGACATCAGGCCAACTTGACACAACTGTGGGAAGCATTGGAGTCAATATGGGTCAGCATCCCTGTGGAATGCTTTTGGCACCTTGTAGAGTTCATAGCTGACAAATTGAGGCTGTTCTGAGGGCAAAAGGGGAGGAGCAAGTCAATATTAGGAAGGCGATCTTAATGTTTTGTCCACTCAGTGTATATTGTTGCATGAGAAGCCTCACAGAGGGCATTCAACACTATGGTCAAATCCATGGTCATCTCAATATCTTTACAGTAGAAGCTAACAAAACACACCAAAACTGACCAGGTCCACACTGATCAGTAAAGTAAAGAGGCTAACATTCTATAACACTCCTTTTCCTCTACACAGTTCTCTCACAGTGAGAAATAGCTAGCAATATTTCAGATTTTTTTTCCATTTCACTTACTTAGCTAGTGAATGGAGCTAGCTAGTTTAGCCTACTCTAACACCTGGCTTAAACAGGGATGCTATGTTAGCTAGCTGGCTATGGCTATCCAACACTGGAACTCTTCCAAGTCAAGGTATCTTTTGATTTTATTAATTTATTGCCACGGGCCTGTGGTTGTAACTGATAAACTGCTTGCTGACTGTACACTGTACTGCATGACTAGCGGGTTTACTAACGAGTTAGTTCTATTCACTATGTTGACTAGCATTAGCTAATATGGTGACAACAATGTAGGCTGTGTGTAGCGGTTAGCGGTCATGCTAAGGAGGTTTGGCTTGGAAAGTTTTTGCGGCTGGTCACAGAAAGCTGATGTGTTGTGCACTGAAGTCCACAGGCGAAGGGAAAAGGTGAGAGGAGTAGAGCGCGTAGATAGATGCGAGCAAAGTGATCATGCTCTTTGTATGTGGCTGCTATGAAAGTGAACTCTTTGCGTCTGTTCATGAGTGTATTCATTTCGCAGATGCAGATTCTGTTGAAAAACGTTTCTTGTACGGAAGCAAACAGTGAAAAACATGCCTGTATTTGTCCAATAGAAAATCTTGTTTGCAACTGTTGAACTATTGATTACACCCTAGATCAGCTAGATGCAGGAAAAAGTGTGCAAGGCGGTTTTGAATGTGTCACTATCTGTCACCTTGATTACTCAAAATTCTCTCAACCTCTCAACCTACATTGTAAACTTTCATTCATAGGCCAGGTTGTAGCAGCTTCATGATGGGTACAGGGAAAATGTTAGTATCATGTAGTAGCCTACACCTATCGATGTTACATTGAGATGGGTGAATGGAATATGAATGACAGTCATCCAATATGCTGTTATAGAAATAAAATAAAAATGATCATCCTTCCTCATCTTAAACGGCACCGATCGCCACTGTCGTCTCCTGTGTACATACCTAATATTGAGTACATACCTGCATCTCCTGAATACAAACCAAGTAATCTAACGTATAGGTCTTCATGTCTTGATGAGAACTTTGATGATCTCGAAATGGAGTCAGTCGGCAGTTGTGAGGGCTCTGAAGTTGAGCCAGTCCAGGATGTGGTGGACCTTCCTGAGGCGACAGGTGTGGTAGAGACGTCCAACGTTTGCCCTGAGACTCCTACCGGAGATCATTTTGGAAAGAGTGGATTCCTGCTTTTTGGCCGACCCATACATTGTGTCAAGCTGGGTAAAGGACACAAAAGGGTAATCAATGGGGGTTAATCAATGGGGTTGAGTGTAGAAGTGGATCAAATGAAAAGGAATATTCCTAGTGTTTGTGACACCTGACATTTGGTGAGACAGAGACCCGGTGGCAATGGAGAGACTGAGAAAAGCATGTCTGTCTTGTTGAGCTTTGACAGAGTTGCTACCTGATAAGGTCATGTTAGATTATATTTGGTATTCTGTGAGGGCCTATGTTCTGAATCTGCTCCGCTACGGTGCTTTAGGTGCCAAGGATTCAGACATGTTGCAGCAGTGTGTAGAAGAGGGATCCCACGATGTGAGGAAAGTGCAGGAGGGCATAGTCAGAGGGAGTGTACATTTGGGATACAGAAAGCACCGTGTGTCAACTGGGGGTTTTCAGCTGGGGACCCACTCACTTTGCCTTGTGAGAGAGACAGGCTGAGATTGCCAGAGTTTGAATGGGGCAGAACGTTTCCTCTATGCTGAAGCAGTGAAGAGGGTATCCCAAGGGTGAGAGAGTCGACTGGGAGCCTCCCAGTGAGTAGGCCTGAAGAGAGGATGTTTTAGTATGGTTGGATTTCTGATCAACGGCACCGATGGAGCGGAAAGTACATGTGGCAGTTGCAGCAGCAGAGAAACAGGGAAAGGGTTGAACCTCAGAGAGGTGCAGGGGTCTGCCTTAATCGATATCCACGTCTTCGGCGCCCGGGGAACAGTGGGTGAACTGCCTTGCTCAGGGGCAGAACGACAGATTGTTACCATGTCAGCTTGGGGATTTGATCCAGCAACCTTTCGGTTACTGGCCCAGCACTCTAACCGTTAGGCTACCTGCGCCCCACGAAAAAATAAAACAGGTAAAACATTGTGAGAGATTTTTGTGCAGAAGATCTACAGGAAGTTTTGAGGGAAGGGGTTCCATCCTCCCAGGCAGATGGCCTGTTGTAGGATCGTTTAGGGCCAAAGTAGTGGGATGGGGTGGTTGTTTTTTTGGGGATAGTGTATAGGTGTACAGATACAGCTTTGGTGGTAGTGGGGGAACAGGAAGTTTCGGGCAGGCGCCTTAACTGTGTTGTCAAGACGATAACTTTTGTGTCGGTTTCAAATGTATAACTACTGTTATGTAATAACACGTTTAAACGTAATATCGAAAGAACATGTCATAACATGCTAGGTAACAAATAACTTTAAGTTTTATCACGTTTGGTAAAGGTTTTATGTGTTATTTTTGTGTCAAGCAGAGTGAGTGAAGAACGTGATCAAATCTATTTTTCAAGTCACATAAACTAGAGACTGGGTTTGTCTGAGTGACTGTACATCATTTCGTAAAGGTAATTTAATTAAAAATAAAAGTATTTGAGATTTCTGAGTTCGTTTGACATATTGGTTTTTGTAAAATTCACAAGCTGGTAAAATGGTGGCGCCCACACGGTCTGCTTCAACGGACTTCGGTGCAGGCAGTGCTCGTGCATCAGAGAGAGACAAATTCACAGCTACACTACTGGTTTGAAGATGAATGTAATGTTTATCCGTTTTTCACGTGTAGCAATATTCAGACACATTCAGTTATTTCTATCTATAATTGTTAGTATGGTGTGAACGGGAAATACAATTGTTTTTTTGTGATTGAAATAATACAGTGAAGACAAGGTTATTGCAGAAAATAGTTCATTGTGCTGCTTAAAACAACAACTGCAACCTAAATGGTTTTGGGATTTTAATGCGTTTATGTAAATGCAGGAAATCTACTCTGGGTTAAGTGTATTTACGTTGTGATTTAGTGTGTAATTTGTGTTTAATGTTAATTAATTAATGTTTTGTTGTCAATGCTTAGCTACCTGATCTATTGAAATTAGATAATTTAACAAGAAAAAATAGAATGTAATTTTAGAGAATAAAGAAAGTGGCAGAACCTGTCAAGACAGTTTTTGTGTCGTTGCTCATTATTACTTCAGGCTGACTCAGGTCAAGTCTGAGGCCGGTAACATCAACAGTGAGGACAAACCCAGCCTGCCTCTCTCCTTCCACACTGAGTCCAAACCTACAGTCACTGGGTCCTGATTGTGACATTGGAGCCCAGTTTGCACTGCAGGATCCAGAGATGGCATCAGTGAAGCTGGAAGACTGCAGTCAAACACTGGAGCTGAATGTCAACATTAAAGATGAAGAAGAGGAGGAGAAGATTGGGAAATCTGTTTCTCATGGTAAGAGCAGGTTCTATCTAACTAAATGTATGTTGTTCATTCCAACTTCCCACTGTGTATGAACAGTTGCAGTAGAGCTGTTTCAATGAGAAGGTTAGTGTTATTTCATGCTACTGGATTAACATAAATGTACACTACCAGTCAAAAGTTTGGACACACCTACTCATTCCAGGGTTTTTCTTTATTTTTACTATTTTCTACATTGTAGAATAATAGTGGACATCAAAACTATGAAATAACTTTCAAGCAATGTATAAGAGAGTTATACTCCAGTCTAGTAGGTGGCGGTAGTGCAACATTTATTGGATGCAAACAGCCGTTAAACATAATCGAAGAACTCACCTGTAATGTGCCACGTCTACCACAACCTTTCCTATCGTGTTAGTTATCGCTACAGCATTTTAGGAAGGCATTGTTCAAAGTGTGTTCATGCATATAGTACAATGGGAGGGGGTGTGACATCCACAGGGGAGGACCAGGAAATGGATCTCAGACTTCTATTTAGGACTAGGATCCTATCCGGAGTTGACAGATTAACAGTGAGGACAAACCCAGCCTGCCTCTCTCCTTCCACATTGAGTCCAAACCTACAGTCACTGGGTCCTGATTGTGACAGTGGAGGCCAGTTTGCACTGCAGGATCCAGAGATGGCATCAGTGAAGCTGGAAGACTGTAGTCAAACACTGGAGCTGAATGTCAACATTAAAGATGAAGAGGAGAAGATTGGGAAATCTGTTAGTCATGGTAAAAGCAGGTTCTATCTTCGTAAATTAGACCTCCATAATTTATGACCCAGTCTAATGCTAGGTTGAATTCTGCTTCTATCGTGAATGGATGTTAATAACGTTGTGAACAGAGTGCCCCATGTTGGTGTTATGTTATGGGCAGGCATAAACTACGGTCAACGAACGTGATTGCATTTTATCGATGGCAGTTTGAATGCACAAAAATACCGTGACGAGATCCTGAAGCCCACTGTGAGGCCCATTTTTCTTTAAAGGTATCTTGGACCAAGAGATGCATATCTGCATTCCCATTCGGGAAATCCATAGATTAGGGCCTAATTAATTTATTTCAATTTAGCGATTTGCTCATATGAACTGTAACTCAGTAAAATCAATAAAATTGTTGCATGTTGCGTTTATTTCTGTTCAGTATGCATAGTCTACTACTCAATGGGGTAAACATGAACGTCAACAACAAAGGGACACAGTGCCCTTCGCTCCCGCTTGACAAGCACTACTCTGGCAACCTAGTATGAAGTAGCTACCTAGTAGCCATTTTCAGGGTGACAGCTGCACTTTTTTAAACCTTTTTAACTAGGCACGTCAGTTAAGAACACATTCTTATTTACAAGACCGGCCAAACGTGGACGACGCTGGGCCAATTGTGCGCCACCCAATGGGACTCCAAATCACAGCCGGTTGTGATACAGCCTGGATTCAAACCAGGGTGTCTGTAGTGACTCCTCTAGTACTGAGATGCAGTGTCTTAGACCGCTGAGCCACTCGGGAGCCCAACGTACAGCGCATGAAGTACACCAACCATCTTTTATTTTTTTTATTTTTTTTTATTTTAAATAAAGAGTTGTCAGTTTTATAGCTGAAACTGTACAATTATTTGTGTAAAACTAACAATGAAATACAACCCAGACTCATCCTCTGGCTAAAAACAGAAGTCCCAACTCTTGCAGTATGGTAGCTCAATGTATGCAGGGTTGGGTAGGTTACTTTCTAAATGGAATCCGTTACAAGGTACCTGTCCAAAATTGTAGTCAGTAACTGAATTTTATGGATTACTCAAACTCATTAACGTAATCTGATTACATTCCGTTGCTTTTAGATTACTTTATTTTGAGAATGTGAGAATAATAGTCGAGAGAATGATTTATTTCAGATTTTATTTCTTTCATCACATTCCCAGTGGGTCAGAAGTTTACATACACTCAATTAGTATTTGGTAGCATTGCCTTTAAATTGATTAACTTGGGTCAAATGTTTTGGGTAGCCTTCCACAAGCTTCCCACAATAAATTGGGTGAATTTTGGCCCATTCCACCTGACAGAGCTGGTGTAACGGAGTCAGGTTTGCTCCTTGCTCACACATGCTTTTTCAGTTCTGCCTACACATTTTCTATGGGATTGAGGTCAGGGCTTTGTGATGGCCACTCCAATACCTTGACTTTGTTGTCCTTAAGCCATTTTGCCACAACTTTGGAAGTATGCTTGGGGTCATTGTCCATTTGGAAGACCCATTTGCAACCAAGATTTATCTTCCTGACTGATGTCTTGAGATGTTGCTTCAATATATCCACATAATTTCCCTTCCTCATGATGCCATCTATTTTTTGAAGTGCACCAGTCCCTCCTGCAGCAAAGCACCCCCACAACATGATGCTGCCACCCCCATGCTTCCCGGTTGGGATGGTGTTCTTCGGCTTGCAAGCCTCCCCCTTTTTCCTCCAAACATAACGATGGTCATTATGGCCAAGCAGTTCTATTTTTGTTTCATCAGACCAGAGGACATTTCTCCAAAAAGTACGATCTTTGTCGCCATGTGCAGTTGCAAACCGTAGTCTTGCTTTTTTCTGGCAGTTTTGGGGCAGTGGCTTCTTCCTTGCTAAACGGCCTTTCAGGTTATTTCGATATAGGACTCGTTTTACTGTGGATATAGATACTTCTGTACCTGTTTCCTCTAGCATCTTCACAAGGTCCTTTGCTGTTGTTGTGGGATTGATTTGCACGTTTCCCACCAAAGTACGTTCATCTCTAGGAGACAGAACGCGTCTGCTTACTGAGCGGTATGACGGCTGCGTGGTCCAATGGTGTTAATACTTGCATACTATTGTTTGTAAAGATGAATGTGGTACCTTCGGGCATTTGGAAATTTCTCCCAAGGATGAACCAGACTTGTGGAGGTCTACAATTTTTTTTCTGAGGTCTTGGCTGATTTCTTTTGATTTTCCCATGATGTCAAGCAAAGAGGCACTGAGTTTGAAGGTAGGCCTTGAAATACATCCACAGGTACACCTCCAATTGACTGAAATGTCAATTAGCCTCTCAGAAGCTTCTAAAGCCATGACATCATTTTCTGGAATTTTCCAAGCTGTTTAAAGGCACAGTCAACTTAGTGGATGTAAACTTCGGACCCACTGGAATTGTGATTAAGTGAAATAATCTCTCTGTAAACAGTTGTTGGAAAAATTATTTGTCATGCACAAAGTAGATGTCCTAACCGACTTGCCAAAACTATAGTTTGTTAGCAAGAAATTTGTGGAGTGGTTGAAAAACGAGTTTTAATGACTCCAACCTAAGTGTATGTAAACTTCCGACTTCAACTGTACCTTTTGTCTCCTGAATACAAACTGAGTAATCATATTTATAGGTCTACATGCTCTCTTGAGAACCTTGACGATCTCGAAATGGAAGTTGAGCAGTCCAGAATTAAGTGTGCCAACCTGTGGTAGACAGGTGTAGTCAGTGGTGGAAAAAGTACCCAATTGAGATAGTTGAGTAAAAGTAAAGATGCCTTCATAGAAAATGACTGAAGTGAAAGTCGCCCAGTAAAATACAACTTGAGTAAAAGTATTTGGTTTTAAATATACTTAACTATCAGCAGTAAAAGTACAAGTGTAAATTAATTTAAATTCCTTATTAAGCCAACCAGGCCTTATGTTCTTGTTTTTTTTGTTTTTTTTACAGGCACGCTTAAACACTTGGACATCCATTTACAAACAAAGCATGTGTTTAGTGAGTCTGTCAGATCAGAGGCAGTAGGGATGACCAGGGATGTTCTCTTGATAAGTGTGGGAATTAGACCATTTTCCTGTCCTGCTAAACATTCAAAATGTAACGAGTACTTTTGGGTGTCAGGGAAAATGTATGGAGTAAAAAGTACATAATTTTCTTTAATGTATTGAAGTAAAAGTTGTAAAATTTTAGTAGTTTACACCAGAGGGTGTAGTTGAGACTTCCAACGTTTGCCCTGAGAATCCTACCAGAGATGATTTTGGACAGGTAGGAGTGAGACTTTTGGAAAGCGTCGATTCTTGCTTTTTGGCCCACCCATACGTTTTGTCAAGTTGGGTAAAGAACAAACTGGGAATGGTTATATCTGTGTTACAAAGTTTCGAGAAGTGGAATTGTTTAGATTTTTTTGCTTATCCACCGCCCAGAGGAAGCGGGTGCTTCAAGTCACACGGCTCGGGTCTCAACCTGTGGCGTGCTTTGATCTCCAGAGTAGGGCCCTGCTCAAAGGGGTGATTAGAGGGGGATCAAATGAAAATGAATATTCCTAGTGTTTGTGTTGCCAGCCGTTTGGTGAGACGTAGACCCGGTGGCAATGGCGTGACTGAGAATTCCCTGTTTGTCTTGAGCTTTGACAGAGTTGCTACCTGAAAAGGTTAGGTTTTATTTGGTGTTCTGCGAAGGCCTATGTTCTGAGTTCATTACGGTGCTTTAGGTGCCAAGAATTCGGACATGTTGCAGCAGTGTGTAGAAGAGGGATCCCACGATGTGAGGAAAGTGCAGGAGGGCATAGTCAGAGGGAGTGTACAGTTGGATAGAGAAAGCACTGTGTGTCAACAGTGGGGTTGCCAATGCAGCTGAGGATCTGAAATGCCTTGTGAGAGAGACAGGTTGAAATTGTCAGTTTGAGTGGGGCAGAACGTTTCCTAGGCTGAGACAAAGAGAGTAGAGGGTTGCCCAAGGGCAAGGGAGCCTCCCAGTAAGTAGGTCTGAAGAGAAAGATCCAGAGAGGATGAGTTTTAGTAAGGTTGTTTATGTTGCGTTTATAGCCATGGTGATGAACTGCACTGGTGGAGTGGAAATCACAGAAGGTACATGTGGTAGTTGCAGCAGCAGAGGAATATTTGGGTGTGAGATCTTAGTACAGAAGATCTACAGTCAGTTTTGAGGGAAGGGCGGATGGCCTGTTGTAGGATCATTTAGGGCTAAAGTGGTGGGTTCTGGGGGATAGTGTATAGGTGCAGGAATAGATGGTGCAATTTTGAGATTTTCACATTCTCCTTTCACACATGGTATGCACATACATTTATACTGACTACACACCCGCACTCACCCACTCACATACAAGCTGCTCCTACTCTGTTTATCTTATCCTGTTGCCTAGTCCCCTTACCCCTATACATATCTACCTCCATCACTCCAGTAGACCCTGCACATCTAAATATGGTATTGGAACTGACTTTTTAACTATTTGCTGTGTATATATAGTATGCTTACTTATTTGTGTATTTCCTATTATTATTTCTCGTATTTTTTCTAGTAATATATGGTTATTGATAATTGCATTTTTTGGTTTTGAGTTTGCAAGAAAAGCATTTCACTGTGCTTGTGACGTTAAAACTTAACTTAAAACATCTTTGGTTGTAGTGGGGGAAAATAAGTTCCGGGAAGGCCGGCACCAGAACTGTGTTGTCAAGATACCTTTTGTGTCCGTTTTTAAATGTATTACTACAGGTATGTAATAGCACGTTTAAACTGTCTAATATCAAAAGAACATGTCATAACGTGCTAGGTAACAAATTATCACGTTTGGTAAAGGTTTTGTGGTCTTTTGCTTCAAACCGAGTGAGTGGAAAACGTGACTAAAAACAATTTTATAAGTCGATAGCTAGAGACTTATTACGGTGCTTTACAATGAACATAGATAGATAATTACCTATTAATAAATTATTTATTTGCGATTTCTGAGCTCCTTTTACATGTTATTGGTTTTGTGTAAAATGGCGGCGCCAGCTCTGTCTGCGTCAACGGACTTCAGTGCAGGCAGTGAGGGCGACAATTTCACTGTTGCACTACAGTTGTGAGGCTGAATGTAATGTTTCTTATATTTTTGTCCAAAAAATTACATGTGTAATAATATTCAGACACATAGAAACAACAATCTATAATGTGAATGGGAAATACAATAGTTTTTTGGGGGGTGAAATAATACAGTGAAGATGACGTTTTTCAAGAAAATTGTTCATAGTGCTTCCTCAAACACTGCAACCTTAATTGCTTGAGTCATTTATGCATTTATGTAAATGTATGAAATCTACTATAGGTTAAGTGCACTTACTTTGTGTAATTTAAAGTGGGCACTTCTTCTAATGTGAATTAATGTTTTGTTGTCAATGCATAGCAACCTGATTTTATTGAAATTCGATAATTGAACAAGGAAAAAACAATCTTTTTAAGAGAATAAAGAAAGTTCCAGAACTGTCAAGACTAACTTTTGTGTCCGTTTCTCTTTATTACTACAGGCCGACTCAGATTAAGTCTGAGGCCGGTAACATCAACAGTGAGGACAAACCCAGCCTGCCTCTCTCCTTCCACACTGAGTCCAAACCTACAGTCACTGGGTCCTGATTGTGACAGTGGAGCCCAGTTTGCACTGCAGGATCCAGAGATGGCATCAGTGAAGCTGGAAGACTGCAGTCAAACACTGGAGCTGAATGTCAACATTAAAGATGAAGAAGAGGAGGAGAAGATTGGGAAATCTGTTTCTCATGGTAAGAGCAGGTTCTATCTAACTAAATGTGTTCATTCCAACTTCCCACTGTGCATGAAAAGTTGCAGAAGAAATGTTTCATGATGAACTGTTTAAATGAGAAGGTGGATGTTATTTCATTCTGAGACTTGCATGGTTTGACACCAGTATTGCCAGCATTTGTTTTATTCACTGGGTTATCTGGAGTGATCAGAGAGTAGACTAAAGAAGTGAAGTAGACAAACTGCCAGTGTTTTAAAGTTCTGAGTGTAGTTACTAACCCTTTTGTACCTTTTTAGCTTTTGACTCTTACCCACTTTTAGAATAGTTTTATTCCTCTTTTGTATTGTACAGATATGAATTCATACAGTACCAGCCTACTGATTTTAATTCATACAGTGAATTCGGAAGCTATTCAGATCCTTTGACTTTTACCACGTTACAGCCTTATTGTGTTACAGCCTTATTCTGAAATGGATTTAGTTCCTCCATTAATCTACACGCAATATCCTATAATGACAAAACAAAAACACAGGTTTTGATACATTTTAGAAAATGTGTATAAATGTGATTTCAGCTTCTATTTTTATATATATATCTATATCTATCCCTTTACTCAGTACTTGGTTGAATCACTTTTGGCAGCGATTACAGCCTCGAGTCTTCTTGGGGATGACGCTACAAGCTTGGCACACCTGTATTTTGGGAGTTTCTCCAATTATTCTCTGCAGATCCTCTCAAGCTCTGTCAGGTTGGATGGGGAGCATTGCTGCACAGCTATTTTCAGGTTTCCAGGTTTCCAGAAAATGTAGATCAGGTTCAAGTCCGGGTTCTGGCTGGGCCACTCAAGGACATTCAGAGACTTGTCCCGAAGCCACTCCTGAGTTGTCTTGGCTATTGTCCTGTTGGAAGGTGAACTTTCTCCCCAGTCAGAGGTCCTGGGCACTCTGGAACAGGTTTTCATCAAGGATCTCTCTGTTCTTTGTTGCGTTCATCTTTCCCTTGATCCTGACTAGTCTCCCAGTCCCTGCTGCTGAAAAACCTCCCCACAGCATGATGCTGCTACCACCATGCTTCACCATAGGGATGGTGCCAGGTTTCCTCCAAACGTGACGCTTGGCATTCAGGCCAAAGAGTTACATTTTGGTTTCATCAGACCAGAGAATCTTGTTTCTCATGGTCTGAGAGTCTTTAGGTGCCTTTTGGCAAACTCCAAGCAGGCTGTCATGTGCCTTTTTACTGAGGCGTGGCTTCCGTCTGGCCCCTACCATAAAGGCCTGATTGGTGGAGTGCTGCAGAGATGGTTGTCCTTCTGGAAGGTTCTCCCATCTCCACAGAGGAACTCTGGAGCTCTGTCAGAGTGACCATCGGGTTCTTGGTCACCTCCCTGACCAAGGCCCTTCTCCCGCGATTGCTCAGTTTGGCCGGGCGGCCAGCTCTAGGAATAGTCTTGGTGGTTCCAAACTTCTTCCAGTTAAGAATGATGGAGGCCACTGTGTCCTTGGGGACCTTCAATGCTGCAGAAATGTTTTGGTACCCTTCCCCAGATCTGTGCCTCAAAACAATGCTGTCTTGGAGCTCTACGGACAATTCCTTCGACCTCATGGCTTGGTTTTTGCTCTGACATGCACTGTCAACTGTGGGACCTTTTTATATAGACAGGTGTGTGCCTTTCCAAATCATGTCCAATCAATTGAATTTACCACAGGGGGATTCCAATCAAGTTGAAGAAACATCTCAAGGATGATAAATGGGAACAGGATGCACCTGAGCTCAATTTTGAGTCTCATAGCAAAGGGTGTGAATACTTATGTAAATAAGGAATTTCTGTTTTTTATTTTTAATACATTTGCAAACATTTCGAAAAGCCTGTTTTTAGCTTTGTCATTATGGGGTATTGTGTGTGGATTGAGGATTTGTAAAAAAAAATAAAAAAAAATAATACATTTTAGAATAAGGCTGTAACGTAATAATGTGGGAAAAGAGAAGAGGTCTGAATACTTTTGGAATGCACTGTATGTCACCCGGTACAGCCAAAAGAGGACTGGCCACCCCTCAGACTGGTTCCTCTCTAGGTTTCTTCCTAGGTTCCTGCATTCTGGGGAGTTTTTCTTAGCCACTGTGCTTCTACATATGCATTGCTTGCTTATTGGTGTTTTAGGCTGGATTTCTGTATAAGCACTTTGTGTCAGCTGCTGATTTAAAAAGTGCATCAAATGTATTTGACATGTATAATGAGTGTACAAAACATTAAGAACACCTTCCAAATGTTGAGTTGCACCCCCTTATGCCCGCAGCGTCAATTCGTCTGGGCATAGAATCTACAAGGTGTCGAAAGCTTTCCACAGGGATGATGGCGCATGTTGACTCTTATGCTTCCCAGTTGTTTCAAGTTGGCTAAATGTCCTTTGGGTGGTGACCATTCTTACAGACACAGGAAACTGTTGAGCATGGAAAATCCCAGAAGCATTGCATTTCTTAACCCAGGCTGGTGCGCCTGGCACCTACCACCATACCCTGTTCAAAGGCACTTCAATCTTTTGTCTTGCCCATTCACCATCTGAATGGCACACAGACAATCCGTGTCACAATTCTATCAAGCCTTAAAAATCCTTTAATTTGTTTCTTCATCTACACTGATTGAACTGAACTTTAACAAGTGACATCAACAAGGGATCATAGCTTTAATATGGTCAGTCTGTCATGGAAAGAGCAGGTGTTCCTAATGTTTTGTCCACTCAGTGTATATCACACCAACTGATTGGTTCTTCTGTTGTTCACACAGGAGACCATGTTGAGACATTCTCTACATCCAGAGAGCAACAGCAGGAAGATCACAGAGCGAAGAGGTCTCACCACTGCCCACATTGTGAGGAGATTTTCCCAATTCTATCAAAGCTAAAAATACACTTAAAAATGCACACAGAAGAAAATCTGTATTCCTGCACTGACTGTGGGAAGAGTTTCACAACATCAAGGGCTCTGACAGTTCATCAGAGAGTACACACAGGAGAGAAGCCTTACTACTGCTCTGACTGTGGGGAGAGTTTCTCTCAACAGAGCAACTTAAAAAAACACCAACGTATACATACAGGAGAGAAGCCTTACTCTTGCTCGGCCTGTGGGAGGAGTTTCTCTCAGCAGAGCAACTTCAAAAAACACCAACGTATACACACAGGAGAGAAGCCTTACTCCTGCTCTGACTGTGGAAAAGGCTTCACAACATCAACTGAGCTAACAGTTCATCAGAGAACCCACACAGGAGAGAAGCCTTACTTTTGCTCTGACTGTGGAAAGAGTTTCTCCCGATTGGATACCTTAAAAGTACATGAACGTGTACATACAGGAGAGAAGCCATACTCCTGCTCTTACTGTGGAAAATGCTTCACAACATCATCTGAGCTAACAGTTCATCAGAGAACACACACAGGAGAGAAGCCTTACTTCTGCTCTGACTGTGGAAAAAGTTTCTCCCAATTGGAGAAGTTAAAATGTCACCAGCGAATACATACAGACCAAAAGTCTTACTTCTGCTCTGACTGTGGGAAGAGTTTCACCCGATTGGATACCTTAAAATGTCACCAGCGTATACATACAGGAGAGAAGCCTTACTTCTGCTCTGATTGTGGGAATAGTTTCACCCGATTGGATACCTTAAAATGTCACCAGCGTATACATGCAGGAGAGAAGCCTTTCTCCTGCTCTGATTGTGGAAATAGTTTTTCTGATCAGAGCAGCTTAACAACACACCAATGTATACATACAGGAGAGAAGCCTCATCAGTTCTCTCAGACAAGCTAAGATTAAAGTCACCATCACTTCCTTCTCATCTCATAAAGGAAGTTGTAACAGGGAATTTGATAACGTTTAAGAAAGAGTTAAACACTATTGGGATCCTATTGTTTCTCACTGTAAGAGAACTGTGCAGAGGAAAGAGCGTGTTATAGAATGTTAGCTTTTTGTTAATTTACTGATCAGTGTGCACCTTGTCAGTCCTTTTATGTTATACATTTTTTAGCTTTTACTCTAAAGATATTGAGAGTACCTTGAATTTGCCCTTAGGGTTGAATGCCCTCTGAGGCTTCTCACATTGTAACAATGGAGTCTGATGGCTGACTGGGTGGTACTGCTTCCCTCTGCAGTTTTCTGTGGGAATGAGCTAGTAGACACAACATGTATCAGATAGAGATGATGTGATGATCAGTTTTCACCATTAGTTTGGGTGGATTATTTTTTTACTACTAAGTAACTTTTGTTTAATGATACACATACTTTGAAACGACTACCAGTTTATTAAATTGTCTTACACTCAATGACACTAATAAATCTATTATTTGGTTAACTGCATTGAACTTGATGTGCTAATTAAAAATAAATATTCTACATGAATTTGCTGGTCAAACTTTGGATTATCTATACAGACAATGCAATGTTTTTGTTTAATTGATGTCATTCAAACTAATTTAAATGTCTATGTATCTATCTACTCAATACATGTCACTACACCTCTACATGCCAATTAGCTAGCCCCCAGTATGTTCTACAATGCATACAAATACTGTTTTGCAGTATAAAGGAAATGTTTTTATATTTAAATAGAATAACATTTTATTTTGTCAATGTATAATTGTGATGTGTTTTCTATGGTGCCAAAGTCCAGGGACAATATTACTACCACAATTCAAGTATGACCTTCTTAATATTGGCCAATGGAACCAGAGAGGAAGCTTGTGTTACCCTTTCCATGCCCCATTGTTCAGAGTGGAAGAGCTGTGAACTCACCTGTGATGGCCCACATCTACCACAACCTTTCCTATTGTGTTAGTAAACACCACAGCATTTTAGAAAGCCATTGTTCAAAATGTGTTCATACACACAGTCACAATGGGAGGGGGTGTGGCATCCACAGGGGAGGACTAGGGAGTTGATCTCAGACTTCTATTTAGGACTGGGATCCTATCCAGAGTTTCCAGGTTGACAAACCCAGCCTGCCTCTCTCTCATCCAAACCTACAGTCACTGGTTCCTGATTGTGACTGGAGCCCAGCACTTCTACTTCCTGTGGCTATGGTAATGATTATAACGTTTCCTCATGAGCATAGCAGGTATCCATGGTAGTGTTTATGTTATGTTGTCAGCATAGCAGGTATCCATGGTAGTGTTTATGTTATGTTGTCAGCATAACAGGTATTTAATATTAATAACACCTTCCTAATATTCAATTGCAACTTTTTTTGCCCTCAGAACAGCCTTAGTTCGTCGGGGCATGGACTCTACAAGGTGTCGAAAGCGTTCCACAGGGATGCTGACCCATGTTGACTCCTATGCTTCCTAGTTGTGACAAGTTGGCTGGATGTGCCTGGCACCTACTACCATACACGGTGCAAAGGCACTTCAATCTTTTGTTTTGCCCGAAGTTACTCTCAACTGCAGCGGCAGCTGCTGATTGGCTGAATACCCGAGTCGCGAGATGGTTAGTTGTCAACAAAGCGGCTTGACAGAACTATGACGCCACGTTTTCGAACCACATGCGTGAGAACTCGAGCTGTCAGATATGAACACGTCTTAACACTTGAAATTATCATTTTTCACTTGCTTCTTTCAAGTGTCAAATGTCATTTTTTTGTACACGTGATTTAAAAAAAAAACCCTGTCCATTGTCTGTTTACCGGCGATTTGAACACTTATGGGCATTTTTACATGCGTTCATTACACCATTACAGTCTATTGGGTAAGGAATGGCGATTTTGTAGTTGTTTTTGGATAATTGCCGAAAACTTATTTGGTATGTAATGTCACATTTTATGATTTGTTAAAAAAATATATATTTTAAGCATTTATGTATTGCACAAATGTATTTTTTTTTATTTTAAATTAGCTAGCCATAAATTAGCTAGCCACTTTTCCAAAACCCCATTTGTTTGATGATTAAATGAAAGCAATACTAGTCACTCTACTTTCCAAACCACAAAGGCTGAATTCAATTTTTTTCTAAACTGTTACCGATGCAGCTGAGGAAGGACCAGGGTGCACAACATTTGAGATAAATAAGCTTCTTGTGCGTATGGAAAATATCTGGGATCTTTTATTTCAGGTCATGAGACCAACATTTTACGCTGCATTTATATTTTTGTTCAGTGTATACTTATTCCCTGACGTTGTCCAAGTTGTGATTTCTCATTAATTCCATATTGCCCACTTCCTCACCAGACAGTAGCAACAAACTATTAGAAACTGTGCTAATTTCATTCATCAACATTTTAAAAAGGGCAGTAGACATTTCCCAGATCAGTCTAGCTCAAAAAATGACACTTTCACTATGTAAAAAGTAACAGTACAAAACATTACTTTAGCAAACATAAAATAAGTTGACTGAATAGATATTTAATAAACATTTCAAAACAATACATTATACTATAGACCTGCTAAATTACATCCAGCACAAACAGAATAAACTAAAATAATTCTGTATTTATTTCAGATGTAACAATTGTTCATGAAGCAAACATTGTATGACTTGGTGAAGGTGGTAGAAAGAAGCAGTCTGTTTTCCTCCCCCTCCTTCATTCATGGTGCTCGTTCAACATAGCATTTGGAGATTCCTGTGAACATCATCATAAACATGTCATTCTGAACAGCAACATCTTCCTAACAGGAATTTAGACCAGTTGACAATTGAACAGAATTCAGTCTTGTTCATGTTGATGATAGGTACAACATGAGACAGATAGCAAGCCATGGTATATCAGACCGTATACCACGGGTATGAGTCAATATTACTTGTTTATTACGTTGGTAGCCAGTTTTTAATAGCAATAAGGCTCCTCTGGGTTTTGTGGTATATGGCCAATATACCACAGCTATGGGCTGTATCCAGGCACTCTGTTGCATCATGCAGAAGAACAGTCCCAAGCCGTGGTATATTGTCGATATACCACAAACCCCTGGGGTGCCTTATTGCTTAAATATAACACAGATACATGCGCATGTGAGGTTTCAAATAATGTTACTACTACTAGCTTGCTCTCTCCCTGCTTTTCCTGAACATGTTTATCTGATATAGCTAGTTGTTGTTGTTCTTCCTTGCTCATCCAAAGCAGGCTTTTCTCCTCCTCGCTAGTCTTCAGATGCTTGACTAAATGATCATGTTGTGGCTGTAACATGGACATTGCATTAGAACAACAACTAGATACACTCTTAGAAAAATGGGTTCCAAAAGGGTTCTTCAGCTGTCCCCATAACTATTTGGTTCCAGGTAGAACCCTTTTGGGATCCATGTAGAACCCCCTTTCCACAGAGGGTTCTTCAAAAAGTTACCCCATGGGGACAGCTGAATAACTTAATGTTCTAGATGGCACCTTTTCTAAGAGTGTAGCTTTATCAGATAGAAATTATCAGGAAAAACAGCTAATTTAGTAAGCTAATAAAATACCTATTGCATTGGTTCAACCTTGAAATATAACTAAAGATAGATCTTACTTTTTATGTCTGTAGCAGTTTGCTCTCACCTTGTCTGGGCACTGCAACAGACAGATCTTATTCCCTATTCTCTATTGTTTAGATTCTGCAGGGAGCTAGCCTGTTCTCCTAAAACATTAGCTAATAGCTAAGTTAGCCACCTTGAGCAAATAAATCTCCGCTTGCTAACTAGCAAAGCCAACCAATTACACAACAAATACAAAGTAAACAATTATTTTCTAAACTAATATTAGTCTCAACCAAATGACAAGTACAAATAACTATTGTTCTGTTCCACAACGTAACAACCACTAGTTACAGGTTAGACAAAAGATTATTGTTAACTAGCTAATTTTTTTTTTTTTTAGCTAGCTAACTAGCCATGCTATTTCAATTAAAATAAGCTAGCTAGCCAGCGTCAGCTTTGTAGTTGTAATGCTATGTGGAAAAAGTCGTTTTAATTTCTTCTTCCATTTTTTTTCTCATCAACGCAACGCCTTGCTGTAGCGTTGACATTCTGTAAATCTAACGTTAATTGACTAATTTTAACAATTTAATCCATATTTAGAAACATCTCCTCCCTCCCTGAGTAAGCGATTCATGGCAACATGCCGGAAGCTAAAATCACGGAAATGGATATGGGTGGGGGTACAATGTGGTACTTTCAGACGCATGAAAAGTAATCGTGACTACACAGGCGTTCAAAACGTGTGTAGTGGCACCAGGTCATGCGTTCAAATAACCTGTAAATACACACGGAACAGGTGTAAGGAACGCATGTAAAAATGCCCATAACAAGCGTTCAAATCAAGGCGATGAGAGCATTTATTTCAGAGAGCGCTCCGTAAGCCACGCCCCAGTGGGCAGAGCTAGGCACGTTGGACTGGGACACGTTTTAATATAATAAAGCCTCTCATTTTACAATGGATCAGCCTTGGTTCTGTGTAGCCTAGTTATGCTAATACATTTCAGACCAGTGCATTGAAGTTAATTTCGTCTTTGACTTAATCAGTGAAATATCTTTGAGTAGTAAGCAGGGAAACAACGAGTCCCAGACAGTTCAATAGAACATTCCAGAGGAGGGCATCGTTTACTAGGCTACATCACTTATTAGGATCATCAAATACCACCAGTGTTTGGAATACATTGAGTTCGTTGACCAAACAGACCGTGGAAAGCCTTTTCACACTGAGATTTATTTGTCAAAGGTCCACGGTGGGTCTATGTAAACTATGTGATTTATATTGGAGACTGATTTTTATAGCAGTGAATGTAATCTATTAATGTATTGTTCTAGTATTTCTAAGTAGCAACCATATCAGCCAGGGAAACTAAATGTTCTCACTTGATGATAGAACATTCACATTTTTCAGTGAAGTTGGAATCCTTCCTATTCAATGGGTAAGGTCCCTTGCCCACCAGACTATCTGGTGAGGCACCCAGACCCTGTGACCCAAAACCCTGACTCCTGCACATCCACCCCTGTAGCCATTTGAATGCCTTGATGCCCTCCTCTTCGTTATCAGACAACACCCCATCCAACGACTGATCTGAGGACTGTTTTTAGCGGTGACGGAGTAACGCCCTTGGTCCTAACCACAGCTCCATAATTTTTGTCCGTCAACCTCCCTCCTCATGGTGTGCCTGTTGGTGTGCTGTCCAACTGTTGCCTGCCGTTTAGCCTCCTGCTGCTCCACCGACAGCGCCATGCCAGCCAGGATGCCTGCATGCCCCAGGTGCCCTTGTTTTAACAATGTCCGGTACAGACAGGGATGACGTGGAGGGTAACGATTGTTCTGGCTCAGGTTCAAGAAGACATTTCCTTCCACTGAACCTGCCACAGAGACTGTTCCTTACCCTCTGATGATCCTCCTCTGTGGGCTCTCGGGACAGAGGGTTGTAGTCTTCGGCCGGGTACAGGTCCTCCACTGACTGCACCTGGTTGGGCACGGCTGGCATCCGTACGGACGATATTGTGAACCGCCAAAATAGGCTGCATGGCTCCACTGATGAGCTCCACGGAGGCATTCACATGTGGTAGAGAGAACCCCCTGGTCACCTATAGAGACCTGCCAAGAGGAAGGATGTTAAGTGACACATGCCTTTCAATGAATGACATGGAACACCTTGAAATGCATTCGTTGTAAGAAATGTGGTTTTTCCATGACCTTTTAATTGATAACTTGGGATTTTATCACTTGACATCAATCATACAGTGGGAAGGTTCCTATAGATCAAGACTGTGAATGCATGTACCACTTTGAATAAATAAATACAGTGCCTTTTGAAGATTTGTCTCTGGTCATTAAACTACAAAACAGGCTGGATGTCTAAACTAAATCAGTTCTGAATGTCAATAGATTTAGATTCATTCTCATCAATGGCAACATTCTAGAACTGAGTTATCACTCATCGAAGTCCGGTATCCGGAGTAATCTGGTTAATGATTATATAGTTATGTGGCTCTTTCCTTGTAGAATGTTGACAGCTGTATAGAACATATTGTATTGCAAAGATGCTCAAACTTCACTTAATAGCTACACTCACCGACACAGGATTATTTTTATCCCTCATGCTGGGCCTGACCAAACCGGTAAATTGTCACTTACATGGCCAGACTTCTAGTGGTCTTTTCCTCTTCCAATGCTCTTATGCTAATCCTTGAAAAATGCCATAAGGTCTGAAATAGACACCAACGTTGACATACTATACAAACAATTACCTAGCCTAAGTAAAACAATGATGTTTGATCTACTGCTCTGCTAACTAGCTAGCTAACGTGTAGCCAGCGAGTAGCTAAAACAGAGAAAGGGGATGTAAAACTGCACTGATGGAGTGGAAATCACATGAAATAGATGTGGTAGTTGCAGCAGCAGAGACATATTTGGGTGTGAGAGATTTTAGTGCAGAAGAAGTTTTTTAGTGCAGAAGGGAAGTGGTTCCATCCTCCCAGGCAAATGGCCTGGTGTAGGATTGTTTAGGGCCAAAGTAGTGGGATGGTTTGGTTAGTTTTTGGGGATAGTGTGTAGGTGCAGGATTAGATGGTGGAAATTAAGATTTTCCCATTCTCCTTTTCCCTGATTTTTATTATGTGACCTAAATGTGCAATCCGTACTCCAACCTGCGATAGGCAGCAACATGCGATAGGCAGCAACATGTCTAGTCTGCCGGAAATTCAGACAAAGAAGATTTCTCCAAAGATGTTTATGTAAACCAAGATAGACCACATCTTGTTGTTTCCAATGGGAACAAATTAGTCATAGTAGGTAGAGCCAAGCACCCGCTAGTGATATCCTATTGGCGTGTTCTAACCTCTGCATATTTCCGTTAGGGAACGCCTAATCGGTGAAGTGCTTGTGTGCAATAACTCAATTTGACTTTGGATTCCCAAACAACATTTCAAAAAACTTTTGAAAAGGGTAAAGTCTACAAAACTTGGTCCACTCTTTTCATAACAGATTTTAGTTTGGGGAACAGAAAACTGTATTGAGATACAATGTTTATTCGATGAGAACATTTGCAGAAAGTAGGCCAAAATCTATCTCGTTCCATTTTCTCCCACTGCTTGCCAGTGGGCTTCCTATCACTACCATATTTGGTAGTGAGTGGAAACGCCAACCGGATGCTTCACATTTATACATTCAATGAAATGTCTGTTTCAATGTTCTGTCTGTGATGTCGCGTTTGCTCTGTTGCAGTGGTGGAACAGGAAGTTCCGGGAAGGCGCCAGAATTGTGTGGTGAAGACGATATATTTTGTGTCAGTTTCACATTTATTAATACAGGCATGTAATAGCACGTTTAAACTTTGTAATATCGAAATAACATGTCATAACGTGCTGGGTCGTTTAAGGTATTATCACGTTTGATAAAGGTTTTACGTGTTATTTTTGTGTCAAGCCGAGTGAGCTTAACTATTTTATATCACATAGCTAGAGACTTTGGGTTTGGCTGAGTGAATGAACATCATTTAGTAAAGTTAATTTAATTTTAAAAATCAATTTATTTGCGATTTCTGAGTTCGTTATTGGTTTTGTGTAAAATTAACGGGATGGTAAGATGGCGGCTCCCCTTCTATCTACGTCAACTGCATTCAGTGCAGGCAGCGAGGGTCCACTTTTATTTTCTTTCTTTTTTTTACATGTGTAACAATATTCAGACATTCAGGTGTTTCTATGTTTATCTATGATTGTTACTAGGTTGTGACAAATGGGAAATACGATATATTTTTGTGAGGTGAAATACTACAGTGAAGACATTCAGGAGCATAATACATAGTGCTGCTTAAATTGCATGCATGATCAGAAGGATAGCTAAATATCTACCAGGTAAGATTATTAAGCAAACAACCCAAGCATTAATTGGGAGTCAGGTGAACTACTGTTCTGTGGTCTGGGGACGTGCATCAGCAAGTCAAGTTAGGAGGCTGCAGCTTGAACAGAACAAAGCAACAAGGATTGTTTTAAGGTAGAGATATGGTTCTTCTGTTGTATTCATGCACCATGCTCTTGGTTGTTCATCAATCAACAAGATAATTGAAAAAAACATGCTTATTTTATTTCACAATGTACACCATTTAAAAAGGCCAAACTCCATTCACAACAGTATTCAGTTGGTTAGAGACAGACATTCAGTCAATACCAGGAATAGATTGTCCACAATCTGTGTTATCCAGACAGAAACGAGAAATAGGCAAAATAACATTTAGATTGAGAGCAATAACGAAATGGAATAATTTATCTGAGCGAACCAGAAACCTTTCAATATATAAATTCAAACAGTACTTTAGAACCATTTAAATATAATACATTGGAAGGTTGTGCAGGACAAGGGTAGATGAAGGAATCAATCTATCTTTTCACTGTTAGAGTATTAATCTGGTCAATATGTCAGTGTATTATGTCTCTTTGTAACAGTGTGTTATATGTGAAAATGTGATTGCATTGTAAATTGTGTTTTTAATGTTTTAAGGACTCTTGGAAGATTAGTCCAAATGAGAAATAACATAATATCAAAACAAACTGCAACCTTGTAATAAATGTTTTTTTGAGTCATTTATGTAAATGTAGGAAATCTACTAGAGGTTAAGTGCACTTACGTTGTGTAATTTAAAGTGTGTACTTTTTGTCTGATGTTAATGAATGTTGAGTTGTCAATGCTTAGCTACCTGATCTATTGAAATTAGATAATTGAACAAATATAATTTATTTTTAGAGAATAAAGAAAGTACCAGAACTGTCAAGAAAATAACTTTTGTGTCCGTTTCTCTTTATTACTTCAGGCTGACTCAGGTCAAGTCTGAGGCTGGTAACATCAACAGTGAGGATAAACCCAGCCTGCCTCTCTTCTTCCACACTGAGTCCAAACCTACAGTCACTGGGTCCTGATTGTGACAGTGGAGCCCAGTTTGCACTGCAGGATGCAGAGATGGCATCAGTGAAGCTGGAAGACTGTAGTCAAACACTGGAGCTGAACGTCAACATTAAAGATGAAGAAGAGGAGGAGAAGATTGGAAAATCTCTTTCTCATGGTAAGAGCAGGTTCTACCTTCATAAGTTATGACCTAGTCTATTGCTAGGTTAAATTTGATCTGACTCACACATCCCTGAAGATCTCCAGACTGTTGTTCGTTTCAACTTCATACTGTGCGTTGAAAGTTGCTATAGAAGTGTTTCAATGAGAAGGTAGATGTTATTTCATGCTAATGAGATCTGCATGGTTTGACACCAGTATTGTCAGCATGTGTTTTATTCACTGGACTATCTGGAATTATCAGAGTGTAGACTGAAGATGTGAAGTAGACAAACTGCCAGTGTTTTAAAGTTCTATGAAATTAGGTTGTGTAGTTGCCGGAGTTGCTGTCAATTACATTTGAATTCCAGTCAATTCAGGAAATGCACTCATTCAAATTTAAATTCTCTACAATGCTTTTCGATCAGGAGAAGTTGGGGTAACACTTTACTGTAGGTGTCCTTAGTCATGTATTTATAAAGCCTTTTATAACACCTATATAACAGTAATGAGTAACGGTATAAAA
Source organism: Salmo trutta (assembly GCF_901001165.1). Taxonomy (NCBI): domain Eukaryota; kingdom Metazoa; phylum Chordata; class Actinopteri; order Salmoniformes; family Salmonidae; genus Salmo; species Salmo trutta. Next base: position 10,947,051 of record NC_042995.1, on the reverse strand, counting down.
TCTTATGAAACTAGTTTATAATGGGTGTTTATAGATGACTGTTTATCCTGTTGTCATATGCGCTAATGTCTACTGTTAATAACAACTGCTATTACACAGTCTGCATGACAACTTATGTCCTATTCTATTACATGCTACATAAGTGTCTTTATACCAGATGTTATAATGGGGTGTTTTATCATTTACCAATCTCTTTGTCAGATTATTAAACGAGTTGTTTGGATCCTTGATGCTGATTGGTTGATAGCAAGGAGTTATCATCACAATCCATGCATAATGCCTGTTAACAGTTCCATTAGATTTATCACATCTGGTGTCCCACTGCCCGGCCAGTCAATTTATAAACCTAATCTGCCCTGGAAAAAAGTGTCTCTAGACAATATTTCCCCATGCTACTAGCCTATCTGACCTGTGCAACATGTTGCATCTCCACTGTGCCATGCATATGAACGTGACAAGACTGACAGCTTCTCTGATCCAAGCAAATTCATTTATCAGGATCATTCTAATGATATATCCAAAGAACTGGCAATAGAAACAAAGGTAGTAGCTAAAACAAATGATAATGCACATAGTTTGCTGTCATTTCAGCTGCTTGATGTGATTGTGTGTTAGCTGTAGTTTACTAGCTAGGAAGGAAAGGAGAATGTTATCCTAGCTATCCCATAACTACACTACATTTTTTATTTGAACAAATTCTTATTTTACAATGACGGCCTACCCCGGCCAAACCCGGATGATGCTGGGCCAATTGTGCGCCGCGCTATGGGACTCCCGATCACGGCTGGTTGTGATACAGCCCGGGATCGAAGCAGGGTCTGTGGTGACGCCTCTAGCGCTGAGATGCAGTGCTTTAGACCTCTGCGCCACTCGGGAGCAGCAGTCGAAAAGTATGTGGACACCTGCTCTTCAAACCTCTCATACCATAATCATAGGCATTATTATGGAGTTGGTCCCCCCCTTTGCTGCTATAACAGCCTCCACTCTTTTGGGAAGGCTTTCCTCTAGATGTTGGAAGATTGCTTCGGGGACTTGCTTCCATTCAGTCACAAGGGCATTAGTGAGGTCGGGTACTGATGTTGGGCGATTAGACCTGGCTCGCGATCGGCGTTCCAATTCATCCCTAAGGTGTTCGTTGAGGTCAGGGCTCTGTGCAGGACAGTCAAGTTCTTCCACATCGATCTCAACAAACCATTTCTTTATGGACCCCTGCACGGGGGCATTGTCATGCTGAAACAGGAAATGGCCTTCCCCAAAACTGTTGCCACAAAGTTGGCAGCACAGCATCATCTTTAATGTCATTGTAGCGTTAAGATTTCCCTTCACTGGAACTACGGGGCCTAGGCTGAACCATGAAGAACAGCCCCATACCATTATTCCTCCTCCACCAAACTTTACTGTTGGCACTATGCATTGGGGCAGGTATCGTTCTCCTTGCATCCGCCAAACCCAGATTTGTCCGTCGGACTGCCAGATGGTGAAGCGTGATTCATCACTCCAGAGAATGCGTTCCCACTGCTCCAGAGTCTAATGGCGGCGAGCTTTACACCACTCAGCCGACGCTTGGCATTGTGTATGGTGATCTTAGGCTTGTGTGCAGCTGCTTGGCCATGGAAACCCATTTCATGAAGCTCCAGAGTAATAGTTATTGTGCTGACGTTGCTTCCAGAGGCAGGTTGGAACTCGGGAGTGAGTGTCGCAACCGAAGACAGACGATTTTTACACATTATGTGGTTCAGCCCTCGGCGGTCCTGTTCTGTGAGCTTGTGTGGCCTACCACTAGACGTTTCCACTTCACAATAACAGCACTGACAGTTGATCAGTGCAGAAATTTGACGAATTGACTTGTTGGAAAGGTCGCATCTTATGACGATGCCACGTTGAAAGTCACTGAGCTCTTCAGTAAGGCCATTCTACTGCCAATGTTTGTCTATGGAGATTGCATGGCGGTGTGCTCGAATTTATACACCTGTCAGCACGGATGTGTCTGAAATGGCCAAATCCACTCATTTGCAGGGGTGTCCAGATACTTTTTTACATGCATCTTATTGATTTGACAATCAGATGGTTGTTGCCTATTTATTAAATCATAATTTATTGAGTTTATTACGCTATTGTCTTATCATTGAACCACAGCTAGCTAGCTACAATTTTTTATTTTTTTATTTAACTAGGCAAGTCAGTTTAGTTAAGTGTAGTTAACCGACCCTCTCTGACCATTCATTGCCATTTTACCTGTTGTTGTTGTCTTAGCTGATTAGCTGTTGTTGTCTTACCCGTTGTTGTCTTAGCTAGCTCTCCCAATCAACACCTGTGATTGCTTTATGCCTCGCTTTATGTCTCTCTCAAATGTCAATATGCCTTGTATACTATTGTTTAGGATATGTATCATTGTTTTAGTTTACTGTGGAACCCGCAGTCCCACTCAACATGCCTCAGATAGCTCCTTTGTCCCACCTCCCACACATGCGGTGACCTCACCCATCATAACTAGCGCCAGAGATGCAACCTCTCTTATCACTCAGTGCCTGGGTACACTGTACCCGCATTCCACCATACCCCTGTCTGTACATTATGCCCTGAATCTATTCTACCATGCCCAGAAATCTGCTCCTTTTATTCTCTGTCCCCAACGCACTAGACGACCAGTTTTGATAGCCTGTAGCCGTACCCTCATCCTACTCCTCCTCTGGTCCTCGGGTGATGTGGAGGTTAACCCAGGCCCTGCGTGTCCCCAGGCACTCTCATTTGTTGACTTCTGTAACCGAAAAAGCCTTGGTTTCATGCATGTTAACATCAGAAGCCTCATCCATAAGTTTATTTTACTCACTGCTTTAGCACACTCCGCCAACCCTGATGTCCTTGCCGTGTCTGAATCCTGGCTTAGGAAGGCCACCAAAAATTCTGAGATTTCCATACCCAACTACAACATTTTCCGTCAAGATAGAACTGCCAAAGGGGGAGGAGTTGCAATCTACTCCAGAGAGAGCCTGCAAAGTTCTGTCATACTGTCCAGGTCTATGCCCAAACAATTCGAGCTTCTAATTTTAAAAATGTATCTCTCCAGAAATAAGTCTCTCACTGTTGCCCCCCTCAGCTCCCAGCTGTGCCCTGGACACCATATGCGAATTGATTGCCCCCCATCTATCTTCAGAGTTCATTCTGTTAGGTGACCTAAACTGGGATATGCTTAACACCCCGGCAGTCCTACAATCTAAGCTAGATGCCCTCAATCGCACACAAATTATCAAGGAACCCACCAGGTACAACCCTAAATCTGTAAACATGGGCACCCTCATGGATATTATCCTGACCAACCTGCCCTCCAAATACACCTCTGCTGTTTTCAATCAGGATCTCAGCGATCACTGCCTTATTGCCTGCATCCGCTATGGGTCCACGGTCAAACGACCACCCCTCATCACTGTCAAACGCTCCCTAAAACACTTCTACGCTTGTTTATTTCATGTGTAACTCTGTTTTTGTTTGTGTCGCACTGCTTTGTTTTATCTTGGCCAGGTCGAAGTTGTAAATGAGAACTTGTTCTCAACTAGCCTACCTGGTGAAATAAAATAAAAGTTAAGAACATATTCTTATTTACAATGACGGCCTACCCCGGCCAAACCCGGACGACGCTGGGCCAATTGTGCGCCGCCCTATTGGACTCCCAATCACGGCCGGATGTGATGCAGCCTGGATTCGAACCAGGGACTACAGTGACGTCTCTTGCACTGAGATGCAGTGCCTTAGACCAGTGAGTTAGGGGCATAGAGCGAGCCGTTTGTGAGCGTAGGGGTTGGTAATGTTCTCTCGTTGCGACGTGACTGGCTCAGTGTTCTGTCACTCATGGGACACTACGTCGCCGCAGAATCTACAGGGAGAGCTGGAGAATTTAAGCACCTTGGGTGCTGCCATACTTACATTAGAAGTGCCCATTCAAGAAGGCTCATGGTCATTGGCCAGAGATAAAATGACGTCAAGTCACGTTATATGTAAAGTAGCGTTGATTGGACTGATCATGTCAACATCATACTTTCAAAATCTTAGCTAGCAGTCATCATGAATCAAGTCGACAATCTACTGGCAAATCCTTTTCAATCCTTGTCATATGAAGAGAGATTATTGATAAAACGTATCGGTGCTCATCTGCCATTGGAAATAAACATTACACAACAAGTTGGAAATGTCAAATTCAACAATGAGTGGTTTGGAAGCAAGCAGTGGTAGCATGGCAAAGCAATCACTATTTTGCTTTCCCTGCCTGCTGAGGGTGTGCTGTCCAAGTTGAGCCTTCCACCTTCACAACCAACAAACGGAGGAGAATAGGTACGTGCCTGCCAGGATTATAACATGCATTAATTTGTGGCAATTGTGAGACAGCACTGCGTGGCGATGATGAGTCGGCCGACTCCTTGAACCCAGGTGTTTTCAGGTGTATTTTTGAGACCATGCATGAAGGAGATTACAGACTACAAAGGCATTCTAATGACCAACCACTTTTTAAGGGTACATCAAGCACGATCCAAAAGGAACTTTTGTATGTATGAACTGTACAGAGAAGCTATAGCTAAGGAGGTGTCTGAGACTCCTTTTGCGTCTGTACAGGCAGACAAGACCACTGACGTCTCCTGTAAATCACAGATGGTAATAGTGCTGCACTACATGTTACCAGACAACAGTGTGTGTGAGAAGTGTTTGTAGAGGTGAAGGACAAAACTGGTGTTGGCTTCTCCAACTGAATGTCAAGGAGAAACTGGTTGCACAAACCTACGATTGGTCAGCGCTGATGAGTGGTAATGTACGTGGTGTCCAAACGCTACTGAAGGATTCCTTTCCCACCGCAGAACTCCAGTGTTCTACCCAGCTATGGCTTGTGGGCAACCAGAAGAAGCTGTTCACTGTCTACCGGCATCCTGAGCTGCACACTGGAAACACAGCACTTTCTTTATTGAAATCACTCTACGAGAACAACCTGCAGGAGGCCTTGTCTGAAACGGTCTCTTCTCAAAATCATCATCAGCACTCCGATGACAACTGCCGAGTCAGGGAGAAACTTTTCCACCTTAACTTCTTCGGCCTAGGGGGCAGTATTCGGAAGTTTGGATGAATGAGGTGCCCAAAGTAAACTGCCTTTTTCTCAGGCCCAGAAGCTAGGATATGCATATATGGTAGTATTGGATAGAAAACACTCTACAGTTTCCAAAACTGTTAAAATAATGTCTGTGAGTATAACAGAACTGATATGGCAGGTGAAAACCCGAGGACAATCCATCCAGAAAAAAATGTTTTTCCAGCTCACCCCTGATTAGAATGGCTGTCAATGGGAAAATCAAAGGAATTCCTCCTAGATTGCAGTTCCTAGGGATTCCACAAGTTGTCAACAGTCTTTAGAAAGAGTTTCAGGCTTGTTTTTAGAAAAATAAGATGGAATTTGTAGTTTTTCCAGGTGGCTCCCATTTTGGCTGTAGTGTTATGACACGCGTGGATGAAAGCGCGCACTTCGTTGTTTATCTCCGGTAATGGACATACTATTCTCCATCTTAAATTGTATCTATAATTTACATATTAGGGTACCTGAATATTGATTAGAAACATTGTTTGACTTGTTTGGAAAAGTTTATTGGTAACGTGTGGGGTTCTACTGTAAGTCGCTCTGGATAAGAGCGTCTGCTAAATGACTAAAATGTAAAAATGTAAAATGTTCATTTTGAACGAGGGAAACCGGTGGATTACTGAGTCAAGCGCGCCAGCTAAACATACTTTTTTGGATTTAAAGAAGGACTTTATCGAACAAAATGACCATTTGTTATGTTGCTGGGACCCTTGTGATTGCAACCAGATGAAGATATTCAAAGGTAAGTGATTTATTTTGTCGCTATTTCTGACTTTCGTGATGGTTGGAAAATTAATGTAATGCTTTTGTGTGCAGGGCGCTGTCCTCAGATAATCGCATTGTGTGCTTTTGCCGTAAAGCCTTTTTGAAATCTGACAAAGCGTCTGGATTAACAAGAAGTTAAGCTTTTAAATGATGTATGACACTTATTGATGTATGACACGTATTTTCATGAATGTTTAATATTACAATTTGTGTCATTTGAATTTCGCGCTCTGCAATTTCATCGGATGTTGACCAGCGCAGAGAGGTTAAAAGGATAAAACCTTCATACGCAACTCCATGGGCCAGAAAGGTTACATGCTTTGGCCATGCTGTCAATCCAGCATGACTTCATCCAGAGAATGCCAAAGTAATACTAAGTGTATGTAAGGGAAGACCCCCCTGAAATGGACAAAAATGAATGGGATCTTATTGGCACCGTACGAAACATATACATGATGTACAATACCACTCAAATGGACGCCGTTTCATTCAAAACATATTGCAAATGCCATATGGCAAATGCCAAGTGTAACACAGCAAAAATCCAATAGATGGCGAGCACGCTCCACCGTAAATTTTAATATTGCAAATGCACATCAAGTCAAGACCCAAGGCTTCGATTTTTTGTTGTTGTCAATTATACATGTATAAGATCTGTATAAACATACTCCTGTTGAATCTTTTTGCAAATGTACTGTCCATTTGCAATATGTTTCAATGGGCATTTAAAACACAAATTTGACATGCTCAAAAATACTGCAGAAATGCAAAATTGACTGGCCCGATGAACTCGGGATGGCCGGGCAGTGCTAATGGTTCCTCTCCTTCGCTCGATGGTGACATGAGAGAAGTGGGACTCTGTCGTTTTTTTGTTTAAACATATTGCAAATGGACAAAAGTCAGCCAGCAAGTCACTGTCCATCAGTCAATTAGATATCATTCTGACACCAAACTGATACAAACTGACACCACACCCACTTTTTCCAACTCGTTTAGAAGCCAACTGTTACGAATCCCTTTGGCCCTGCAGTCTAGGGGGGATAGCAACGAGACCGTAACATAAATCATGCAAATTATAGTGATAAGAAACAGTGAGAACCAATAACCACAGACAACTACAATCTACCGGCAAACTCTAATGGTTTATTTATAAACACACAGTAATGGGGTGTGAGAAAAGGGGTTGAGCTGGACCCAAGCAAAGAAACAATAATCCAAAAACACCCCTAAGCTAGACTAGCCTACCTCAATAACAGCTAGCTAACTAACCAAAAATACAGTGGGTGGTCCGCCCAGTTCTAACTAGGGTACTTAGACAAAGTATTCCTACGGGTAATGTATGCCCATGGGCGACTTGTCTTGGTACCCCCTTTTCCCACCAAACAAACAAACAAACAGTCAAACAACAAAACAATACTCACTGGATTACCGGACAAATGTGACATGCAGTTGCAAAAACAAAAGATATATATATATATCAGAGAGAGAGAGAGAGAAAAGATTGAGAGAAAAGATTGATCTGGGGAGAAAACAACTGACTGGGTTTTTAAACCAAGGGAAAGGGGCTGTGATAGGTTGAGGGAAAAGGAACAGGTGTCTTCTGATTGGGGACTGACTGATTGGGGAGTGATGATTGTCACCTGTGAGGGGAGAAGGAGAGAGAAGAAACACACACCGGATACATACACAGGATACTTGTATCCGTAACACCAACTATCACATATTTCAGAGCAGGCCCAAAATTCACAGCGCCTTCTGTTTAACTTCTATGGGCTACGTGGGACGCTAGCGTCCCACCTGCGGGACACAGCCAGTGAAATATCAGGGCGGCAAATTCTAAAACAACAAAATGTCCGTGTGACCGCACATATCCAATCCCTTTGTTGCCAGGCAGTCCACTCAGAAACTGAGCTCCTATTATCTGCCCAGTGACAGGAGAATGCTCAAACCACTTTCTGAAGGCTGTTGACAGCCAATGGAAGCCTTAGGAAGTGCAACGTCACCCCACAGACACTGTAGTTTCGATAGAGAATCAAAAGAAGAACTACAATTCTCAGACTTTCCACTTCCTGCTTGGATTTTTCTCAGGTTTTGCCTGCTATATGAGTTCTGTTATACTCACAGACACCATTCAAACAGTTTTAGAAACTTCAGAGTGTTTTCTATCCAAATCTACTAATAATATGCATATTCTAGTTTCTGGGCCAGAGTAGTAACCTGTTTAAATTGGGTACGTTTTTCATCCGGCTGTGAAAATACTGCCCCCTAGCCCAGACAGGTTAAACCATAATAAAAACATAAAACACGTAGTTACATTCTAGTTGCGGGTCCAGTTCTGACATTATGTGTAGGCCTAGCTGAGGCGACCCCGAATCCCAAGTTTCGGCTCGATAGGTCATTTGGAGCCCGAGCAGCGACCTTAATTGGTGCTGAAAATCAACATTGGTCTCTATGGGCCGCTTCGGTCTCTATGGGCCGAAGCGGTTTCAATGCACCTAGTCTTGCGACTCTGGGACTTTTCTAAATGTCGTCATTTTCGTGATGGTCAAAATTAATTGAAGTTATTGCAAATGTATGAGACGGTTCTCAGACCGAGAAACTATCTAGTGCACGGTGAGTTACGTGGCTCTATCAACTTGAGCTCTAGAACAGGTTTCTAAAGTTTAAGAGTTCTAGGTCTGACGGTTCTTTGATAGTTCGAACAAAGGTAACTATTGCAAGCTTTGTGTGTCTGTAAGCCCCAAACTATGTCACTCCGTCCTTGCTGTGTTTGTGTGTGAGCATTTCTTGGAAATCTGATGGGAGAAATGACTGATTTACAGTTCATGAGGGTTACCTAGTCGCACATATGATGTTTTGGAAATATGTGATTTTTTAACCCTTTGAAACAGACACTGTGACCCCAATTAAAGGCACTTCCGGTTGGCACAGGAACCTTAAAGTAAACACATATCCTCATTGGGGTAGGCTTTTACAGAATCCTGAGTTTTAAGTCTTTAGGTTAAAAACTGACTGATTTACACAGGGTTGAATGCACTATTTCTCACAAACTGCAGGTTGGGTATGGCACAACACTTTTAGGGTGATTTTTAACCACTTCCGGTTGCTCCAGGAAGCTTAGAATCAACAGAGGTAGACCTCATAGTGGCCTGATGGATTGTCGTTGAAGACAGGTTCATAAGGCATTCATAACCCACATAGGCTTCAGGTTGAATTTAGGGGTACGGGCAATGTATTCCTATGGGAGAGATGTCATTGTAATCTGTGAGATGAAAAACCCTGTTTTCACTGTTAACCTGTTATGGATAGGGGGCAGTATTTTCACGGCTGGATAAAAAACGTACCCGATTTAATCTGATTATTACCCCTGCCCAGAAACTAGAATATGCATATAATTATTAGCTTTGGATAGAAAACACTCCGAAATTTCTAAAACTGTTTGAATGGTGTCTGTGAGTATAACAGAACTCATTTGGCAGGCCAAAACATGAGAAGATTCTGTTCAGGAAGTACCCTGTCTGACCATTTCTTCCCCTTGTTGATTCTCTCTATCCATTACAAAGGATCTCTGCTGATACATGACACTACCTACGGCTTCCATGGGCCCTCAGAGCCCGGGAAAAAGCTGAATGACGTAATTCAAAGCCCTGGCTGAAACACACGAGCGCTTTTGCTAAGTGGTCTATCAGCAGACAAAAGGCTTAGGCGCGTGCCCGAGTCGACCCCGTGATGTATTTTCTTTCAGCTGTTTACCTAATTGCAGATTCCCGGTCGGAATATTATCGCTTTTTTATGAGAAAAATGGCATAAAAATTGATTTTAACAGCGGTTGACATGCTTCGAAGTACGGTAATGAAATATTTAGAAATCTTTTGTCACGAAATGCGCCATGCGCCCGACCCTTATTTACCATTGGGATAGTGTCTAGAACGCACGAACAAAACGTCGCTGATGGAACATAACTATGGATTATTTTGGACCAAACCTACATTTGTTATTGAAGTAGAAGTCCTGGGAGTGCATTCTGACGAAGAACATCAAAGGTAATCAAACTTTTCTAATAGTAAATCTGATTTTGGTGAGTGCTAAACTTGGTGGGTGTCTAAATAGCTAGCCCTGTGATGCCGGGCTATCTACTGAGAATATTGTAAAATGTGCTTTCACCGAAAGCTATTTTAAAATCGGACATATCGAGTGCATAGAGGAGTTCTGTATCTATAATTCTTAAAATAATTGTTATGTTTTTTGTGAACGTTTATCGTGAGTAATTTAGTAAATTCATCGGAGGTTTGCGGGGGGTTTGCTAGTTCTGAATGTCACATGCTAATGTAAAAAAGCTGGTTTTTGATATAAATATGAACTTGATTGAACAAAACATGCATGCATTGCATAACATAATGTCCTAGGGTTGTCATCTGATGTAAAAAAATTCAAAATATTCCATTACCGTACTTCGAAGCATGTCAAACGCTGTTTAAAATCAATTTTTATGCGATTTTTCTTGTAAAATAGCGATAATATTCCGACCGGGAGACGTCGTTTTCGTTCAAAGACTGAAAATGGACTCTTCACGTGCATCCGCGCACCCGTTTCATTGTTCTCAGATCGACCTCTATCCAAATGCGCTACTGTTTTTCAGCCAGGGACTGCAGAGTCATCATTCCCCGTTCTGGCGCCTTCTGAGAGCCTATGGGAGCCTTAGAAAGTGTCACGTTACAGCAGAGATCCTCTGTTTTCGATAGAGATGACAAAGAAGGCCAAGAAATGGTCAGACAGGGTACTTCCTGTTTAGAATCTTCTCAGATTTTGGCGTGCTATTTGAGTTCTGTTATACTCACAGACACCATTCAAACAGTTTTAGAAACTTTGGAGTGTTTTCTATCCAAAGCTACTAATTGTATGCATATTCTAGTTTCTGGGCAGGAGTAATAACCAGATTAAATCGGGTACGTTTTTTTATCCGGCCGTGAAAATACTGCCTCCTTTCCATAACAAGTTAAGCCCCGCACCGTGTCACTCCATCCTTGCTTTGTGTGTGTGAGAGTTTTTTCTTTGACATGTGTTGGGAGTAATGACTGATTTACAGTTCATGAGGGTTGCCTAATCACACATGAAGTTTTGGAAAGATGTGACCTTTTTAACCCTTCGAAACAGCCCCTATGACCCCAATTTAATGTACTTCCGGTTGACACAGGAAGCTGAAAGTGAACACATATCCTCCTTGGGGTAGGCTCTTACAGAATTTTGAGTTTTAAGTCTTTACGTTAAGAACTGACTTATTTACAGACGGTTGAATGATTGAGTGTTATTTCAGAAAATCACAGAAATCACGTAGAGTTCCAAAACCCACCTTAACGGATTCGTCTGAACATGCCGCAACTGGATCTGTAACTTTTTTGAGAAAAAAACACATTTCTTTGAGCATCACCAATTGTATATTGTACGATTTCTCTTAAATTACGATAGATAAATGTCTGTTTTTTTTCCTGACACCGTAGGTTCATGTACTTTGACGTGAAGCGGTCAAATTAGCGCTCTATTTTCGTTTTTGACATTTAATCCTAGAATAATGGCCTTAACTCAAAAAGCGTTGAGGCCTCGACGCCATCTTGTTCGGGGTTAACTGCCCAAACCTATGCTCACCAAGTTTTGTCTTCAAAGTCTTTTCCGTTTAGGAGAAATGGCCATGTGGTGATTGGTGACGTTTTGTACATTTGCAAAAAGATTCCATTCGCCATCTGCTGGAATTTACCGGGACAGCGGAAAAATTACAAAAATTTGAACATTTTATAAAATGGAAACCGAATGTCCGGGAGACTTCGTTCGATGACTTCCCGGAAGATCTGGCCCCGGTGCATGGCCCGCCGCCGTCGGCAAATTCTACAAACATTCGCGGACATCTAGTAAGGGACCGTACATTTGCAATATGGAGTTTCTCATCAATCATTCAGCAAATGCCAAAATTAGATTTCTTCAAAACAATCAAACTGTATTATTAATTATTGAAATAATGGAGCTTGTCAACAGCCCCTGGTATCTCATAGTACACAAACACCAACTCAGTCTATGGAATGCAGGCTGTAGGTTTTATCACCAAGCCATCATAAATCAATTGCCAGCGCCAGAGCCCCAACTCAGTCCACACAGACACAGATGAGAGAGTACTGAGAAACCTTATTCGATGCATAAACAAACAGTATTACAATATAATGTTGTAATTTTCTACCATAAACCCTAAGGGAGTTATCACACGATAATCCCTGGATTCTCATCCCTTATTACTTAACTATAACATTGAATGGAATTATGGGTGTCATAAGCCATTATAGTGTGCACAGACTCCTTAAGTATATATATATATTTAGGATGACAAACTACTGAGTTGTACAAGCAGAACCACTTACAGATATAAAAAAACTACATTATATTATTATAATAACATGCCAAAAAGCAATTTTGAAACTAAATGGAAACAAATATAATTTTGTCACAAAATCACAACAGGATTTGTGAAAGCTGTGAAGAAAGAAGATGTGCAGGCTACAGTAACAATGAGCGCCTGTTAATGCATGTGTTAATTACAGTAATTTACCGTGTTAATTACAGTAATTTACCGTACCTCATTCTTGGAGTGGAAAAGTTGTTTGCCGTAACATCATGCTCAATAAAGATCCATTATGTGGCTTAAATTGTGGTTATGTCACAGTTATTTTGTTCACATTTATTCATCCTTTTATAGAGCATGAAATACGGTTCTAGATGATTTGTGACCCATTTATGTAGTGCTTATGAAGCCTATATGAATGCTTTATGAAGCCTTCATAAGATGCACTTGAAATAAAGCTGGACCATAATATGTACTTTCTACTCCCATACATTTTCCCTGACAAAATGGTGCCATCTGGTTTGCTTAATATAAGGATTTTGATGTATAACATGAACTTTTACTTAATAACTTTCCCCACCACTGTACTTGACGGTGCAATATGCTCTGCCATTTCCTGGTTGCTAAAATTCTAATAGTTTTCCTAATCTCAGTTTGTGACAAAACAAGCAGTCATTGTGTAGAGAATCATTGTACCATCTAAAGCCCTGTGAAATATATTTTCCCGATAACCAAAAATACTGTATTTTCATCTGTTTGAAGCTGGTGTACAAAATTGAAAGTGCAAAAGCGGGGGTGTTCTCGGATGGTTGAGGGGCAGCTTTCAGGGAACTGTAGGGGGATCTTGGATGATTGGTTGCCTGGCAGTTGGGAGCTTGGTCCGGTGGCCAAGTTCGGGAGATCTGTCGACCTGCCTTTGGGCGGGGCGCTTGACCCTGGTTGCTCCTGTGGGCCTCTCTGGATGGGAGTCTGTGGGCCTCTCTGGATGGGAGTCTGTGGGCCTCTCTGGATGGGAGTCTGTGGGCCTCTCTGGATGGGAGTCTGTGGGCCTCTCTGGATGGGAGTCTGTGGGCCTCTGGATGGGAGTCTGTGGGCCTCTCTGGATGGGAGTCTGTGGGCCTCTCTGGATGGGAGTCTGTGGGCCTCTCTGGATGGGAGTCTGTGGGTTTCTCTTTTAATATTAAATCAATTTAATGTATTGGTAAATTATATGAATTATGCATTGCACTGCATCCATCTATTCTACCAACAATGCCTTCGTGTACGTCATGAAATGTTGAGACAAATAGAACTTACAGTTGATGTCGGAAGTTTACATACACTTAAGTTGGAGTCATTATAACACGTTTTTCAACCACTCCACAAATTTCTTGTTGGCTTCTTATGGGCAGGTGGGACTGTAGCGTCCCACCTTGCCAACATCCTGTGAAATTGCAGAGGGCGAAATTCAAAAATACCAAATTCAAATATTTAACATTCTTGAAAATATATGTGTTATACATCAAAATAAAGCTCAACTTCTTGTTAATCCAGCCGCTGTGTCAGATTTCAAAAAGGCTTTACGGCGAAAGCAAACCATGCGATTATCTGAGGACAGCGCCCCGCATACAAACACATGAAAATCATATTTCAACCAGGCAGGTGCGCCACAAAAGTCAGAAATAGCGATATAATTAATGCCTTACCTTTGAAGATCTTCTTCTGTTGGCACTCCAAAATGTCCCAGAAACATCACAAATGGTCCTTTTGTTCGATAATGTCCTTCTTTATGTCCCAAAATGTCAATTTATTTGGCGCGTTTGATTCAGAAATACACCGGTTTCAACTCGCCCAACATGCCACAAAGTATCTAATAAGTTACCTGTAAACTTGGTCCAAACATTTCAAACAATGTTTCTAATCCAACCTCAGGTACCCTAAAATGTAACTAATCGATAAAATTTAAGACGGAATAAACTGTTTCTAATACCGTATAAAAACAACGTGACGCACGCTCCAGTTCACGCGCACCAAAACAGTAGAGTCCACCTGGAGTGACACTTACAAAGAACTGCCCTAATTCTTCATTTCTCAAAAGAAAAACATTGAACAATTTCTAAAGACTGTTGACATCTAGGGGAAGCCATAGGACCTGCAACCAGGTTCCTGATAATAAGGGTATCCCATAGAAACCCATTAGAAAATCCTATGACCTAAAATCTTTTTCCCCCTGGATGGTTTGTCCTCGGGGTTTCGCCTGCCAAATCAGTTCTGTTATACTCAGACATTATTTTAACAATTTTTTTGAAATTGTAGATTGGTGTCTTTCCAAATCTAACAATTATATGCATATCCTAGCTTCTGGGCCTTAGTAACTGGCAGTTTACTTTGGGCACACTTTTCATCCGGACATGAAAATACTGCCCCCTACTCGGTTAGGACATGTACTTTGTGCATGACACAAGTAATTTTTCCAACAATTGTTTACAGATAGATTATTTCACTTATAATTCACTGTATACAATTCCAGTGGGTCAGAGGTTTACATACACTAAGTTGACCTTGCCTTTAAACAGCTTGGAAAATTCCAGAAAATGATGTCATGGTTTTAGAAGCTTCTGATAGGCTAATTGACATCATTTCAGTTAATTGGAGGTGTACCTGTTGATTTATTTCAAGTCCTACCTTCAAACTCAGTGCCCCTTGTTTGACATCATGGAAAAACCTAAAGAAATCAGCCAAGACCTCAGACATTTTTTTTTAGACCTCCACAAGTCTGGTTCATCCTTAGGAGCAATTTCCAAACGCCTGAAGGTACCAAACAATAGTACGCAAGTATAAACACGATGGGGCCACGCAGCCGTCATACCGCTCAGGAAGGAGACGCGTTCTGTCTCCTTTAGATGAACGTACTTTGGTGCGAAAAGTGCAAATCAATCCCAGAACAACAGCAAAGGACCTTGTGAAGATGCTGGAGGAAATGGGTACAAAGGTATCTATATCCACAGTAAAACGAGTCCTATATCGAAATAACCTGAAAGGCCGCTCAGCAAGGAAGAAGCCACTGCTCCAAAACCGCCATAAAGCCAGACTACCGTTTGCAACTGCACATGGAGACAAAGATCGTACTTTTTGGAAAAATGTCCTCTGGTCTGATCTAGCAAAAATAGAATTGTTTGGCCATAATGACCATCATTATGTTTGGAGGAAAAAGGGGGAGACTTGCAAGCCGAAGAACAAAATCCCAACCGTGAAGCACGGGGGTGGCAGCATCATGTTGTGGGGGTGCTTTGCTGCAGGAGGGACTGGTGCACTTCACAAAATATGTGAAGTGCTCAAAGGGATATTCAATGTCTGTTTTGTTGTTTTTACATTGTGATACTCCACTGGTGATATGGGGTACTCCGCTGGCCTTATGGGGTACTCCACTGGCCTTATGGGGTACTTCACTGGCATTATAGGTTACTCCACTGGCGTTATGGGGTACTCCGCTGGCGTTGTGGGGTACTCCGCTGGCATTATAGGTTACTCCACTGGCGTTATGGGGTACCCCACTGGCCTTATGGGGTACTCCACTGGCCTTATGGGGTACTCCACTGGCCTTATGGGGTACTCCACTGGCGTTATGGGGTACTCCACTGGCCTTATGGGGTACTCCGCTGGCGTTGTGTGGAACTCCGCTGGCGTTATGGGGTACTCCACTGGCCTTATGGGGTACTCCACTGGCCTTATGGGGTACTCCACTGGCCTTATGGGGTACTCCGCTGGCATTATAGGTTACTCCGCTGGCGTTATGGGGTACTCCGCTGGCGTTGTGTGGTACTCCGCTGGCGTTGTGGGGTACTCCGCTGGCGTTGTGGGGCACTCAGCTGGCGTTGTGGGGCACTCCGCTGGCGTTGTGGGGCACTCCGCTGGCGTTGTGGGGCACTCCGCTTTGTGTGGAACTCCGCTGGCGTTGTGGGGTACTCCGCTGACACATATGGGGTATTCCGTTGACACATATGGGGTATTCCGTTGACACAAATGGGATAAGGACTAAACACTTTTTACGGACCTACCATATATAACACTTTCTGGCCAACTGGTGGTTTAGTGCCATCTGTCCTCCAGGTGATCTGTCCTCCAACTGGTGGTTTAGAGCCATCTGTCCTCCAGGTGATCTGTCCTCCAACTGGTGGTTTAGTTTCCATCTGTCCTCCAGGTGATCTGTCCTCCAACTGGTGGTTTATTTTCATCTGTCCTCCAGGTGATCTGTCCTCCAACTGGTGGTTTAGTTCCATCTGTCCTCCAGGTGATCTGTCCTCCAACTGTTGGTTTAGTTTCCATCTGTCCTCCAACTGGTGGTTTAGTTCCATCTGTCCTCCAGGTGATCTGTCCTCCAACTGGTGGTTTAGTTCCATCTGTCCTCCAGGTGATCTGTCCTCCAACTGGTGGTTTAGTTCCATCTGTCCTCCAGGTGATCTGTCCTCCAACTGTTGGTTTAGAATCTACAGATGTGGTATTCATATTCAGATGCTAGATAGTCATAGTAGAATTCATGTTGGTACAACAATATCCAATATCTAGTCATGTATCCATGCCCTTGTATGTGTGTGGTATTGTGTGTAGGCCAATGATACAATCTCAATTTAATCCATTTTAAATTCAGGTTGAAACAACAAAATGTAGAAAAAATCAAGGGGTGTGAATACTTTCTGAAGGCAATGTATATGAAGTCGTTTGAATGTCACACCAACTGACTGGTTCTTCTGATGTTGTTCACACAGGAGACCATGTTGAGACATTCTCTACATCCAGAGAGCAACAGCAGGAAGATCACAGAGCTAAGAGGTCTCACCACTGCCCACATTGTGAGGAGATTTTCCCATTTCTATCAAAGCTAAAAATTCATCTAAAAATGCACACAGGAGAGAAGCCTTATTCCTGTACTGACTGTGGGAAGAGCTTCACAACATCAAGGGCTTTGACAGTTCATCAGAGAGTGCACACTGGAGAGAAGCCTTACTCCTGCTCTGACTGTGGGAAGAGTTTCTCCCGATTGGATAACTTAAAAGTACATGAACGTGTACATACAGGAGAGAAGCCATACTCTTGCTCTGACTGCGGAAAATGCTTCAAAACATCATCTGATCTAACAGTTCATCAGAGAACACACACAGGAGAGAAGCCTTACTTCTGCCCTGACTGTGGTAAATGCTTCAAAACATCAATTGAGGTAAAAGTTCATCAGAGAACACACACAGGAGAGAAGCCGTACTTCTGCTCTGCCTGTGGAAAGAGTTTCTCCCGATTGGATACTTTAAAAGTACATGAACGTGTACATACAGGAGTGAAGCCTTACTTCTGCTTTGAGTGTGGGAAGAGATTCACAACTTCAACAGCTCTGACAATTCATCAGAGAGCGCACACTGGAGAGAAGCCTTACTCCTGCTCTGACTGTGGGACGAGTTTCTCCCGATTGGATAAGTTAAAAAGTCATCAACTAACACGCAGAGAGAAGCCATTCTCCTGCAGCACACAGCAATGCTGATCATATTTTGCTTTTATGAGGGATTTGCATTCAGAAATGTAAGCTGCCTCACATTCGAGGGGCGGATGCTGTTTCTTCTCTCAGTAATTATTTGTCCCGTTTTCGAGAAGACCCTCTGAGGTAACGGATGTGGCCACTATGCAGTCTCTCCATGTCATGACTTTAGTAAGCTGTGGGTAGACAGAGGCCTTGATCTTCCAGTAGCTCAGAGGATCTGCAGATCTTTCAGAACGAATGTGTGTGTGTGCTTGAGCATTTAGGCCTTTATTATTTTATATATTTTTTGGTTCTTTGAATTAGTTATTCATTTAAATCTTTTGATTATTCATATCTTAATTTTTTTAATATTTTCATAAATAGATTTGGCTCTTCTGATATGCGAGCCGGCTCCCAACGTTCACCTACAAGAGCCGGTTCTTAGAGCCGACTCGTTCACGAACAACCCATCACTACTACAGTCACTGGTTCCTGATTGTGACTGGAGCCCAGCACTTCTACTTCCTGTGGCTATGGTAATGATTATAACGTTTCCTCATGAGCATAGCAGGTATCCATGGTAGTGTTTATGTTATGTTGTCAGCATAGCAGGTATCCATGGTAGTGTTTATGTTATGTTGTCAGCATAGCAGGTATCCATGGTAGTGTTTATGTTATGTTGTCAGCATAGCAGGTATCCATGGTAGTGTTTATGTTATGTTGTCAGCATAGCAGGTATCCATGGTAGTGTTTATGTTATGTTGTCAGCATAGCAGGTATCCATGGTAGTGTTTATGTTATGTTGTCAGCATAGCAGGTATCCATGGTAGTGTTTATGTTATGTTGTCAGCATAACAGATATTTAATATTAACGACATCTTCCTAATATTCAGTTGCACCTTTTTGCCCTCAGAACAGCCTCAGTTCGTCGGGGCATGGACTCTATAAGGCGTTGAAAGCGTTCCACAGGGATGCTGACCCATGTTGACTCCTCTGCTTCCCAGTTGTGTCAAGTTGGCTGGATGTCCCTGGTACCTACTACATTACCCCGTTCAAAGGCACTTCGCGAGATGGTTAGAGTTGTCAACAAAGCGGCTTGACAGAAAAATGACTCCACGTTTTCGAACCACGGGTGTGGTGAGAACTCAATCTGTTGGAATAAGGTGATAAGAGCGTTTATTTCAGAGAGCGCTCCGTAAGCCACGCCCCAGTGGGCAGAGCTAGGCACGTTGGACTGGGACACGTTTTAATATAATAAAGCCTCTCATTTTACAATGGATCAGCCTTGGTTCTGTGTAGCCTAGTTATGCTAATACATTTGAGACCAGTGCATTGAAGTTAATTTAGTCTTTGACTTAATCAGTGAAATATCTTTGAGTAGTAAGCAGGGAAACAACGAGTCCCAGACAGTTCAATAGAACATTCCAGAGGAGGGCATCGTTTACTAGGCTACATCACTTATTAGGATCATCTAATACCACCAGTGTTTGGAATACATTGAGTTCGTTGACCAAACAGACCGTGGAAAGCCTTTTCACACTGAGATTTATTTGTCGAAGGTCCACGGTGGGTCTATGTAAACTATGTGATTTAAATTGGAGACTGATTTTATAGCAGTGAATGTAATCTATTAATGTATTGTTCTAGTATTTCTAAGTAGCAACCATATCAGCCAGGGAAACTAAATGTTCTCACTTGATGATCGAACATTCACATTTTTCAGTGAAGTTGAAATCCTTCCTATTCAATGGGTAAGGTCCTTTGCACCATAAAGACATTGCTGTGGTGCCCACCAGGCCATCTGGTGAGGCACCCAGACCCTGTGACCCAAAACCCTGACTCCTGCACATCCATCCCTGTAGCCATTTGAATGCCTTGATGCCCTCCTCTTCGTTATCAGACAACACCCCATCCAACGACTGATCTGAGGACTGTTTTTAGCGGTGACGGAGTAACGCCCTTGGTCCTAACCACAGCTCCATAATTGCTGTCCGTCAACCTCCCTCCTCATGGTGTGCCTGTTGGTGTGCTGTCCAACTGTTGCCTGCCGTTTAGCCTCCTGCTGCTCCACCGACAGCGCCATGCCAGCCAGGATGCCTGCATGCCCCAGGTGCCCTTGTTTTAACAATGTCCGGTACAGACAGGGATGACGTGGAGGGTAACGATTGTTCTGGCTCAGGTTCAAGAAGACATTTCCTTCCACTGAACCTGCCACAGAGACTGTTCCTTACCCTCTGATGATCCTCCTCTGTGGGCTCTCGGGACAGAGGGTTGTAGTCTTCGGCCGGGTACAGGTCCTCC
Source organism: Salmo trutta (assembly GCF_901001165.1). Lineage (NCBI taxonomy): Eukaryota > Metazoa > Chordata > Actinopteri > Salmoniformes > Salmonidae > Salmo > Salmo trutta. The sequence continues at coordinate 10,927,002 of NC_042995.1, read as the reverse complement.
ACTGACTGCACCTGGTTGGGCACGGCTGGCATCCGTACGGACGATATTGTGAACCGCCAAAATAGGCTGCATGGCTCCACTGATGAGCTCCACGGAGGCATTCACATGTGGTAGAGAGAACCCCCTGGTCACCTATAGAGACCTGCCAAGAGGAAGGATGTTAAGTGACACATGCCTTTCAATGAATAACTTGGAACACCTTGAAATGCATTCTTTGTAAGAAATGTGCCATATAAATAAAGTTTGAGTTGATTGATGACATTACCGCTGTAGAATATTTATTAAACTGTAATTTTCAGGACAAGTGGTTTTTCCATGACCTTTTAATTGATAACTTGGGATTTTATCACTTGACGTCAATCATACAGTGGGAAGGTTCCTATAGATCAAGACTGTGAATGCATGTACCACTTTGAATAAATAAATACAGTGCCTTTTGAAGATTTGTCTCTGGTCATTAAACTACAAAACAGGCTGGATGTCTAAACAAAATCAATTCTGAATGTCAATAGATTTAGATTCATTCTCATCAATGGCAACATTCTAGAACTGAGTTATCACTCATCGAAGTCCGGTATCCGGAGTAATCTGGTTAATGATTATATAGTTATGTGGCTCTTTCCTTGTAGAATGTTGACCGCTGTATAGAACATATTGTATTGCAAAGATGCTCAAACTTCACTTAATAGCTACACTCACCGACACAGGATAATCTTTATCCCTCATGTTGGGCCTGACCAAACCGGTAAATTGTCACTTACATGGCCAGACTTCTAGTGGTCTTTTCCTCTTCCAATGCTCTTATGCTAATCCTTGAAAAATGCCATAAGGTCTGAAATAGACACCAATGTTGACATACTTTACAAACAATTACTTAGGCTAAGTAAAACAATGATGTTTGATCTACTGCTCTGCTAACTAGCTAGCTAACGTGTAGCCAGTGAGTTGCTTTGACAAAGAAAGGGGATGTACATTCATTTAAAAAAAAAAATATTTCACCTTTATTTAACCAGGTAAGCAAGTTGGGAACAAGTTGTCATTTACAATTGCGACCTGGCCAAGATAAAGCAAAGCAGTTCGACACATACAACAACACGAGTTACACATGGAGTAAAACAAACATACAGTCAATAATACAGTAGAAAAATAAGTCTATATACAATGTGAGCAAATGAGGTGAGATAAGGGAGGTAAAGGCAAAAAAGGCCATGGTGGCAAAGTAAATACAATATTGCAAGTAAAACACTGGAATGGTAGATTTGTAGTGGAAGAAAGTGCAAAGTAGAAATAGAAATTATGGGGTGCAAAATAAATAAATACCGTAGGGGAAGAGGGCTAAATTATAGATGGGCTATGTACAGGTGCAGAGATCTGTGAGCTGCTCTGACAGCTGGTGCTTAAAGCTAGTGAGGGAGATAAGTGTTTCCAGTTTCAGAGATTTTTGTAGTTCGTTCCAGTCATTGGCAGCAGAAAACTGGAAGGAGAGACGGCCAAAGGAGGAATTGGCTTTGGGGGTGACCAGAGAGATATACCTGCTGGAGCACGTTATACAGGTGGGTGCTGCTACGGTGACCAGTGAGCTGAGATAAGGGGGGACTTTACCTAGCAGGGTCTTGTAGATGACCTGAAGCCAATGTGTTTGGCGACGATTATGAAGCGAAGGCCAGCCAACGAGAGCGTACAGGTCGCAGTGGTGGGTAGTATATGGAGCTTTGGTGACAAAACGGATGGCACTGTGATAGACTGCATCCAGTTTATTGAGTAGGGTATTGGAGGCTATTTCAGTTTTACGAGGGTATGTTTGGCAGCATGAGTGAAGGATGCTTTGTTGCGAAATAGGAAGAAAATTCTAGATTTAACTTTGGATTGAAGGTGTTTGATGTGAGTCTGGAAGGAGAGCTTACAGTCTAACCAGACACCTAGGTATTTGTAGTTGTCCACATATTCTAAGTCAGAACCGTCCAGAGTAGTGATGCTGGACAGGCAGGCAGGTGCAGAGCATGCATTTAGTTTTACTTGTATTTAAGAGCAGTTGGAGGCAACGGAAGGAGAGTTGTATGGCATTGAAGCTCGTCTGGAGGGTTGTTAACAGTGTCCAAAGAAGGGCCAGAAGTATACAGAATGGTGTCGTCTGCGTAGAGGTGGATCAGAGACTCACCAGCAGCAAGCATCATTGATGTATACAGAGAAAAGAGTTGGCCCAAGAATTGAACCCTGTGGCACCCCCATAGAGACTACCAGAGGCCCGGACAACAGGCCATCCGATTTGACACATTGAACTCTATCAGAGAAGTAGTTGGTGAACCAGGCGAGGCAATCGTTTGAGAAACCAAGGCTATTGAGTCTGCCGATGAGGATGTGGTGATTGAGTCGAAAGCCATGGATTGGACCCAGGAGGTCTCGCTGATCGCGGTGGTGAACGGTAGCTGACAGACCCACTTCTATGTGGAATTTTATTCCTCATCATGTCTTCTCTACTTTCATGTTGGTTTGCAATTATAATATTGACAAAGTTCCAGTGAAACGGTCTGCTTTTCATCGGCAGGTTTTCTTGTCATGGTCCTTAATTTATAAGCACCATTTTTCTCCACACAGATATTATATATGGAATAATCAGGATACATTGTATAAAAATACTGCTTTGTTTTTAGAATATTGGTTCCGAAATAATATCCTATTGGTGAGCCAACTGGTAAATAATATCCTATTGGTGAGCCAACTGGTAAATAATATCCTATTGGTGAGCCAACTGGTAAATAATATCCTATTGGTGAGCCAACTGGTAAATAATATCCTATTGGTGAGCCAACTGGTAAATAATATCCTATTGGTGAGCCAACCGGTAAATAATATCCTATTGGTGAGCCAACCGGTAAATAATATCCTATTGGTGAGCCAACCGGTAAATAATATCCTATTGGTGAGTCAACCGGTAAATAATATCCTATTGGTGAGTCAACCGGTAAATAATATCCTATTGGTGAGCCAACTGGTAAATAATATCCTATTGGTGAGCCAACTGGTAAATAATATCCTATTGGTGAGCCAACTGGTAAAAATATCCTATTGGTGAGCCAACTGGTAAATAATATCCTATTGGTGAGCCAATTGGTAAATGCAGAGGGTCTTTTACTCAGTTATAAGGAATTCTTATCACTTTACAAGGTCCCTGTAACACTTAAAGATTTTGCAATTGTTTTAGATGCCATTCCATCAGGTGTTGCTATATTATTCAGGATCGTGTCAAGACCTGACCCTCAGAGCCTACCTTCCGTTGACCCTGTTGACTCATCAGTAGGAAAGATTTGTTTCTCTTTAGGTCCATTCAACAACAGAGCGATACGAACCTTGTTTCAGCAGAGTGTTGTATCTATACCTTATGTCATGCCTTATTGGAATGGATTTATTGATAATATCTGTTGGAAAAAAGTTTGGATGTTGCCACACACATACCTACTTGTTAACAAAATTAAGGAAGTTTCCTTTAAAAGTATTCTTAAATATTATCCTGCCAACCACTATATGAAGAAGTTTAAGGAAAACATCAACTCAAATTGCTCCTTTTTTAATGACCACCCAGAGACAGTGTTGCATCTTTTTTGGCATTGTATTCATGTAAGAAAATTGTGGCAAGACCTCAGTAGATTTATAATTGAACACATTTATGAAGATCTTACACTATTGTGGAGAGATGTACTGCTTGCAGTCTTTACCTATGATAGAAATAAGCTGAAACATATTTATGTAATTCATTTCATTATTGTTTTGGCCAAATGTCATATTCACAAATGTACATTTACAAAAAAAAAACCAACATTTTCTTAACTTAAAAAAAGAAATTGAACTGTATGTATGTCCCTTAAGGTCCTTGTGTAATGTGAAATTGTACCCCCTAGCCCAATTATCCATTGTATATTATTCATATATACTTGCGTTCCCTCATGTACTTCCTGTATTGATTTAAAATGTTTTTAAAAGACAGCCAATAGCTACTTTCCTTACTGAGGAGTTGGCAACACTGCCTCTGTTGCAGGGGTGGAACAGGAAGTTCCGGGAAGGCGCCAGAACTGTGTGGTGAAGACGATATATTTTGTGTCAGTTTCACATGTATTACTACAGGTATGTAATAGTACGTTTAAACGTTGTAATATCGAAATAACATGTCATAACGTGCTAGGTAACACATCCTTTTAGTTATTATCACGTTTGGTAAAAGTTTTACGTGTCATTTTTGTGTCAAGCCGAGTGAGCATAACTATTTTATGTCACATAGCTAGAGACTTTGGGTTTGGGAGAGTGAAAGAACATCATTTAGTAAAGTTAATTTAATTTTAAAAATCCATTTATTTGGGATTTTTGAGTTCGTTATTGGTTTTGTGTAAAATTCACGGGATGGTAAAATGGCGGCTCCCCTTCTGTCTACGTCAACTGCATTCAGTGCAGGCAGCGAGGGTCCACTTTTATTTTCTTTCTTTTTTTACATGTGTAACAATATTCAGACATTCAGGTGTTTCTATCTTTATCTATGATTGTTACTATGTTGTGACAAATGGGAAATACAATAGATTTTTGTGAGGTGAACTAATACAATGACATAGTACATAGTGCTGCCTAAATTGCATGCATGATCAGAAGGATAGCTAAATATTTACCAGGTAAGATTCTTAAGCAAACAACCCAAGCATTAATTGGGAGTCAGGTGAACTACTGTTCTGTGGTCTGGGCACGTGCATCAGCAAGTCAAGTTAGTAGGAGGCTGCAGATTGAACAGAACAAACAAGCAAGGATTGTTTTAAGGTGGATATATGGTTCTTCTGTTGTATTCATGCTAAATGCTCTTGGTTGTTCATCAATCAACAAGATAATTGAAAAAAACATGCTTATTTTATTTCACAATGCACACCATTTAAAACGGACAAACTCTATTCACAACAGTATTCAGTTGGTTAGAGACAGACATTCAGTCAATACCAGGAATAGATTGTCCACAATCTGTGTTATCCAGACAGAAAGGAGAAATAGGCAAAATAACATTTAGATTCAGAGCAATAACGAAATTGAATAATTTATCTGAGCGAACCAGAAACATTTCAATATATAAATTCAAACAGTACTTTAGAACCATTTAAATATAATATATTGGAAGGTTGTGCAGGACAAGGGTAGATGGAGGAATCAATCTATCTTTTCAGACTGTTAGAGTATTAATCTGGTCAATATGTCAGTGTATTATGTCTCTTTGTAACAGTGTGTTATATGTGAAAATGTGATCGCATTGTAAATTGTCTTTTTAATGTTTTAAGGACTCTTGGAAGATTAGTCCAAATGAGAAGTAAAATATATCCCAATAAAATCAAAACAAACTGCAACCTTGTACTAAATGTTTTTTTGAGTAATTTATGCATTTATGTAAATGTAGGAAATCTACTATAGGTTAAGTGCACTTACGTTGTGTAATTTAAAGTGTGCACTTTGTATCTAATGGGAATGAATGTTAAGTTGTCAATGCTTAGCTACCTGATCTATTGAAATGAGATAATTGAACAAATGTAATTTATTTTTAGAGAATAAAGAAAGTGCCAGAACTGTCAAGAAAATAACTTTTGTGTCCGTTTCTCTTTATTACTACAGGCCGACTCAGATTAAGTCTGAAGCCGGTAACATCAACAGTGAGGACAAACCCAGCCTACCTCTCTCCTTCCACACTGAGTCCAAACCTACAGTCACTGGGTCCTGATTGTGACAGTGGAGGCCAGTTTTTACAGCAGGATCCAGAGATGGCATCAGTGAAGCTGGAAGACTGCAGTCAAACACTGGAGCTGAATGTCAACATTAAAGATGAAGAAGAGGAGGAGAAGATTGGGAAATCTCTTTCTCATGGTAAGAGCAGGTTCTACCTTCATAAGTTATGACCTAGCCTATTGCTAGGTTAAATTTTATCTGACTCACACATCCCTGAAGAACTCCAGACTGTTGTTCGTTTCAAACTGCCAGTGTTCTGAAGTTGTATGAAATGAGTCTGTGTAGTTGCCACGGTTGCTGTCAATTCCATTTGAATTCCATTCAATTCAGGAAATACACTCATTCAAATTTCTATTCTCTACAATGCTTTTCGATCAGGAAAAGTTGGGGTAACACTTTACTGTAGGTGTCCTTAGTCATGTATTAATTAAGCATTTTATAACACCTATATAACAACAGTAATGAGTAACGGCAAAAAAATCTTACAAAACTAGTTTATAATGGGTGTTTATAGATGACTGTTTATCCTGTTGTCATATGCGCTAATGTCTACTGTTAATAACAACTGCTATTACACAGTCTGCATGACAACTTATGTCCTATCCTATTACCTGCTACATAAGTGTTTTTATACCAGATGTTATAACAGGGTGTTATATCATTTACCAATCTCTTTGTCACATTATAAAATGGGTTGTTTGGATCCTGGATGCTGATTGGTTGATAGCACGGAGTTATCACCACAATCCACGCATAATGCCTGTTAACAGTTCCATTAGATTTATCACATCCGCTGTCCCACTGCCCGGCCAGTCAATTTATAAACCTAATCTGCCCTGGAAAAAAGCGTCTCTAGACAATATTTCCCCATGCTACTAGCCTATCTGACCTGTGCAACATGTATCTCCACTATGCCATGCATATGAACGTGACAAGTGACTCTATCATATGATGCATTAACTTCTATGGGCTAGACGTCCCACCCTAGTCAACAGCCAGTGGAATCGCGTGGCGCGAAATACAAATACCTCAAAAATGCTATAACTTACATTTCTCAAACATATGACTATTTTACACCATTTAAAAGACAAAACTCTCGTTAATCTAACCACATTGTCCGATTTTAAAAAAGGCTTTACAGCGAAAGCAAAACATTAGATTATGTCAGGAGAGTACCCTGCCAAAAGTAATCACACAGCCATTTTCAAAGCAAGCATATATGTCACAAAAACCAAAACCACAGCTAAATGCAGCACTAACCTTTGATCTTCATCAGATGACACTCCTAGGACATTATGTTATACAATACATGCATGTTTTGTTCAGTCAAGTTCATATTTTTATCAAAAAACAGCTTTTTACATTAGCATGTGATGTTCAGAACTAGCATACCCACCGAAAACTTCCGGTGAATTTACTAAATTACTCATGATCAACATTGACAAAATACATAACAATTATTTTAAGAATTATAGATACAGAACTCCTTTATGCAAACGCTATGTCTGATTTTAAAATAGCTTTTTGGCGAAAGCACATCTTGCAATATTCTGAGTACATAGCTCGGCCATCAAGGCTAGCTATTTTGACACCCACCAAGTTTGGGGCTCACTAAACTCAGAATTACTATTAGAAAAATTGGATTACCTTTGCTGTTCTTCGTCAGAATGCACTCCCAGGACTTCTACTTAAACAACAAATGTTGTTTTGTTTCCAAATAATCCATAGTTATATCCAAATACCTCCGTTTTGTTTGTGCGTTCAGGTCACTATCCGAAGGGTAACGCGCGAGCACATTTCGTGACAAAAAATGTCAACATTTTCCATTACCGTACTTAGAAGCATGTCGAACGCTGTTTAAAATCTATTTTTATGCTATTTTTCTCGTAAAATAGCGATAATATTCCAACCGGGCAATGTTGTATTCATTCAAAGGCTGAAAGAAAAAAAATTGAGATGTCTCGTGAATGCGCATCTCAGTTTCACTGTCCCCAGGCTGAGGGGTGGTCGTTTGACCGCAGACCCATTACGGTCCCATCACTTACAAACTCTGCTGCTGTTCTTTGCCCAGAGACAGCAGACACCCCATTCCACTTTCTGGCGGCTTTAGAGAGCCAATGGAAGCCTTAGAAAGTGTCACGTTACAGCACAGATGCTGTATTTTCGATAGAGATGCAACAGAAGGACAACAAATTGTCAGACAGGGCACTTCCTGTATGGAATCTTCTCAGGTTTTGGCCTGACATATGAGTTCTGTTATACTCACAGACACCATTCAAACAGTTTTAGAAACTTTAGAGTGTTTTCTATCCAAATCTACTAATTATATGCATCTTCTCGTTTCTGGGCAAGAGTAGTAACCAGTTTAAATCGGGTATGTTTTTTATCCGGCCGTGAGAATACTGCCCCCTCGCCCAGACAGGTTAACATTAGAAGCCTCCTCCCTAAGTTTGCTTTATTTACTGCTTTAGCACATTCTGCCAACCCGGATGTCTTAGCCGTGTCTGAATCCTGGCTTAGGAAAACCACCAAAAACCCAGAAATTTCCATCCCTAACTATAACATTTTCTGCCAAGATAGAACTGCCAAAGGAGGCTGTGTTGCAATCTACTGCAGAGAAAGCCTGCAGAGTTCTATCTTACTATCCAGGTCTGTACCAAAACAATTTGAGCTTTTACTTCTAAAAGTTCACCTTTCCAGAAACAAGTCTCTCACCATTGCTGCTTGCTATAGACCACCCTCTGCCCCCAGCTGTGCCCTGGACACCATATGTGAATTGATTGCCACCCATCTATCTTCTGAGCTCGTGCTGCTAGGTGACCTAAACTGGGACATGCTTAACACCCCGGCCATCCTATAATTTAAGCTTGATACCCTCAATCTCACACAAATTATCTATGAACCTACCAGGTACAACCCCAAATCCGTAAACACGGGCACCCTCATAGATATCATCCTAACTAACTCGCCCTCCAAATACACCTCTGCTGTTTTCAACCAAGATCTCAACGATCCCTGCCTCATTGCCTGCATCCGTAATGGGTCTGCGGTCAAACGACCACCCCTCATCACTGTCAAACGCTCCCTTAAACACATCAGCGAACAGGCCTTTCTAATCGACCTGGCTGGGGTATCCTGGAATGACATTGACCTCATCCCGTCAGTAGAGGATGCCTGGTTATTCTTTAAAAGTGCCTTCCTCACCATCTTAAATAAGCATGCTCCATTCAAAAAATGTAGAACCAGGAATAGATATAGCCCTTGGTTCACTCCAGACCTGTCTGCCCTTGACCAGCACAAAAACAACCTGTGTTGTTCTGCATTAGCATCGAATAGCCCCGGTGATATGCAACTTTTCAGGGAAATTAGGAACAAATATACACAGGCAGTTAGGAAAGCTAAGGCTAGCTTTTTCAAACAGAAATTTGCATCCTGTAGTACAAACTCAAAAATGTTCTGGGACACTGTAAAGTCCATGGAGAATAAGAACACCTCCTCCCAGCTGCCCACTGTACTGAGGCTAGGAAACACTGTCACTACCGATAAATCCACAATAATTGAGAATTTCAAGAAGCATTTTTCTACAGCTCGCCATGCTTTCCACCTGGCTACCCCTACCCCGATCAACAGCCCTGCGCTCCCCACAGCAACTCGCCCAAAACTCCCCCACCCAAATCCAGATAGCTGATGTTCTGAAAGAGCTGCAAAATCTGGACCCATACAAATCAGCCGGGTTAGACAATCTGGACCCTCTCTTTCTAAAATTATCTGCCGAAATTGTTGCAACCCCTAATACTAGCCTGTTCAACTTCTCTTTCATATCGTCTGAGATTCCCATAGATTGGAATGCTGCCGCGGTCATCCCCGTCTTCAAAGGGGGAGACACTCTAGACCCAAACTGCTACAGAGCTATATACATTCTACCCTGCCTTTCTAAAGTCTTTGAAAGCCAAGTTAACAAACAGATTACCGACCATTTCGAATCTCACCGTACCTTCTCCGCTATGCAATCTGGTTTCAGAGCTGCTCATGGGTGCACCTCAGGCACGCTCAAGGTCCTAAACGATATCATAACCGGCATCGATAAGAGACATTACTGTGCAGCCGTATTCATCGACCTGGCTAAGGCTTTCGACTCTGTCAATCACAACATTCTTATTGGTAGACTCAACAGCCTTGGTTTCTCAAATGATTGCCTCGCTTGGTTCACCAACTACTTCTCCGATAGAGTTCAGTATGTCAAATCGGAGGGCCTGTTGTCCGGACCTCTGGCAGTCTCTGTGGGGGTGCCACAGGGTTCAATTCTCCTGTTGACAACGCCAACTGTTAGGTTCTTATTTTTCAGAGTAAATAACTCACGGACACTAGAGAAGCTTTAACCAAGTTTAATTTCCACAAAGGTTCCGTGCAGCTGAAATCAGACCGCAAAACATTTCAGACATCATAGTTTATATACATCCTACTTAAGACACTCCTCTTCCTTACAGTTTATGGCTCCACAGGAAAGAAGGTAACCAGATAGCAACCCTGATTACTCCCTTAAGGGGAACTGACCTGACCCCTCACCTCCTGACCCACAGATATCCATCTGTCTTCACTATATCAACACAACACTCTCCTCTCCTCCATCAAACACATTGCAAAGCCTTCTGGCTTTTAACAAACTCTTTCTATTCAAGGCTTTGTCTTTATCATTTATTTAATATCTCAATGTTCAAAGTTTAGCTGATTCCAACACCAGACAACAGTGTGTGTGAGAGGTGTTTGTAGAGGTGAAGGACAAAACTGGTGTTGGCTTCTCCAACACCATCAAACAAGTCCTAGCTCCACTGAATGTAAAGGAGAATCTGGTTGCACAAACCTACGGTTGGTCAGCGCTGATGAGTGGTAATGTACGTGGTGTCCAAACGCTACTGAAGGATTCCTTTCCCACCGCAGAACTCCAGTGTTCTACCCAGCTATGGCTTGTGGGCAACCAGGAGAAGTTGTTCACTGTCTACCGGAATCCTGAGCTGCACACTGGAAACACAGCACTTTCTTTATTGAAATCACTCTACGAGAACAACCTGCAGGAGGCCTTGTCTGAGACGGTCTCTCTTCTCAAAATCATCATCACCACTCCGATGACAACTGCCGAGTCGGAGAGAAACTTTTCTACCTTAAAAGGATAAAAAACCTTCATACGCACCTCCATGGGCCAGAAAGGCTAAATGCTTTGGCCATGCTGTCAATCCAGCATGACTTCATCCAGAGAATACCAAAGTAATACTAAGTGTATGTTAGTAGCCCATGTGCCTCACCATAGGAATTTGGTACCCTTTCCCCCCTAAGAACTTAGCCTACTGTTCTGACTTGGTGGTGCACATGTAGCCTATAGCCTGTTTTAGAAAAATGTAATTTAATATTGTAACAGCCGGCTTACCTGCCCCCATTGTAAGAGCTTTCATTGTCTGCTTATGTACCCCTGTTACTTTATCCTCCTGTTTTGACTTGGTGTACAGGGAGAATACTGTAAGAACGACCCATGTTCTGAATTATGTCACTGTCCATTTCAAAAGTGCTGCACAAATAGGCGGTGTATAGGCTACATCTGTCTCAGCGCGCTCATGTCTTAATGGAAATGACGGATTGCCCCGTACCGCTTATCGTCATTTATGTCACAGTTTGTACATCAGTATTGTTATATTACTTATAAAGGTCTCTCATTAGTATCTTATTCATCATTTTAGGCAGTGTTAGAATGATGCATTTCATTGTTTTTATTACTTTGTGTGTTATAATTATCTCTGGTCCTTTTCTCAACGAGGAGGGTGGTAAGTTACAGACCCAATAACATTACATTATAGTATCCCCTCCTCGTAACCATGGTTGCCAGTGACAGTCTCTTGTTCAACAGACAGTTCAGTAATAGACCCATGTTATTCCAATTCATATTGTGAGGGTAGTTTTGTTTGCTCAGTGCACTTTCAGTGCGTCTGTATAATGTCTACAAAAGTGGATCCTCGTGGTTGTATTGTCCTTCCCTTTTAGACCACATAGGACTAATAAAATACTTCAAATGGTAGGCTAACCGCTGAGTCTGGGTCTCTCGCTCTGTGGTGACTTAAAGAAGAGTAAAGTTAAGGCTTCAACATCTTGTTGAATTTATCTGAACTACTATCTATCTGAATTTCTGTCGTTGTCCATTTAGAAATTGATGAAAGAATAGGCCTACCTCATCGCAGCTCGTTTGCTTGAACTTGCTTATACTTAAGAGCTAAGTGTTAATTATCGAAGAACAAACATTGTGAATGTACAGAACATAAATGTAATAATGTTTGTGTATGTTTCAACTCATGTCGACATTCATTATTATTGAAGGAGAAAGCGGTTCTTATCCAGTTACACAAATCCACAAGGAGTCAGTAGAAACCATATTTATTTAAGCAAGTCAGCCATAAGCTCCCCTGTTGGGACAGCTTTATGTCGACCCTAACAGTTTGTGGGCACCGTTATAGTGCATCTAATGTATTTGTGTAGTGTTGTAGTTTCTTCGCTGGCATGCATCTAAAAAAAATACATGTTTTTTGTCCCACCAAGATTGACATGCTTAAATCGCCACTGTCTGTCATAACAACCCGACTTTAGGGCGTTTGTAAATTCCTCAGTTATTCTGCGCTCTGCCACTGTCAAACTAGAGTACTCTGAAAGCGGAGTAGATTGCCAGGGTGAATTTACTATCACACCCATATCACACCCATTGTCTGGTGAAAGGATAAATATAATGAATATCCTGATTTTAAAATAATGGTTTTTAATGAAAAAGTGTTGTGAAGACTGTTGTCATTGTATAGAAACCAGGGTTTGGCCCCCAAGACGGGGTTCTTCTCATCAGCTATCCAGACCAGAGACATCTCCTCCCTGGTACCTCATAGTACACAAACACCAACTCAATCTATGGTATGCAGGCTGTAGGTTTTATCACCAAGCCATCATAAATCAATTGCCAGTGCCCCAACTCAGTCCACACAGACACAGATGAGAGAGTACTGAGAAACCTTATTCGATGCATAAACAAACAGTATAACAATATAATGTTGTAATTTTCTACCATAAACCCTAAGGGAGTTATTACACGATAATCCCTGGATTCTCATCCCTTATTACTTAACTATAACATTGAATGGAATGATGGGCGTCATAACCATGTCATAAGCCATTATAGTGTGCACAGACTCCTTAAGTAGACTGATATTAATTTGAGATGTTATAAAGCAGTTATGAATGTGCTTAGTACTGCAGAGTTGATAGTATCACAGAAACATTCAGGACCTCCAAGAAATATGGGCAAATTGGAGCATAGACAGAGATGCTTATGTATATATATATTTAAGATGACAAACTACTGAGTTGTACAAGCAGAACCACTTACAGATATAAAAAAAACGACATTATATTATTATAATAACATGCCAAAAAGCAATTTTGAAACTAAATGGAAACAAATATAATTTTGCCACAAAATCACAACAGGATTTGTGAAAGCTGTGAAGGAAGATGTGCAGTCTACAGTAACAATGAGCGCCTGTTAATGCATGTGTTAATTACAGTAATTTACCGTGTTAATTACAGTAATTTACCGTACCTCATTCTTGGAGTGGAAACGTTGTTTGCCGTAACATCATGCTCAATAAAGATCCATTATGTGGCTTAAATTGATGGTTATGTCACAGTTATTTTGTTCACATTTATTCATCCTTTTATAGAGCATGAAATACGGTTCTAGATGATTTGTGACCCATTTATGTAGTGCTTATGAAGCCTATATGAATGCTTTATGAAGCCTTCATAAGATGCACTTGAAATAAACCGGGACCATAATATGTCAAACGAGTCTTATATCGACATAACCTGAAAGTCATAACCTGAAACTCAGCAAGGAAGAAGCCACTGCTCCAAAACCGCCATAAAGCCAGACTACGGTTTGCAACTGCACATGGGGACAAAGATCGTACTTTTTGGAAAATGTCCTCTGGTCTGATGAAACAAAAATATAATGTTTTTTGCCATAATGACCATCGTTATGTTTGGAGGAAAAGGGGGGAGGCTTGCAAGCCGAAGAGCACCATCCCAACCGTGAAGCACAGGGGTGGCAGCATCATGTTGTGGGGGTGCTTTGCTGCAGGAGGGACTGGTGCACTTCACAAAATAGATGGCATCATAAGGATGGAAAACAATGTGACTATATTGAAGCAACATCTCAAGACATCAGTCAGGAAGTTAAAGCTTGGTCGCAAATGGATCTTCCAAATGGACAATGACCCCAGGCATACTTCCAAAGTTGTGGCAAAATGGCTTAAGGACAACAAAATCAAGGTATTGGAGTGGCCATCACAAAGCCCTGACCTCAATCCTATAGAAAATTTGTGGGAAGAACTGAAAAAGCATGTGCAAGCAAGGAGGCCTACAAACCTGGCTCAGTTACACCAGCTCTGTCAGGAGGAATGGGCCAAAATTCACCCAACTTATTGTGGGAAGCTTGTGGAAGGCTACCCGAAACGTTTGACCCTTGTCAAACAATTTAAAGGCAATGCTACCAAATACTAATTGAGTGTATGTAAGCTTCTGACCCACTGGGAATGTGATGAAAGAAATAAAAGCTGAAATAAATTATTCTCTCTACTATTATTCTGGCATTTCACATTCTTAAAATAAAGTGGTGATCCGAACTGACCTAAAACAGGGAAATTTTACCAGGATTAAATGTCAGGGATATTGACTATTAAAGCCTCTTATAAAGTTGGTTTTGTAGCATAAACTGGGAATTTCATATTTTTGACTTATATTATGATTGTCTGTCTGTTTCTTTCATATCTGCAAAGTAGTTTAAACTCTGTCAGTTCCACTCTTAAGTGCATTATTTTTTAAGTGTAAAGTTGTTTTACGTGTAATTAAGTGTGCACTCGTCTAATGTGAATTCATGTTTTGTTGTCAATGTTTAACTTCCTGATCTATTGAAATTAGATTATTGAACAAAAAAAATATATTTTTTGGGGGGGAGAGTAAAGGAAGTGCCAGAACTAAAAGACAATAACTTTTGTCCGTTTCTCTTTATTACTTCAGGCCGACTCAGGTCAAGTCTGAGGCCGGTAACATCAACAGTGAGGACAGACCCAGCCTGCCTCTCTTCTTCCACACTGAGTCCAAACCTACAGTCACTGGGTCCTGATTGTGACAGTGGAGCCCAGTTTGCACTGCAGGATCCAGAGATGGCATCAGTGAAGCTGGAAGACTGCAGTCAAACACTGGAGCTGAACGTCAACATTAAAGATGAAGAAGAGGAGGAGAAGATTGGGACATCTGTTTCTCATGGTGAGCACAGATTCTAACTATAAGTTCCCTTCATAAGTTAGACCTCCATAAGTTGTGACCCAGTCTGTTGCTATTGTGAATTCTGTCATTCTGACATCACATCCCTGAAGAACACCAGACTGCACAAAACCTGTGTTATTCATTCCAACTTCCCACTGTGTATGAAAAGTTGCAGTAGAACTGTTTCATGATGAACTGTTTCAATGAGGAGGTGGATGTTATTTCATTCTGAGACTTGCATGGTTTGACACCAGTATTGTCAGCATTTGTTTTATTCACTGGGTTATCTGGAGTGTTCAGAGAGTAGACTAAAGAAGTGAAGTAGACAAACTGACAGTGTTTTAAAGTTCTATGAAATGAGTGTGTAGTTACTAACCCTTGTGATAGTGAGTGGAGGATGATATGAAATGAGTCTGTGTAGTTAGTAACCCTTGTGATAGTGAGAGGAGGATGATATGAAATGAGTCTGTGTAGTTACTAACCCTTGTGATAGTGAGAGGAGGATGATATGAAATGAGTCTGTGTAGTTACTAACCCTTGTGATAGTGAGAGGAGGATGATATGAAATGAGTCTGTGTAGTTACTAACCCTTGTGATAGTGAGTGGAGGATGATATGAAATGAGTCTGTGTAGTTACTAACCCTTGTGATAGTGAGAGGAGGATGATATGAAATGAGTCTGTAGTTACTAACCCTTGTGATAGTGAGTGGAGGATGATATGAAATGAGTCTGTGTAGTTACTAACCCTTGTGATAGTGAGAGGAGGATGATATGAAATGAGTCTGTGTAGTTACTAACCCTTGTGATAGTGAGAGGAGGATGATATGAAATGAGTCTGTGTAGTTTCTAACCCTTGTGATAGTGAGAGGATGATATGAAATGAGTCTGTGTAGTTACTAACCCTTGTGATAGTGAGTGGAGGATGATATAGGTCTGAATTTTCACTCTTTTTTGCAATCAGCTGTTGTCCACTTTTAGAATAATTGTATTCCCCTTTTGTATTGTACAGTATAGAGCCTTCAGAAAGTATTCATACCCCTTGACTTATTCCACATTTTATGTTACAGCCTAAATTAAAAATAGATTTTTGAGCCATCTACACACAATACCCCATGTGGCTCTCAATGAATCATCTGAGTGTGAATTTGTCAACCAGCCATGACCAGCCATCATTATCGTAGAGCACTCAATCGATTCACTTTATATGTGTGTGTTGTATTGACCTGCTCCCTTATTAATAAGTGATTTAAAGATTTAGTTTAAGTGTAACTCTGACTTGTGTGATATGTTTTGTACTCCTCATTTGATAGTAAAGAAATTAACCACCACAGTATTCACACCCCTGAGTAAATACTTTGAAGAAGCACCTTTGGCAGTGATTACAGCTGTGAATTTTTCTGGGTAAATCTCTAAGAGCTTTGCACACCTGGATTGTACAATATTTGCACATTTATTCTGGAAAAAAGTCTTCAAGCTCTATCAAGTTGATTGTTGATCATTGCTAGACAGACATTTTCAAGTCTTGCCATAGATTTTCAAGATGATTTAAGTCAAAACTGTAACTAGGCCACTCTGGAACATTAAATGTCTTGGTAAGCAACTCCAGTGTATATTTGGCCTTGTGTTTTAGGTTATTGTCCTTCTGAAAGGTGAAAGTGTTTGTTGGAAAGCAGACTGAACCAGGTTTTCCTCTGGGATTTTGCCGGTGCTTAGTTCTATTCCGTTTCTTTTTATCAACAAACAAAAAACGTCCAAGTCCTTGCCGATGACAAGCATACCCATAACATGATGCAGCCACTTCCATGTATAGAGTGGTACTCTATGATATGTTGTGTTGGATTGGCCCCAATCATAACGCTTTGTATTCAGGATTTTATGTTAATTATTTTTGCCACATTTTTTGCAGTTTTACTTTAGTGCCTTAATTCAAACAGGATGCATGTTTTGGAATATTTGTTATTCTGTACAGTTTTCCTTCTTTTCACTCTGTTATTGATGTTAGTATTGTGGAGTAACTACAATGTTGTTGATCCATCCTCCGTCTAACTGTTTTAAAGTCACCATTGGCCTCATGGTGAAATCCCTGAGCAGTTTCCCTCCTCTCCGGCAACTGAGTTAGGAAAGACGCCTGTATCTTTGTAGTGACTGGGTGTATTGATACACCATCCAAAGTGTAATTAATATCTTCACCATGCTCAAAGGGATATTCAATGTCTGTTTTATTTTGTATTTTTTTGACATTATGTGGTACTCCACTGGCGTTATGGGATGCTCCACTAGCGTTATGGGGTACTCCACTGGCGTTATGGGATGCTCCACTAGCGTTATGGGGTACTCCGCTGGCGTTATGGGGTTCTCCGCTGGCGTTATGGGCTACTTCACTGGCGTTATGGGCTATTCCACTGGCATTATGGGTAGAGGTCGACCAACTATGATTTTTCAACGCCGATACCGATTATTGGAGGACCAAAAAAAGCCGATACTGATTAATCGGACGATTTTATATATATAAAAAAAAATTACGTTAAAAACCTCTTACATCTAGACGTTCCGCTAGCGGAACACCTGCTCCAATATCCAATGATGGGCGTGGCGCGAAATACAAACTCCTCTAAAATCCGAAAACTTCAATTTTTCAAACATATGACTATTTTACACCATTTTAAAGACAAGACTCTCCTTTATCTAACCACACTGTCCGATTTCAAAAAGGCTTTACAGCGAAAGCAAAACATTAGATTATGTCAGCAGAGTACCCAGCCAGAAATAATCACACACCCATTTTTCAAGCTAGCATATAATGTCACAAAAAACAAAACCACAGCTAAATGCAGCACTAACCTTTGATCTTCATCAGATGACAACCCTAGGACATTATGTTATACAATACATGCATGTTTTGTTCAATCAAGTTCATATTTATATCAAAAACCAGCTTTTTACATTAGCATGTGACGTTCAGAACTAGCATACCCCCCACAAACTTCCGGTGAATTTACTAAATTACTCACGATAAACGTTCACAAAAAACGTAACAATTATTTTAAGAATTATAGATACAGAACTCCTCTATGCACTCGCCATGTCCGATTTTAAAATAGCTTTTCGGTGAAAGCACATTTTGCAATATTCTGACTAGATAGCCCAGCCATCACGAGCTAGCCGATTTAGACACCCACCAAGTTTAGCACTCACCAAAGTCAGATTTACTATAAGAAAAATGTTATTACCTTTGCTGTCTTCGTCAGAATGCACTCCCAGGACTTCTACTTCAATAACAAATGTTGGTTTGGTTCAAAATAATCCATAGTTATATCCAAATAGCGGCGTTTTGTTCGTTCGTTCAAGACACTATCCGAATGGTAAAGAAGGGTTACGCGCACGACGCATTTCTTGACCAAAAAATTCTAAATATTCCATTACCGTACTTCGAAGCATGTCAACCGCTGTTTAAAATCAATTTTTATGCTATTTTTCTCGTAAAAAAGCGATAATATTCCGACCGGGAGTTGTTGTATCCGTTCAAAGACGAAAGAATAAAAACATGGTGTCGTCTCATGCACGAGCCTTAGTCCCATTGTCCGCTGATAGACCACTTAGCAAATGCGCTAATGCTTTTCAGCCAGGGCCTGGAATTACGTCATTCAGCTTTTTCCCGGGTTCTGAGAGCCTATGGGAGCCGTAGGAAGTGTCACGTCATGCCAGAGATCCCCTGTTTTGGTTAGAGATGATCACGAAGGACAAGATATGGTCAGAGAGGGCACTTCCTGTTTGGAATCTTCTCAGGTTTTGGCCTGCCAAGTGAGTTCTGTTATACTCACAGACACCATTCAAACAGTTTTAGAAACTTTGGAGTGTTTTCTATCCAAAGCTAATAATTATATGCATATTCTAGTTTCTGAGCAGGAGTAATAATCAGATTAAATCGGGTACGTTTTTTTATCCGGCCGTGAAAATACTGCCCCCTAGCCATAAGAGGTTAAACTTTTTTTTTCTCTTTTTTTTTAAATAACAAATAATAATTAAAAAACAAAATAAAAACATTATGTATTAGTAATAATGACAATTACAACAATACTGAATGAACACTTATTTTAACTTAATATAATACATCAATAAAATCAATTTAGTCTCAAATAAATAATGAAACATGTTCAATTTGGTTTAAATATTGCAAAAACAAAGTGTTGGAGAAGAAAGTAAAAGTGCAATGTGTGCCATGTAAAAAAGCTAATATTTAAGTTCCTTGCTCAGAACATGAGAACATATGAATGCTGGTGGTTCATTTTAACGAGTCTTCAATATTCCCAGGTAAGAAGTTTTAGGTTGTAGTTATTATAGGAATTATAGGACTATTTCTCTCTATACGATTTGTATTTCATATACCTTTGACTATTGGATGTTCTTGTAGGCAGTTTAGTATTGCCAGTGTAACAGTATAGCTTCCGTCCCTCTCCTTGCTCCTACCTGGGCTTGAACCAGGAACACATCAACAACAGCCACCCTCGAAGCAGCGTTACCCATGCAGAGCAAGGGGAACAAATTCTCCAAGTCTCAGAGCGAGTGACATTTGAAACGCTATTAACGCGCACCCCGCTAACTAGCTAGCCATTTCACATCGGTTACACCAGCCTAATCTCGGGAGTTGATAGGCTTGAAGTCATAAACAGCGCAATACTTCAAGCATTGCGAAAAGCTGCTGGCAAAACGCACGAAAGTGCTGTTTGAATGAATGCTTACGAGCCTGCTGGTGCCTACCATCATCGCTCAGTCAGACTGCTCTATCAAATCATAGACTTAATTATAACATAATAACACACAGAAATACAAGCCTTAGGTCATTAATATGGTCGAATCCGGAAACTATCATCTCAAAAACAAAACGTTTATTCTTTCAGTGAAATACAGAACTGTTCCATATTTTATCTAAAGGGTGGCATCCATAAGTCTAAATATTCCTGTTACATTGCACAACCTTCAATGTTATGTCATAATTATGTAAAATTCTGCCAAATTAGTTTGCAACGAGCCAGGCGGCCCAAACTGTTGTATATACCCTGACTCTGCGTGCAATGAACGCAAGAGAAGTGACACAATTTCACCTGGTTAATATTGCCTGCTAACCTGGATTTCTTTTAGCTAAATATGCAGGTTTAAAAATATATACTTCTCTGTATTGATTTTAAGAAAGGCATTGATGTTTATGGTTAGGTACAGTCGTGCAACGATTGTGCTTTTTTCGCAAATGCGCTTTTGTTTGGCGAAGTCGGCTGTCTTTGTTAGGAAGAAATAGTCTTCACAGTTCGCAACGAGCCAGGCGGCCCAAACTGCTGCATATACCCTGACTCTGTTGCAAGAGAAGTGACACAATTTTCCTAGTTAGAAGAAATTCATGTTAGCAGGCAATATTAACTAAATATGCAGGTTTAAAAATATATACTTGTGTATTGATTTTAAGAAAGGCATTGATGTTTATGGTTAGGTACACGTTGGAGCAACGACAGTCCTTTTTCACAATTGCGCACCGCATCGATTACATGCAACACAGGACACGCTAGATAAACTAGTAATATCGTCAACCATGTGTAGTTAACTAGTGATTAGGATTGATTGATTGTTTTTTATAAGATAAGTTTAATGCTAGCTAGCAACTTGATTGTATGTTGTTTTACTCCATGTGTAACTCTGTGTTTTTGTATGTTGTCGAACTGCTTTGCTTTATCTTGGCCAGGTCGCAATTGTAAATGAGAACTTGTTCTCAACTTGCCTACCTGGTTAAATAAAGGTGAAATAAAATAAATAAAAACTTACCTTGGCTTCTTACTGCATTCGCGTAACAGGCAGGCTCCTCGTGGAGTGCAATGTAAGGCAGGTGTTTAGAGCGTTGGACTAGTTAACCGTAAGGTTGCAAGATTGAATCCCCGAGGTGACAAGGTAAAAATCTGTCGTTCTGCCCCTGAACAAGGCAGTTAACCCACCGTTCCTAGGCCGTCATTGAAAATAAGAATGTGTTCTTAACTGACTTGCCTGGTTAAATAAAAGTGTAAAAAAATAATACGAATAATTAGCCAAATCGGTGTCCAAAAATACCGATGTCCGATTGTTATGAAAACTTGAAATCGGCCCTAATTAATCGGCCATTCCGATTAATCGGTCGACCTCTAATCCATGCCCTTGTATGTGTGTGATATTGTGTGTAGGCCAATGACTCAATTTAATCTATTTTAAATTCAGGCTGAAACATAACAAAATGTAGAAAAAATCAAGGGGTGTGAATACTTTCTAAATGCAATGTATATGAAGTCATATGTATATCTCACTGACTGGTTCTTCTGATGTTGTTCACACAGTAGACCATGTTGAGAAATTCTCTACATCCAGAGAGCAACAGCAGGAAGATCACAGAGCTAAGAGTTCTCACCACCTCCCACATTGTGAGATTTTCCCATTTCTATCAAAGCTAAAAATACACCTAAAAATACACACAGGAGAGAATCTGAATTCCTGTACTGACTGTGAGAAGAGCTTCACAACATCAAGGGCTTTGACAGTTCATCAGAGAGTGCACACAGGAGTGAAGCCTTACTTCTGCTCTGACTGTGGGAAGAGATTCACAACATCACAAGCTCTGACAATTCATCAGAGAGCGCACACTGGAGAGAAGCCTTACTCCTGCTCTGACTGTGGGAAGAGTTTCTCCCGATTGGATAAGTTAAAAAGTCACCAACTAATACACAGAGAGAAGCCATTCTCCTGCTCTGACTGTGGTAAATGCTTCAAAACATCAACTGAGGTAAAAGTTCATCAGAGAACACACAGGAGAGAAGCCTTACTTCTGCTCTGCCTGTGGAAAGAGTTTCTCCCGATTGGATACCTTAAAAGTCCATGAACGTGTACATACAGGAGTGAAGCCATACTCTTGCTCTGACTGCGGAAAATACTTCACCACAACATCTGATCTAACAGTTCATCAGAGGACACACACAGGAGAGAAGCCTTACTTCTGCTCTGACTGTGGTAAATGCTTCAAAACATCAACTGAGGTAAAAGTTCATCAGAGAACACACACAGGAGAGAAGCCTTACTTCTGCTATGCCTGTGGAAAGAGTTTCTCCCGATTGGATGCCTTAAAAGTACATGAACGTGTACATACAGGAGTGAAGCCATACTCTTGCTCTAACTGCGGAAAATGCTTCACCACAACATCTGATGTAACAGTTCATCAGAGAACACACACAGGAGAGAAGCCTTACTCCTGCTCTGACTGTGGTAAATGCTTCAAAACATCGACTGAGTTAAAAGTTCATCAGAGAACACACACAGGAGTGAAGCCTTACTTCTGCTCTGACTGTGGGAAGAGATTCACAACATCACAATGTCTGACAATTCATCAGAGAGTGCACACTGGAGAGAAGCCTTTCTCCTGCTCTGACTGTGGGAAGAGTTTCTCCCGATTGGATAAGTTAAAAAATCACCAACTAATACACAGAGAGAAGCCATTCTCCTGCTCTGACTGTGGTAAATGCTTCAAAACATCAACTGAGGTAAAAGTTCATCAGAGAACACACACAGGAGTGAAACCTTACTTCTGTTCTGACTGTGGGAAGAGATTCACAACATCACAAGCTCTGACAATTCATCAGAGAGTTCACTCTGGAGAGAAGCCTTACTCCTGCTCTGACTGTGGGAAGAGTTTCTCCCGATTGGATAAGTTAAAAAGTCACCAAATAATACACAGAGAGAAGCCATTCTCCTGCTCTGACTGCGGTAAGTGCTTCAAAACATCAACTGAGCTAACAGTTCATCAGAGAACACACATAGGAGAGAAGCCTTACTTCTGCTCTGACTATGGAAAGAGTTTTTCCCAATTGGAAAAGTTAAAATGTCACCAGCGAATACATATTGACAAAGTCTCACTTCTGCTCTGATTGTGGGAATAGTTTCACCCGATTGGATACCTTAAAATGTCACCAGCGTATACATGCAGGAGAGAAGCCTTTCTCCTGCTCTGATTGTGGAAATAGTTTTTCTGATCAGAGCAGCTTAACAACACACCAATGTATACATACAGGAGAGAAGCCTCATCAGTTCTCTCAGACAAGCTAAGATTAAAGTCACCATCACTTCCTTCTCATCTCATAAAGGAAGTGGTAACAGTGAATTTGATAACGTTTAAGAAAGAGTAAAACACTATTGGGATCCTATTGTTTCTCACTGTAAGAGAACTGTGCAGAGGAAAGAGCGTGTTATAGAATGTTAGCCTCTCGTTAATTTACTGATCAGTGAGCACCTTGTCAGTTTTTTGTTGTGTTTTGTTAGCTTTTACTCTAAAGATATTGAGAGTACCTTGGATTTGCCCTTAGGGTTGAATATCCTACGAGGCTTCTTACTTTGAAACAATGTAGTCTGACTGTTGACTGTGTGCTACTCTGTGGGAATGAGTTAGTAGACACAACATGTATCAGATAGAGATGATGTGATGATCAGTTTTCTGTGGGAATGAGTTTGTAGACACAACATGTATCAGATAGAGATGATGTGATGATCAGTTTTCTGTGGGAATGAGTTAGTAGACACAACATGTATCAGATAGAGATGATGTGATGATCAGTTTTCTGTGGGAATGAGTTAGTAGACACAACATGTATCAGATAGAGATGGTGTGATGATCAGTTTTCTGTGGGAATGAGTTAGTAGACACAACATGTATCAGATAGAGATGGTGTGATGATCAGTTTTCTGTGGGAATGAGTTAGTAGACACAACATGTATCAGATAGAGATGATGTGATGATCAGTTTTCTGTGGGAATGAGTTAGTAGACACAACATGTATCAGATAGAGATGGTGTGATGATCAGTTTTCTGTGGGAATGAGTTAGTAGACACAACATGTATCAGATAGAGATGGTGTGATGATCAGTTTTCTGTGGGAATGAGTTAGTAGACACATGTATCAGATAGAGATGATGTGATGATCAGTTTTCTGTGGGAATGAGTTAGTAGACACAACATGTATCAGATAGAGATGGTGTGATGATCAGTTTTCTGTGGGAATGAGTTAGTAGACACAACATGTATCAGATAGAGATGATGTGATGATCAGTTTTCACTATTTAGTTTGGTTGTTTTTTGTTTTTTACTACTAAGCTACTTTTGTTTGGTGATATACATACTTTGAAACGATAAACATGTTTATTAAATTGTCTTAAATAGATTTATTATTTTCGTCATTTATGAATGTATTTGGATGTCTGCTTTGAACTTAATTGATGTGCGAATTAAAAATACATATTCTACTTGAGTTTGTGCTGGTCAAACTTTGGATTATCTATACAGACAATGCAATGTTTTTTGTTTACTTGATGTTATTCAAACTAATATAAATGTCTATGTATCTATCTTCTCAATACATGTCACTACACCTTTACATGCCAATTAGCTAGCCCCCAGTATGTTGTACAATACTTACAAATAGTTTTGCAGTATAAAGGACATGTTTTCATATTTAAATAAAAGTTAAATAAAATAACATTTATTTTGTCAATGTATAATTGTAATGTGTTTTCTAGGGTGCCAACGTCCAGGGAAAATATTAATACCACAAGTCAAGTATGACCCACTTACTATTGGGGAATGGAACCAGAGAGGAAGCTTGTGTTACCCTTTCCGTGCCTCATTATTCAGTGTGGAAGAGCTGCGAACTCACCTGTGATGGCCCACATCTTCCACAACCTTCCCTATTGTGTTAGTAAACACCACAGCATTTTAGGAAGCCATTGTTCAAAATGTGTTCATACACACAGTCACAATGGGAGGGGGTGTGGCATCCACAGGGGAGGACCAGGTGGTTGAGCTCAGACTTCTATTTAGGACTGGGATCCTATCCAGAGTTTCCAGATTGACAGTGAGAACAAATCCAGCCTGCCTCTTTCCATCCACACTGAGTCCAAACCTACAGTCTAGTGATGGGCATTCCGACTCTTTTGGCTCCCAAACAGCTCTTTAAAAAAAGTGTGTTTTGTATTTTTTCAAGCCAAACAGTTTGCGATAGTTTGACTATGATTGGTGTTAAAACAATTCTAATTAAATGATTTAATGAAATCATGTATTTAAAAATGCATTGGTTTGTTATTAAAAAGAATGCTATTAAACATTTGCATTTAAAGTATAACTTTTTAATGTATTTAAACAAAGTGCATATAAATCTAATCAAAACGAATACAATCTGAACAGCATAATATAATATTATACCATGTCAAAGAAAAATAACAATTTGCAAAACTGCAGCATCCCACTTAAAACACTAAACTGGTCCCTCTTTTCTCTCCTCTTTATTGCCATGTTGCATTTCTGAATGCAAATCTCTCATAACCAGCAGCACACAGCAATGCTGACCATATTTTGCTTTTATGAGAGATTTGCATTTAGAAATGCAAGCTGCCTCACTTTCAAGGGGCTGATGCTGTTTCTTCTCTCAGTAATTATTTGTCCCGTTTTCAAGAAGACCCTCTGAGGTAACGGATGTGGCCACTATGCAGTCTCCCTGTCATGACTTTAGTAAGCCGTGGGTAGACATTTACATTTTAGTCATTTAGCAGACACTCTTATCCAGAGTGACTTACAGTAGTGAATGCATACATTTCATACATTCTTTTTCCCGTACTGGTCCCCTGTGGGAATCGAACCCACAACCCTGGTGTTGCAAACACCATGCTCTACCAACTGAGCCACAAGGGACCTACAAAGGCCTTGTTCTTCCACCAGCTCAGAGGATCTGCAGATCTTTCAGAACGAATGTGTGTGTGCTTGAGCATTTAGGCCAATATTATTGTATTTATTTTTTTCATTCTTTGAATTAGTTAATTCTATTCATTTAAATCTTTTGATTATTCATATCTTCATTTTTGTATATTTTTATAAATAGATTTGGCTCTTCTGATATGCGAGCCGGCTCCCAACGTTCACCTACAAGAGCCGGTTCTTAGAGCCGACTCGTTCACGAACAACCCATCACTACTACAGTCACTGGTTTCTGATTGTGACTGGAGCCCAGCACTTCTACTTCCTGTGGCTATGGTAATGATTATAATGTTTCCTCATGAGCATAGCAGGTATCCATGGTAGTGTTTTATGTTATGTTGTCAGCATAGCAGGTATCCATGGTAGTGTTTATGTTATGTTGTCAGCATAGCAGGTATCCATGGTAGTGTTTATGTTATGTCGTCAGCATAGCAGGTATCCATGGTAGTGTTTATGTTATGTTGTCAGCATAGCAGGTATCCATGGTAGTGTTTATGTTATGTTGTCAGCATAGCAGGTATCCATGGTAGTGTTTATGTTATGCTGTCAGCATAGCAGGTATCCATGGTAGTGTTTATGTTATGTTGTCAGCATAGCAGGTATCCATGGTAGTGTTTATGTTATGTTGTCAGCATAGCAGGTATCCATGGTAGTGTTTATGTTATGTTGTCAGCATAGCAGGTATCCATGGTAGTGTTTTTGTTATGTTGTCAGCATAGCAGGTATCCATGGTAGTGTTTATGTTATGTTGTCAGCATAGCAGGTATCCATGGTAGTGTTTATGTTATGTTGTCAGCATAGCAGGTATTCATGGTAGTGTTTATGTTATGTTGCAGCATATCAGGTATCCATGGTAGTGTTTTTGTTATGTTGTCAGCATAGCAGGTATCCATGGTAGTGTTTATGTTATGTCGTCAGCATAGCAGGTATCCATGGTAGTGTTTATGTTATGTTGTCAGCATAGCAGGTATCCATGGTAGTGTTTATGTTATGCTGTCAGCATAGCAGGTATCCATGGTAGTGTTTATGTTATGTTGTCAGCATAGCAGGTATCCATGGTAGTGTTTATGTTATGTTGTCAGCATAGCAGGTATCCATGGTAGTGTTTATGTTATGTTGTCAGCATAGCAGGTATCCATGGTAGTGTTTATGTTATGTTGTCAGCATAGCAGGTATCCATGGTAGTGTTTATGTTATGTTGTCAGCATAACAGATATTTAATATTAACGACATCTTCCTAATATTCAGTTGCACCTTTTTGCCCTCAGAACAGCCTCAGTTCGTCGGGGCATGGACTCTATAAGGCGTTGAAAGCGTTCCACAGGGATGCTGACCCATGTTGACTCCTCTGCTTCCCAGTTGTGTCAAGTTGGCTGGATGTCCCTGGTACCTACTACATTACCCCGTTCAAAGGCACATCGTGAGATGGTTAGAGTTGTCAACAAAGCGGCTTGACAGAAACATGTCTCCACGTTTTCGAACCACGGGTGTGGTGAGAACTCAATCTGTTGGAATAAGGTGATAAGAGCGTTTTATTTCAGAGAGCGTTCCGTAAGCCACGCCCCAGTGGGCAGAGCTAGGCACGTTGGACTGGGACACGTTTTAATATAATAAAGCCTCTCATTTTACAATGGATCAGCCTTGGTTCTGTGTAGCCTAGTTATGCTAATACATTTCAGACCAGTGCATTGAAGTTAATTTCGTCTTTGACTTAATCAGTGAAATATCTTTGAGTAGTAAGCAGGGAAACAACGAGTCCCAGACAGTTCAATAGAACATTCCAGAGGAGGGCATCGTTTACTAGGCTACATCACTTATTAGGATCATCAAATACCACCAGTGTTTGGAATACATTGAGTTCGTTGACAAAACAGACCGTGGAAAGCCTTTTCACACTGAGATTTATTTGTCGAAGGTCCACGGTGGGTCTATGTAAACTATGTGATTTAAATTGGAGACTGATTTTATAGCAGTGAATGTAATCTATTAATGTATTGTTCTAGTATTTCTAAGTAGCAACCATATCAGCCAGGGAAACTAAATGTTCTCACTTGATGATCGAACATTCACATTTTTCAGTGAAGTTGAAATCCTTCCTATTCAATGGGTAAGGTCCTTTGCACCATAAAGACATTGCTGTGGTGCCCACCAGGCCATCTGGTGAGGCACCCAGACCCTGTGACCCAAAACCCTGACTCCTGCACATCCATCCCTGTAGCCATTTGAATGCCTTGATGCCCTCCTCTTCGTTATCAGACAACACCCCATCCAACGACTGATCTGAGGACTGTTTTTAGCGGTGACGGAGTAACGCCCTTGGTCCTAACCACAGCTCCATAATTGCTGTCCGTCAACCTCCCTCCTCATGGTGTGCCTGTTGGTGTGCTGTCCAACTGTTGCCTGCCGTTTAGCCTCCTGCTGCTCCACCGACAGCGCCATGCCAGCCAGGATGCCTGCATGCCCCAGGTGCCCTTGTTTTAACAATGTCCGGTACAGACAGGGATGACGTGGAGGGTAACGATTGTTCTGGCTCAGGTTCAAGAAGACATTTCCTTCCACTGAACCTGCCACAGAGACTGTTCCTTACCCTCTGATGATCCTCCTCTGTGGGCTCTCGGGACAGAGGGTTGTAGTCTTCGGCCGGGTACAGGTCCTCCACTGACTGCACCTGGTTGGGCACGGCTGGCATCCGTACGGACGATATTGTGAACCGCCAAAATAGGCTGCATGGCTCCACTGATGAGCTCCACGGAGGCATTCACATGTGGTAGAGAGAACCCCCTGGTCACCTATAGAGACCTGCCAAGAGGAAGGATGTTAAGTGACACATGCCTTTCAATGAATAACTTGGAACACCTTGAAATGCATTCTTTGTAAGAAATGTGCCATATAAATAAAGTTTGAGTTGATTGATGACATTACCGCTGTAGAATATTTATTAAACTGTAATTTTCAGGACAAGTGGTTTTTCCATGACCTTTTAATTGATAACTTGGGATTTTATCACTTGACGTCAATCATACAGTGGGAAGGTTCCTATAGATCAAGACTGTGAATGCATGTACCACTTTGAATAAATAAATACAGTGCCTTTTGAAGATTTGTCTCTGGTCATTAAACTACAAAACAGGCTGGATGTCTAAACAAAATCAATTCTGAATGTCAATAGATTTAGATTCATTCTCATCAATGGCAACATTCTAGAACTGAGTTATCACTCATCGAAGTCCGGTATCCGGAGTAATCTGGTTAATGATTATATAGTTATGTGGCTCTTTCCTTGTAGAATGTTGACCGCTGTATAGAACATATTGTATTGCAAAGATGCTCAAACTTCACTTAATAGCTACACTCACCGACACAGGATAATCTTTATCCCTCATGTTGGGCCTGACCAAACCGGTAAATTGTCACTTACATGGCCAGACTTCTAGTGGTCTTTTCCTCTTCCAATGCTCTTATGCTAATCCTTGAAAAATGCCATAAGGTCTGAAATAGACACCAATGTTGACATACTTTACAAACAATTACTTAGGCTAAGTAAAACAATGATGTTTGATCTACTGCTCTGCTAACTAGCTAGCTAACGTGTAGCCAGTGAGTTGCTTTGACAAAGAAAGGGGATGTACATTCATTTAAAAAAAAAATATTTCACCTTTATTTAACCAGGTAAGCAAGTTGGGAACAAGTTGTCATTTACAATTGCGACCTGGCCAAGATAAAGCAAAGCAGTTCGACACATACAACAACACGAGTTACACATGGAGTAAAACAAACATACAGTCAATAATACAGTAGAAAAATAAGTCTATATACAATGTGAGCAAATGAGGTGAGATAAGGGAGGTAAAGGCAAAAAAGGCCATGGTGGCAAAGTAAATACAATATTGCAAGTAAAACACTGGAATGGTAGATTTGTAGTGGAAGAAAGTGCAAAGTAGAAATAGAAATTATGGGGTGCAAAATAAATAAATACCGTAGGGGAAGAGGGCTAAATTATAGATGGGCTATGTACAGGTGCAGAGATCTGTGAGCTGCTCTGACAGCTGGTGCTTAAAGCTAGTGAGGGAGATAAGTGTTTCCAGTTTCAGAGATTTTTGTAGTTCGTTCCAGTCATTGGCAGCAGAAAACTGGAAGGAGAGACGGCCAAAGGAGGAATTGGCTTTGGGGGTGACCAGAGAGATATACCTGCTGGAGCACGTTATACAGGTGGGTGCTGCTACGGTGACCAGTGAGCTGAGATAAGGGGGGACTTTACCTAGCAGGGTCTTGTAGATGACCTGAAGCCAATGTGTTTGGCGACGATTATGAAGCGAAGGCCAGCCAACGAGAGCGTACAGGTCGCAGTGGTGGGTAGTATATGGAGCTTTGGTGACAAAACGGATGGCACTGTGATAGACTGCATCCAGTTTATTGAGTAGGGTATTGGAGGCTATTTCAGTTTTACGAGGGTATGTTTGGCAGCATGAGTGAAGGATGCTTTGTTGCGAAATAGGAAGAAAATTCTAGATTTAACTTTGGATTGAAGGTGTTTGATGTGAGTCTGGAAGGAGAGCTTACAGTCTAACCAGACACCTAGGTATTTGTAGTTGTCCACATATTCTAAGTCAGAACCGTCCAGAGTAGTGATGCTGAACAGGCAGGCAGGTGCAGAGCATGCATTTAGTTTTACTTGTATTTAAGAGCAGTTGGAGGCAACGGAAGGAGAGTTGTATGGCATTGAAGCTCGTCTGGAGGGTTGTTAACAGTGTCCAAAGAAGGGCCAGAAGTATACAGAATGGTGTCGTCTGCGTAGAGGTGGATCAGAGACTCACCAGCAGCAAGCATCATTGATGTATACAGAGAAAAGAGTTGGCCCAAGAATTGAACCCTGTGGCACCCCCATAGAGACTACCAGAGGCCCGGACAACAGGCCATCCGATTTGACACATTGAACTCTATCAGAGAAGTAGTTGGTGAACCAGGCGAGGCAATCGTTTGAGAAACCAAGGCTATTGAGTCTGCCGATGAGGATGTGGTGATTGAGTCGAAAGCCATGGATTGGACCCAGGAGGTCTCGCTGATCGCGGTGGTGAACGGTAGCTGACAGACCCACTTCTATGTGGAATTTTATTCCTCATCATGTCTTCTCTACTTTCATGTTGGTTTGCAATTATAATATTGACAAAGTTCCAGTGAAACGGTCTGCTTTTCATCGGCAGGTTTTCTTGTCATGGTCCTTAATTTATAAGCACCATTTTTCTCCACACAGATATTATATATGGAATAATCAGGATACATTGTATAAAAATACTGCTTTGTTTTTAGAATATTGGTTCCGAAATAATATCCTATTGGTGAGCCAACTGGTAAATAATATCCTATTGGTGAGCCAACTGGTAAATAATATCCTATTGGTGAGCCAACTGGTAAATAATATCCTATTGGTGAGCCAACTGGTAAATAATATCCTATTGGTGAGCCAACTGGTAAATAATATCCTATTGGTGAGCCAACCGGTAAATAATATCCTATTGGTGAGCCAACCGGTAAATAATATCCTATTGGTGAGCCAACCGGTAAATAATATCCTATTGGTGAGTCAACCGGTAAATAATATCCTATTGGTGAGTCAACCGGTAAATAATATCCTATTGGTGAGCCAACTGGTAAATAATATCCTATTGGTGAGCCAACTGGTAAATAATATCCTATTGGTGAGCCAACTGGTAAAAAATATCCTATTGGTGAGCCAACTGGTAAATAATATCCTATTGGTGAGCCAATTGGTAAATGCAGAGGGTCTTTTACTCAGTTATAAGGAATTCTTATCACTTTACAAGGTCCCTGTAACACTTAAAGATTTTGCAATTGTTTTAGATGCCATTCCATCAGGTGTTGCTATATTATTCAGGATCGTGTCAAGACCTGACCCTCAGAGCCTACCTTCCGTTGACCCTGTTGACTCATCAGTAGGAAAGATTTGTTTCTCTTTAGGTCCATTCAACAACAGAGCGATACGAACCTTGTTTCAGCAGAGTGTTGTATCTATACCTTATGTCATGCCTTATTGGAATGGATTTATTGATAATATCTGTTGGAAAAAAGTTTGGATGTTGCCACACACATACCTACTTGTTAACAAAATTAAGGAAGTTTCCTTTAAAAGTATTCTTAAATATTATCCTGCCAACCACTATATGAAGAAGTTTAAGGAAAACATCAACTCAAATTGCTCCTTTTTTAATGACCACCCAGAGACAGTGTTGCATCTTTTTTGGCATTGTATTCATGTAAGAAAATTGTGGCAAGACCTCAGTAGATTTATAATTGAACACATTTATGAAGATCTTACACTATTGTGGAGAGATGTACTGCTTGCAGTCTTTACCTATGATAGAAATAAGCTGAAACATATTTATGTAATTCATTTCATTATTGTTTTGGCCAAATGTCATATTCACAAATGTACATTTACAAAAAAAAAACCAACATTTTCTTAACTTAAAAAAGAAATTGAACTGTATGTATGTCCCTTAAGGTCCTTGTGTAATGTGAAATTGTACCCCCTAGCCCAATTATCCATTGTATATTATTCATATATACTTGCGTTCCCTCATGTACTTCCTGTATTGATTTAAAATGTTTTTAAAAGACAGCCAATAGCTACTTTCCTTACTGAGGAGTTGGCAACACTGCCTCTGTTGCAGGGGTGGAACAGGAAGTTCCGGGAAGGCGCCAGAACTGTGTGGTGAAGACGATATATTTTGTGTCAGTTTCACATGTATTACTACAGGTATGTAATAGTACGTTTAAACGTTGTAATATCGAAATAACATGTCATAACGTGCTAGGTAACACGTCCTTTTAGTTATTATCACGTTTGGTAAAAGTTTTACGTGTCATTTTTGTGTCAAGCCGAGTGAGCATAACTATTTTATGTCACATAGCTAGAGACTTTGGGTTTGGGAGAGTGAAAGAACATCATTTAGTAAAGTTAATTTAATTTTAAAAATCCATTTATTTGGGATTTTTGAGTTCGTTATTGGTTTTGTGTAAAATTCACGGGATGGTAAAATGGCGGCTCCCCTTCTGTCTACGTCAACTGCATTCAGTGCAGGCAGCGAGGGTCCACTTTTATTTTCTTTCTTTTTTTACATGTGTAACAATATTCAGACATTCAGGTGTTTCTATCTTTATCTATGATTGTTACTATGTTGTGACAAATGGGAAATACAATAGATTTTTGTGAGGTGAACTAATACAATGACATAGTACATAGTGCTGCCTAAATTGCATGCATGATCAGAAGGATAGCTAAATATTTACCAGGTAAGATTCTTAAGCAAACAACCCAAGCATTAATTGGGAGTCAGGTGAACTACTGTTCTGTGGTCTGGGGACGTGCATCAGCAAGTCAAGTTAGTAGGAGGCTGCAGATTGAACAGAACAAACAAGCAAGGATTGTTTTAAGGTGGATATATGGTTCTTCTGTTGTATTCATGCTAAATGCTCTTGGTTGTTCATCAATCAACAAGATAATTGAAAAAAACATGCTTATTTTATTTCACAATGCACACCATTTAAAACGGACAAACTCTATTCACAACAGTATTCAGTTGGTTAGAGACAGACATTCTGTCAATACCAGGAATAGATTGTCCACAATCTGTGTTATCCAGACAGAAATGAGAAATAGGCAAAATAACATTTAGATTCAGAGCAATAACGAAATTGAATAATTTATCTGAGCGAACCAGAAACATTTCAATATATAAATTCAAACAGTACTTTAGAACCATTTAAATATAATATATTGGAAGGTTGTGCAGGACAAGGGTAGATGGAGGAATCAATCTATCTTTTCAGACTGTTAGAGTATTAATCTGGTCAATATGTCAGTGTATTATGTCTCTTTGTAACAGTGTGTTATATGTGAAAATGTGATCGCATTGTAAATTGTGTTTTTAATGTTTTAAGGACTCTTGGAAGATTAGTCCAAATGAGAAGTAAAATATATCCCAATAAAATCAAAACAAACTGCAACCTTGTACTAAATGTTTTTTTGAGTAATTTATGTAAATGTAGGAAATCTACTATAGGTTAAGTGCACTTACGTTGTGTAATTTAAAGTGTGCACTTTGTATCTAATGGGAATGAATGTTAAGTTGTCAATGCTTAGCTACCTGATCTATTGAAATGAGATAATTGAACAAATGTAATTTATTTTTAGAGAATAAAGAAAGTGCCAGAACTGTCAAGAAAATAACTTTTGTGTCCGTTTCTCTTTATTACTACAGGCCGACTCAGATTAAGTCTGAAGCCGGTAACATCAACAGTGAGGACAAACCCAGCTTGCCTCTCTCCTTCCACACTGAGTCCAAACCTACAGTCACTGGGTCCTGATTGTGACAGTGGAGGCCAGTTTTTACAGCAGGATCCAGAGATGGCATCAGTGAAGCTGGAAGACTGCAGTCAAACACTGGAGCTGAATGTCAACATTAAAGATGAAGAAGAGGAGGAGAAGATTGGGAAATCTCTTTCTCATGGTAAGAGCAGGTTCTACCTTCATAAGTTATGACCTAGCCTATTGCTAGGTTAAATTTTATCTGACTCACACATCCCTGAAGAACTCCAGACTGTTGTTCGTTTCAACTTCATACTGTGCGTTGAATGTTGCTATAGAACTGTTTCAATGAGAAGGTAGATGTTATTTCATGCTAATGAGATCTGCATGGTTTGACACCAGTATTGTCAGCATGTGTTTTATTCACTGGGCTATCTGGTGTGTTCAGAGTAGACTTTTTTTTCATTTTTTTTCACCATTATTTAACCAGGTAGGCTAGTTGAGAACAAGTTCTCATTACAACTGCGACCTGGCGCAGACTGAAGATGTGAAGTAGACAAACTGCCAGTGTTCTGAAGTTGTATGAAATGAGTCTGTGTAGTTGCCACGGTTGCTGTCAATTCCATTTGAATTCCATTCAATTCAGGAAATACACTCATTCAAATTTCAATTCTCTACAATGCTTTTCGATCAGGAAAAGTTGGGGTAACACTTTACTGTAGGTGTCCTTAGTCATGTATTAATTAAGCATTTTATAACACCTATATAACAACAGTAATGAGTAACGGCAAAAAAATCTTACAAAACTAGTTTATAATGGGTGTTTATAGATGACTGTTTATCCTGTTGTCATATGCGCTAATGTCTACTGTTAATAACAACTGCTATTACACAGTCTGCATGACAACTTATGTCCTATCCTATTACCTGCTACATAAGTGTTTTTATACCAGATGTTATAACAGGGTGTTATATCATTTACCAATCTCTTTGTCACATTATAAAATGGGTTGTTTGGATCCTGGATGCTGATTGGTTGATAGCACGGAGTTATCACCACAATCCACGCATAATGCCTGTTAACAGTTCCATTAGATTTATCACATCCGCTGTCCCACTGCCCGGCCAGTCAATTTATAAACCTAATCTGCCCTGGAAAAAAGCGTCTCTAGACAATATTTCCCCATGCTACTAGCCTATCTGACCTGTGCAACATGTATCTCCACTATGCCATGCATATGAACGTGACAAGTGACTCTATCATATGATGCATTAACTTCTATGGGCTAGGTGGGACGTTTGCGTCCCACCCTAGTCAACAGCCAGTGGAATCGCGTGGCGCGAAATACAAATACCTCAAAAATGCTATAACTTACATTTCTCAAACATATGACTATTTTACACCATTTAAAAGACAAAACTCTCGTTAATCTAACCACATTGTCCGATTTTAAAAAAGGCTTTACAGCGAAAGCAAAACATTAGATTATGTCAGGAGAGTACCCTGCCAAAAGTAATCACACAGCCATTTTCAAAGCAAGCATATATGTCACAAAAACCAAAACCACAGCTAAATGCAGCACTAACCTTTGATCTTCATCAGATGACACTCCTAGGACATTATGTTATACAGTACATGCATGTTTTGTTCAGTCAAGTTCATATTTTTATCAAAAAACAGCTTTTTACATTAGCATGTGATGTTCAGAACTAGCATACCCACCGAAAACTTCCGGTGAATTACTAAATTACTCATGATCAACATTGACAAAATACATAACAATTATTTTAAGAATTATAGATACAGAACTCCTTTATGCAAACGCTATGTCTGATTTTAAAATAGCTTTTTGGCGAAAGCACATCTTGCAATATTCTGAGTACATAGCTCGGCCATCAAGGCTAGCTATTTTGACACCCACCAAGTTTGGGGCTCACTAAACTCAGAATTACTATTAGAAAAATTGGATTACCTTTGCTGTTCTTCGTCAGAATGCACTCCCAGGACTTCTACTTAAACAACAAATGTTGTTTTGTTTCCAAATAATCCATAGTTATATCCAAATACCTCCGTTTTGTTTGTGCGTTCAGGTCACTATCCGAAGGGTAACGCGCGAGCACATTTCGTGACAAAAAATGTCAACATTTTCCATTACCGTACTTAGAAGCATGTCGAACGCTGTTTAAAATCTATTTTTATGCTATTTTTCTCGTAAAATAGCGATAATATTCCAACCGGGCAATGTTGTATTCATTCAAAGGCTGAAAGAAAAAAAATTGAGATGTCTCGTGAATGCGCATCTCAGTTTCACTGTCCCCAGGCTGAGGGGTGGTCGTTTGACCGCAGACCCATTACGGACCCATCACTTACAAACTCTGCTGCTGTTCTTTGCCCAGAGACAGCAGACACCCCATTCCACTTTCTGGCGGCTTTAGAGAGCCAATGGAAGCCTTAGAAAGTGTCACGTTACAGCACAGATGCTGTATTTCGATAGAGATTGCAACAGAAGGACAACAAATTGTCAGACAGGGCACTTCCTGTATGGAATCTTCTCAGGTTTTGGCCTGACATATGAGTTCTGTTATACTCACAGACACCATTCAAACAGTTTTAGAAACTTTAGAGTGTTTTCTATCCAAATCTACTAATTATATGCATCTTCTCGTTTCTGGGCAAGAGTAGTAACCAGTTTAAATCGGGTACGTTTTTATCCGGCCGTGAGAATACTGCCCCCTCGCCCAGACAGGTTAACATTAGAAGCCTCCTCCCTAAGTTGCTTTATTTACTGCTTTAGCACATTCTGCCAACCCGGATGTCTTAGCCGTGTCCTGAATCCTGGCTTAGGAAAACCACCAAAAACCCAGAAATTCCATCCCTAACTATAACATTTTCTGCCAAGATAGAACTGCCAAAGGAGGCTGTGTTGCAATCTACTGCAGAGAAGCCTGCAGAGTTCTATCTTACTATCCAGGTCTGTACCAAAACAATTGAGCTTTTACTTCTAAAAGTTCACCTTTCCAGAAACAAGTCTCTCACCATTGCTGCTTGCTATAGACCACCCTCTGCCCCCAGCTGTGCCCTGGACACCATATGTGAATTGATTGCCACCCATCTATCTTCTGAGCTCGTGCTGCTAGGTGACTAAACTGGGACATGCTTAACACCCCGGCCATCCTATAATTTAAGCTTGATACCCTCAATCTCACACAAATTATCTATGAACCTACCAGGTACAAACCCCAAATCCGTAAACACGGGCACCCTCATAGATATCATCCTAACTAACTCGCCCTCCAAATACACCTCTGCTGTTTCAACCAAGATCTCAACGATCCCTGCCTCATTGCCTGCATCCGTAATGGGTCTGCGGTCAAACGACCACCCCTCATCACTGTCAAACGCTCCCTTAAACACATCAGCGAACAGGCCTTTCTAATCGACCTGGCGGGGGTATCCTGGAATG
The DNA here is from genome assembly GCF_901001165.1 of Salmo trutta. Taxonomy (NCBI): domain Eukaryota; kingdom Metazoa; phylum Chordata; class Actinopteri; order Salmoniformes; family Salmonidae; genus Salmo; species Salmo trutta. Next base: position 10,889,318 of record NC_042995.1, on the reverse strand, counting down.
ACATTGACCTCATCCCGTCAGTAGAGGATGCCTGGTTATTCTTTAAAAGTGCCTTCCTCACCATCTTAAATAAGCATGCTCCATTCAAAAAATGTAGAACCAGGAATAGATATAGCCCTTGGTTCACTCCAGACCTGTCTGCCCTTGACCAGCACAAAAACAACCTGTGTTGTTCTGCAATTAGCATCGAATAGCCCCGGTGATATGCAACTTTTCAGGGAAATTAGGAACAAATATACACAGGCAGTTAGGAAAGCTAAGGCTAGCTTTTTCAAACAGAAATTTGCATCCTGTAGTACAAACTCAAAAATGTTCTGGGACACTGTAAAGTCCATGGAGAATAAGAACACCTCCTCCCAGCTGGCCCACTGTACTGAGGCTAGGAACACTGTCACTATTTTCCCGATAATCCCCAATACTGAGACTTTCACGAAGGCATTTTTCTTACAGCCTCGCCATGGCTTTCCACCTGGCTACCCCTAACCACGAGTCAACGCCCTGCGGCTACCCACAGCAAACTCGCCCAAAACTCCCCCACCCAATCCAGATAGCTGATGTTCTGAAGAGGCTGCAAAATCTGGACCCATACAATCAGCCGGTTAGACAATCTGGACCCTCTCTTTCTAAATTATCTGCCGAAATTGTTGCACCCCTAATACTAGCCTGCTTTCAACTTTCTCTTTCAATATCGTACTGAGCATTCCCATAGATTGGAATGCTGACCGCGGTCATCCCCAGTTCTTCAAAGGGGGAACACTCTTATTACCCAAACTGCTACAGAGCTATATACATTCTACCTGCCTTTCTAAGTCTTTGCAAGCCACAGTTAACAAACAGATTATTAACAGACCATTTCGGAATCTCACCGTACCTTCTCCGCTTAGCAATCTGGTTTCGAGAGCTGCTCATGGGTGCACCTCAGGCACGCTCAAGGTCCTAAACGAATATCATAACCGGCATCGATAAGAGACATTACTGTGCAGCCGTATTCATCGACCTGGCTAAGGCTTTCGACTCTGTCAATCACAACATTCTTATTGGTAGATCTCAACAGCCTTGGTTTCTCAAATAGATTGCCTCGCTTGGTTCACCAACTACTTCTCCGATAGAGTTCAGTATGTCAAATCGGGAGGGCCTGTTGTCCGGCACCTCTGGCAGTCTCTGTGGGGGTGCCACAGGGTTCAATTCTCCTGTTGACACGCCAACTGTTGGGTTCTTATTTTTCAGAGTAAAATAACTCACGGACACTAGAGAGCTTTAACCAGTTTAATTTCACAAAGGTTTCCGTGCAGCTGAAATCAGACCGCAAAACATTTCAGACATCATAGTTATATACATCCTACTTAAAGACACTCCTCTTCCTTACAGTTATGGTCCACAGGAAAGAAGGTAACCAGATAGCAACCCTGATTACTCCCTTAAGGGGAACTGACCTGACCCCTCACCATCCTGACCCACAGATCTCCATCTGTCTTCACTATATCACACAACACTCTCCTCTCCTCCATCAAACACATTGCAAAGCCTTCTGGCTTTTAACAAACTCTTTCTATTCAAGGCTTTGTCTTATCATTTATTTAATATCTCAATGTTCAAAGTTTAGCTGATTCCACACAGACAACAGTGTGTGTAGAGGTGTTTGTAGAGGTGAAGGACCAAAACTGGCTGTGGCTTCTCCAACCCACCATCAACAAGTCCTAGCTCCACTGAATGTAAAGGAGAATCTGGTTGCACAAACCTACGGTTGGTCAGCGCTGATGAGTGGTTAATGTACGTGGTGCTCCCAAACGCTAGCTGAGGATTCCTTTACCCCCCCTGCAGAACTCCAGTGTTCTACCCAGCTATGGCTTGTGGGCAACCAGGAGAAGTTGTTCACTGTCTACCGGAATCCTGAGCTGCACACTGGAAACACAAGCACTTCTTTATTGAAATCACTCTACGAGAACAACCTGCAGGAGGCCTTGTCTGAGACGGTCTCTCTTCTCAAAATCATCATCACCACTCCGATGACAACTGCCGAGTCGGAGAGAAACTTTTCTACTTAAAGGGATAAAAAACCTTCATACGCACCTCCATGGGCCCGAAGGCTAAATGCTTTGGGCCATGCTGTCAATCCAGCATGGTACCTTCATCCAGAGAATACCAAATGTAATACTAAGTGTATGTTAGTAGCCCATGTGCCTCACCATAGGAATTTGGTACCCTTTCCTCCCCCTAAGACTTAGCCTACTGTTCTGACTTGGTGGTGCACATGTAGCCTATAGCCGTTTTAGAAAAATGTAATTTAATATTGTAACAGCCGGCTTACCTGCCCCCATTGTAAGAGCTTTCATTGTCTGCTTATGTACCCCTGTTACTTTATCCTCCTGTTTTGACCTTGGTGTACAGGGGAGAATACTGTAAGAACGACCCCTGTTCTGAATTATGTCACTGTCCATTTCAAAAGTGCTGCCAATAGGCGGTGTATAGGCTACATCTGTCTCAGCGCGCTCATGTCTTAATGGAAATGACGGATTGCCCCCGTACACGCTTATCGTCATTTATGTCACAGTTTGTACATCAGTATTGTTATATTACTTATAAAGGGTCTCTCATTAGTATCTTATTCATCATTTTGGCAGTGTTAGAATGATGCATTTCATTGTTTTTATTACTTTGTGTGTTTAATTATCTATGGTCCTTTTCTCAACGAGGAGGGTGGTAAGTTGACAGACCCAATAACATTACATTATAGTATCCCCTCCTCGTACCATGGTTGCCAGTGACAGTCTCTTGTTCAACAGACAGTTCAGTATAGACCCATGTTATTCCAATTCATATTGTGAGGGTAGTTTTGTTTGCTCAGTGCACTTTCAGTGCGTCTGTATAATGTCTACAAAAGTGGATCCTCGTGGTTGTATTGTCCCTTCCCTTTTAGACCACATAGGACTAATAAAATACTTCAAATGGTAGGCTAACCGCTGAGTCTGGGTCTCTCGCTCTGTGGTGACTTAAAGAAGAGTAAAGTATAAGGCTTCAACATCTTGTTGAATTTATCTGAACTACTATCTATCTGAATTTCTGTCGTTGTCCATTTAGAAATTGATGAAAGAATAGGCCTACCTCATCGCAGCTCGTTGCTTGAACTTGCTTATACTTAAGAGCTAAGTGTTAATTATCGAAGAACAAACATTGTGAATGTACAGAACATAAATGTAATAATGTTTGTGTATGTTTCAACTCATGTCGACATTCATATTATTGAAGGAGAAAGCGGTTCTTATCCAGTTACACAAATCCACAAGGAGTCAGTAGAAACCCATATTTATTAAGCAAGTCAGCCATAAGCTCCCCTGTTGGGACAGCTTTATGTCCGACCCTAACAGTTTGTGGGCACCGTTATAGTGCATCTAATGTATTTTGTGTAGTGTTGTAGTTTTCTTCGCTGGCATGCATCTAAAAAAAATACATGTTTTTGTCCCACCAAGATTGACATGCTTAAATCGCCACTGTCTGTCATAACAACCCGACTTTAGGGCGTTTGTAAATTCCTCAGTTATTCTGCGCTCTGCCACTGTCAAACTAGAGTACTCTGAAAGCGGAGTAGATTGCCAGGGTGAATTTACTATCACACCCATATCACACCCATTGTCTGGTGAAAGGATAAATATAATGAATATCCTGATTTTAAAATAATGGTTTTTAATGAAAAAGTGTTGTGAAGACTGTTGTCATTGTATAGAAACCAGGGTTTGGCCCCCAAGACGGGGTTCTTCTCATCAGCTATCCAGACCAGAGACATCTCCTCCCTGGTACCTCATAGTACACAAACACCAACTCAATCTATGGTATGCAGGCTGTAGGTTTTATCACCAAGCCATCATAAATCAATTGCCAGTGCCCCAACTCAGTCCACACAGACACAGATGAGAGAGTACTGAGAAACCTTATTCGATGCATAAACAAACAGTATAACAATATAATGTTGTAATTTTCTACCATAAACCCTAAGGGAGTTATTACACGATAATCCCTGGATTCTCATCCCTTATTACTTAACTATAACATTGAATGGAATGATGGGCGTCATAACCATGTCATAAGCCATTATAGTGTGCACAGACTCCTTAAGTAGACTGATATTAATTTGAGATGTTATAAAGCAGTTATGAATGTGCTTAGTACTGCAGAGTTGATAGTATCACAGAAACATTCAGGACCTCCCAAGAAATATGGGCAAATTGGAGCATAGACAGAGATGCTTATGTATATATATATTTAAGATGACAAACTACTGAGTTGTACAAGCAGAACCACTTACAGATATAAACAAAAACGACATTATATTATTATAATAACATGCCAAAAAGCAATTTTGAAACTAAATGGAAACAAATATAATTTTGCCACAAATCACAACAGATTGTGAAAGCTGTGAAGGAAGATGTGCAGTCTACAGTAACAATGAGCGCCTGTTAATGCATGTGTTAATTACAGTAATTTACCGTGTTAATTACAGTAATTTACCGTACCGTCCATTCTTGGAGTGGAGAACGTGTTTGCCGTACCATCATGCTCAATAAAGATCCATTATGTGGCTTAAATTGATGGTTAGTCCACAGTTATTTTGTTCACATTTATTCATCCTTTTATAGAGCCATGAAATACGGTTCTAGATGATTTGTGACCCATTTATGTAGTGCGTATGAAGCCTATATGAATGCTTTATGAAGCCTTCATAGATGCACTTGAAATAAACCGGACCATAATAATGTCAACGAGTCTTATAGCGACATAACCTGAAAGTCATAACCTGAAACTCAGCAAGGAAGAAGCCACTGCTCCAAAACCGCCATAAAGCCAGACTACGGTTTGCCAACTGCACATGGCGGACAAAGATCGTACTTTTTGGAAAATGTCCTCTGGTCTGATGAAACAAAAATATAATGTTTTTTGCCATAATGACCATCGTTATGTTTGGAAGGAAAAGGGGGGAGGCTTGCCAAGCCGAAGAGCACCATCCCAACCGTGAAGCACAGGGGGTGGCAGCATCATGTTGTGGGGGTGCGTTTGCTGCAGGAGGGACTGGTGCACTTCACAAAATAGATGGCATCATAAGGATGGAAAACAATGTGGACTATATTGAAGCAACATCTCAAGACATCAGGTCAGGAAGTTAAAGCTTGTCGCAAATGGATCTTCCAAATGGACATGACCCCAGGCATACTTCCCAAGTTGTGGCAAAATGCTTAAGGACAACAAAATCAAGGTATTGGAGTGCCATCACAAAGCCCTGACCTCAATCCTATAGAAAATTTGTGGAAGAACTGAAAAAGCATGTGCAAGCAAGGAGGCCTACAAACCTGGCTCAGTTACACCAGCTCTGTCAGGAGGAATGGGCCAAAATTCACCCAACTTATTGTGGAAGCTTGTGGGAAGGCTACCCGAAACGTTTGACCCTTGTCAAACAATTTAAAGGCAATGCTACCAAATACTAATTGAGTGTATGTAAGCTTCTGACCCACTGGGAATGTGATGAAAGAAATAAAGCTGAAATAAATTATTCTCTCTACTATTATTCTGGCATTTCACATTCTTAAAATAAAGTGGTGATCCGAACTGACCTAAACAGGGAAATTTTACCAGGATTAAATGTCAGGGATATTGACTATTAAAGCCTCTTATAAAGTTGGTTTGTAGCATAAACTGGGAATTCATATTTTTGACTTATATTATGATTGTCTGTCTGTTTCTTTCATATCTGCAAAGTAGTTTAAACTCTGTCAGTTCCACTCTTAAGTGCATTATTTTTTAAGTGTAAAGTTGTTTTACGTGTAATTAAGTGTGCACTCGTCTAATGTGAATTCATGTTTGTTGTCAATGTTTAACTTCCTGATCTATTGAAATTAGATTATTGAACAAAAAAAATATATTTTTGGGGGGGAGAGTAAAGGAAGTGCCAGAACTAAAAGACAATAACTTTTGTCCGTTTCTCTTTATTACTTCAGGCCGACTCAGGTCAAGTCTGAGGCCGGTAACATCAACAGGTGAGGACAGACCCAGCCTGCCTCTCTTCTTCCACACTGAGTCCAAACCTACAGTCACTGGGTCCTGATTGTGACAGTGGAGCCCAGTTTGCACTGCAGGATCCAGAGATGGCTCAGTGAAGCTGGAAGACTGCAGTCAAACACTGGAGCTGAACGTCAACATTAAAGATGAAGAAGAGGAGGAGAAGATTGGGACATCTGTTTCTCATGGTGAGCACAGATTCTAACTATAAGTTCCCTTCATAAGTTAGACCTCCATAAGTTTGTGACCCAGTCTGTTGCTATTGTGAATTCTGTCATTCTGACATCACATCCCTGAAGAACACCAGACTGCACAAAACCTGTGTTATTCATTCCAACTTCCCACTGTGTATGAAAAGTTGCAGTAGAGAACTGTTTCATGATGAACTGTTTCAATGAGGAGGTGGATGTTATTTCATTCTGAGACTTGCATGGTTTGACACCAGTATTGTCAGCATTTGTTTTATTCACTGGGTTATCTGGAGTGTTCAGAGAGTAGACTAAAGAAGTGAAGTAGACAAACTGACAGTGTTTTTTAAAGTTCTATGAAATGAGTGGTAGTTACTAACCCTTGTGATAGTGAGGGAGGATGATAGAAAATGAATCGTGTGTAGTTAGTAACCCTTGTGATAGTGAGAGGAGGGATGATATGAATAGAGTCTGTGTAGTTACTAACCCTTGATGATAGTGAGAGGAGGATGATATGAAATGAAGTCTGTGTAGTTACTAACCTCTTGTGATAGTGAAGGAGAGGAGATATGCAATGAGTCTGTGTAGTTACTAACCCTTGTGATAGTGAGTGGAGGATGATATGAAATGAGTCTGTGTAGTTACTAACCCTTGTGATAGTGAGAGGAGGATGATATGAAATGAGTCTGTAGTTACTAACCCTGTGATAGTGAGTGGAGGATGATATGAAAGAGTCTGTGTAGTTACTAACCCTGTGATAGTGAGAGGAGGATGATATGAAATGAGTCTGTGTAGTTACTAACCCTTGTGATAGTGAGAGGAGGCTGATATGAAATGGTCTGTGTAGTTTTTCTAACCCTTGTGATAGTGAGAGGATGATATGAAATGAGTCTGTGTAGTTACTAACCCTTGTGATAGTGAGTGGAGGATGATATAGGTCTGAATTTTCACTCTTTTTTGCAATCAGCTGTTGTCCACTTTTAGAATAATTGTATTCCCCTTTTGTATTGTACAGTATAGAGCCTTCAGAAAAGTATTCATACCCCTTGACTTATTCCACATTTTATGTTACAGCCTAAATTAAAAATAGATTTTTGAGCCATCTACACACAATACCCCATGTGGCTCTCAATGAATCATCTGAGTGTGAATTTGTCAACCAGCCATGACCAGCCATCATTATCGTAGAGCACTCAATCGATTCACTTATATGTGTGTGTTGTATTGACCTGCTCCCTTATTAATAAGTGATTTAAAGATTTAGTTTAAGTGTAACTCTGACTTGTGTGATATGTTTTGTACTCCTCATTTGATAGTAAAGAAATTAACCACCACAGTATTCACACCCCTGAGTAAATACTTTGAAGAAGCACCTTTGGCAGTGATTACAGCTGTGAATTTTTCTGGGTAAATCTCTAAGAGCTTTGCACACCTGGATTGTACAATATTTGCACATTTATTCTGGAAAAAAGTCTTCAAGCTCTATCAAGTTGATTGTTGATCATTGCTAGACAGACATTTTCAAGTCTTGCCATAGATTTTCAAGATGATTTAAGTCAAAACTGTAACTAGGCCACTCTGGAACATTAAATGTCTTGGTAAGCAACTCCAGTGTATATTTGGCCTTGTGTTTTAGGTTATTGTCCTTCTGAAAGGTGAAAGTGTTTGTTGGAAAGCAGACTGAACCAGGTTTTCCTCTGGGATTTTGCCGGTGCTTAGTTCTATTCCGTTTCTTTTTATCAACAAACAAAAAACGTCCAAGTCCTTGCCGATGACAAGCATACCCATAACATGATGCAGCCACTTCCATGTATAGAGTGGTACTCTATGATATGTTGTGTTGGATTGGCCCCAATCATAACGCTTTGTATTCAGGATTTTATGTTAATTATTTTTGCCACATTTTTTGCAGTTTTACTTTAGTGCCTTAATTCAAACAGGATGCATGTTTTGGAATATTTGTTATTCTGTACAGTTTTCCTTCTTTTCACTCTGTTATTGATGTTAGTATTGTGGAGTAACTACAATGTTGTTGATCCATCCTCCGTCTAACTGTTTTAAAGTCACCATTGGCCTCATGGTGAAATCCCTGAGCAGTTTCCCTCCTCTCCGGCAACTGAGTTAGGAAAGACGCCTGTATCTTTGTAGTGACTGGGTGTATTGATACACCATCCAAAGTGTAATTAATATCTTCACCATGCTCAAAGGGATATTCAATGTCTGTTTTATTTTGTATTTTTTTGACATTATGTGGTACTCCACTGGCGTTATGGGATGCTCACTAGCGTTATGGGGTACTCCACTGGCGTTATGGGATGCTCCACTAGCGTTATGGGGTACTCCGCTGGCGTTATGGGGTTCTCCGCTGGCGTTATGGGCTACTTCACTGGCGTTATGGGCTATTCCACTGGCATTATGGGTAGAGGTCGACCAACTATGATTTTTCAACGCCGATACCGATTATTGGAGGACCAAAAAAAGCCGATACTGATTAATCGGACGATTTTATATATATAAAAAAAAATTACGTTAAAAACCTCTTACATCTAGACGTTCCGCTAGCGGAACACCTGCTCCAATATCCAATGATGGGCGTGGCGCGAAATACAAACTCCTCTAAAATCCGAAAACTTCAATTTTTCAAACATATGACTATTTACACCATTTTAAAGACAAGACTCTCCTTTATCTAACCACACTGTCCGATTTCAAAAAGGCTTTACAGCGAAAGCAAAACATTAGATTATGTCAGCAGAGTACCCAGCCAGAAATAATCACACACCCATTTTTCAAGCTAGCATATAATGTCACAAAAAACAAAACCACAGCTAAATGCAGCACTAACCTTTGATCTTCATCAGATGACAACCCTAGGACATTATGTTATACAATACATGCATGTTTTGTTCAATCAAGTTCATATTTATATCAAAAACCAGCTTTTTACATTAGCATGTGACGTTCAGAACTAGCATACCCCCCACAAACTTCCGGTGAATTTACTAAATTACTCACGATAAACGTTCACAAAAAACGTAACAATTATTTTAAGAATTATAGATACAGAACTCCTCTATGCACTCGCCATGTCCGATTTTAAAATAGCTTTTCGGTGAAAGCACATTTTGCAATATTCTGACTAGATAGCCCAGCCATCACGAGCTAGCCGATTTAGACACCCACCAAGTTTAGCACTCACCAAAGTCAGATTTACTATAAGAAAAATGTTATTACCTTTGCTGTCTTCGTCAGAATGCACTCCCAGGACTTCTACTTCAATAACAAATGTTGGTTTGGTTCAAAATAATCCATAGTTATATCCAAATAGCGGCGTTTTGTTCGTTCGTTCAAGACACTATCCGAATGGTAAGAAGGGTTACGCGCACGACGCATTTCTTGACCAAAAAATTCTAAATATATTCCATTACCGTACTTCGAAGCATGTCAACCGCTGTTTAAAATCAATTTTATGCTATTTTTCTCGTAAAAAAGCGATAATATTCCGACCGGAGTTGTTGTATCCGTTCAAAGACGAAAGAATAAAAACATGGTGTCGTCTCATGCACGAGCCTTAGTCCCATTGTCCGCTGATAGACCACTTAGCAAATGCGCTAATGCTTTTCAGCCAGGGCCTGGAATTACGTCATTCAGCTTTTTTCCCCGGGTTCTGAGAGCCTATGGGAGCCGTAGGAAGTGTCACGTCATGCCAGAGATCCCCTGTTTTGGTTAGAGATGATCACGAAGGACAAGATATGGTCAGAGAGGGCACTTCCTGTTTGGAATCTTCTCAGGTTTTGGCCTGCCAAGTGAGTTCTGTTATACTCACAGACACCATTCAAACAGTTTTAGAAACTTTGGAGTGTTTTCTATCCAAAGCTAATAATTATATGCATATTCTAGTTTCTGAGCAGGAGTAATAATCAGATTAAATCGGTACGTTTTTTTATCCGGCCGTGAAAATACTGCCCCCTAGCCATAAGAGGTTAAACTTTTTTTTTCTCTTTTTTTTTTAAATAACAAATAATAATTAAAAAACAAAATAAAAACATTATGTATTAGTAATAATGACAATTACAACAATACTGAATGAACACTTATTTTAACTTAATATAATACATCAATAAAATCAATTTAGTCTCAAATAAATAATGAAACATGTTCAATTTGGTTAAATATTGCAAAAACAAAGTGTTGGAGAAGAAAGTAAAAGTGCAATGTGTGCCATGTAAAAAAGCTAATATTTAAGTTCCTTGCTCAGAACATGAGAACATATGAATGCTGGTGGTTCATTTTAACGAGTCTTCAATATTCCCAGGTAAGAAGTTTTAGGTTGTAGTTATTATAGGAATTATAGGACTATTTCTCTCTATACGATTTGTATTTCATATACCTTTGACTATTGGATGTTCTTGTAGGCAGTTTAGTATTGCCAGTGTAACAGTATAGCTTCCGTCCCTCTCCTTGCTCCTACCTGGGCTTGAACCAGGAACACATCAACAACAGCCACCCTCGAAGCAGCGTTACCCATGCAGAGCAAGGGGAACAAATTCTCCAAGTCTCAGAGCGAGTGACATTTGAAACGCTATTAACGCGCACCCCCGCTAACTAGCTAGCCATTTCACATCGGTTACACCAGCCTAATCTCGGGAGTTGATAGGCTTGAAGTCATAAACAGCGCAATACTTCAAGCATTGCGAAAAGCTGCTGGGCAAAACGCACGAAAGTGCTGTTTGAATGAATGCTTACGAGCCTGCTGGTGCCTACCATCATCGCTCAGTCAGACTGCTCTATCAAATCATAGACTTAATTATAACATAATAACACACAGAAATACAAGCCTTAGGTCATTATATGGTCGAATCCGGAAACTATCATCTCAAAAACAAAACGTTTATTCTTTCATGAAATACAGAACTGTTCCATATTTTATCTAAAGGGTGGCATCCATAAGTCTAAATATTCCTGTTACATTGCACAACCTTCATGTTATGTCATAATTATGTAAAATTCTGCCAAATTAGTTTGCAACGAGCCAGGCGGCCCAAACTGTTGTATATACCCTGACTCTGCGGGCAATGAACGCAAGAGAAGTGACACAATTTCACCCTGTTAATATTGCCTGCTAACCTGGATTTCTTTTAGCTAAATATGCAGGTTTAAAAATATATACTTCTCTGTATTGATTTTAAGAAAGGCATTGATGTTTATGGTTAGGTACAGTCGTGCAACGATTGTGCTTTTTTTCCGCAAATGCGCTTTTGTTTGGCGAAGTCGGCTGTCTTTGTTAGGAAGAAATAGTCTTCACAGTTCGCAACGAGCCAGGCGGGCCCAACTGCTGCATATACCCTGACTCTGTTGCAAGAGAAGTGACACAATTTTCTAGTTAGAAGAAATTCATGTTAGCAGGGCAATATTAACTAAATATGCAGGTTTAAAAAATATATACTTGTGTATTGATTTTAAGAAAGGCATTGATGTTTATGGTTAGGTACACGTTGGAGCAACGACAGTCCTTTTTCACAATTGCGCACCGCATCGATTACATGCAACACAGGACACGCTAGATAAACTAGTAATATCGTCAACCATGTGTAGTTAACTAGTGATTAGGATTGATTGATTGTTTTTATAAGATAAGTTTAATGCTAGCTAGCAACTTGATTGTATGTTGTTTTACCTCCATGTGTAACTCTGTGTTTTTGTATGTTGTCGAACTGCTTTGCTTTATCTTGGCCAGGTCGCAATTGTAAATGAGAACTTGTTCTCAACTTGCCTACCTGGTTAAATAAAGGTGAAATAAAATAAATAAAAACTTACCTTGGCTTCTTACTGACATTCGCGTAACAGGCAGGCTCCTCGTGGGAGTGCAATGTAAGGCAGGTGTTTAGAGCGTTGGACTAGTTAACCGTAAGGTTGCAAGATTGAATCCCCGAGGTGACAAGGTAAAAATCTGTCGTTCTGCCCCTGAACAAGGCAGTTAACCCACCGTTCCTAGGCCGTCATTGAAAATAAGAATGTGTTCTTAACTGACTTGCCTGGTTAAATAAAGTGTAAAAAAAATAATACGAATAATTAGCCAAATCGGTGTCCAAAAATACCGATGTCCGATTGTTATGAAAACTTGAAATCGGCCCTAATTAATCGGCCATTCCGATTAATCGGTCGACCTCTAATCCATGCCCTTGTATGTGTGTGATATTGTGTGTAGGCCAATGACTCAATTTAATCTATTTTAAATTCAGGCTGAAACATAACAAAATGTAGAAAAAATCAAGGGGTGTGAATACTTCTAAATGCAATGTATATGAAGTCATATGTATATCTCACTGACTGGTTCTTCTGATGTTGTTCACACAGTAGACCATGTTGAGAAATTCTCTACATCCAGAGAGCAACAGCAGGAAGATCACAGAGCTAAGAGTTCTCACCACCTCCCACATTGTGAGATTTTTCCCATTTCTATCAAAGCTAAAAATACACCTAAAAATACACACAGGAGAGAATCTGAATTCCTGTACTGACTGTGAGAAGAGCTTCACAACATCAAGGGCTTTGACAGTTCATCAGAGAGTGCACACAGGAGTGAAGCCTTACTTCTGCTCTGACTGTGGGAAGAGATTCACAACATCACAAGCTCTGACAATTCATCAGAGAGCGCACACTGGAGAGAAGCCTTACTCCTGCTCTGACTGTGGGAAGAGTTTCTCCCGATTGGATAAGTTAAAAAGTCACCAACTAATACACAGAGAGAAGCCATTCTCCTGCTCTGACTGTGGTAAATGCTTCAAAACATCAACTGAGGTAAAGTTCATCAGAGAACACACAGGAGAGAAGCCTTACTTCTGCTCTGCCTGTGGAAAGAGTTTCTCCCGATTGGATACCTTAAAAGTCCATGAACGTGTACATACAGGAGTGAAGCCATACTCTTGCTCTGACTGCGGAAAATACTTCACCACAACATCTGATCTAACAGTTCATCAGAGGACACACACAGGAGAGAAGCCTTACTTCTGCTCTGACTGTGGTAAATGCTTCAAAACATCAACTGAGGTAAAAGTTCATCAGAGAACACACACAGGAGAGAAGCCTTACTTCTGCTATGCCTGTGGAAAGAGTTTCTCCCGATTGGATGCCTTAAAGTACATGAACGTGTACATACAGGAGTGAAGCCATACTCTTGCTCTAACTGCGGAAAATGCTTCACCACAACATCTGATGTAACAGTTCATCAGAGAACACACACAGGAGAGAAGCCTTACTCCTGCTCTGACTGTGGTAAATGCTTCAAAACATCGACTGAGTTAAAAGTTCATCAGAGAACACACACAGGAGTGAAGCCTTACTTCTGCTCTGACTGTGGGAAGAGATTCACAACATCACAATGTCTGACAATTCATCAGAGAGTGCACACTGGAGAGAAGCCTTTCTCCTGCTCTGACTGTGGGAAGAGTTTCTCCCGATTGGATAAGTTAAAAAAATCACCAACTAATACACAGAGAGAAGCCATTCTCCTGCTCTGACTGTGGTAAATGCTTCAAAACATCAACTGAGGTAAAAGTTCATCAGAGAACACACACAGGAGTGAAACCTTACTTCTGTTCTGACTGTGGGAAGAGATTCACAACATCACAAGCTCTGACAATTCATCAGAGAGTTCACTCTGGAGAGAAGCCTTACTCCTGCTCTGACTGTGGGAAGAGTTTCTCCCGATTGGATAAGTTAAAAAGTCACCAAATAATACACAGAGAGAAGCCATTCTCCTGCTCTGACTGCGGTAAGTGCTTCAAAACATCAACTGAGCTAACAGTTCATCAGAGAACACACATAGGAGAGAAGCCTTACTTCTGCTCTGACTATGGAAAGAGTTTTTCCCAATTGGAAAAGTTAAAATGTCACCAGCGAATACATATTGACAAAGTCTCACTTCTGCTCTGATTGTGGGAATAGTTTCACCCGATTGGATACCTTAAAATGTCACCAGCGTATACATGCAGGAGAGAAGCCTTTCTCCTGCTCTGATTGTGGAAATAGTTTTTCTGATCAGAGCAGCTTAACAACACACCAATGTATACATACAGGAGAGAAGCCTCATCAGTTCTCTCAGACAAGCTAAGATTAAAGTCACCATCACTTCCTTCTCATCTCATAAAGGAAGTGGTAACAGTGAATTTGATAACGTTTAAGAAAGAGTAAAACACTATTGGGATCCTATTGTTTCTCACTGTAAGAGAACTGTGCAGAGGAAAGAGCGTGTTATAGAATGTTAGCCTCTCGTTAATTTACTGATCAGTGAGCACCTTGTCAGTTTTTTGTTGTGTTTTGTTAGCTTTTACTCTAAAGATATTGAGAGTACCTTGGATTTGCCCTTAGGGTGAATATCCTACGAGGCTTCTTACTTTGAACAATGTAGTCTGACTGTTGACTGTGTGCTACTCTGTGGGAATGAGTTAGTAGACACAACATGTATCAGATAGAGATGATGTGATGATCAGTTTTCTGTGGGAATGAGTTTGTAGACACAACATGTATCAGATAGAGATGATGTGATGATCAGTTTTCTGTGGGAATGAGTTAGTAGACACAACATGTATCAGATAGAGATGATGTGATGATCAGTTTTCTGTGGGAATGAGTTAGTAGACACAACATGTATCAGATAGAGATGGTGTGATGATCAGTTTTCTGTGGGAATGAGTTAGTAGACACAACATGTATCAGATAGAGATGGTGTGATGATCAGTTTTCTGTGGGAATGAGTTAGTAGACACAACATGTATCAGATAGAGATGATGTGATGATCAGTTTTCTGTGGGAATGAGTTAGTAGACACAACATGTATCAGATAGAGATGGTGTGATGATCAGTTTTCTGTGGGAATGAGTTAGTAGACACAACATGTATCAGATAGAGATGGTGTGATGATCAGTTTTCTGTGGGAATGAGTTAGTAGACACATGTATCAGATAGAGATGATGTGATGATCAGTTTTCTGTGGGAATGAGTTAGTAGACACAACATGTATCAGATAGAGATGGTGTGATGATCAGTTTTCTGTGGGAATGAGTTAGTAGACACAACATGTATCAGATAGAGATGATGTGATGATCAGTTTTCACTATTTAGTTTGGTTGTTTTTTGTTTTTTACTACTAAGCTACTTTTGTTTGGTGATATACATACTTTGAAACGATAAACATGTTTATTAAATTGTCTTAAATAGATTTATTATTTTCGTCATTTATGAATGTATTTGGATGTCTGCTTTGAACTTAATTGATGTGCGAATTAAAAATACATATTCTACTTGAGTTTGTGCTGGTCAAACTTTGGATTATCTATACAGACAATGCAATGTTTTTTGTTTACTTGATGTTATTCAAACTAATATAAATGTCTATGTATCTATCTTCTCAATACATGTCACTACACCTTTACATGCCAATTAGCTAGCCCCCAGTATGTTGTACAATACTTACAAATAGTTTTGCAGTATAAAGGACATGTTTTCATATTTAAATAAAAGTTAAATAAAATAACATTTATTTTGTCAATGTATAATTGTAATGTGTTTTCTAGGGTGCCAACGTCCAGGGAAAATATTAATACCACAAGTCAAGTATGACCCACTTACTATTGGGGAATGGAACCAGAGAGGAAGCTTGTGTTACCCTTTCCGTGCCTCATTATTCAGTGTGGAAGAGCTGCGAACTCACCTGTGATGGCCCACATCTTCCACAACCTTCCCTATTGTGTTAGTAAACACCACAGCATTTTAGGAAGCCATTGTTCAAAATGTGTTCATACACACAGTCACAATGGGAGGGGGTGTGGCATCCACAGGGGAGGACCAGGTGGTTGAGCTCAGACTTCTATTTAGGACTGGGATCCTATCCAGAGTTTCCAGATTGACAGTGAGAACAAATCCAGCCTGCCTCTTTCCATCCACACTGAGTCCAAACCTACAGTCTAGTGATGGGCATTCCGACTCTTTTGGCTCCCAAACAGCTCTTTAAAAAAAGTGTGTTTTGTATTTTTTCAAGCCAAACAGTTTGCGATAGTTTGACTATGATTGGTGTTAAAACAATTCTAATTAAATGATTTAATGAAATCATGTATTTAAAAATGCATTGGTTTGTTATTAAAAAGAATGCTATTAAACATTTGCATTTAAAGTATAACTTTTTAATGTATTTAAACAAAGTGCATATAAATCTAATCAAAACGAATACAATCTGAACAGCATAATATAATATTATACCATGTCAAAGAAAAATAACAATTTGCAAAACTGCAGCATCCCACTTAAAACACTAAACTGGTCCCTCTTTTCTCTCCTCTTTATTGCCATGTTGCATTTCTGAATGCAAATCTCTCATAACCAGCAGCACACAGCAATGCTGACCATATTTTGCTTTTATGAGAGATTTGCATTTAGAAATGCAAGCTGCCTCACTTTCAAGGGGCTGATGCTGTTTCTTCTCTCAGTAATTATTTGTCCCGTTTTCAAGAAGACCCTCTGAGGTAACGGATGTGGCCACTATGCAGTCTCCCTGTCATGACTTTAGTAAGCCGTGGGTAGACATTTACATTTTAGTCATTTAGCAGACACTCTTATCCAGAGTGACTTACAGTAGTGAATGCATACATTTCATACATTCTTTTTCCCGTACTGGTCCCCTGTGGGAATCGAACCCACAACCCTGGTGTTGCAAACACCATGCTCTACCAACTGAGCCACAAGGGACCTACAAAGGCCTTGTTCTTCCACCAGCTCAGAGGATCTGCAGATCTTTCAGAACGAATGTGTGTGTGCTTGAGCATTTAGGCCAATATTATTGTATTTATTTTTTTCATTCTTTGAATTAGTTAATTCTATTCATTTAAATCTTTTGATTATTCATATCTTCATTTTTGTATATTTTTATAAATAGATTTGGCTCTTCTTGATATGCGAGCCGGCTCCCAACGTTCACCTACAAGAGCCGGTTCTTAGAGCCGACTCGTTCACGAACAACCCATCACTACTACAGTCACTGGTTTCTGATTGTGACTGGAGCCCAGCACTTCTACTTCCTGTGGCTATGGTAATGATTATAATGTTTCCTCATGAGCATAGCAGGTATCCATGGTAGTGTTTTATGTTATGTTGTCAGCATAGCAGGTATCCATGGTAGTGTTTATGTTATGTTGTCAGCATAGCAGGTATCCATGGTAGTGTTTATGTTATGTCGTCAGCATAGCAGGTATCCATGGTAGTGTTTATGTTATGTTGTCAGCATAGCAGGTATCCATGGTAGTGTTTATGTTATTGTTGTCAGCATAGCAGGTATCCATGGTAGTGTTTAGTTATGCTGTCAGCATAGCAGGTATCCATGGTAGTGTTTATGTTATGTTGTCAGCATAGCAGGTGTTATGTTGTCAGCATAGCAGGTATCCATGGTAGTGTTTATGTTATGTTGTCAGCATAGCAGGTATCCATGGTAGTGTTTTTGTTATGTTGTCAGCATAGCAGGTATCCATGGTAGTGTTTATGTTATGTTGTCAGCATAGCAGGTATCCATGGTAGTGTTTATGTTATGTTGTCAGCATAGCAGGTATTCATGGTAGTGTTTATGTTATGTTGCCGCATATCAGGTATCCATGGTAGTGTTTTTGTTATGTGTCAGCATAGCAGGTATCCATGGTAGTGTTTATGTTATGTCGTCAGCATAGCAGGTATCCATGGTAGTGTTTATGTTATGTTGTCAGCATAGCAGGTATCCATGGTAGTGTTTATGTTATGCTGTCAGCATAGCAGGTATCCATGGTAGTGTTTATGTTATGTTGTCAGCATAGCAGGTATCCATGGTAGTGTTTATGTTATGTTGTCAGCATAGCAGGTATCCATGGTAGTGTTTATGTTATGTTGTCAGCATAGCAGGTATCCATGGTAGTGTTTATGTTATGTTGTCAGCATAGCAGGTATCCATGGTAGTGTTTATGTTATGTTGTCAGCATAACAGATATTTAATATTAACGACATCTTCCTAATATTCAGTTGCACCTTTTTGCCCTCAGAACAGCCTCAGTTCGTCGGGGCATGGACTCTATAAGGCGTTGAAAGCGTTCCACAGGGATGCTGACCCATGTTGACTCCTCTGCTTCCCAGTTGTGTCAAGTTGGCTGGATGTCCCTGGTACCTACTACATTACCCCGTTCAAAGGCACATCGTGAGATGGTTAGAGTTGTCAACAAAGCGGCTTGACAGAAACATGTCTCCACGTTTTCGAACCACGGGTGTGGTGAGAACTCAATCTGTTGGAATAAGGTGATAAGAGCGTTTTATTTCAGAGAGCGTTCCGTAAGCCACGCCCCAGTGGGCAGAGCTAGGCACGTTGGACTGGGACACGTTTTAATATAATAAAGCCTCTCATTTTACAATGGATCAGCCTTGGTTCTGTGTAGCCTAGTTATGCTAATACATTTCAGACCAGTGCATTGAAGTTAATTTCGTCTTTGACTTAATCAGTGAAATATCTTTGAGTAGTAAGCAGGGAAACAACGAGTCCCAGACAGTTCAATAGAACATTCCAGAGGAGGGCATCGTTTACTAGGCTACATCACTTATTAGGATCATCAAATACCACCAGTGTTTGGAATACATTGAGTTCGTTGACAAACAGACCGTGGAAAGCCTTTTCACACTGAGATTTATTTGTCGAAGGTCCACGGTGGGTCTATGTAAACTATGTGATTTAAATTGGAGACTGATTTTATAGCAGTGAATGTAATCTATTAATGTATTGTTCTAGTATTTCTAAGTAGCAACCATATCAGCCAGGGAAACTAAATGTTCTCACTTGATGATCGAACATTCACATTTTTCAGTGAAGTTGAAATCCTTCCTATTCAATGGGTAAGGTCCTTTGCACCATAAAGACATTGCTGTGGTGCCCACCAGGCCATCTGGTGAGGCACCCAGACCCTGTGACCCAAAACCCTGACTCCTGCACATCCATCCCTGTAGCCATTTGAATGCCTTGATGCCCTCCTCTTCGTTATCAGACAACACCCCATCCAACGACTGATCTGAGGACTGTTTTTAGCGGTGACGGAGTAACGCCCTTGGTCCTAACCACAGCTCCATAATTGCTGTCCGTCAACCTCCCTCCTCATGGTGTGCCTGTTGGTGTGCTGTCCAACTGTTGCCTGCCGTTTAGCCTCCTGCTGCTCCACCGACAGCGCCATGCCAGCCAGGATGCCTGCATGCCCCAGGTGCCCTTGTTTTAACAATGTCCGGTACAGACAGGGATGACGTGGAGGGTAACGATTGTTCTGGCTCAGGTTCAAGAAGACATTTCCTTCCACTGAACCTGCCACAGAGACTGTTCCTTACCCTCTGATGATCCTCCTCTGTGGGCTCTCGGGACAGAGGGTTGTAGTCTTCGGCCGGGTACAGGTCCTCCACTGACTGCACCTGGTTGGGCACGGCTGGCATCCGTACGGACGATATTGTGAACCGCCAAAATAGGCTGCATGGCTCCACTGATGAGCTCCACGGAGGCATTCACATGTGGTAGAGAGAACCCCCTGGTCACCTATAGAGACCTGCCAAGAGGAAGGATGTTAAGTGACACATGCCTTTCAATGAATAACTTGGAACACCTTGAAATGCATTCTTTGTAAGAAATGTGCCATATAAATAAAGTTTGAGTTGATTGATGACATTACCGCTGTAGAATATTTATTAAACTGTAATTTTCAGGACAAGTGGTTTTTCCATGACCTTTTAATTGATAACTTGGGATTTTATCACTTGACGTCAATCATACAGTGGGAAGGTTCCTATAGATCAAGACTGTGAATGCATGTACCACTTTGAATAAATAAATACAGTGCCTTTTGAAGATTTGTCTCTGGTCATTAAACTACAAAACAGGCTGGATGTCTAAACAAAATCAATTCTGAATGTCAATAGATTTAGATTCATTCTCATCAATGGCAACATTCTAGAACTGAGTTATCACTCATCGAAGTCCGGTATCCGGAGTAATCTGGTTAATGATTATATAGTTATGTGGCTCTTTCCTTGTAGAATGTTGACCGCTGTATAGAACATATTGTATTGCAAAGATGCTCAAACTTCACTTAATAGCTACACTCACCGACACAGGATAATCTTTATCCCTCATGTTGGGCCTGACCAAACCGGTAAATTGTCACTTACATGGCCAGACTTCTAGTGGTCTTTTCCTCTTCCAATGCTCTTATGCTAATCCTTGAAAAATGCCATAAGGTCTGAAATAGACACCAATGTTGACATACTTTACAAACAATTACTTAGGCTAAGTAAAACAATGATGTTTGATCTACTGCTCTGCTAACTAGCTAGCTAACGTGTAGCCAGTGAGTTGCTTTGACAAAGAAAGGGGATGTACATTCATTTAAAAAAAAAAATATTTCACCTTTATTTAACCAGGTAAGCAAGTTGGGAACAAGTTGTCATTTACAATTGCGACCTGGCCAAGATAAAGCAAAGCAGTTCGACACATACAACAACACGAGTTACACATGGAGTAAAACAAACATACAGTCAATAATACAGTAGAAAAATAAGTCTATATACAATGTGAGCAAATGAGGTGAGATAAGGGAGGTAAAGGCAAAAAAGGCCATGGTGGCAAAGTAAATACAATATTGCAAGTAAAACACTGGAATGGTAGATTTGTAGTGGAAGAAAGTGCAAAGTAGAAATAGAAATTATGGGGTGCAAAATAAATAAATACCGTAGGGGAAGAGGGCTAAATTATAGATGGGCTATGTACAGGTGCAGAGATCTGTGAGCTGCTCTGACAGCTGGTGCTTAAAGCTAGTGAGGGAGATAAGTGTTTCCAGTTTCAGAGATTTTTGTAGTTCGTTCCAGTCATTGGCAGCAGAAAACTGGAAGGAGAGACGGCCAAAGGAGGAATTGGCTTTGGGGGTGACCAGAGAGATATACCTGCTGGAGCACGTTATACAGGTGGGTGCTGCTACGGTGACCAGTGAGCTGAGATAAGGGGGGACTTTACCTAGCAGGGTCTTGTAGATGACCTGAAGCCAATGTGTTTGGCGACGATTATGAAGCGAAGGCCAGCCAACGAGAGCGTACAGGTCGCAGTGGTGGGTAGTATATGGAGCTTTGGTGACAAAACGGATGGCACTGTGATAGACTGCATCCAGTTTATTGAGTAGGGTATTGGAGGCTATTTCAGTTTTACGAGGGTATGTTTGGCAGCATGAGTGAAGGATGCTTTGTTGCGAAATAGGAAGAAAATTCTAGATTTAACTTTGGATTGAAGGTGTTTGATGTGAGTCTGGAAGGAGAGCTTACAGTCTAACCAGACACCTAGGTATTTGTAGTTGTCCACATATTCTAAGTCAGAACCGTCCAGAGTAGTGATGCTGAACAGGCAGGCAGGTGCAGAGCATGCATTTAGTTTTACTTGTATTTAAGAGCAGTTGGAGGCAACGGAAGGAGAGTTGTATGGCATTGAAGCTCGTCTGGAGGGTTGTTAACAGTGTCCAAAGAAGGGCCAGAAGTATACAGAATGGTGTCGTCTGCGTAGAGGTGGATCAGAGACTCACCAGCAGCAAGCATCATTGATGTATACAGAGAAAAGAGTTGGCCCAAGAATTGAACCCTGTGGCACCCCCATAGAGACTACCAGAGGCCCGGACAACAGGCCATCCGATTTGACACATTGAACTCTATCAGAGAAGTAGTTGGTGAACCAGGCGAGGCAATCGTTTGAGAAACCAAGGCTATTGAGTCTGCCGATGAGGATGTGGTGATTGAGTCGAAAGCCATGGATTGGACCCAGGAGGTCTCGCTGATCGCGGTGGTGAACGGTAGCTGACAGACCCACTTCTATGTGGAATTTTATTCCTCATCATGTCTTCTCTACTTTCATGTTGGTTTGCAATTATAATATTGACAAAGTTCCAGTGAAACGGTCTGCTTTTCATCGGCAGGTTTTCTTGTCATGGTCCTTAATTTATAAGCACCATTTTTCTCCACACAGATATTATATATGGAATAATCAGGATACATTGTATAAAAATACTGCTTTGTTTTTAGAATATTGGTTCCGAAATAATATCCTATTGGTGAGCCAACTGGTAAATAATATCCTATTGGTGAGCCAACTGGTAAATAATATCCTATTGGTGAGCCAACTGGTAAATAATATCCTATTGGTGAGCCAACTGGTAAATAATATCCTATTGGTGAGCCAACTGGTAAATAATATCCTATTGGTGAGCCAACCGGTAAATAATATCCTATTGGTGAGCCAACCGGTAAATAATATCCTATTGGTGAGCCAACCGGTAAATAATATCCTATTGGTGAGTCAACCGGTAAATAATATCCTATTGGTGAGTCAACCGGTAAATAATATCCTATTGGTGAGCCAACTGGTAAATAATATCCTATTGGTGAGCCAACTGGTAAATAATATCCTATTGGTGAGCCAACTGGTAAAAAATATCCTATTGGTGAGCCAACTGGTAAATAATATCCTATTGGTGAGCCAATTGGTAAATGCAGAGGGTCTTTTACTCAGTTATAAGGAATTCTTATCACTTTACAAGGTCCCTGTAACACTTAAAGATTTTGCAATTGTTTTAGATGCCATTCCATCAGGTGTTGCTATATTATTCAGGATCGTGTCAAGACCTGACCCTCAGAGCCTACCTTCCGTTGACCCTGTTGACTCATCAGTAGGAAAGATTTGTTTCTCTTTAGGTCCATTCAACAACAGAGCGATACGAACCTTGTTTCAGCAGAGTGTTGTATCTATACCTTATGTCATGCCTTATTGGAATGGATTTATTGATAATATCTGTTGGAAAAAAGTTTGGATGTTGCCACACACATACCTACTTGTTAACAAAATTAAGGAAGTTTCCTTTAAAAGTATTCTTAAATATTATCCTGCCAACCACTATATGAAGAAGTTTAAGGAAAACATCAACTCAAATTGCTCCTTTTTTAATGACCACCCAGAGACAGTGTTGCATCTTTTTTGGCATTGTATTCATGTAAGAAAATTGTGGCAAGACCTCAGTAGATTTATAATTGAACACATTTATGAAGATCTTACACTATTGTGGAGAGATGTACTGCTTGCAGTCTTTACCTATGATAGAAATAAGCTGAAACATATTTATGTAATTCATTTCATTATTGTTTTGGCCAAATGTCATATTCACAAATGTACATTTACAAAAAAAAAACCAACATTTTCTTAACTTAAAAAAAGAAATTGAACTGTATGTATGTCCCTTAAGGTCCTTGTGTAATGTGAAATTGTACCCCCTAGCCCAATTATCCATTGTATATTATTCATATATACTTGCGTTCCCTCATGTACTTCCTGTATTGATTTAAAATGTTTTTAAAAGACAGCCAATAGCTACTTTCCTTACTGAGGAGTTGGCAACACTGCCTCTGTTGCAGGGGTGGAACAGGAAGTTCCGGGAAGGCGCCAGAACTGTGTGGTGAAGACGATATATTTTGTGTCAGTTTCACATGTATTACTACAGGTATGTAATAGTACGTTTAAACGTTGTAATATCGAAATAACATGTCATAACGTGCTAGGTAACACGTCCTTTTAGTTATTATCACGTTTGGTAAAAGTTTTACGTGTCATTTTTGTGTCAAGCCGAGTGAGCATAACTATTTTATGTCACATAGCTAGAGACTTTGGGTTTGGGAGAGTGAAAGAACATCATTTAGTAAAGTTAATTTAATTTTAAAAATCCATTTATTTGGGATTTTTGAGTTCGTTATTGGTTTTGTGTAAAATTCACGGGATGGTAAAATGGCGGCTCCCCTTCTGTCTACGTCAACTGCATTCAGTGCAGGCAGCGAGGGTCCACTTTTATTTTCTTTCTTTTTTTACATGTGTAACAATATTCAGACATTCAGGTGTTTCTATCTTTATCTATGATTGTTACTATGTTGTGACAAATGGGAAATACAATAGATTTTTGTGAGGTGAACTAATACAATGACATAGTACATAGTGCTGCCTAAATTGCATGCATGATCAGAAGGATAGCTAAATATTTACCAGGTAAGATTCTTAAGCAAACAACCCAAGCATTAATTGGGAGTCAGGTGAACTACTGTTCTGTGGTCTGGGGACGTGCATCAGCAAGTCAAGTTAGTAGGAGGCTGCAGATTGAACAGAACAAACAAGCAAGGATTGTTTTAAGGTGGATATATGGTTCTTCTGTTGTATTCATGCTAAATGCTCTTGGTTGTTCATCAATCAACAAGATAATTGAAAAAAACATGCTTATTTTATTTCACAATGCACACCATTTAAAACGGACAAACTCTATTCACAACAGTATTCAGTTGGTTAGAGACAGACATTCTGTCAATACCAGGAATAGATTGTCCACAATCTGTGTTATCCAGACAGAAATGAGAAATAGGCAAAATAACATTTAGATTCAGAGCAATAACGAAATTGAATAATTTATCTGAGCGAACCAGAAACATTTCAATATATAAATTCAAACAGTACTTTAGAACCATTTAAATATAATATATTGGAAGGTTGTGCAGGACAAGGGTAGATGGAGGAATCAATCTATCTTTTCAGACTGTTAGAGTATTAATCTGGTCAATATGTCAGTGTATTATGTCTCTTTGTAACAGTGTGTTATATGTGAAAATGTGATCGCATTGTAAATTGTGTTTTTAATGTTTTAAGGACTCTTGGAAGATTAGTCCAAATGAGAAGTAAAATATATCCCAATAAAATCAAAACAAACTGCAACCTTGTACTAAATGTTTTTTTGAGTAATTTATGTAAATGTAGGAAATCTACTATAGGTTAAGTGCACTTACGTTGTGTAATTTAAAGTGTGCACTTTGTATCTAATGGGAATGAATGTTAAGTTGTCAATGCTTAGCTACCTGATCTATTGAAATGAGATAATTGAACAAATGTAATTTATTTTTAGAGAATAAAGAAAGTGCCAGAACTGTCAAGAAAATAACTTTTGTGTCCGTTTCTCTTTATTACTACAGGCCGACTCAGATTAAGTCTGAAGCCGGTAACATCAACAGTGAGGACAAACCCAGCTTGCCTCTCTCCTTCCACACTGAGTCCAAACCTACAGTCACTGGGTCCTGATTGTGACAGTGGAGGCCAGTTTTTACAGCAGGATCCAGAGATGGCATCAGTGAAGCTGGAAGACTGCAGTCAAACACTGGAGCTGAATGTCAACATTAAAGATGAAGAAGAGGAGGAGAAGATTGGGAAATCTCTTTCTCATGGTAAGAGCAGGTTCTACCTTCATAAGTTATGACCTAGCCTATTGCTAGGTTAAATTTTATCTGACTCACACATCCCTGAAGAACTCCAGACTGTTGTTCGTTTCAACTTCATACTGTGCGTTGAATGTTGCTATAGAACTGTTTCAATGAGAAGGTAGATGTTATTTCATGCTAATGAGATCTGCATGGTTTGACACCAGTATTGTCAGCATGTGTTTTATTCACTGGGCTATCTGGTGTGTTCAGAGTAGACTTTTTTTTCATTTTTTTTCACCATTATTTAACCAGGTAGGCTAGTTGAGAACAAGTTCTCATTTACAACTGCGACCTGGCGCAGACTGAAGATGTGAAGTAGACAAACTGCCAGTGTTCTGAAGTTGTATGAAATGAGTCTGTGTAGTTGCCACGGTTGCTGTCAATTCCATTTGAATTCCATTCAATTCAGGAAATACACTC
This sequence comes from Salmo trutta, assembly GCF_901001165.1. Lineage (NCBI taxonomy): Eukaryota > Metazoa > Chordata > Actinopteri > Salmoniformes > Salmonidae > Salmo > Salmo trutta. The sequence goes on along the minus strand of NC_042995.1, from coordinate 10,863,309 downwards.
ATTCAAATTTCAATTCTCTACAATGCTTTTCGATCAGGAAAAGTTGGGGTAACACTTTACTGTAGGTGTCCTTAGTCATGTATTAATTAAGCATTTTATAACACCTATATAACAACAGTAATGAGTAACGGCAAAAAAATCTTACAAAACTAGTTTATAATGGGTGTTTATAGATGACTGTTTATCCTGTTGTCATATGCGCTAATGTCTACTGTTAATAACAACTGCTATTACACAGTCTGCATGACAACTTATGTCCTATCCTATTACCTGCTACATAAGTGTTTTTATACCAGATGTTATAACAGGGTGTTATATCATTTACCAATCTCTTTGTCACATTATAAAATGGGTTGTTTGGATCCTGGATGCTGATTGGTTGATAGCACGGAGTTATCACCACAATCCACGCATAATGCCTGTTAACAGTTCCATTAGATTTATCACATCCGCTGTCCCACTGCCCGGCCAGTCAATTTATAAACCTAATCTGCCCTGGAAAAAAGCGTCTCTAGACAATATTTCCCCATGCTACTAGCCTATCTGACCTGTGCAACATGTATCTCCACTATGCCATGCATATGAACGTGACAAGTGACTCTATCATATGATGCATTAACTTCTATGGGCTAGGTGGGACGTTTGCGTCCCACCCTAGTCAACAGCCAGTGGAATCGCGTGGCGCGAAATACAAATACCTCAAAAATGCTATAACTTACATTTCTCAAACATATGACTATTTTACACCATTTAAAAGACAAAACTCTCGTTAATCTAACCACATTGTCCGATTTTAAAAAAGGCTTTACAGCGAAAGCAAAACATTAGATTATGTCAGGAGAGTACCCTGCCAAAAGTAATCACACAGCCATTTTCAAAGCAAGCATATATGTCACAAAAACCAAAACCACAGCTAAATGCAGCACTAACCTTTGATCTTCATCAGATGACACTCCTAGGACATTATGTTATACAGTACATGCATGTTTTGTTCAGTCAAGTTCATATTTTTATCAAAAAACAGCTTTTTACATTAGCATGTGATGTTCAGAACTAGCATACCCACCGAAAACTTCCGGTGAATTTACTAAATTACTCATGATCAACATTGACAAAATACATAACAATTATTTTAAGAATTATAGATACAGAACTCCTTTATGCAAACGCTATGTCTGATTTTAAAATAGCTTTTTGGCGAAAGCACATCTTGCAATATTCTGAGTACATAGCTCGGCCATCAAGGCTAGCTATTTTGACACCCACCAAGTTTGGGGCTCACTAAACTCAGAATTACTATTAGAAAAATTGGATTACCTTTGCTGTTCTTCGTCAGAATGCACTCCCAGGACTTCTACTTAAACAACAAATGTTGTTTTGTTTCCAAATAATCCATAGTTATATCCAAATACCTCCGTTTTGTTTGTGCGTTCAGGTCACTATCCGAAGGGTAACGCGCGAGCACATTTCGTGACAAAAAATGTCAACATTTTCCATTACCGTACTTAGAAGCATGTCGAACGCTGTTTAAAATCTATTTTTATGCTATTTTTCTCGTAAAATAGCGATAATATTCCAACCGGGCAATGTTGTATTCATTCAAAGGCTGAAAGAAAAAAAATTGAGATGTCTCGTGAATGCGCATCTCAGTTTCACTGTCCCCAGGCTGAGGGGTGGTCGTTTGACCGCAGACCCATTACGGACCCATCACTTACAAACTCTGCTGCTGTTCTTTGCCCAGAGACAGCAGACACCCCATTCCACTTTCTGGCGGCTTTAGAGAGCCAATGGAAGCCTTAGAAAGTGTCACGTTACAGCACAGATGCTGTATTTTCGATAGAGATGCAACAGAAGGACAACAAATTGTCAGACAGGGCACTTCCTGTATGGAATCTTCTCAGGTTTTGGCCTGACATATGAGTTCTGTTATACTCACAGACACCATTCAAACAGTTTTAGAAACTTTAGAGTGTTTTCTATCCAAATCTACTAATTATATGCATCTTCTCGTTTCTGGGCAAGAGTAGTAACCAGTTTAAATCGGGTACGTTTTTTATCCGGCCGTGAGAATACTGCCCCCTCGCCCAGACAGGTTAACATTAGAAGCCTCCTCCCTAAGTTTGCTTTATTTACTGCTTTAGCACATTCTGCCAACCCGGATGTCTTAGCCGTGTCTGAATCCTGGCTTAGGAAAACCACCAAAAACCCAGAAATTTCCATCCCTAACTATAACATTTTCTGCCAAGATAGAACTGCCAAAGGAGGCTGTGTTGCAATCTACTGCAGAGAAAGCCTGCAGAGTTCTATCTTACTATCCAGGTCTGTACCAAAACAATTTGAGCTTTTACTTCTAAAAGTTCACCTTTCCAGAAACAAGTCTCTCACCATTGCTGCTTGCTATAGACCACCCTCTGCCCCCAGCTGTGCCCTGGACACCATATGTGAATTGATTGCCACCCATCTATCTTCTGAGCTCGTGCTGCTAGGTGACCTAAACTGGGACATGCTTAACACCCCGGCCATCCTATAATTTAAGCTTGATACCCTCAATCTCACACAAATTATCTATGAACCTACCAGGTACAACCCCAAATCCGTAAACACGGGCACCCTCATAGATATCATCCTAACTAACTCGCCCTCCAAATACACCTCTGCTGTTTTCAACCAAGATCTCAACGATCCCTGCCTCATTGCCTGCATCCGTAATGGGTCTGCGGTCAAACGACCACCCCTCATCACTGTCAAACGCTCCCTTAAACACATCAGCGAACAGGCCTTTCTAATCGACCTGGCTGGGGTATCCTGGAATGACATTGACCTCATCCCGTCAGTAGAGGATGCCTGGTTATTCTTTAAAAGTGCCTTCCTCACCATCTTAAATAAGCATGCTCCATTCAAAAAATGTAGAACCAGGAATAGATATAGCCCTTGGTTCACTCCAGACCTGTCTGCCCTTGACCAGCACAAAAACAACCTGTGTTGTTCTGCATTAGCATCGAATAGCCCCGGTGATATGCAACTTTTCAGGGAAATTAGGAACAAATATACACAGGCAGTTAGGAAAGCTAAGGCTAGCTTTTTCAAACAGAAATTTGCATCCTGTAGTACAAACTCAAAAATGTTCTGGGACACTGTAAAGTCCATGGAGAATAAGAACACCTCCTCCCAGCTGCCCACTGTACTGAGGCTAGGAAACACTGTCACTACCGATAAATCCACAATAATTGAGAATTTCAAGAAGCATTTTTCTACAGCTCGCCATGCTTTCCACCTGGCTACCCCTACCCCGATCAACAGCCCTGCGCTCCCCACAGCAACTCGCCCAAAACTCCCCCACCCAAATCCAGATAGCTGATGTTCTGAAAGAGCTGCAAAATCTGGACCCATACAAATCAGCCGGGTTAGACAATCTGGACCCTCTCTTTCTAAAATTATCTGCCGAAATTGTTGCAACCCCTAATACTAGCCTGTTCAACTTCTCTTTCATATCGTCTGAGATTCCCATAGATTGGAATGCTGCCGCGGTCATCCCCGTCTTCAAAGGGGGAGACACTCTAGACCCAAACTGCTACAGAGCTATATACATTCTACCCTGCCTTTCTAAAGTCTTTGAAAGCCAAGTTAACAAACAGATTACCGACCATTTCGAATCTCACCGTACCTTCTCCGCTATGCAATCTGGTTTCAGAGCTGCTCATGGGTGCACCTCAGGCACGCTCAAGGTCCTAAACGATATCATAACCGGCATCGATAAGAGACATTACTGTGCAGCCGTATTCATCGACCTGGCTAAGGCTTTCGACTCTGTCAATCACAACATTCTTATTGGTAGACTCAACAGCCTTGGTTTCTCAAATGATTGCCTCGCTTGGTTCACCAACTACTTCTCCGATAGAGTTCAGTATGTCAAATCGGAGGGCCTGTTGTCCGGACCTCTGGCAGTCTCTGTGGGGGTGCCACAGGGTTCAATTCTCCTGTTGACAACGCCAACTGTTAGGTTCTTATTTTTCAGAGTAAATAACTCACGGACACTAGAGAAGCTTTAACCAAGTTTAATTTCCACAAAGGTTCCGTGCAGCTGAAATCAGACCGCAAAACATTTCAGACATCATAGTTTATATACATCCTACTTAAGACACTCCTCTTCCTTACAGTTTATGGCTCCACAGGAAAGAAGGTAACCAGATAGCAACCCTGATTACTCCCTTAAGGGGAACTGACCTGACCCCTCACCTCCTGACCCACAGATATCCATCTGTCTTCACTATATCAACACAACACTCTCCTCTCCTCCATCAAACACATTGCAAAGCCTTCTGGCTTTTAACAAACTCTTTCTATTCAAGGCTTTGTCTTTATCATTTATTTAATATCTCAATGTTCAAAGTTTAGCTGATTCCAACACCAGACAACAGTGTGTGTGAGAGGTGTTTGTAGAGGTGAAGGACAAAACTGGTGTTGGCTTCTCCAACACCATCAAACAAGTCCTAGCTCCACTGAATGTAAAGGAGAATCTGGTTGCACAAACCTACGGTTGGTCAGCGCTGATGAGTGGTAATGTACGTGGTGTCCAAACGCTACTGAAGGATTCCTTTCCCACCGCAGAACTCCAGTGTTCTACCCAGCTATGGCTTGTGGGCAACCAGGAGAAGTTGTTCACTGTCTACCGGAATCCTGAGCTGCACACTGGAAACACAGCACTTTCTTTATTGAAATCACTCTACGAGAACAACCTGCAGGAGGCCTTGTCTGAGACGGTCTCTCTTCTCAAAATCATCATCACCACTCCGATGACAACTGCCGAGTCGGAGAGAAACTTTTCTACCTTAAAAGGATAAAAAACCTTCATACGCACCTCCATGGGCCAGAAAGGCTAAATGCTTTGGCCATGCTGTCAATCCAGCATGACTTCATCCAGAGAATACCAAAGTAATACTAAGTGTATGTTAGTAGCCCATGTGCCTCACCATAGGAATTTGGTACCCTTTCCCCCCTAAGAACTTAGCCTACTGTTCTGACTTGGTGGTGCACATGTAGCCTATAGCCTGTTTTAGAAAAATGTAATTTAATATTGTAACAGCCGGCTTACCTGCCCCCATTGTAAGAGCTTTCATTGTCTGCTTATGTACCCCTGTTACTTTATCCTCCTGTTTTGACTTGGTGTACAGGGAGAATACTGTAAGAACGACCCATGTTCTGAATTATGTCACTGTCCATTTCAAAAGTGCTGCACAAATAGGCGGTGTATAGGCTACATCTGTCTCAGCGCGCTCATGTCTTAATGGAAATGACGGATTGCCCCGTACCGCTTATCGTCATTTATGTCACAGTTTGTACATCAGTATTGTTATATTACTTATAAAGGTCTCTCATTAGTATCTTATTCATCATTTTAGGCAGTGTTAGAATGATGCATTTCATTGTTTTTATTACTTTGTGTGTTATAATTATCTCTGGTCCTTTTCTCAACGAGGAGGGTGGTAAGTTACAGACCCAATAACATTACATTATAGTATCCCCTCCTCGTAACCATGGTTGCCAGTGACAGTCTCTTGTTCAACAGACAGTTCAGTAATAGACCCATGTTATTCCAATTCATATTGTGAGGGTAGTTTTGTTTGCTCAGTGCACTTTCAGTGCGTCTGTATAATGTCTACAAAAGTGGATCCTCGTGGTTGTATTGTCCTTCCCTTTTAGACCACATAGGACTAATAAAATACTTCAAATGGTAGGCTAACCGCTGAGTCTGGGTCTCTCGCTCTGTGGTGACTTAAAGAAGAGTAAAGTTAAGGCTTCAACATCTTGTTGAATTTATCTGAACTACTATCTATCTGAATTTCTGTCGTTGTCCATTTAGAAATTGATGAAAGAATAGGCCTACCTCATCGCAGCTCGTTTGCTTGAACTTGCTTATACTTAAGAGCTAAGTGTTAATTATCGAAGAACAAACATTGTGAATGTACAGAACATAAATGTAATAATGTTTGTGTATGTTTCAACTCATGTCGACATTCATTATTATTGAAGGAGAAAGCGGTTCTTATCCAGTTACACAAATCCACAAGGAGTCAGTAGAAACCATATTTATTTAAGCAAGTCAGCCATAAGCTCCCCTGTTGGGACAGCTTTATGTCGACCCTAACAGTTTGTGGGCACCGTTATAGTGCATCTAATGTATTTGTGTAGTGTTGTAGTTTCTTCGCTGGCATGCATCTAAAAAAAATACATGTTTTTTGTCCCACCAAGATTGACATGCTTAAATCGCCACTGTCTGTCATAACAACCCGACTTTAGGGCGTTTGTAAATTCCTCAGTTATTCTGCGCTCTGCCACTGTCAAACTAGAGTACTCTGAAAGCGGAGTAGATTGCCAGGGTGAATTTACTATCACACCCATATCACACCCATTGTCTGGTGAAAGGATAAATATAATGAATATCCTGATTTTAAAATAATGGTTTTTAATGAAAACGTGTTGTGAAGACTGTTGTCATTGTATAGAAACCAGGGTTTGGCCCCCAAGACGGGGTTCTTCTCATCAGCTATCCAGACCAGAGACATCTCCTCCCTGGTACCTCATAGTACACAAACACCAACTCAATCTATGGTATGCAGGCTGTAGGTTTTATCACCAAGCCATCATAAATCAATTGCCAGTGCCCCAACTCAGTCCACACAGACACAGATGAGAGAGTACTGAGAAACCTTATTCGATGCATAAACAAACAGTATAACAATATAATGTTGTAATTTTCTACCATAAACCCTAAGGGAGTTATTACACGATAATCCCTGGATTCTCATCCCTTATTACTTAACTATAACATTGAATGGAATGATGGGTGTCATAACCATGTCATAAGCCATTATAGTGTGCACAGACTCCTTAAGTAGACTGATATTAATTTGAGATGTTATAAAGCAGTTATGAATGTGCTTAGTACTGCAGAGTTGATAGTATCACAGAAACATTCAGGTCCTCCAAGAAATATGGGCAAATTGGAGCATAGACAGAGATGCTTATGTATATATATATTTAAGATGACAAACTACTGAGTTGTACAAGCAGAACCACTTACAGATATAAAAAAAAACGACATTATATTATTATAATAACATGCCAAAAAGCAATTTTGAAACTAAATGGAAACAAATATAATTTTGCCACAAAATCACAACAGGATTTGTGAAAGCTGTGAAGGAAGATGTGCAGTCTACAGTAACAATGAGCGCCTGTTAATGCATGTGTTAATTACAGTAATTTACCGTGTTAATTACAGTAATTTACCGTACCTCATTCTTGGAGTGGAAACGTTGTTTGCCGTAACATCATGCTCAATAAAGATCCATTATGTGGCTTAAATTGATGGTTATGTCACAGTTATTTTGTTCACATTTATTCATCCTTTTATAGAGCATGAAATACGGTTCTAGATGATTTGTGACCCATTTATGTAGTGCTTATGAAGCCTATATGAATGCTTTATGAAGCCTTCATAAGATGCACTTGAAATAAACCGGGACCATAATATGTCAAACGAGTCTTATATCGACATAACCTGAAAGTCATAACCTGAAACTCAGCAAGGAAGAAGCCACTGCTCCAAAACCGCCATAAAGCCAGACTACGGTTTGCAACTGCACATGGGGACAAAGATCGTACTTTTTGGAAAATGTCCTCTGGTCTGATGAAACAAAAATATAATGTTTTTTGCCATAATGACCATCGTTATGTTTGGAGGAAAAGGGGGGAGGCTTGCAAGCCGAAGAGCACCATCCCAACCGTGAAGCACAGGGGTGGCAGCATCATGTTGTGGGGGTGCTTTGCTGCAGGAGGGACTGGTGCACTTCACAAAATAGATGGCATCATAAGGATGGAAAACAATGTGACTATATTGAAGCAACATCTCAAGACATCAGTCAGGAAGTTAAAGCTTGGTCGCAAATGGATCTTCCAAATGGACAATGACCCCAGGCATACTTCCAAAGTTGTGGCAAAATGGCTTAAGGACAACAAAATCAAGGTATTGGAGTGGCCATCACAAAGCCCTGACCTCAATCCTATAGAAAATTTGTGGGAAGAACTGAAAAAGCATGTGCAAGCAAGGAGGCCTACAAACCTGGCTCAGTTACACCAGCTCTGTCAGGAGGAATGGGCCAAAATTCACCCAACTTATTGTGGGAAGCTTGTGGAAGGCTACCCGAAACGTTTGACCCTTGTCAAACAATTTAAAGGCAATGCTACCAAATACTAATTGAGTGTATGTAAGCTTCTGACCCACTGGGAATGTGATGAAAGAAATAAAAGCTGAAATAAATTATTCTCTCTACTATTATTCTGGCATTTCACATTCTTAAAATAAAGTGGTGATCCGAACTGACCTAAAACAGGGAAATTTTACCAGGATTAAATGTCAGGGATATTGACTATTAAAGCCTCTTATAAAGTTGGTTTTGTAGCATAAACTGGGAATTTCATATTTTTGACTTATATTATGATTGTCTGTCTGTTTCTTTCATATCTGCAAAGTAGTTTAAACTCTGTCAGTTCCACTCTTAAGTGCATTATTTTTTAAGTGTAAAGTTGTTTTACGTGTAATTAAGTGTGCACTCGTCTAATGTGAATTCATGTTTTGTTGTCAATGTTTAACTTCCTGATCTATTGAAATTAGATTATTGAACAAAAAAAATATATTTTTTGGGGGGGAGAGTAAAGGAAGTGCCAGAACTAAAAGACAATAACTTTTGTCCGTTTCTCTTTATTACTTCAGGCCGACTCAGGTCAAGTCTGAGGCCGGTAACATCAACAGTGAGGACAGACCCAGCCTGCCTCTCTTCTTCCACACTGAGTCCAAACCTACAGTCACTGGGTCCTGATTGTGACAGTGGAGCCCAGTTTGCACTGCAGGATCCAGAGATGGCATCAGTGAAGCTGGAAGACTGCAGTCAAACACTGGAGCTGAACGTCAACATTAAAGATGAAGAAGAGGAGGAGAAGATTGGGACATCTGTTTCTCATGGTGAGCACAGATTCTAACTATAAGTTCCCTTCATAAGTTAGACCTCCATAAGTTGTGACCCAGTCTGTTGCTATTGTGAATTCTGTCATTCTGACATCACATCCCTGAAGAACACCAGACTGCACAAAACCTGTGTTATTCATTCCAACTTCCCACTGTGTATGAAAAGTTGCAGTAGAACTGTTTCATGATGAACTGTTTCAATGAGGAGGTGGATGTTATTTCATTCTGAGACTTGCATGGTTTGACACCAGTATTGTCAGCATTTGTTTTATTCACTGGGTTATCTGGAGTGTTCAGAGAGTAGACTAAAGAAGTGAAGTAGACAAACTGACAGTGTTTTAAAGTTCTATGAAATGAGTGTGTAGTTACTAACCCTTGTGATAGTGAGTGGAGGATGATATGAAATGAGTCTGTGTAGTTAGTAACCCTTGTGATAGTGAGAGGAGGATGATATGAAATGAGTCTGTGTAGTTACTAACCCTTGTGATAGTGAGAGGAGGATGATATGAAATGAGTCTGTGTAGTTACTAACCCTTGTGATAGTGAGAGGAGGATGATATGAAATGAGTCTGTGTAGTTACTAACCCTTGTGATAGTGAGTGGAGGATGATATGAAATGAGTCTGTGTAGTTACTAACCCTTGTGATAGTGAGAGGAGGATGATATGAAATGAGTCTGTAGTTACTAACCCTTGTGATAGTGAGTGGAGGATGATATGAAATGAGTCTGTGTAGTTACTAACCCTTGTGATAGTGAGAGGAGGATGATATGAAATGAGTCTGTGTAGTTACTAACCCTTGTGATAGTGAGAGGAGGATGATATGAAATGAGTCTGTGTAGTTTCTAACCCTTGTGATAGTGAGAGGATGATATGAAATGAGTCTGTGTAGTTACTAACCCTTGTGATAGTGAGTGGAGGATGATATAGGTCTGAATTTTCACTCTTTTTTGCAATCAGCTGTTGTCCACTTTTAGAATAATTGTATTCCCCTTTTGTATTGTACAGTATAGAGCCTTCAGAAAGTATTCATACCCCTTGACTTATTCCACATTTTATGTTACAGCCTAAATTAAAAATAGATTTTTGAGCCATCTACACACAATACCCCATGTGGCTCTCAATGAATCATCTGAGTGTGAATTTGTCAACCAGCCATGACCAGCCATCATTATCGTAGAGCACTCAATCGATTCACTTTATATGTGTGTGTTGTATTGACCTGCTCCCTTATTAATAAGTGATTTAAAGATTTAGTTTAAGTGTAACTCTGACTTGTGTGATATGTTTTGTACTCCTCATTTGATAGTAAAGAAATTAACCACCACAGTATTCACACCCCTGAGTAAATACTTTGAAGAAGCACCTTTGGCAGTGATTACAGCTGTGAATTTTTCTGGGTAAATCTCTAAGAGCTTTGCACACCTGGATTGTACAATATTTGCACATTTATTCTGGAAAAAAGTCTTCAAGCTCTATCAAGTTGATTGTTGATCATTGCTAGACAGACATTTTCAAGTCTTGCCATAGATTTTCAAGATGATTTAAGTCAAAACTGTAACTAGGCCACTCTGGAACATTAAATGTCTTGGTAAGCAACTCCAGTGTATATTTGGCCTTGTGTTTTAGGTTATTGTCCTTCTGAAAGGTGAAAGTGTTTGTTGGAAAGCAGACTGAACCAGGTTTTCCTCTGGGATTTTGCCGGTGCTTAGTTCTATTCCGTTTCTTTTTATCAACAAACAAAAAACGTCCAAGTCCTTGCCGATGACAAGCATACCCATAACATGATGCAGCCACTTCCATGTATAGAGTGGTACTCTATGATATGTTGTGTTGGATTGGCCCCAATCATAACGCTTTGTATTCAGGATTTTATGTTAATTATTTTTGCCACATTTTTTGCAGTTTTACTTTAGTGCCTTAATTCAAACAGGATGCATGTTTTGGAATATTTGTTATTCTGTACAGTTTTCCTTCTTTTCACTCTGTTATTGATGTTAGTATTGTGGAGTAACTACAATGTTGTTGATCCATCCTCCGTCTAACTGTTTTAAAGTCACCATTGGCCTCATGGTGAAATCCCTGAGCAGTTTCCCTCCTCTCCGGCAACTGAGTTAGGAAAGACGCCTGTATCTTTGTAGTGACTGGGTGTATTGATACACCATCCAAAGTGTAATTAATATCTTCACCATGCTCAAAGGGATATTCAATGTCTGTTTTATTTTGTATTTTTTTGACATTATGTGGTACTCCACTGGCGTTATGGGATGCTCCACTAGCGTTATGGGGTACTCCACTGGCGTTATGGGATGCTCCACTAGCGTTATGGGGTACTCCGCTGGCGTTATGGGGTTCTCCGCTGGCGTTATGGGCTACTTCACTGGCGTTATGGGCTATTCCACTGGCATTATGGGTAGAGGTCGACCAACTATGATTTTTCAACGCCGATACCGATTATTGGAGGACCAAAAAAAGCCGATACTGATTAATCGGACGATTTTATATATATATAAAAAAAATTACGTTAAAAACCTCTTACATCTAGACGTTCCGCTAGCGGAACACCTGCTCCAATATCCAATGATGGGCGTGGCGCGAAATACAAACTCCTCTAAAATCCGAAAACTTCAATTTTTCAAACATATGACTATTTTACACCATTTTAAAGACAAGACTCTCCTTTATCTAACCACACTGTCCGATTTCAAAAAGGCTTTACAGCGAAAGCAAAACATTAGATTATGTCAGCAGAGTACCCAGCCAGAAATAATCACACACCCATTTTTCAAGCTAGCATATAATGTCACAAAAAACAAAACCACAGCTAAATGCAGCACTAACCTTTGATCTTCATCAGATGACAACCCTAGGACATTATGTTATACAATACATGCATGTTTTGTTGAATCAAGTTCATATTTATATCAAAAACCAGCTTTTTACATTAGCATGTGACGTTCAGAACTAGCATACCCCCCACAAACTTCCGGTGAATTTACTAAATTACTCACGATAAACGTTCACAAAAAACGTAACAATTATTTTAAGAATTATAGATACAGAACTCCTCTATGCACTCGCCATGTCCGATTTTAAAATAGCTTTTCGGTGAAAGCACATTTTGCAATATTCTGACTAGATAGCCCAGCCATCACGAGCTAGCCGATTTAGACACCCACCAAGTTTAGCACTCACCAAAGTCAGATTTACTATAAGAAAAATGTTATTACCTTTGCTGTCTTCGTCAGAATGCACTCCCAGGACTTCTACTTCAATAACAAATGTTGGTTTGGTTCAAAATAATCCATAGTTATATCCAAATAGCGGCGTTTTGTTCGTTCGTTCAAGACACTATCCGAATGGTAAAGAAGGGTTACGCGCACGACGCATTTCTTGACCAAAAAATTCTAAATATTCCATTACCGTACTTCGAAGCATGTCAACCGCTGTTTAAAATCAATTTTTATGCTATTTTTCTCGTAAAAAAGCGATAATATTCCGACCGGGAGTTGTTGTATCCGTTCAAAGACGAAAGAATAAAAACATGGTGTCGTCTCATGCACGAGCCTCAGTCCCATTGTCCGCTGATAGACCACTTAGCAAATGCGCTAATGCTTTTCAGCCAGGGCCTGGAATTACGTCATTCAGCTTTTTCCCGGGTTCTGAGAGCCTATGGGAGCCGTAGGAAGTGTCACGTCATGCCAGAGATCCCCTGTTTTGGTTAGAGATGATCACGAAGGACAAGATATGGTCAGAGAGGGCACTTCCTGTTTGGAATCTTCTCAGGTTTTGGCCTGCCAAGTGAGTTCTGTTATACTCACAGACACCATTCAAACAGTTTTAGAAACTTTGGAGTGTTTTCTATCCAAAGCTAATAATTATATGCATATTCTAGTTTCTGAGCAGGAGTAATAATCAGATTAAATCGGGTACGTTTTTTTATCCGGCCGTGAAAATACTGCCCCCTAGCCATAAGAGGTTAAACTTTTTTTTTTCATTTTTTTTAAATAACAAATAATAATTAAAAAACAAAATAAAAACATTATGTATTAGTAATAATGACAATTACAACAATACTGAATGAACACTTATTTTAACTTAATATAATACATCAATAAAATCAATTTAGTCTCAAATAAATAATGAAACATGTTCAATTTGGTTTAAATATTGCAAAAACAAAGTGTTGGAGAAGAAAGTAAAAGTGCAATGTGTGCCATGTAAAAAAGCTAATATTTAAGTTCCTTGCTCAGAACATGAGAACATATGAATGCTGGTGGTTCATTTTAACGAGTCTTCAATATTCCCAGGTAAGAAGTTTTAGGTTGTAGTTATTATAGGAATTATAGGACTATTTCTCTCTATACGATTTGTATTTCATATACCTTTGACTATTGGATGTTCTTGTAGGCAGTTTAGTATTGCCAGTGTAACAGTATAGCTTCCGTCCCTCTCCTTGCTCCTACCTGGGCTTGAACCAGGAACACATCAACAACAGCCACCCTCGAAGCAGCGTTACCCATGCAGAGCAAGGGGAACAAATTCTCCAAGTCTCAGAGCGAGTGACATTTGAAACGCTATTAACGCGCACCCCGCTAACTAGCTAGCCATTTCACATCGGTTACACCAGCCTAATCTCGGGAGTTGATAGGCTTGAAGTCATAAACAGCGCAATACTTCAAGCATTGCGAAAAGCTGCTGGCAAAACGCACGAAAGTGCTGTTTGAATGAATGCTTACGAGCCTGCTGGTGCCTACCATCATCGCTCAGTCAGACTGCTCTATCAAATCATAGACTTAATTATAACATAATAACACACAGAAATACAAGCCTTAGGTCATTAATATGGTCGAATCCGGAAACTATCATCTCAAAAACAAAACGTTTATTCTTTCAGTGAAATACAGAACTGTTCCATATTTTATCTAAAGGGTGGCATCCATAAGTCTAAATATTCCTGTTACATTGCACAACCTTCAATGTTATGTCATAATTATGTAAAATTCTGCCAAATTAGTTTGCAACGAGCCAGGCGGCCCAAACTGTTGTATATACCCTGACTCTGCGTGCAATGAACGCAAGAGAAGTGACACAATTTCACCTGGTTAATATTGCCTGCTAACCTGGATTTCTTTTAGCTAAATATGCAGGTTTAAAAATATATACTTCTCTGTATTGATTTTAAGAAAGGCATTGATGTTTATGGTTAGGTACAGTCGTGCAACGATTGTGCTTTTTTCGCAAATGCGCTTTTGTTTGGCGAAGTCGGCTGTCTTTGTTAGGAAGAAATAGTCTTCACAGTTCGCAACGAGCCAGGCGGCCCAAACTGCTGCATATACCCTGACTCTGTTGCAAGAGAAGTGACACAATTTTCCTAGTTAGAAGAAATTCATGTTAGCAGGCAATATTAACTAAATATGCAGGTTTAAAAATATATACTTGTGTATTTATTTTAAGAAAGGCATTGATGTTTATGGTTAGGTACACGTTGGAGCAACGACAGTCCTTTTTCACAATTGCGCACCGCATCGATTATATGCAACACAGGACACGCTAGATAAACTAGTAATATCGTCAACCATGTGTAGTTAACTAGTGATTAGGATTGATTGATTGTTTTTTATAAGATAAGTTTAATGCTAGCTAGCAACTTGATTGTATGTTGTTTTACTCCATGTGTAACTCTGTGTTTTTGTATGTTGTCGAACTGCTTTGCTTTATCTTGGCCAGGTCGCAATTGTAAATGAGAACTTGTTCTCAACTTGCCTACCTGGTTAAATAAAGGTGAAATAAAATAAATAAAAACTTACCTTGGCTTCTTACTGCATTCGCGTAACAGGCAGGCTCCTCGTGGAGTGCAATGTAAGGCAGGTGTTTAGAGCGTTGGACTAGTTAACCGTAAGGTTGCAAGATTGAATCCCCGAGGTGACAAGGTAAAAATCTGTCGTTCTGCCCCTGAACAAGGCAGTTAACCCACCGTTCCTAGGCCGTCATTGAAAATAAGAATGTGTTCTTAACTGACTTGCCTAGTTAAATAAAAGTGTAAAAAAATAATACGAATAATTAGCCAAATCGGTGTCCAAAAATACCGATGTCCGATTGTTATGAAAACTTGAAATCGGCCCTAATTAATCGGCCATTCCGATTAATCGGTCGACCTCTAATCCATGCCCTTGTATGTGTGTGATATTGTGTGTAGGCCAATGACTCAATTTAATCTATTTTAAATTCAGGCTGAAACATAACAAAATGTAGAAAAAATCAAGGGGTGTGAATACTTTCTAAATGCAATGTATATGAAGTCATATGTATATCTCACTGACTGGTTCTTCTGATGTTGTTCACACAGTAGACCATGTTGAGAAATTCTCTACATCCAGAGAGCAACAGCAGGAAGATCACAGAGCTAAGAGTTCTCACCACCTCCCACATTGTGAGATTTTCCCATTTCTATCAAAGCTAAAAATACACCTAAAAATACACACAGGAGAGAATCTGAATTCCTGTACTGACTGTGAGAAGAGCTTCACAACATCAAGGGCTTTGACAGTTCATCAGAGAGTGCACACAGGAGTGAAGCCTTACTTCTGCTCTGACTGTGGGAAGAGATTCACAACATCACAAGCTCTGACAATTCATCAGAGAGCGCACACTGGAGAGAAGCCTTACTCCTGCTCTGACTGTGGGAAGAGTTTCTCCCGATTGGATAAGTTAAAAAGTCACCAACTAATACACAGAGAGAAGCCATTCTCCTGCTCTGACTGTGGTAAATGCTTCAAAACATCAACTGAGGTAAAAGTTCATCAGAGAACACACACAGGAGAGAAGCCTTACTTCTGCTCTGCCTGTGGAAAGAGTTTCTCCCGATTGGATACCTTAAAAGTCCATGAACGTGTACATACAGGAGTGAAGCCATACTCTTGCTCTGACTGCGGAAAATACTTCACCACAACATCTGATCTAACAGTTCATCAGAGGACACACACAGGAGAGAAGCCTTACTTCTGCTCTGACTGTGGTAAATGCTTCAAAACATCAACTGAGGTAAAAGTTCATCAGAGAACACACACAGGAGAGAAGCCTTACTTCTGCTATGCCTGTGGAAAGAGTTTCTCCCGATTGGATGCCTTAAAAGTACATGAACGTGTACATACAGGAGTGAAGCCATACTCTTGCTCTAACTGCGGAAAATGCTTCACCACAACATCTGATGTAACAGTTCATCAGAGAACACACACAGGAGAGAAGCCTTACTCCTGCTCTGACTGTGGTAAATGCTTCAAAACATCGACTGAGTTAAAAGTTCATCAGAGAACACACACAGGAGTGAAGCCTTACTTCTGCTCTGACTGTGGGAAGAGATTCACAACATCACAATGTCTGACAATTCATCAGAGAGTGCACACTGGAGAGAAGCCTTTCTCCTGCTCTGACTGTGGGAAGAGTTTCTCCCGATTGGATAAGTTAAAAAATCACCAACTAATACACAGAGAGAAGCCATTCTCCTGCTCTGACTGTGGTAAATGCTTCAAAACATCAACTGAGGTAAAAGTTCATCAGAGAACACACACAGGAGTGAAACCTTACTTCTGTTCTGACTGTGGGAAGAGATTCACAACATCACAAGCTCTGACAATTCATCAGAGAGTTCACACTGGAGAGAAGCCTTACTCCTGCTCTGACTGTGGGAAGAGTTTCTCCCGATTGGATAAGTTAAAAAGTCACCAAATAATACACAGAGAGAAGCCATTCTCCTGCTCTGACTGCGGTAAGTGCTTCAAAACATCAACTGAGCTAACAGTTCATCAGAGAACACACATAGGAGAGAAGCCTTACTTCTGCTCTGACTATGGAAAGAGTTTTTCCCAATTGGAAAAGTTAAAATGTCACCAGCGAATACATATTGACAAAGTCTCACTTCTGCTCTGATTGTGGGAATAGTTTCACCCGATTGGATACCTTAAAATGTCACCAGCGTATACATGCAGGAGAGAAGCCTTTCTCCTGCTCTGATTGTGGAAATAGTTTTTCTGATCAGAGCAGCTTAACAACACACCAATGTATACATACAGGAGAGAAGCCTCATCAGTTCTCTCAGACAAGCTAAGATTAAAGTCACCATCACTTCCTTCTCATCTCATAAAGGAAGTGGTAACAGTGAATTTGATAACGTTTAAGAAAGAGTAAAACACTATTGGGATCCTATTGTTTCTCACTGTAAGAGAACTGTGCAGAGGAAAGAGCGTGTTATAGAATGTTAGCCTCTCGTTAATTTACTGATCAGTGAGCACCTTGTCAGTTTTTTGTTGTGTTTTGTTAGCTTTTACTCTAAAGATATTGAGAGTACCTTGGATTTGCCCTTAGGGTTGAATATCCTACGAGGCTTCTTACTTTGAAACAATGTAGTCTGACTGTTGACTGTGTGCTACTCTGTGGGAATGAGTTAGTAGACACAACATGTATCAGATAGAGATGATGTGATGATCAGTTTTCTGTGGGAATGAGTTTGTAGACACAACATGTATCAGATAGAGATGATGTGATGATCAGTTTTCTGTGGGAATGAGTTAGTAGACACAACATGTATCAGATAGAGATGATGTGATGATCAGTTTTCTGTGGGAATGAGTTAGTAGACACAACATGTATCAGATAGAGATGGTGTGATGATCAGTTTTCTGTGGGAATGAGTTAGTAGACACATGTATCAGATAGAGATGATGTGATGATCAGTTTTCTGTGGGAATGAGTTAGTAGACACAACATGTATCAGATAGAGATGGTGTGATGATCAGTTTTCTGTGGGAATGAGTTAGTAGACACAACATGTATCAGATAGAGATGATGTGATGATCAGTTTTCACTATTTAGTTTGGTTGTTTTTTGTTTTTTACTACTAAGCTACTTTTGTTTGGTGATATACATACTTTGAAACGATAAACATGTTTATTAAATTGTCTTAAATAGATTTATTATTTTCGTCATTTATGAATGTATTTGGATGTCTGCTTTGAACTTAATTGATGTGCGAATTAAAAATACATATTCTACTTGAGTTTGTGCTGGTCAAACTTTGGATTATCTATACAGACAATGCAATGTTTTTTGTTTACTTGATGTTATTCAAACTAATATAAATGTCTATGTATCTATCTTCTCAATACATGTCACTACACCTTTACATGCCAATTAGCTAGCCCCCAGTATGTTGTACAATACTTACAAATAGTTTTGCAGTATAAAGGACATGTTTTCATATTTAAATAAAAGTTAAATAAAATAACATTTATTTTGTCAATGTATAATTGTAATGTGTTTTCTAGGGTGCCAACGTCCAGGGAAAATATTAATACCACAATTCAAGTATGACCCACTTACTTTTGGGGAATGGAACCAGAGAGGAAGCTTGTGTTACCCTTTCCGTGCCTCATTATTCAGTGTGGAAGAGCTGCGAACTCACCTGTGATGGCCCACATCTTCCACAACCTTCCCTATTGTGTTAGTAAACACCACAGCATTTTAGGAAGCCATTGTTCAAAATGTGTTCATACACACAGTCACAATGGGAGGGGGTGTGGCATCCACAGGGGAGGACCAGGTGGTTGAGCTCAGACTTCTATTTAGGACTGGGATCCTATCCAGAGTTTCCAGATTGACAGTGAGAACAAATCCAGCCTGCCTCTTTCCATCCACACTGAGTCCAAACCTACAGTCTAGTGATGGCATTCCGACTCTTTTGGCTCCCAAACAGCTCTTTAAAAAAAGTGTGTTTTGTATTTTTTCAAGCCAAACAGTTTGCGATAGTTTGACTATGATTGGTGTTAAAACAATTCTAATTAAATGATTTAATGAAATCATGTATTTAAAAATGCATTGGTTTGTTATTAAAAAGAATGCTATTAAACATTTGCATTTAAAGTATAACTTTTTAATGTATTTAAACAAAGTGCATATAAATCTAATCAAAACGAATACAATCTGAACAGCATAATATAATATTATACCATGTCAAAGAAAAATAACAATTTGCAAAACTGCAGCATCCCACTTAAAACACTAAACTGGTCCCTCTTTTCTCTCCTCTTTATTGCCATGTTGCATTTCTGAATGCAAATCTCTCATAACCAGCAGCACACAGCAATGCTGACCATATTTTGCTTTTATGAGAGATTTGCATTTAGAAATGCAAGCTGCCTCACTTTCAAGGGGCTGATGCTGTTTCTTCTCTCAGTAATTATTTGTCCCGTTTTCAAGAAGACCCTCTGAGGTAACGGATGTGGCCACTATGCAGTCTCCCTGTCATGACTTTAGTAAGCCGTGGGTAGACATTTACATTTTAGTCATTTAGCAGACACTCTTATCCAGAGTGACTTACAGTAGTGAATGCATACATTTCATACATTCTTTTTCCCGTACTGGTCCCCTGTGGGAATCGAACCCACAACCCTGGTGTTGCAAACACCATGCTCTACCAACTGAGCCACAAGGGACCTACAAAGGCCTTGTTCTTCCACCAGCTCAGAGGATCTGCAGATCTTTCAGAACAAATGTGTGTGTGCTTGAGCATTTAGGCCAATATTATTGTATTTATTTTTTTCATTCTTTGAATTAGTTAATTCTATTCATTTAAATCTTTTGATTATTCATATCTTCATTTTTGTATATTTTTATAAATAGATTTGGCTCTTCTGATATGCGAGCCGGCTCCCAACGTTCACCTACAAGAGCCGGTTCTTAGAGCCGACTCGTTCACGAACAACCCATCACTACTACAGTCACTGGTTTCTGATTGTGACTGGAGCCCAGCACTTCTACTTCCTGTGGCTATGGTAATGATTATAATGTTTCCTCATGAGCATAGCAGGTATCCATGGTAGTGTTTTATGTTATGTTGTCAGCATAGCAGGTATCCATGGTAGTGTTTATGTTATGTTGTCAGCATAGCAGGTATCCATGGTAGTGTTTATGTTATGTCGTCAGCATAGCAGGTATCCATGGTAGTGTTTATGTTATGTTGTCAGCATAGCAGGTATCCATGGTAGTGTTTATGTTATGTTGTCAGCATAGCAGGTATCCATGGTAGTGTTTATGTTATGCTGTCAGCATAGCAGGTATCCATGGTAGTGTTTATGTTATGTTGTCAGCATAGCAGGTATCCATGGTAGTGTTTATGTTATGTTGTCAGCATAGCAGGTATCCATGGTAGTGTTTATGTTATGTTGTCAGCATAGCAGGTATCCATGGTAGTGTTTTTGTTATGTTGTCAGCATAGCAGGTATCCATGGTAGTGTTTATGTTATGTTGTCAGCATAGCAGGTATCCATGGTAGTGTTTATGTTATGTTGTCAGCATAGCAGGTATTCATGGTAGTGTTTATGTTATGTTGCAGCATATCAGGTATCCATGGTAGTGTTTTTGTTATGTTGTCAGCATAGCAGGTATCCATGGTAGTGTTTATGTTATGTTGTCAGCATAGCAGGTATCCATGGTAGTGTTTATGTTATGTCGTCAGCATAGCAGGTATCCATGGTAGTGTTTATGTTATGTTGTCAGCATAGCAGGTATCCATGGTAGTGTTTATGTTATGTTGGCAGCATAACAGGTATTTAATATTAACGACATACCCCATACCCCATCCTACCATACCCCGTTCAAAGGCACATCGTGAGATGGTTAGAGTTGTCAACAAAGCGGCTTGACAGAAACATGTCTCCACGTTTTCGAACCACGGGTGTGGTGAGAACTCAA
This sequence comes from Salmo trutta, assembly GCF_901001165.1. Taxonomy (NCBI): domain Eukaryota; kingdom Metazoa; phylum Chordata; class Actinopteri; order Salmoniformes; family Salmonidae; genus Salmo; species Salmo trutta. The sequence goes on along the minus strand of NC_042995.1, from coordinate 10,842,538 downwards.
TCTGTTGGAATAAGGTGATAAGAGCGTTTTATTTCAGAGAGCGTTCCGTAAGCCACGCCCCAGTGGGCAGAGCTAGGCACGTTGGACTGGGACACGTTTTAATATAATAAAGCCTCTCATTTTACAATGGATCAGCCTTGGTTCTGTGTAGCCTAGTTATGCTAATACATTTCAGACCAGTGCATTGAAGTTAATTTCGTCTTTGACTTAATCAGTGAAATATCTTTGAGTAGTAAGCAGGGAAACAACGAGTCCCAGACAGTTCAATAGAACATTCCAGAGGAGGGCATCGTTTACTAGGCTACATCACTTATTAGGATCATCTAATACCACCAGTGTTTGGAATACATTGAGTTCGTTGACCAAACAGACCGTGGAAAGCCTTTTCACACTGAGATTTATTTGTCAAAGGTCCATGGTGGGTCTATGTAAACTATGTGATTTAAATTGGAGACCGATTTTATAGCAGTGAATGTAATCTATTAATGTATTGTTCTAGTATTTCTAAGTAGCAACCATATCAGCCAGGGAAACTAAATGTTCTCACTTTATGATCGAACATTCACATTTTTCAGTGAAGTTGAAATCCTTCCTATTCAATGGGTAAGGTCCCTTGCCCACCAGACCATCCGGTGAGGCACCCAGACCCTGTGACCCAAAACCCTGACTCCTGCACATCCATCCCTGAATCCATTTGAATGCCTTGATGCCCTCCTCTTCGTTATCAGACAACACCCCATCCAACGACTGATCTGAGGACTGTTTTTAGCAGTGACGGAGTAACGCCCTTGGTCCTAACCACAGCTCCATAATTGCTGTCCGTCAACCTCCCTCCTCATGGTGTGCCTGTTGGTGTGCTGTCCAACTGTTGCCTACCGTTTAGCCTCCTGCTGCTCCACCGACAGCGCCATGCCAGCCAGGATGCCTGCATGCCCCAGGTGCCCTTGTTTTAACAATGTCCGGTACAGACAGGGATGACGTGGAGGGTAGCGATTGTTCTGGCTCAGGTTCAAGAAGACATTTCCTTCCACTGAACCTGCCACAGAGACTGTTCCTTACCCTCTGATGATCCTCCTCTGTGGGCTCTCGGGACAGAGGGTTGTCGTCTTCGGCCGGGTACAGGTCCTCCACTGACTGCACCTGGTTGGGCACGGCTGGCATCCGTACGGACGATATTGTGAACCGCCAAAATAGGCTGCATGGCTCCACTGATGAGCTCCACGGAGGCATTCACATGTGGTAGAGAGAACCCCCTAGTCACCTATAGAGACCTGCCAAGAGGATGGATGTTAAGTGACACATGCCTTTCAATGAATGACTTGGAACACCTTGAAATGCATTCGTTGTAAGACATGTGCCATATAAATTGTTTGATTTGATTGATGACATTACCGCTGTAGAATATTTAATAAACTGTAATTTTCAGGACAAGTGGTTTTTCCATGACCTTTTAATTGATAACTTGGGATTTTATCACTTGGCATCAATCATACAGTGGGAAGGATCCTATAGATTGTCATGACGTGGCCCTTTTTGGGTATAGCTAGTGCCCCCCCCCCTCTCTCCAACACCCAGGTTCTGTTATCTCAGGTCGTAAATACCTGGAGGAGACTCTCCCCCTGGCCATGCAGAAAGAGACACCTAGAGAGAACAAAGGATTTCACATGGCGAACTCCTAAATTCCCAAAAGGAGGATTTGATACAAAATGTCCACTTGTGAGAAGGTGGGAAAGGTCTGTGGTCACTTAAGGGACGAGTGTGTTTCATTTGTTGACCTCAGAGAGGACAGGAAACACACATGACTATATCTCTGAATATGTACATTTCTCAATTATGGGGTTTGCATCTAATTCTTGTATAAAATGAATGAGTAAAGATGAAAGATTTGTGAAATGATGTAAGGTGATGTTAAACCTTTAATGAAAGAGAATTGTATACCCTTTAAAGTTTAACCAAGTCATTGGAACACAGACATGATCTGGCGTCATGGAACAGCCCTTTTCAACTGTTACGAATAAAACCCTCTCCTGAGGATATCCTCTTCAGACCACAAAAACCTCAGTATAAGCTAAGGTTGTAATGGTTATTGAATTCCTAACCATACCACATGGAGCATTGGCTACACGGGTGGAAATGGTTCAACTCTGAGACTATCGATCCCAACAGAATAAGAGCAAATCTTAGATACTAATTACTAGTCTGCAGCTAGAAATGATGTCAAACTGGGATGCGAAGACCGACAACCGCCGAAACATCTATTTAATGAAAACATTTCTGAATAGTATTCTGAAGTATCCATTTTAACCACGCCTTCAGGGAGGCAGAAAAGAGAGACTGATGAACTGACTCTCCAACAGACAGACGGACGATGCCAGCAGAGATCACGACGACACACTGGGCGTAAATATAAATTGATTGCAATTATTCCCGAATGAGTGAGTGTTCATGTGCAAAGGATTAGCATTTCAATTAATATAAATATCAACTGTGTAGTGACTCCTTTTGTCTTTCCCGCCCTCTTCAGTCCACACCCACTTCCCTTTGTCCACCAAGCCGTCATATCGGCTTAGCCCACTAGGGAACCTCCCCTATCATTTCCTCCATATCTACTGTATTGTTTAGTTCGTTAGTAAATAAATGATTAAGACAATTGATGTATGGACGATTCATAGTAAAGGCTGGGTTCGTGCAGATAACCAACAATTTACGACATTTGGAATGAGACCTAATGTGAGGTAAAGAATAATTCATTAATTAGAAGACTAATTGATTAGATATTAAAATATCTGAAGAGTTATATTAGGAAAATTATAACTTTGTAATCTGAAGATTTTCCTTGGTGCCCCGACTTCCTTGTTAACTACATTTACATGATTAGTTTAATCACGTTTTAATAATTACAGAGAATTGATTTGATAAAATAACAGTCTTCACTTTAAAAAAACACAACTAGATGTCACGTCCTGACCATAGAAAGCTTTTATTTTATTTTCTATGGTAGAGTAGGTCAGGGCGTGACTGGGGGGTTGTTCTAGTTTATATTTTCTATGTGGGGTTCTAGGTTCATTTTTCTGTTTTGGTGATTTGTATGATTCCCAATTAGAGGCAGCTGGTTATCGTTGTCTCTAATTGGGGATCATACTTAAGTAGCATTTTTTCCACCTGTGGGTTATGGGATATTGTTTATGTTTTGAGTTAGTGCACGTAGCATCTCTGTAGTCACGGTTCGTTTATTCATTTATTGTTTGTTTTGTATTTTGGCTAAGTTTCACTTTCTAATAAAAGATGTGGAACGCTACTGGCGCTGCGCCTTGGTCCGACCATCATTACAACGACGAACGTGACACTAGATAAAGACTGTGAATGCATGTACCACTCTGAATAAATAAATACAGTGCCTTTTGAAGATTTGTGTCTGGTCATTAAACTACAAAACAGGCTGGATGTCTAAACTAAATCAGTTCTGAATGTCAATAGATTTAGATTCATTCTCATCAATGGCAACATTCTAGAACTGAGTTATCACTCATCGAAGTCCGGTATCCGGAGTAATCTGGTTAATGATTATATAGTTATGTGGCTCTTTCCTTGTAGAATGTTGACAGCTGTATAGAACATATTGTATTGCAAAGATGCTCAAACTTCACTTAAAGCTACACTAACCAGACACAAAATAATCTTTATCCCTTATGCTGGGCCTGACCAAACCGGTAAATTGTCACTTACATGGCCAGACTTTTAGTGGTCTTTTCCTCTTCCAATGCTCTTATGCTAATCCTTGAAAAATGCCATAAGGTCTGAAATAGACACCAACGTTGACATACTATACAAACAATTACCTAGCCTAAGTAAAACAACGATGTTTGATCTACTGCTCTGCTAACTAGCTAGCTAACGTGTAGCCAGTGAGCAGCTAAAACAGAGAAAGGGGAAGTACATTCATGGATTGGACCCAGGAGGTCTCGCTGATCGCGGTGGTGAACGGTAGCTGACAGTGTCGGCTAGAGACTACCTGTGGGAGCTTCCTGCAGGAATTTGTATTCTTGCTGAGGATGAGTTTTAGTAAGGTTGGATTTCTTGCGTTTATAGTCATTGTGATCAATTGTACTGCACTGATGGAGTGGAAATCACATGAAATAGATGTGGTAGTTGCAGCAGCAGATACATATTTGGGTGTGAGAGATTTTAGTGCAGAAGAAGTTGAGGGAAGTGGTTCCATCCTCCAAAGCAGATGGCCTGGTGTAGGATTGTTTAGGGCCAAAGTAGTGGGATGGTTTGGTTAGTTTTTGGGGATAGTGTGTAGGTGCAGGATTAGATGGTGGAAATTAAGATTTTCCCATTCTCCTTTTCCCAGTTTTTTTTTTGTGACCTAAATTTGAAATCCGTACTCCAACCTGCGATAGGCAGCAACACGCAAGAGTGTCTATTCTGCAATACGCAATACGCAGTGTCTAGTCTGCAATACGCAATACGCAGTGTCTAGTCTGCCCAATATTTACACTGAGAAGATGTCTCCAAATATGTTTATGTAAACCAAGATAGACCACATGTTGTTTTCAATGGGAACAAATGAGTCATAGCAGAGCCAAGCACCCGCTAGTGATATCCTATTGGCGTGTTCTAGCAAACCTCTGAATATTTCCTTTAGGAAACCTCTACTCGGTGAAGCGCTTGTGTGCAATAACTCAATTTGCCTTTGGATTCCTAAGCAAACTTTGTCCACTCTGTTCATAACCGATTTTAGTTTGAGGAACAGAAAACTGTATTGAGATAAAATGTTTAATTGATGAGAAAATTTGCCGAATATCGGCCAAAATCCATCTCGTTCCATCTTCTCCCACTGTCTGCCAGTGGGCTTTCCTCTCACTGCCATATTTATACATCCAATGAAATATCTGTCGCATTGTTCTGTCTGTGATGTCGCATTTGCTCTGTTGCAGTGGTGGAACAGGAAGTTCCGGGAAGGCGCCAGAACTGTGTGGTGAAGACGATATATTTTATGTCCGTTTCACATGTATTACCACAGGTATGTAATAGTACGTTTAAACTTTGTAATATCGAAATAGCATGTCATAACGTGCTGGGTAACACATCCTTTATGGTATTATCACGTTTGGTAAAGGTTTTACGTGTTACTTTTGTGTCAAGCCGAGTGAGCTTAACTATTTTATAAGTCAAATAGCTAGAGACTTTGGGATTGGCAGAGTGAATGAACATCATTTAGTAAAGCTAATTTCATTTAAAAAATCTATTTATTTGTGATTTTTGAGTTCGTTAATGGTTTTGTGTAAAATTCACGGGATGGTAAAATGGCGGCTCCCCTTCTATCTACGTCAACTGCATTCAGTGCAGGCAGCCCCGGTCCACTTATTTTTTTTTTTACATGTGTAACAATATTCAGACATTCAGGTGTTTCCATCTTTATCAATAATTGTTCCTATCTTGTGAAAATGGGAAATACAATAGATTTTTTTGTGAGGTGAAATAATACATTGAAGACATGGTTATTCAGGAACATAGTAAATAGTGCTGCGTAAACTGCATGCATTATCAGAAGGATAGGGGTCAGGGGAACTACTGTTATGTGAAAATTATTAAAACGTTTTTTTTTACTTAAGCCAAGTCTGAGGCCGGTAACATCAATAGTGAGGACAAACCCAGCCTCCCTCTCTCCTTCCACACTGAGTATAAACCTACAGTCACTGGGTCCTGATTGTGACAGTGGAGCCCAGTTTGCACTGCAGGATCCAGAGATGGCATCAGTGAAGCTGGAAGACTGCAGTCAAACACTGGAGCTGAATGTCAACATTAAAGATGAAGAAGAGGAGGAGAAGATTGGGAAATCTGTTTATCATGGTAAGAGCAGATTCTATCTTCAGGTTGATTCTATAATTCTGACTCACACATCCCTGAAGAACTCCAGACTGTTGTTCGTTTCAACTTCATACTGTGCGTTGAATGTTGCTATAGAACTGTTTCAATGAGAAGGTAGATGTTAATTCATGCTAATGAGACCTGCATGGTTTGACACCAGTATTGTCAGCATGTGTTTTATTCACTGGGCTATCTGGAGTGTTCAGAGTAGACTTTTTTCATTTTTTTTCACCATTATTTAACCAGGTAGGCTAGTTGAGAACAAGTTCTCATTTACAACTGCGACCTGGCGCAGACTGAAGATGTGAAGTAGACAAACTGCCAGTGTTCTGAAGTTCTATGAAATGAGTCTGTGTAGTTGCCACGGTTGCTGTCAATTCCATTTGAATTCCATTCAATTCAGGAAATACACTCATTCAAATTTCAATTCTCTTCAATGCTTTTCGATCAGGAAAAGTTGGGGTAACACTTTACTGTAGGTGTCCTTAGTCATGTATTAATTAAGCATTTTATAACCCCTATATAACAACAGTAATGAGTAACGGCAAAAAAATCTTACGAAACTAGTTTATAATGGGTGTTTATAGATGACTGTTTATCCTGTTGTCATATGCGCTAATGTCTACTGTTAATAACAACTGCTATTACACAGTCTGCATGACAACTTATGTCCTATCCTATTACCTGCTACATAAGTGTCTTTATACCAGATGTTATAACGGGGTGTTATATCATTTACCAATCTCTTTGTCACATTATAAAATGGGTTGTTTGGATCCTGGATGCTGATTGGTTGATAGCAAGGAGTTATCACCACAATCCACGCATAATGCCTGTTAACAGTTCCATTAAATTTATCACATCCGCTGTCCCACTGCCCGGCCAGTCAATTTATAACCCTAATCTGCCCTGGAAAAAAGCGTCGCTGGACAATATTTCCCCATGCTACTAGCCTATCTGACCTGTGCAACATGTTGCATCTCCACTGTGCCATGCATATGAACGTGACAAGACTGACAGCTTCTCTGATCCAAGCAAATTCTTTCATCAGGATCATTCTAACGATATATCCAAAGAACTGGCAATAGAAACAAAGGTAGTAGCTAAAACAAATGATAATGCACATAGTTTGCTGTCATTTCAGCTGCTTGATGTACTAGCTAGCAAGCAAAGGAGAATATTAGCCTAGCTATCCCATAACTACACTACATGACCAGAAGTATGTGGACACCTGTTCGTCAAACCTCTCATTCCAAAATCATAGGCAATAATATGGAGTTGGTCTTCCCCTTTGCTGCTATCACAGCCTCCACTGTATTGGGAAGGCGTGGTAGAAATTCTATAGGAAGAGCGAGACTGTAGATTCTTCTAACAGCTTTATTATAATATTTGCAAAAATGAAGCAATCAACCATCACCAAGAATAGTTCAGAGTTGAAAGCTTAACAAACATAGTCGGGTCTCTGCTTTTTATGGAGAAGTACATCCTTTCTGTATACGTGGCAGTGAGCAGAGTGTGTAAAAGGTAATTAGTTGTCTGTGCAGACTGAAGATAGCACGAGGTTGATAGCCCGAGGGCTCAACCGTCTAACTGCATTCCCAACAGCAAACACTATAATGTGCTCATTTCTGAAGTTTCCTTACATGTGACTTCCTGTAGATAGTAAACCCACGGGATGTCACATGCTGCGGTCGCACCCAAACGGACCGTAGCTATACGCCCAGTCTTATGGCTGAGTCCCAAAAAGACAAGTTTGTATCAGGTTAGAAATAACACTAGCATATAACAAGAGACTATTCTTTAACCAGTAAAACACGGGATAGAATGACTAATTATGTCATTTTCCACAACAGAGGCTTTCCACTAGATGTTGGAACATTGCTGAGGGGACTTGCTTCCATTCAGCCATGAGCATTAGGGAGGTTGGGCACTGATGTTGGGCGATTAGGCCTTGCTCGCAGTCTGTGTTCCAATCCATCCCTAAGGTGTTCGATGGGGTTGAGGTCAGGGCTCTGCAGGCCAGGAAAGTTCTTCCACATCGATCTCGACAAACCATTTCTTTATGGACCCCTGCACGGGGGCATTGTCATACTGAAACAGGAAAGGGCCTTCCCCAAACTGTTGCCAAAAAGTTGGAAGCACAGAATCGTCTAGAATGTCATTGTATGCTGTAGTGTTAAGATTTCCCTTCACTGGAGCTACAAGGCTTAGGCTGAACCATGAAGAACAGCCCCATACCATTATTCCTCCTCCACCAAGCTTTACAGTTGGCACTACGCATTGGTGCATTTAGCATTCTCCTGGCTCCCGTTCTAAAATGGACACAGGAAAATCTCAAACCCAATATAAATACAATTTTAAAACCTGTTCCAAAAAGACCTAAAGGACATCCAATCAGAGTGAGGGAAGCAGCACAAAAGCAAGGAAGAGAGAGTTGGAGGCACAGAGCGAGACGTTTGTGAGCGTAGGGGTTGGTAATGTTATCTAGTTGCACCGTGATTGGCTCAGTGTTCTGTCACTCATGGGACACTACGTCACCGCAACATCTACAGGGAGAGCTGGAACATTTTAAGTCCCTTGGGTGCTGCCATAGTTACATTAGAAGTGCCCATCCAAGAAGGCTCATGGTCATTGGCCACAGATAAAATGGTGTCAAATCATGTTGTATGTAAAGTAGCATAGATTGGACTGATCATGTCAACATCATAATTTCAAAATCTTAGCTAGCAGTCATCGTCATGAATCAAGTCGACAATCTACTGGCAAAAAGTCTTCTATCCTTGTCATATGAAGAGAAATTATAGATAAAATGTCTTGGTGCTCATTGGACATAAACATTACATAACAAGCCGGAAATTTCAAATTCAACAAGGAGTGGTTTGGAAGCAAGCGTGTACAGGGACAATACTGTAAGAACGACCCATGTTTGGAATTATGTCGTTGTCAATTAAAAAAATGCTGCACAAATAGGCGGCGTATAGGCTACATCTGTCTCAGCGCGCTCATGTCTTAATGGAAATGACGGCTTGCCTCATACCACTTATCGTCATTTATGTCATAGTTTGTACATCAGTATTGTTATATTACTTATAAAGGTCTCTCATTAGTATCTTATTCATCATTTTAGGCAGTGTTAGAATGATGCATTTCATTGTTTTTATTACTTTGTGTGTTATAATTATCTCTGGTGCTTTTCTCAACGAGGAGGGTGGTAAGTTACAGACCCAATAACATTATATTATAGTATCCCCTCCTCGTAACCATGGTTGCCAGTGACAGTCTCTTGTTTAACAGACAGTTCAGTAATAGACTCATGTTATTCCAGTTCATATTGCGCGGGTTGTTTATAAGTGAATAAAGATTTAGTTTAAGTATAACTCTGACTTGTGTGATAAGTTTCTCTCCTCATTTGATAAAGAAATGAACCACTACATATGCTCAATAAACATTCATAATGTGGTTTAACTGTGTGACAAGCATCCATTTATTTGTTCACATTTATTCATCCTTTATAGAGCATGAAATACGGTTATAGATGATTTGTGACCTATTTATGTAGTGCAATGAAGCCTATATGAATGCTTTACGAAGCCTTCATAAGATGCACTTGAAATGAAGCGGGACCAAAATATGTACTTTCTACTACCATACATTTTCCCTGACAAAATGGTGCCATCTGGTTTGCTTAATATAAGGATTTTGATGTATAACATTAACTTTTACTTAATAACTTTCCCCACCACTGTACTTGAAGGTGCAATATGCTCTGCCATTTCCTGGTTGCTAAAATTCTAATAGTTTTCCTAATCTCAGTTTGTGACAAAACAAGCAGTCATTGTGTAGAGAATCATTGTACCATCTAAAGCGCTGTGAAATATATTTTGAAGCTGGTGTACAACCCGAAAGTAAAAGACGCAAAAACGAAACTTAAGAACGCGAAGCATAGAAGTAAATCAAATCAAATTGTATTGGTCACATACACATGGTTAGTGGATGTTATTGCGAGTGTAGTGAAATGCTTCCGCTTCTAGTTTCGACAGTGCAGTAATATCTAACAATTCCACAACAACTACCGAATACACACACATCTAAGTAAAATGGATGGAATAAGAATATAGGCATACAAATATATGGTTGAGCAATGACCGAGCGGCATAGGCGAGATGCAATAGATGGTATAAAATACAGGATATACATATGGGATGAGTAATGCAAGATATGTAAATATTATTAAAGTGATATTTATTAAAGTGACTAGTGATCCATTTATTAAAGTGGCAAATGATTTCAAGTCTGTAAGTAGGCAGCAGCCTCTCTGTGTTAGTGATTGCTGTTTAATAGTGATGGCCTTGAGATATAAGCTGTTTTTCAGTCTCTCTGTCCCAGCTTTGATGCACCTGTACTGACCTCGTTGTCTGGATGGTAGCGGGGTGAACAGGCAGTGGCTTAGGTGGTTGTTGTTCTTGATGATCTTTTTGGCCTTCCTGTGACATCGGGTGCTGTAGATGTGCAGGAGGGCAGGTAGTTTGCTCCCGTTGATGCGTTGTGCAGACCGCACCACCCTCTTGCGAGCCCTGCGGTTGCAGGTGGCGCAGTTGCCGTACCAGGCGGTGATACAGCCTGACACGATGCTCTCAATTGTGCATCTGTAAAAGTTTGTGAGGGTTTTAGGTGACAAGCCACATTTATTCAGCCTCCTAAGGTTGTAGAGGCGCTGTTGTGCCTTCTTCACCACACTGTCTGTGTGGGGGGACCATTTCAGTTTGTCCATGATGTGTACGCCGAGGAACTTAAAACTTTCCACCTTCTCCACTGCTGTCCCGTTGATGTGTATAGGGGGGTGCTCCCTCTGCTGTTTCCTGAAGTCCACGATCATCTCCTTTGTTTTGTTGACATAGAGTGAGAGGTTGTTTTCCTGACACCACACTCCGAGTGCCCTCACCTCCTCCCTATAGGCTGTGTCTCGTCATTGTTGGTGATTAAGCCTACTATTGTTGTGTCGTCTGCAAACTTGATGATTGAGTTGGAGGCGAGCATGGCCTAGCAGTCATGGGTGAACAGGGAGTACAGGAGGGGGCTGAGCACGCACCCTTGTCCCCAGTGTTGAGGATCAGCGAAGTGGAGAAGTTGTTTCCTACCTTCACCACCTGGTGGCAGCCCTTCAGGAAGTCCAGGACCCAATTGCACAGGGCGGGGTTGAGACCCAGGGCCCCAAGCTTAATGATGAGCTTGGAGGGTACTATGGTGTTGAATGCTGAGCTGTAGTCAATGAACAGCATTCTTACATAGGTATTCCTCTTGTCCAGATGGGATAGGGCAGTGTGCAGTGTGATGGCGATTGCATCATCTGTGGACCTGTTGGGGCGGTATGCAAATTGAAGTGGGTCTAGGGTGACAGGTAAGATGGAGGTGATACGAACCTTGACTAGTCTCTCAAAGCACTTCATGATGACAGAAGTGAGTGCTATGGGGCGATAGTCATTTTCTTCAGTTACCTTTGCCTTCTTAGGTACAGGAACAATGGTGGCCATCTTGAAGCATTTTGGGGACAGCAGACTGGGATAGGGAGAGATTGAATATGTCTGTAAACACACCAGCCAGCTGGTCTGCGCATGCTCTGAGGACGCTGCTAGGGATGTTGTCTGGGCCAGCAGCATTGCGAGGGTTAACGCGTTTAAACGTCTTACTCACGTCGGCCACGGAGAAGGAGAGCCTGCAGTCCTTGGTAGCGGCCGCGTCCGTGGCACTGTATTATCCTCAAAGCGGATAAAGAAGGTGTTTAGTTTGTCTGGAAGCGTGACGTCGGTGTCCATGATGTGGCTGGTTTTGTTTTTGTAGTCCGTGATTGCCTGTAGACCCTGCCACATACGTCTCGTGTCTGAGCCGTTGAATTGCGACTCCACCTTGTCCATATACCGACATTTCGCTGATTGCCTTGCAGAGGGAATAACTACACTGTTTTTATTCAGCCATATTCTCAGTCATCTTTCCATGGTTAAATGCGGTGGTTTGCGTTTTCAGTTTTGCGCGAATGCCGCCATCTATCCACGGTTTCTGATTAGGGAACGTATTAATAGTCACAGTGGGTACAATATCTCCAATGCACTTCCTTGTAAACTCACTCACCGAATCAGCGTATAAATCAATATTAATCTCTGAGGCTACCTGCAACATGTCCCAGTCTGCGTGATCAAACCAATCTTGAAGCGTGGATTCTGATTGGTCGGACAAGCAATGAATCCTGTTTGAGCGCACATAGAACAGATCTACCGCTTCTTAGACTTGCTTTCAATGAGAAGATCTATAAGATTTTGGTTAAGATTTTGTATGAAAGATACTTATAATTCACAGCAGTTTTCATTGTGTAGAGACCAGTGTCTGGCCCTACTGGCGCCATCTCTCTCTGGTACCGTATAGAACAGAAACATTAACTCATGCTCTGGAATGCTCTTTAGGTTTTATCACCAAAAAGACATCGTAAATCTCCTGTCAGTGTTATCTCCCAGAGGTCCACTTTCAGTTTCGAGAGAGAGAGACTATAAGCCCAGTAGTATGTCTTTCAAAGTAATGCTGCTGACAGTCACCAGTGAAAGGTAGCTTTGGATCCAGGATACAGTTCCTCTGTAACCTACAATGGATCCAGTAAACAGTTCCTCTGTAACCTACAATGGATCCAGTATACAGTTCCTGTGTAACCTACAATGGATCCAGTATACTGTTCCTCTGTAACCTACAATGGATCCAGTATACAGTTCCTCTATAACCTACAATGGATCCAGTATACTGTTCCTCTGTAACCTACAATGGATCCAGTATACAGTTCCTCTATAACCTACAATGGATCCAGCATACAGTGAGTTGTAGAGGAAGACATGGTGATCCAACCAGATACATGACACCAGACGGACCTGTTAAGTTCCTTGCTCAGAACGTGAGAACATATGAAAGCTGGTGGTTCAATATTCTCAGTTCTTTAATATTCCCCGTTAAGAAGTTTTAGGTTCTAGTTATAGGAATTATGACGCGTTGACTATTTCTCTCTATACCATTTGTATTTCATATACCTTTGACTATTGGATGTTCTAATAGGCACTTTAGTATTGACAGCTTAATCTCAGGACTTGATAGGCTTGAAGTCATAAACAGCGTGTGAATCAAGCATTGCTGAGCTGCTGGCAAACGCAGTAAAGTTTGAATGAATGCTTACGAGCATGTTGCCGCCTACCCCCGCTCAGTCAGACTGCTCTATCAAATATCATATCATAGACTTAATTATAATATAATAAACACAGAAATACGAGCCTATGGTCATTAATATGGTCAAATCCGGAAACTATCATTTCGAAAACAAAACGTTTATTCTTTCAGTGAAATACAGAACCGTTCTGTATTTTATCGAACGGGTGGCAACCCTAAGTATAAATATTTCTGTTACATTGCACAACCTTCAATGTTATGTCATAATTATGTAAAATTCTGGCTAATTAGTTCGCAACGAGCCAGGCGGCCCAAACTGTTGCATATACCCTGACTCTGCGTGCAATGAACCCAAGAGAAGCGACACAATTTCCATAGTTAATATTGCCTGCTAACATGAATTTATTTGAACTAAATATTCAGGTTTAAAAACATTGACTTCTGTGTATTGATTTTAAGAAAGGCATTGATGTTTATGGTTAGGTACATTCGTGCAACGATTGTGCTTTTTTTGCAAATGCGCTTTTGTTAAATCATCCCCCGTTTGGCGAAGTCGGCTGTGATTCGATAAGTTAACAGGCATCCCATTGATTATATGCAACGCAGGACAAGCTAGTTAACCTGGTAATATCATCAACCATGTGTAGTTAACTAGTGATTATGTTAAGATTGATTGTTTTTTATAAGATAAGTTTAATGCTAGCTAGCAACTTACCTTTGACCCTTGCTGCACTCGTGTAACAGGTGGTCTGCCTGCCACGCAGTTTCCTCATGGAATGCAATGTAATCGGCGGCCAAAAATGCCGATTCCGATTGTTATGATAACTTGAAATCGGCCCTAATTAATCGGCCATGCCGATTTAATCGTTCGGCCTCTAATTTAAAGTGTGCACTTGTCTAATGTGAATGAATGTTTTGTTATCAATGTTTAGCTACCTGATCTATTGTAATGAGATACTTGAACAACAAAAAATCTAATAGATTTTTTGAGAAAAAAAGAAAATAACTTTTGTGACCGTTTCTCTTTATTACTACAGGCCGACTCAGATCAAATCTGAGGCCGGTAACATCGACAGTGAGGACAAACCCAGCCTGCCTCTCTCCTTCCACACTGAGTCCAAACCTACAGTCACTGGGTCCTGATTGTGACAGTGGAGCCCAGTTTGCACTGCAGGATCCAGAGATGGCATCAGTGAAGCTGGAAGACTGCAGTCAAACACTGGAGCTGAATGTCAATATTAAAGATGAAGAAGAGGAGGAGAAGATTGGGAAATCTGTTTCTCATGGTAAGAGCAGGTTCTATCTAAGTTTGTTATTCATTCCAACTTCTCACTGTGTATGATAAGTTGCAGTAAAACTGTTTCATGGTGAACTGTATCAAAATCAAATTGTATTGGTCACATACACATGGTTAGGGGGAGGTGGATGTTATTTCATGCTACTGAGACTTGCATGGTTTGACACCAGTATTGCCAGCATTTGTTTTATTCACTGGGTTATCTGGAGTGATCAGAGAGTAGACTAAAGAAGTGAAGTAGACAAACTGCCAGTGTTTTAAAGTTCTATGAAATGAGTCTGTGTAGTTACTAACCCTTGTGATAGTGAGTGGAGGATGATATGAAATGAGTCTGTGTAGTTACTAACCCTTGTGATAGTGAGAGGAGGATGATATGAAATGAGTCTGTGTAGTTACTAACCCTTGTGATAGTGAGTGGAGGATGATATGAAATGAGTCTGTGTAGTTACTAACCCTTGTGATAGTGAGAGGAGGATGATATGAAATGAGTCTGTGTAGTTACTAACCCTTGTGATAGTGAGAGGAGGATGATATGAAATGAGTCTGTGTAGTTTCTAACCCTTGTGATAGTGAGAGGATGATATGAAATGAGTCTGTGTAGTTACTAACCCTTGTGATAGTGAGAGGAGGATGATATGAAATGAGTCTGTGTAGTTACTAACCCTTGTGATAGTGAGAGGAGGATGATATGAAATGAGTCTGTGTAGTTACTAACCCTTGTGATAGTGAGTGGAGGATGATATGAAATGAGTCTGTGTAGTTACTAACCCTTGTGATAGTGAGTGGAGGATGATATGAAATGAGTCTGTGTAGTTACTAACCCTTGTGATAGTGAGTGGAGGATGATATGAAATGAGTCTGTGTAGTTACTAACCCTTGTGATAGTGAGTGGAGGATGATATGAAATGAGTCTGTGTAGTTACTAACCCTTGTGATAGTGAGAGGAGGATGATATGACATGAGTCTGTGTAGTTACTAACCCTTGTGATAGTGAGAGGAGGATGATATGAAATGAGTCTGTGTAGTTACTAACCCTTGTGATAGTGAGTGGAGGATGATATGAAATGAGTCTGTGTAGTTACTAACCCTTGTGATAGTGAGTGGAGGATGATATGAAATGAGTCTGTGTAGTTACTAACCCTTGTGATAGTGAGAGGATGATATGAAATGAGTCTGTGTAGTTACTAACCCTTGTGATAGTGAGTGGAGGATGATATGAAATGAGTCTGTGTAGTTACTAACCCTTGTGATAGTGAGAGGAGGATGATATGAAATGAGTCTGTGTAGTTACTAACCCTTGTAATAGTGAGTGGAGGATGATATGAAATGAGTCTGTGTAGTTACTAACCCTTGTAATAGTGAGTGGAGGATGATATGAAATGAGTCTGTGTAGTTACTAACCCTTGTGATAGTGAGAGGAGGATGATATGAAATGAGTCTGTGTAGTTACTAACCCTTGTGATAGTGAGTGGAGGATGATATGAAATGAGTCTGTGTAGTTACTAACCCTTGTGATAGTGAGTGGAGGATGATATGAAATGAGTCTGTGTAGTTACTAACCCTTGTGATAGTGAGTGGAGGATGATATGGCTCAGACTTTTAGAGTAGTTGTATTCCCCTTTTGTATTGTACAGTATACTTACAGAGCCTTCAGAAAGTATTCATACCCCTTTTCTTATTCCACATTTTGTTATGTTACAGCCTGAATTCAAAATGGATTAAATTGATATTTTTTCGGAGCCATCTGCACACACAATACCCTGTAATGACAGGCAAAGTTTTTTGAAATGTAAAAAATGTAAATGCAGAAACACTCCTGAGTCAATACTTTGTAGAAGCACCTTTGTCAGCGATTACAGCTTTGAGTCTTTCTGGGTAAATCTCTAAGAGCTTTCCACACCTGGATTGTACAATATTTGCACATTATTATTGGCAGCTATCTCAAGTTGGTTGATCATTGCTAGACAGCCATTTTCAAGTCTTGCCATAGATTTTAAAGCCGATTTCAGTCAAAATGGTAACTAGACCACTCAGGAACATTCAATGTTGTCTTGGTAAGCAACTCCAGTGTATGTTTGGCCTTATGTTTTAGGTTATTGTCCTGCTGAAATGTGAATTTGTCTTCCAGTGTCTGTTGGAAAGTAGACTGAACCAGGTTTTCCTCTAGGAGTTTGCCAGTGCTTAACTCTATTCCGTTTGATTTTATATCCCCCAAAAACCTCCAAGTCCTTGCCGATGACAAGCATACCCATAACATGATGCAGTTACCACCATGTGAAGAGTGGTACTCCGTGATGTGTTGTGTTGGATTGGCCTCTTCTCCGGGAACTGAGTTGGGAAGGACGCCTATATCTTTGGAGTGACTGGCTGTGTTGATACACCATCGAAAGTGAAATGAATAACTTCACCATGCTCAAAGGGATATTCAATGTCTTTTATTAAAACATTTACCCATCTACCAATAAGTGCCCTTTGTGAGGCATTAGAAAACCTCCCTGGTCTTTGTGGTTGAATCTATGTTTGAAATATACTGGTTGACTGAGGAACCTTACAGATAATTGCATGTGTGGGTTACAGAGCTGAGGAAGTGTGGTGAAATATTCTATTCAAGTGAGAGACTTGGTCATTTCTTCAAACAATCATCTTATTTAATATTGATTAATTATTGCAGTAATGAAACCAGTCAGCCAAACAGTCTTGACTGTTGAGCTGAGCAGCCTAACTGATAATGATAAAACCGAGACCTTATATAGGACATAAAAAAGTCAGGCTGGTTCCAACTCCCATAAGCCACCTTGGTTATTTACACAGGATGGTGTTTTACCCCCAACCCAGCTTAGTTTCCCAGATGCCAGGAAGATGAGACAATGAGGCATTGTTCTAAACTCTTCCAGGCTATCTCTATCTTGGGTCACACACACCACATATTGTCTATGGAGTGCCAGCTTTAGGTAATTATCACCAAGTCATTGTCAGCCCAAGCTATCTAGCAAAAACCCATTTCCTTGACCCTACGCCCAGACTAACTGCAGGAAGCTAGACTGGAAACCATCTCTTTAACAGTTGCCAGCAAGCTTCAAAAAGACTCCTCTCAGTTAAGGGAGAGAGAGAGTCCTAAGAACCTTACTCAGACCATCCCATTCTCACCACATCACTCTCTGACATCATCACTCTGCGCCATTAGGATTTATTTCATAAAACATCCATTTGGTGCTTAAATGTAACATAATCTTGTAATCCTGCTACCAAAGTAGTCATTCAAAATTCATTTTAAACACTATTATTGCACACAGAGTGAGTCCATGCTACTTATGTGACTTGTTATGCAACATTTTATCGTTGCCTTAACAAAGGGGTTGAATATTTATTGACTCAAGATTTCCGCTTTTCATTTTAAATTAATTTGTAAACATTTAGAAAAACTTAATTCCACTAACGTTGTGGGGTATTCCACTGAAGTTGTGGGGTATTCCACTGACGTTATGGGGTATTCCACTGACGTTGTGGGGTATTCCACTGACGTTATGGGGTATTCCACTGACGTTGTGGGGTATTCCACTGACGTTGTGGGGTATTACACTAGCGTTGTGGGGTATTCCACTGACGTTATGGGGTATTCCACTGACGTTATGGGGTATTCCACTGACGTTATGGGGTATTCCACTGACGTTGTGGGGTATTCCACTGACGTTATGGGGTATTCCACTGACGTTGTGGGGTATTCCACTGACGTTGTGGGGTATTCCACTGACGTTGCGGGGTATTCCGCTGACATTGTGGGGTATTCCACTGACGTTATGGGGTATTACACTGACGTTGTGGGGTAAAGACAACACCGTTTTCAGGGCTCCCATATATAACACTTTAAGGCCAACTGGTGGTTTAGTTCCATCTGTCCTCCAGGTGATCTGTCCTCCAACTGGTGGTTTAGTTCCATCTGTCCTCCAGGTGATCTGTCCTCCAACTGGTGGTTTAGTTCCATCTGTCCTCCAGGTGATCTGTCCTCCAACTGGTGGTTTAGAATCTACAGATGTGGTATTCATATTCAGATGCTACATAGTCGTAGTAGAATTCATGTTGGTACAACAATATCCAATATCTAGTCATGTATCCATGTGTGTGGTATTGTGTGTAGGTCAATGACATGAATCCTCAAATGTAATCATTTTAAAAATCAGGTTGAAACAACAAACCGTAGGAAAAAATCAAGGGGTGTGAATACTTTCTGAAGGCACTGTATATGAAGTTGTTTGTGTCACACCAACTGACTGGTTCTTCTGATGTTGTTCACACAGGAGACCATGTTGAGACATTCTCTACATCCAGAGAGCAACAGCAGGAAGATCACAGAGCTAAGAGGTTTCACCACTGCCCACATTGTGAAGAGATTTTCCCATTTCTATCAAAGCTAAAAATACACCTAAAAATACACACAGGAGAGAATCCGTATTCCTGCACTGACTGTGGGAAGAGATTCACAACATCACAATCTCTGACAGTTCATCAGAGAGTGCACACTGGAGAGAAGCCTTACTCCTGCTCTGAGTGTGGGAAGAGGTTCTCTCAACAGATCCACTTACAAATACACCAACATGTACATACAGGAGTGAAGCCTTACTCCTGCTCTGAGTGTGGGAAGAGGTTCTCTCAACAGTTCCACTTACAAATACACCAACATGTACATACAGGAGTGAAGCCTTACTCCTGCTCTGACTGTGGGAAGACTTTCTCCCGATTGGATTCCTTAAAAACACATGAACGTATACATACAGGAAATAATCCATATTCCTGTACTGACTGTGGGAAGACTTTCTCCAGATTGGATACCTTCAAAATACATGAACGTATACATACAGGAGAGAATCCGTATTCCTGTACTGACTGCGGGAAGAGCTTCACAACGTCAGGGACTCTGACAATTCATCAGAGAGTACACACTGGAGAGAAGCCTTTCTCCTGCTCTGGCTGTGAGAAGAGGTTCTCTCAACATATCCACTTACAAAAACACAAACGTCTACATACAGGAGAGAAGCCTTACTGCTGCTCTGACTGTGGGAAGAGTTTCTCTCAACAGAACCACTTCAAATCTCACCAGCGAATACATACAGGAGAGAAGCCTTACTCCTGCTCTGAATGTGGGAAGAGTTTCATCAGATTGGAAATATTAAAATGCCACCAGCGAATACATACAGGAGAGAAGCCTTACTGCTGCTCTGACTGTGGGAAGAGTTTCTCACAACTGGGCAACTTAAAAACACACCAACTTATACATAAAGGAGAGAAGCCTTACTCCTGCTCTGACTGTGGGAAGTGCTTCACAACATCAACTGACGTAAAAGTTCATAAAAGAGCACACACGGGAGAGAAGCCTTACTACTGCTCTGACTGTGGGAAGAGTTTTGCCAGATTGTATACCTTAAAAACCCATCAATGTATACATGAAGGAGAGAAGCCTCATCAGTTCTCTCAGACCAACTAAGATTAAAGTCATTACATCACTTAATTCTCAAGAAAGCGTAGCACACTATTGTAATCCTATTGTTTCTCATTGTGAGAGAACTGTGCAGAGGAAAGGGAGCGTTATAGAATGTTAGCCTCCTTTTTACTTTACTGATCAGTGTGCACCTGGTCAGTTTTGGTGTGTTTTGTTAGCTCCTACTTTAAATATATTGAGAGGACTTTGGGTTTGCCCTGAGGGTTGAATATCCTCTGTGAGCCTGGTTGACTGGGTGGTACTGCTTCCCTCTGCAGTTTTCTGTGGGAATGAGTTAGTAGACACAACATGTATCAGATAGAGATGGTGTGATGATCAGTTCTCTGTGGGAATGAGTTAGTAGACACAACATGTATCAGATAGAGATGATGTGATGATCAGTTCTCTGTGGGAATGAGTTAGTAGACACAACATGTATCAGATAGAGATGGTGTGATGATCAGTTTTCTGTGGGAATGAGTTAGTAGACACAACATGTATCAGATAGCGATGATGTGATGATCAGTTTTCTGTGGGAATGAGTTAGTAGACACAACATGTATCAGATAGAGATGATGTGATGATCAGTTTTCACCATTATTTTGGGTGGGATTATTTTAGCTATTAAAGGACTATTTGTTTAATTCTACACAGGTTATGAAACAACTACATGTGTTTTAGTAAATTGTATTTTAAAACTAGATTAGTTATTTTCATCATTGATGATGAATATGTTTAGGTTACTGTATTGAAGCCAACTTAATTGACATGCCAATAAAAAAAACATGAAATTGTACATGAATTTGTACCTTTCAAACTCTTTTCTTTTATAGTCAGTTCTTCATATTAGATCTGACAGTATGAATGGTTCTTATGGTTGTATTCAGTTCTTCATATTAGATCTGACAGTATGAATGGTTCTTATGGTTGTATTCAGTTCTTCATATTAGATCTGACAGTATGAATGGTTCTTATGGTTGTATTCAGTTCTTCATATTAGATCTGACAGTATGAATGGTTCTTATGGCTGTATTCAGTTCTTCATATTAGATCTGACAGTATGAATGGTTCTTATGGTAGTATTCAGTTCTTCATATTAGATCTGACAGTATGAATGGTTCTTATGGGCTGAGTGCCTGTAGTGTTTTGGTATGACTACAGTCAGGAGTTTTCTCTGACCCTGTGATGTCACCAGGACAGAACCACATGTCTCTATCACACTCCAGCCCAGAAGGTGGCAGTGATGCCCAGTTAATGTTGGTTTGCACACTACAAGTAAAGACCATAGAAGAAGACTGCGTACTTTGACCTCACCACCTCCCCATGCAAGAAAACAATTTATGTACATTCAGTGACTGCACACAATTAAACATTTTGTTAGTACTTTTAATTTAACAACAATGTCAGATTTTTGTTTATTGTCTCTAGTGATGGGGAATCAAAGCTTCCTGAATCATTGAGGTGTTCCAGCCAATTGTGTCGAAAATAGATTCATTATTCAAGTCTTTGGTCAACACAGTGTACACATGTGGCACCTGCTGGTCAAAATAATTTAGAGCAGGCTAATTCTTATGGACGATGTCCCACACCCTGTAGCGCAGGGCTGTCCAACCCTCTTCCTGGAGATCTACTGTACTGTAGGTTTTCACTCCAACCCTCTTCCTGGTGATCTACTGTCCTGTAGGTTTTCACTCCAACCCTCTTCCTGGAGATTTACTGTCCTGTAGGTTTTCAGTCCGACCCTCTTCCTGGAGATCTACTGTCCTGTGGGTTTTCAGTCCGACCCTCTTCCTGGAGATTTACTGTCCTGTGGGTTTTCAGTCCGACCCTCTTCCTGTAGATTTACTGTCCTGTGGGTTTTCAGTCCGACCCTCTTCCTGGAGATCTACTGTCCTGTGGGTTTTCAGTCCAACCCTCTTCCTGGAGATCTACTGTCCTCTGGGTTTTCAGTCCGACCCTCTTCCTGGAGATTTACTGTCCTGTGGGTTTTCAGTCCGACCCTCTTCCTGGAGATTTACTGTCCTGTGGGTTTTCAGTCCGACCCTCTTCCTGGAGATCTACTGTCCTGTAGGTTTTCAGTCCGACCCTCTTCCTGGAGATTTACTGTCCTGTGGGTTTTCAGTCCGACCCTCTTCCTGGAGATTTACTGTCCTGTGGGTTTTCAGTCCGACCCTCTTCCTGGAGATTTACTGTCCTGTGGGTTTTCAGTCCGACCTTCTTCCTGGAGATTTACTGTCCTCTGGGTTTTCAGTCCGACCCTCTTCCTGGAGATTTGCTGTCCTCTGGGTTTTCAGTCCGACCCTCTTCCTGGAGATCTACTGTCCTGTAGCGGGTGCGCACCGTAGCCTTTTTCCCTTCAAGCAAACCAATGAGGTGGTTGTTTGAGGAAACGAAGTTTCGGACGTCATTGATCACGTCCTTCTGATAAAGTGATATAGGCATTGGCACACTTTTTCCAAGTACACTGCTTAGCGATTACGACACATGCCTCAGTGCTCTGGCATTAAACGTAACATCACTAATTGTCACCTAAATGCAGTGGTGATTTTAGCATGTAAATCTTGGTGGGGAAACTCCTTACCACTGCTACACCTGGCTATCAGCAGACCTTTGTCTGGCAGTGAAGCAGTCATCCAGCCTCATTTACTGCCTTTATAAAACATAGCTGATATGGCTGACTTGCTTAAACAAATGTGGTTTCTATTGACAATTGAGATGTATAAACTATGGCATAAGGGGATGATGAGCGGATGAGAGGCAATCCATCATTTTGATTAAGACATTAATGAGCGAACTAGGACGGACGTAGTCAATAACTATTTGTTCAGCACTTTTTGAAATGTACAGTGACAGAATTCAGAACATGGGCCGTTCTTAAAGTATTCCCCTTGTACACCAAGTCAGAACCGTAGGATAAATAAAGGGGTAATATAAGCAGATAATGAAAGCTCATTTCTATAAAACAGGCTATAGGCTACATGTGCACCACCAAGTCAGTAGGCTAAGTTATGAGATGGAAAGGGACCAAATTATTAGGGTGAGGCACATGAGCTACTAACAGATTACTACACAACATACACTTAGTATTACTTTCTTAGCTACAGTATACATATCTCCCTGGCATATTACATAATTTATGCAGCAGCATACAATACATTATTGGACTCACCTTGTTGTGCCATGCTCACTTGAACAGGAAGGTGGCGCAGCGGTCCTTCTTGTGGGCTCTAGAACGAGTCCAGAGTTCCTGACTTGGAATTCTGAGTTGGATTACCGTTCAAAATTATTTCCCTTATTTTCCCAGTCGGAGCTAGTTTTATCCGAGTTCCCAGTTGTCTTGAACTCACTGAAGTCTGAGATTTCCCAGTTCTGACTTGCCAGTTGTTTTGAACGCGACAGAAGTCATGCAGGATTGACATTATTGCCAATGTATTCAAACTTTTCTGGCCCATGGCGTTACCCCCTTTTTTTGTGATATCCAATGGGTGGTTACGATCTTGTCTCATCGCTGCAACTCCCCTACAGACTCAGCGAAGGTCTAGAGCCAAGCCAAGCCGCTCGCTTAACCCGGAGGAAACACTGTCGAACTGACAACAGAGTCAGCTTTCAGGCGCCCGGCCCGCCACAAAGAGTCGCTAGAGCACCATGAGACAAGGACATCTTGGCCGGCCAAACCCTCCCCTAACCAGGATGATGCTGGGTCAATTGTGCGACACTTCATGGGTGTCACGGCCGGCTGTGACACAGCCTGGGATTGATCCCGGGTCTGTAGTGACGCCTTAGCACTCATTGTTGAATTTGCGATTTCCAACTTGTTGTGTAATGTTTGTCCAATGGCCGATGAGCACTGTTACGAACCCCTTTGGCCCTGCAGTCTAGGGGGGATGGAAACGAGACCCGTAACATATCTCATGCAAATCATAATAGTGAAAAGGAACAGTGAGAACTAATAACAACAGACAACCTAAATCTACCGTCAAACACTTATGATTTATTTGTTAAACACACGGTAAAGGGGGGGGGGGCTGAGCTGGACTCAAGGAAAGAAATAATAAATATCCAAAAAACCCTAAGCTAGTCTTACTTGCTTCAATAACCGCTAGCTAACTAACAAATAAAATACAGTGGGTGGTCCGCCCAGTTCTAACTAGGGTTCTTAGACAATGTTATCCTACGGGTAGTGTATGCCCATGGGCGACTTGTCTTGGTATCCCCTTTTCCCAACAACAAACAAACAGTCATACACCACAACAATACATACTCACATAATAACGGACAAATGTGACATGTAGGTGCAAAAACAAAAGAGAGAGAACTCCAGAGACAACTGATTGGGTTTCTTTTAAACCAAGGGAAAGGGGATGTGATTGGGTAAGAGAAAAGGAGAATAAGAGCACCTCCTCCCAGCTGCCCACTGCTCTGAGGCTAGGAAACACTGTTACCACTGATAAATCCACTATAATTGAGAATTTCAATAAGCATTTCTCTACGGCTGGCCATGCTTTCCACCTGGCTACCGCTACCCCCATCAACTGCCCGGCACCCTCCACAGCAACCCACCAAAGCCCCCACCATTTCTCCTTCACCCAAATCCAGATAGCTGATGTTCTGAAAGAGCTGCAAAATCTGGACCCATACAAATCAGCCGTGCTAGACAATCTGGACCCTCTCTTTCTAAAATTATCTGCCGAAATTGTTGCAACCCCTATTACTAGCCTGTTCAACCTCTCTTTCGTATCGTCTGAGATTCCCAAAGATTGGAAAGCTGCCGCGCTCATCCCCCTCTTCAAAGGGGTGACACTCTAGACCCAAACTGCTACAGACCTATATCTATCCTACCCTGTCTTTCTAAGGTCTTCGAAAGCCAAGTTAACAAACAGATTACTGACCATTTCGAATCCCACCGTACCTTCTCCGCTATGCAATCTGGTTTCAGAGCTGGTCATGGGTGCACCTCAGCCACGCTCAAGGTCCTAAACGACATGATAACCGCCATCGATAAGAGACATTACTGTGCAGCTGTATTCATCGACCTGGCCAAGGCTTTCGACTCTGTCAATCACCACATTCTGATTGGCAGACTCGACAGCCTTGGTTTCTCAAATGACTGCCTCGCCTGGTTCACCAACTACTTCTCTGATAGAGTTCAGTGTGTCAAATCGGAGGGCCTGTTGTCCGGACCTCTGGCAGTCTCTATGGGTGTGCCACAGGGTTCAATTCTCGGGCCGACTCTCTTCTCTGTATACATCAATGATGTTGCTCTTGCTGCTGGTGATTCTCTGATCCACCTCTACGCAGACGACACCATTCTGTATACTTCTGGCCCCTCTTTGGACACTGTGTTAACTAACCTCCAGACGAGCTTCAATGCCATACAACTCTCCTTCCGTGGCCTCCAACTGCTCTTAAACGCAGGTAAAACTAAATGCATGCTATTCAATCGATCACTGCCCGCACCTGCCCGCTGACTTAGAATACATGGACAACTACAAATACCTGGGTGTCTGGTTAGACTGTAAACTCTCCTTCCAGACTCACATTAAGCATTTCCAATCCAAAATTTAATCTAGAATCGGCTTCCTATATCGCAACAAAGCATCCTTCACTCATGCTGCCAAACACACCCTCGTAAAACTGACCATCCTACCGATCCTCGACTTCGGTGATGTCATGTATAAAATAGCCTCCAACACTCTACTCAACAAACTGGATGCAGTCTATCACAGTGCCATCCGTTTTGTCACCAAAGCCCCATACACTACCCACCATTGCGACCTGTACGCTCTCGTTGCTTGGCCCTCGCTTCATACTCGTCGCCAAACCCACTGGCTACAGGTTATCTACAAGTCTCTGCTAGGTAAAGCCCCGCCTTATCTCAGCTCACTGGTCACCATAGCAGCACCCACTCGTAGCATGCGCTCCAGCAGGTATATCTCACTGGTCACCCCCAAAGCCAATTCCTCCTTTGGCCGCCTTTCCTTCCAGTTCTCTGCTGCCAATGACTGGAACGAACTGCAAAAATCTCTGAAGCTGGAGACTCATATCTCCCTCACTGGCTTTAAGCACCAGCTGTCAGAGCAGCTCACAGATCACTGCACCTGTACATAGCCCATCTGTAAACAGCCCATCTATCTACCTACCTCATCCCCATACTGTATTTATTTATCTTGCTCCTTTGCACCCCAGTATCTCTACTTGCACATTCATGTTCTGCACATCTACTATTCCAGTGTTTAATTGCTATATTGTAATTACTTCGCCACCATGGCCTATTTATTGTCTTAACTTACCTCATTTGCACTCACTGTATATAGACTTTTTGTTTTCTTTTGTCCTACTGTATTATTGACTGTATGTTTGTTTATTCCATGTGTAACTCTGTGTTGTTGTATTGTGTCGAATTGCTACGCTTTATCTTGGCCAGGTCGCAGTTGCAAATGAGAACTTGTTTTCAACTAGCCTACCTGGTTAAATAAAGGTGAAATAAAAAAATAAAAAATAAAAAAATAAAAAAGGAGCAGGTGTGTCTTCTGATTGGCGACTGATGAGTGACACCTGTGACTAGGGCAGAATGAAAGAAAACAAATACACACACAGCATACCTGTATCCGTAACAAGCATCAATACCCTTTATCTATAATTTAACTTCGATTGACAAGGATTGAAAAGGATTAGCCAGTAGATTGTTTACTTGATTCATGAGGATAACAGCTAGCTTGCTAGCTAAGATTTTGAAAATATGATGTTGACATGATCAGTCCAATCAAAGCTATGGTAGATCTAATGTGATTTGATGTTATTTTATCTGTGGCCAATGACCTTGAACCTTCTTGGATAGGCACATCTAATGTAAGTCTGGCAGCACCCAAGGGGCTAGAATTTTTTGCTCTACCCGTGGATTTTGCGGTACTTATTGTCCACATGAGTGACAGAACATTGAGCCAATCACGGCGCAACTAGAGAACATTACCAACCCCTACGCTCTGTAGGGGGTGGCTGCCCCACCACCACAGAAAGCACTGAACTAGGCTGAAACACTTACATTTTGAAGCAGCAAAAAAGAGACAATGTTTGTATGCGGCTTTATTAACTCAATATTTTTTTTACATTGCTTGCAAACTGATATGTGACACGTATTAATGCCAAAATAACATTTTATTTTTAGCTAAACAGGCTCTGTCCCACCTGTCCTGAATGACACGTGGCCACTGCCTAAATCTATTATCACTGCGCTTTCAACCATAAAAAAGCAAAACAAAGTTCAAATGGGAAAACAATGTTAGATATTTAGTTTATTTATCCAACAACAACGTGTTATCACTGTGCTTCAGTTGAGTTTGCATTAACAGTACATGGTGCAAGTGGTAAACGCTGTTCAATATGGTTCTGACAGATTATTACAACAATTGTGAAGATCTCACAGACCTGAAACCTACTGTCCTGAACATGCACACTTTCTCTGACTACATAAGAACATTATAGTTCCAGTAACCCCAAAATATGTCCATGGATGTTTTATTTGTTTAAAGGTTGAATAAATACTATTACATTAGTTTGTAAGATAACCTTCACTTTTGACTATATACGTTATCACAAAAGTAATATTGAATTGCGTTTAATAACATTTGAGGGAGATGTATCTACTGCTTGGATAGTTCCATATGTGCCACTGGCTTAGTCCTATTCTTTAACTTGGATTATTGGTTGAGATGGAGACGTGAATCCAACATGTCAACTATTGAGATCAGTCAATCAATGTTCCCTATAATTGTTTTGGGCATTGAGCAAATTTCAGGTCTGCTGAGCAAAAACATGAATGTTGTCAAAGTTCTGTGCAACTTCCTGTAACCGCTTTAAGTTACAGTTCTGACAGTGGCCAAGTAGGCTACTGTGGCTATTTAATCATAATGTAGGCCTACCAGAGTGGCATACCATAAAAAGCAATGGAGAAGAATGCATCCCATAATGTTTTAACATGGAAATAGCTGTTCTATTGTTCAGCCTGCAGTAGCAGCAAATGTGTGGTGTTCAATGTAGGCCTACATTCCATGAGACTTAAAAAAAAACATGCAGGTCTTGACATTAACCTGTTAATCCACTTGTTCTTCAGACAAGGTGACTAAACATGTTGTTTTATGCAAGAAATCACTTTAGAAAACAAAATGCATTATTATTCCCATATCGTTATCATAGAGAATGAGACTAATTATGTTACTCTCTGCCTATTGGCTACTTGGCTTCTTCAAGACCTTCTCAAAATCCAACAATGCCCCTTTAAGAGATAAAAAAAAAGCTTTTTACCTTACTGGCTTTTCAAAGATGGCTAAAAATGCAGACATTTTGTGCTCTTGTAGGAAGCAACCACTCCCCCATTGTTGACTAGAAATTAGCTATAACTGGGCTAAAAACTCACTAACTACCAAAGAATATGAACAAAGGTGCACAGGTGGCTACATGCAGCTCTCGCTTTGATCTCAAAACAAGCCCATCTACTTGTGACCACTCGTACTGTAAGCACAGTCCAGTTCAAAGTGAATGGCCGATCCATGTATGACAATGGGCTATTTGCATTTAGGCCTACAGCAGCTCTGATTGGTTATGGCACAGTGGTCTGTGTAGAGTAATGACCTGAATCTTGTCTGTCAATGCTATAGAATCCTACTCCAATGCGCTCTGTCTACAAGAACATTTCTTGCACAGTTTAGCATACTAAAAGTCTTTGCATAGTTTGTTTTGATTGGGTATGTTACATTGAAAGTGGCTAATATTGTGTTGATTCGAGCAAAATTCCCACAGTAGAGTGAAACGTTGATAGTGTTTAACTTAAGGGGGAAAACTCTAGAAAGTTGAGGGAAATTCAATCTTGTGCTTCTCTGCGCTGGCTGATATTTCTTCTGCGGGGCAGCCTGAGGGGAGCAGTGCCCAAGCAGGCACGCAGTTTAGAGGGAACATTGTGCCTCAATAATTAATCTCAAGATAGAACGTTGGTAATAGTCAGTGACAAATATAAATGCTAAGCAGGTCTAGGATAAAGGGAATGCACAGTGAAAACTGCATTTATATTGTATTTATTTTGAACTAAGGCAGATGTAGTCAATATTACTGTCTGTTGAGCTGTATCTGAACAGCCAATCATGTGTTTTGTTTCGCCTCAGATGAGGTGACATGTCCACCCAGAGACCAGAAGGATAGCTGTAGATACATCAACTCTCCACTAGGAGGTGCTGGCCAGCCTATTATCAACTGAAATGTTATTAGTCACATGAGCCGAATACAACAGGTGTAGACCTTAGTGAAATGCTTACTTACGAGCCTCTAACCAACAATGCAGTATAAGAAAAAATACGGATAAGAATAAGAAATAAGAGTAACAAGTAATTAAAGAACAGCAGTAAAATAACAATAGCGAGACTATATACAGGAGGCACCGGTTAGTTGAGGTAATATGTACATGTAGATAGAGTTATTTCAGTGACTATGCATAGATGATAACGACAGAGAGTAGCAGTGGTGTAAAATGCAAATAGTGGGTAGCCATTTGATTAGCTGTTCAGGAGTCTTATGGCTTGGGGGTAGAAGCTGTTTAGAATCCTCTTGGACCAAGACTTGGCACTCCGGTACCACTTGCCGTGTGGTAGCAGAGAGAACAGTCTCTGACTATGGAGGCTGTAGATAGTGGATAGAAGGTTGAAGATCTAACGTTGTTTCAAAGGTACAAATTCAACATATATTCAACCTATTTATACAAGGTTTAACTATTTTGAAAATTGGTTAACATGATGACATAATCCTGTAGTTGTAACCTTAAAACAACCGTTTTTGCAAATCCAATGTACAGTATTCTACACGTACATTCCACGTCACAATACGTTGACAAATTATGTTGAAACAACATTGATTCAACCAGTTTGTGCCCAGTTGGCACCTTGTCAGTTGTGCTGTGTTTTGTTAGCTTCTACTGAAAAGATATTGAGATGACCTTGGATTTGCCCTTAGGGTTGAATACCCTCTGGCCACAATTTGTGGTGAGAACCAATATAGATAATTAGATATGATATTGATTTTGTTTGATATAGATATGAGCAAGGTATATTGTGATGTTGGTTTATCCTTGCTGTTAACCTACACTTTTATGTATAGTAGAACAGCCTATGTGACTGTTGCTGGAGGCTCAAAACCTTCTCAATTTAGCATAGTTAACTGATGGACCATGGGCTATCAATTGGTTCCTATTGTATTCAAACTGTTTAGGTATGTTAGACACCCAGAACAATCACACTTGGCCCAATGAGCATTCAGCATCAGTTTTCTGGACTTCACAAAGCCATGGAAGTGAAGTGTAGACAGTTGCATTGTAATTCATTGAAATAGATATGATCTCAGTGGAGGCTGAGAGGAGGATGGCTCATAATAATGACTAGGACGGAACGAATGGAACGGCATCAAACACCTGGAAACCATGGAAACCATGTGTTTGTATTTTATACCATTCCAACCATTATCACCAGCCTGGCCTCCCCAATTTAGGTGCCACCAACCTCCTGAGTTTGAAAAATTCATCAGTTTGAAAAAATCCTACTGTTATTGATATATATTTTCCATATTGTTGCCTGACAGTGGACTATGTGGTACTGCTTCCCTCTGCAGTTTTCTGTGGGAATGAGTTAGTAGACACAACATGTATCAGATAGAGATGTTGTGATGATCAGTTTTCTGTGGGAATGAGTTAGTAGACACAACATGTATCAGATAGAGATGATGTGATGATCAGTTTTCTGTGGGAATGAGTTAGTAGACACAACATGTATCAGATAGAGATGATGTGATGATCAGTTTTCTGTGGGAATGAGTTAGTAGACACAACATGTATCAGATAGAGATGATGTGATGATCAGTTTTCTGTGGGAATGAGTTAGTAGACACAACATGTATCAGATAGAGATGGTGTGATGATCAGTTCTCTGTGGGAATGAGTTAGTAGACAACATGTATCAGATAGAGATGGTGTGATGATCAGTTTTCTGTGGGAATGAGTTAGTAGACACAACATGTATCAGATAGAGATGATGTGATGATCAGTTTTCATAAGTAGTTTGGGATCATTCTTTACTACTAAATGACTATTTCTTTAATGATAAACAGCTATGAAACAAATTCATGTATTTATTAAATAGTCTTTTCAAAACTTGTTAGTCATTGATAGTCATTGACTAGTCATTGATAATAAATGTGTTTGGAAAACCACATTCAAGCCAACTAAATTGATCAGCCAATGAAAAATAAAGTTTGTATGTGAATTTATGCTGGTCAAACTCTTCTCTTTTGTATAATGAATTACAAAAAATAGTTTCAAGTGACATATTTAGTGTTTTTCTGAAGCTGAACAAGACAGGAAGTTGAAATGAACATCACAAAGCTAAATCTGACCTATTCTCTAACATGTTTTGTCAGCATCAGCAGCTGTGAGCCCTGCTAGAGTACTGTAACTTTATTGATCTACTGAATCATTGTAGTTTTGGGGGGTTATCTTTACAGTAAATATTATGCTTTTGTTTAATTAATGGAATTCAAAATATATATTTGTATTTATCTACTCAATACATGTCACGACACCAGTACACATTGGGGCAAGCCAATTTGCTAGTCACCAATATTCTCGAAATCAAATCAGTGATGACTGTTTAACAGTCTTGTGGCCTGGAGATAGAAGCGGTTTCCTTCTCTCTGTCCCAGCTTTGATGCGCCCGTACTGTCTCCGCCTGATGGTAGCAGGGTGAACAGGCCGTGTTCTTAGCCTTCCACAGAGATCTTCTACAATGCATATGTAATATGTTGAAAACCTTACACTAAAACAGACACCGCTTTAGTTTTCTTGAACCAAAGTTTATTTGTCTAGCTAATCAATCTCACTTTTATATTCTACATGCTTCAGCAGTAGTTAGTCCATCAGTCCAATATTGTCGCTGTTACACTGTGGTAGTGGGGGGGAACAGGAAGTTCCGGGTAGCCTGCCACCATTCTACAGAATAAAGAAAACGCCAGAACTGTGCTGACCGTTAATCGTTATTACTACAGGTATGTAATAGCACGTTTAAACGGACTAATATCGAAAGAACGTCATAACATGTTAGATAACACATCCGTCAAGGTATGATCAGGTTTGGGAAAGGTTTTGTCTTGTTTTTCTGTGAAGAACGTGATAAAAACTATTTTACAAGCACACACGTTTCCATTTGTGAGGCTTTCCATACTCGTATATAGCTCAGTGGGTTTCGCCTGGGGATTTCAGTACAAAACGTTTTGGAAAGTTGCAGATAGAAATTCCCTGAATAGAACTGATTTGATTCCTTAGAATCAGAGGCATGTTTGTTCTACATAATACATTTATATCTGAATGTGGCCAACGTCTCCGTCCTCCTGCTGAACTCAGCCCTGGTACTCGCTTGCTCCTACCTATGTGAAGATGACTACAATAACGATTAGCCACAATAGTTGAATTTGCTGTTCGACCTCTAAATAAAAGTCCCAAATCAAAGTGATACAAACGGATAGAAAATAGTGGAATCATTCTATATTTGGACTAGAAACGCTAAACATGGTTGGAATGTTACTTAATTTAAAATGAATTACAATAATTCATTAATTTGAAAATAAACAGAAAAAAAAACGTTTGAAATCCCACCGTGGATGTTATAGACCACATAATTGCATTGAGGACATTTTTCTATGAACTTATGAAGCGGGTTGGATTGTGCACCCATATAACGGTGACACCCACAGAATACAATTACCAAGAGTTAACACAAATATTAGCGTCTTAGCTCTTATTGCAGGACTTTGACCGAAAAATCACCTTCCCAGTCAGTCTATTGCAGGGGTACTCCAGTACTATTTGAGAAGGTCCAGTCACACAAATTTCCTAGGTGGCAAAGGTCCAAATGGATATTGTCATTTATTGGCATAGTAACAACCCCCTAACTTGAAATTATTCAAACTGTTCACTACCCTCTTGTTGGCGGAGAGAACATTTAGCAGTTTTAATGCTAATATCCCACAATTCTACACATTACGATGGGGCTGAGATTTGTTCTCTGTTTTAAAGCTAATTTCCTACAGTTCTACACGTTTCCATGTGTTATGTGTGTTAATATGATGCCAGGGGTCGAAGCCCAACCAAAAAAGTATTATTATATATATTTTTTGGACCCGTGGTCCGTATTGACCCGCTCTGGGTCCGGACCGCGGTCCGCCAGTTGAGTATGGAGGATCTTTTGTTTGTGTTGGACATTTATATTGCACTCTACAGCCTTACCTATGGATTGTTCAGTCTACTCAGTGACACCCACAGAACACAACTATGTCGAGTTTACACAAATATTAGCATCTCCGCTCTATTGCAGGACTCTGAAACCTCTGTTGTCCGGGAGTATGCTCTTTTTTTCTCATTGTATTATTTTATCAATATAGTTTACTTCTTTGGGCTAGGGGGCGGTATTTTCACATCCGGATGAAAAGTGTGCCCAAAGTTAACTGCCTGTTACTCGGGCCCAGAAGGTAGGATATGCATATTATTAGTAGATCTGGATAGAAAACTCTCTGAAGTTTCTAAAACTGTTTGAATGATCTCTGTGAGTATAACAGAACTTATTTGTCAGGCGAAACCCCGAGGACAAACCATACAGATTTTTTGTTGTTGTTGAGGTCACTCTTTTTTCAATGGGTTTTCAATGGGAATCTAGATTTCTAAGGCACTTGCTTGCATTTCCTATCGCATCCACTGGATGTCAACAGTCTTGGTTGATGTTTTTCCTTTGAGAAATGAAGAAGTAAGGCATTTCAGAATGAGGGTCGAGTGAAGTGTACTGTTTGTTAGAGGTGCGTGACCTGAAAGCACGCTCCACTTTGTTTTCGTCCTGTATTGAACACAGTTTAACCAACAGCAAGAGCGACATCATTGATGTATACAAAGAAAAGAGTCGGCCCAAGAATTGAACCCTGTGGCACCCCCATAGAGACTGCCAGAGGCCTGGACAACAGGCCCTCCGATTTGACACACTGAACTCTATCAGAGAAGTAGTTGGTGTACCAGGCGAGGCAATCATTTGAGAAACCAAGGCTGTTGAGTCTGCCGATGAGGATGTGGTGATTGACAGAGTCGAAAGCCTTGGCCAGGTCGATGAATACGGCTGCACAGTATTGTTTTTTATCGATGGTGGTTATGATATCGTTTAGGACCTTGAGCGTGGCTGAGGTGCACGCATGACCAGCTCTGAAACCAGATTGCATAGTGGAGAAGGTGCGGTGGGATTCGAAATGGTCGGTAATTTGTGTGTTGACTTGGCTTTTGAAGACTTTAGAGAGGCAGGGTAGGATAGATATAGGTCTGTAGCAGTTTGGGTCAAGAGTGTCCCCCCTTTGAAGAGGGGGATGACCGCAGCTGCTTTCCAATCTTTGGGAATCTCAGACGACACTATCGAGAGGTTGAACAGGCTAGTAATAGGGGTTGCAACAATTTCGGCAGATAATTTTAGAAAGAGAGGGTCCAGATTGTCTAGCCCGGCTGATTTGTAGGGGTCTAGATTTTTTTGCAGCTCTTTCAGAACATCAGCTGACTGGATTTGGGAGAAGGAGAAATGGGGAAGGCTTGGGCGAGTTGCGGTGGGGGGTGCAGTGCTGTTGACCGGGGTAGGGATAGCCAGGTGGAAAGCATGGCCAGCCGTAGAAACATGCTAAAAATAAAGGTTAAATTAAAAAAAATAGGAAGATATGGTCTCGCAACTTTCCTGGCGTGAACGGTAGGGGCTTGGTGTGTTTGGATATCCTAGAGGAAGAGGTGAAGCGAGAGAATTCAATCTGTCCAAAAGATCTATCCAAAAGAAGGCCAATGCTTTTCTATGGGCTTGCTTTGGACCTAAGCTTGTCCCCTGCCTTCCCGCCTTTGGGACACCGACTCCCATTGTTAGGGCGGAGACGTGCATCTCGTCATTATATACAGTTCTCTGGTGTAAATGGGAAGGTGCACACGTCAAAGAGAAGCGACGGAGACGAGACCAAAAATACAACATGACAACAAGCCGACATAAACGCTCATAAAAATGAAAAATAACAAAACCTTGCGATACAGGCATATGGAATATAGCGCAAAAACATACATTCATATTAATTCGATATGTTTACTCCAGTACTGCAGGTGGCGGTAACTCAGTAGCGTCAACGAATTCAGATCAGGCAGTGTGGGTGCATGAGAGACAAGGTTGCTCTACTGTTTTGGATCTAAATGTAATGATTATCAGTTTTCTACATGTGTACTAATATTCAGACACATTCAGTTGTTTCTATATTTATCTATAAATGTTACTATGGTGTGAACGGAAATCCTTTTGGTTTTTGATTTAAATAATACAGTGAAGACAAGGTTATTCAGGAAAATAGTACATAGTGCTGCCTGAAACATACTGCAACCTCGTACTAAATGTTTTTTGAGTCATTTATGTAAATGTAGGGGATCTACTAGAGGTTAAGTGCACTTACATTGTGTAATTTAAAGTGTGCACTTTGTGTCTAATGTGAATGAATGTTTTGTTGTCAATGCTTAGCTACCTGATCTATTGAAATGAGATAATTGAACAAGAAAAAATGTATATATTTTTAGAGAATAAGAAAGTGCCAGAACTGTCAAGACAGTAACTTGTGTTTGTTTCTCTTTATTACTACAGGACGACTAGAATTAAGTCTGTCCGGTAACATCAACAGTGAGGACAAACCCAGCCTGCCTCTCTCCTTCCACACTGAGTCCAAACCTACAGTCACTGGGTCCTGATTGTTACAGTGGAGCCCAATTTGCACTGCAGGATCCAGAGATGGCATCAGTGAAGCTGGAAGACTGCAGTCAAATACTGGAGCTGAATGTCAACATTAAAGATGAAGAAGAGGAGGAGAAGATTGGTAAATCTATTTCTCATGGTGAAAGCAGGTTCTATCTTACTAAGTTATGACCCAGTCTGTTGCTATTGTAAATTCTGTAATTCTGACATCACATCCCTGAAGAACACCAGACTGTACAACAAAGCTTGTGTTGTTCTTTCCAACACCAGTATTGCCAGCATTTGTTTTATTCACTGGGCTATCTGGAGTGATCAGAGAGTAGACTAAAGAAGTGAACTAGATAAACTGCCAGTGTTTTAAAGTTCTATGAAGTGAGTCTGTGTAGTTAGTAACCCTTGTGATAGTGAGTGGATGATGATATGAAATGAGTCTGTGTAGTTACTAACCCTTGTGATAGTGAGTGGAGGATGATATGAAATGAGTCTGTGTAGTTACTAACCCTTGTGATAGTGAGTGGAGGATGATATGAAATGAGTCTGTGTAGTTACTAACCCTTGTGATAGTGAGTGGATGATGATATGAAATGAGTCTGTGTAGTTACTAACCCTTGTGATAGTGAGAGGAGGATGATATGAAATGAGTCTGTGTAGTTTCTAACCCTTGTGATAGTGAGAGGAGGATGATATGAAATGAGTCTGTGTAGTTACTAACCCTTGTGATAGTGAGAGGAGGATGATATGAAATGAGTCTGTGTAGTTACTAACCCTTGTGATAGTGAGTGGAGGATGATATGAAATGAGTCTGTGTAGTTACTAACCCTTGTGATGGTGGAGGATGATATGGCTCATCATTTTCACTCCTTTTTGCAATCAGCTGTCGTCCACTTTTATAATAGTTGTATTCCCCTTTTGCT
The DNA here is from genome assembly GCF_901001165.1 of Salmo trutta. NCBI lineage: Eukaryota > Metazoa > Chordata > Actinopteri > Salmoniformes > Salmonidae > Salmo > Salmo trutta. Next base: position 10,805,959 of record NC_042995.1, on the reverse strand, counting down.
TTGTACAGTATACTTACAGTGCCTTTGGCAATTATTCATACCCCTTGACTTATTCCACATTTTGTTGTGTTACAGCCTAAATTCAAAATGGATGAAATTGATATTTAATATACCCAATACCCCATAATGACATACATAATGTATTTAGAAATGTTTGCAAATTTATACAAATTGAAGTGCAGAAATATCTCATTTACATAAGTATTCACACCCCCAAGTCAATACATTGTAGAAACACCTTTGGCAGCGATTACAGCTGTGAGTCTTTCTGGTTAAATCTCTAAGAACTTTGCACACCTGGATGGTACAATGTTGTACAAATTATTTAAGATCTGTCAAGTTGGTTGTTGATCATTGCTAGACAGCGGTTTTCATGTCTTGCCATAGATTTTCAAGCCGATTTAAGTCAAAATGGTAACTAGGCCACTCAGGAACACTCAATGTCATCTTGGTAAGCAACTCCAGTGTATATTTGGCCTTGTTTTTTTAGGTTATTGCCCTTCTGAAATGTGAATTTGTTTCCCAGTGTCTGTTGGAAAGCAGACAATCAGGTTTTCCTCTAGGATTTTGCCGGTGCTTAGCTCTATTCCGTTTCTTTTTATCCCCCTCAAAAATGTTAAAGTCCTTGCCGATGACAAGCATACCCATAACATGATACAGCTACCACCATGTATAGAGTGGGACTCTTGATGTGTTGGATTTGCCCCAAACAACTGCTACTCTCTGTTGTTATCTATGCATAGTCATTTTAATAACTCTACCTTGTACATACTACCTCAACTAACCGGTTCCCCCGCACATGTTATTTTACTGCTGCTCTTTAATTACTTTTTACTTGTATTTCTTATTCTTATCTGTATTTTTTTTAAACTGCATTGTTGGTTAGGGGCTCGTAAGTAAGCATTTCACTGTAAGGTCTACACCTGTTGTATTCGGCGCGCATGTGACTAATAAAATTAGATTTTAAGTTAATTATTTTTGACACGTTTTTTGCAGTTTACTTTAGTGCCTTAATTCAAACAGGATGCATGTTTTGGAATATTGTTTTTCTGTACAGCTTTGCTTCTTTTCACTCTGTTATTGATGTTAGTATTGTGGAGTAACTACAATGTTGTTGATCCATCCTCAGTCTAACTGTTTTAAAGTCACCATTGGCCTCATGGTGAAATCCCTGAGCAGTTTCCCTCCTCTCTGGCAACTGAGTTAGGAAGGACGCCTGTATCTTTGTAGTGACTGTGTGTATTGATACACCATCCAAAGTGTAATTAATATCTTCACCATGCTCAAAAGGATAGTCAATGTCTTTTATAAAATGTTCTACCCATATTCTGATAGGTGCCCTTCCTTGTCAGGCATTAGAAAATGTCCCTGGTCTTTATGGTTGAATCTGTGTTTGATATTCACAACTTGACTGAGGGACCTTTACAGATAATTGTATTTGTGGGTTACAGAGATGAGGTAGTCATTCATAAATCATGTTAACCACTATTATTGCACACAGAGTGAGACCATGTGACTTGTTAAGCTTGCCATAACAAAGGGGTTGAATAGTTATTGACTCAACATTATGAGGTATTCCGCTGACGTTATGGGGTATTCCACTGACGTTATGGGGTATTCCACTGACGTTATGGGGTATTCCACTGACGTTATGGGGTATTCCACCCCGCTGACGTTATGGGGTATTCCACTGACGTTATGGGGTATTCCACTGACGTTATGGGGTATTCCACTGACGTTATGGGGTATTCCACTGACGTTATGGGGTATTCCACTGACGTTGTGGGGTATTCCACTGACGTTATGGGGTATTCCACTGACGTTATGGGGTATTCCACCCCGCTGACGTTATGGGGTATTCCACTGACGTTATGGGGTATTCCACTGACGTTGTGGGGTATTCCACTGACGTTATGGGGTATTCCACTGACGTTATGGGGTATTCCACTGACGTTATGGGGTATTCCACTGACGTTGTGGGGTATTCCATTGACGTTATGGGGTATTCCGCTGACGTTATGGGGTATTCCGCTGACGTTGTGGGGTATTCCGCTGACGTTGTGGGGTATTCCACTGACGTTGTGGGGTATTCCACTGACGTTGTGGGGTATTCCACTGACGTTATGGGGTATTCCACTGACGTTGTGGGGTATTCCACTGACGTTATGGGGTATTCCACTGACGTTATGGGGTATTCCACTGACGTTGTGGGGTATTCCACTGACGTTATGGGGTACCCCACTGACGTTGTGGGGTATTCCACTGACGTTGTGGGGTATTCCACTGACGTTGTGGGGTATTCCGCTGACGTTGTGGGGTATTCCGCTGACGTTGTGGGGTATTCCACTGACGTTATGGGGTATTCCGCTGACGTTGTGGGGTATTCCACTGACGTTGTGGGGTATTCCACTGACGTTGTGGGGTAAAGACAAAATAGTTTTCAGGGTTCCCATATATAACACTTTCTGGCCAACTGGTGGTTTAGTTCCATCTGTCCTCCAGGTGATCTGTCCTCCAACTGGTGGTTTAGTTCCATCTGTCCTCCAGGTGATCTGTCCTCCAACTGGTGGTTTAGTTCCATCTGTCCTCCAGGTGATCTGTCCTCCAACTGGTGGTTTAGTTCCATCTGTCCTCCAGGTGATCTGTCCTCCAACTGGTGGTTTAGAATCTACAGATGTGGTATTCATATTCAGATGCTAGATAGTCATAGTAGAATTCATGTTGGTACAACAATATCCAATATCTAGTCATGTATCCATGCCCTTGTATGTGTGTGGTATTGGGTGTAGGCCAATGATACAATCTCAATTTAATCCATTTTAAATTCAGGCTGAAACACAACAAAATGTAGAAAAGGTCAAGGGATGTGAATACTTTCTGAAGGCAATGTATATGAAGTCATATGTATATCTCATCAACTGACTGGTTCTTCTTCTGTTGTTCACACAGGAGACCATGTTGAGACATTCTCTACATCCAGAGAGCAACAGCAGGAAGATCACAGAGCTAAGAGGTTTCACCACTGCCCACATTGTGAGGAGATTTTCCCAATTCTATCAAAGCTAAAAATACACCTAAAAATACACACAGGAGAGAATCTGAATTCCTGTACCGACTGTGAGAAGAGCTTCACAACATCAAGAGCTCTGACAGTTCATCAGAGAGAGCACACTGGAGAAAAGCCTTACTCCTGCACTGACTGTGGGAAATGCTTCAATAGATCATCTAAATTAACCATTCATCAGAGAGTGCACACAGGAGAGAAGCCTTACTCCTGCTCTGACTGTGGATCGAGTTTCTCCCAATATGGCCATTTAAAATCACACCAACGTATACACACCGGAGAGAAGCCATACTTCTGCGCTGACTGTGGGAATAGCTTCACAACATCGAGGGCTCTGACAATTCATCAGAGAGTGCACACAGGAGAGAAGCCTTATTTCTGCTCTGATTGTGGAAAGAGTTTCTCCCGATTGGATACCTTAAAAAATCACCAATTAATACATAAAGGACAGAAGCCTTACTCCTGCTCTGACTGTGGGAAATGCTTCATTAAATCAGCTAAATTAACCATTCATCAGAGAGTGCACACTGGAGAGAAGCCTTACACCTGCTCTGACTGTGGAGAGAGTTTCTCCCGATTGGATGCCTTAAAAAGTCACCAACTAATACATAAAGGACAGAAACCTTACGTCTGCTCTGACTGTGGGAAAAGTTTCTCTCAACTGGGCAACTTAAAAACCCACCAACGTATACACTCAGGAGAGAAACCATTCTCCTGTTCTGACTGTGGGAAGGGATTCTCCGTATCGGGCAACCTAAAAACCCACCAACGTATACATAAAGGAGAGAAGCCATTCTCCTGCTCTGACTGTGGAAAGAGTTTCTCCATGTCAGGCAACTTAAAAACCCACCTACGTATCCATAAAGGAGAGAAGCCTTACTCCTGCTCTGACTGTGGGAAATGCTTCAAAACATCAGCAGAGGTAAATGTTCATTGGAGAACACACACAGGAGAGAAGCCTTACCACTGTGACTGTGGGAAAAGTTTCTCCAGATTGAATACCTTAAAAACCCACCAACGTATACACACAGGCGAGAAGCCATTCTCCTGTTCTGTCTGTGGGAAGAGTTTCTCCGTATCGTGCAACCTAAAAACCCACCAACGTATACACACAGGAGAGAAGCCATTCTCTTGCTCTGACTGTGGGAAGGGTTTCTCCATATCGGGCAACCTAAAAACCCACCAATGTATACATAAAGGAGAGAAGCCTCACTCCTGCTCTGATCATGGTAAATGCTGAGGTAAACGTTCATCGCAGAACACACGGGAGAGAAGCCTTACCACTGTGACTGTGGACAAGAGTTTCTCCAGATTGAATACCTTAAAAACACACCCACATATACATAAAGGAGAGAAGCATCATCCGTTCTCTCAGACCAGCTAAGATTAATGTCACTCCATCACTTAATTCTCATCTCATAAAGGAAGTAGTAACAGTTCATTTGATCAAAAGAAGAAAGCGTAGCACACTGTTGTTTCTCACTGTGCAGTGGAAAGGGAACGTTTTCTACAACGTTAGCCTCTACTTTACTGATCAGTGTGTTTTGTTAGCTTCTACTGTAGAGATATTGAGATCACCATGGATTTGCCCTTAGGGTTGAATACCCTCTGAGGTGTCTCTCATTGAAACAATAAAGTCTGAGGGTTGACTGTGGTAGTACTGCTTTCATCTAAAGTTTTCTGTGGGAATGAGTTAGTAGACACAACATGTATCAGATAGAGATGGTGTGATGATCAGTTTTCTGTGGGAATGAGTTAGTAGACACAACATGTATCAGATAGAGATGGTGTGATGATCAGTTCTCTGTGGGAATGAGTTAGTAGACACAACATGTATCAGATAGAGATGGTGTGATGATCAGTTCTCTGTGGGAATGAGTTAGTATACACAACATGTATCAGATAGAGATGATGTGATGATCAGTTTTCTGTGGGAATGAGTTAGTAGACACAACATGTATCAGATAGAGATCATCACATCATCAGTTTTCACCATAAATTTGGCTGGATTATTTGTTGCTACTAATTACTATTTGTTTAATGATACACAGGCTATGAAACGACTACATGTTTATTAAGTTGTCTAAAACTACATTTGTTATTTTAGTCATTGATGATGAACATGTTTGGATAACTGCATTGATCTGCCAATACATTTTCTATGTGTATTTGTGTTGGTCAATCTCTTCTCTTTTGTATTATTCTTGTGTACAGCTGGCTGGAGTGTTTATGGACATATTCCATCTCTCCCTATCCCACTTGCTTCAAGATGTCCACTGTTGTTTCTGTACCCAAGAAAGCGAAGGTAACTGAACTAAATTACTTTTGCCCTGTAGCACTCCCTTCTGTCATCATGAAGTGCTTTGAGAGACTAGTCAAGGATCATATCACCTCCACCTTACAACGTAGACCCACACAATTCACTTACCGCCCCAACAGATCCACGGACGGCACAATCGTCATTGCACTGCACACCGCCCTATCCCACCTGGACAAGAGGAATACCTATGTAAGAATGCTGTTTAGTGACTACAGCTCAGCTTTTAACACCATAGTGCCCTCCAAGCTCGTCACTAAGCTCAGGGCCTTCGTTCTGAAATCTTCCATGTGCAACTGGGTCCTAGATTTACTGACAGGCCGACCCCAGGTGGTGAGGGTAAAACCTAAATGTTATACGTCAATCAAGTGATCTGGATACAAATATTGTGAAGGTGGATTTTTTTTGTATTTATAGCCACAGTTATTAATTGTAATGCACAAGAAGTCCAGTAAGATGGACATCATCTACATTTGAGACGTTTTTGGGCCTCCAAGACTTCACTACAAGGACTATTGGCTGCAGAAAACCGACCTGATTAGAACAGAAAAGCAGGCTGATTCAGTCTAATTTAAATGTTTATAGTTTGTATGGATTCGTCTTTAAAGTATATATTCTTTTTTTAAACCTGTATTATTTCATTTTAGGGATCTTTATTACCCACCTGTAGTGTAGGTGGCAGAATGCCATTATACCAAAAAATAAGATGTCGCCAAAGGGTTTTATAACCAAGATAGACTGCAGCCTTCCAACGGGACCAAATGAGTCATAGTGTGCAGAATAAGCAAGGAGCTGGGCAGAGCCAAGCACGAGCTAGCAAGATCCTATTGGCGCATTCTAGCATTCATCTGCATATTTCCGTTAGGTAACGCCTCCTCTTTGAAGGGCACTTGTGCAATAACTCAATTCGCCTTTGCACGCCTTCTAAACAACGCGATTGTTAAAAACTTGCAAAGAGTGAAGTCTACTAATCTTAGTCTACTCTGTTAATAGCATTTCAGTTTTGGGAACAAAAAACTGTATTGAGATCAGATGTTTCTTCGATGAGAAAATGCAAAATCTCGGCCAAAATCCATCTCTTTCCATCTTCTCCCATTGCCAGCCAGAATGGAAACGCCAAGCGGATGCTTCACATTTATACATCCGGTGAAATATCCGTCTCATTGTTCTATCTGTGATGTCGCTGTTGAAACTGTGGTAGTGGGGGAACAGGAAGTTAAAAAAAATAACAAAGAAAGCCGCAGAACTGTGCTGTCGAAACGATAGCTTTTGTATTACTACAGGTTTGTAATAGCACGTTTAAACCTAATTTCGAAAGAATATGTCATAACATATCAGGTAACAAATCCGTCTATTATCATGTTAGGTATAACGTTTGGTAAAGGTTTTATGTGCTCTTTTTTTTCTGTTAAACCGAATGAGTGAAGGACGCGATAAAAAAGTTATTTTACAAGTCACATAGCTAGAGACGTTGGTTTGTCTAAGTGAATGTACATCATTTCATCAAGGTCATTTCATAAAGGATCCATTTATTTGACATTTCTAAATTAGTGACGCGAGCTAGTAAAATGGCGGCGCCAACAACTGCGTCACCAGACTTCAGTACAGGCAGTGCGGATGCATCAGAGAGTAGATGCCCGGAGTTGAGCGGTCGGAAATCCCGCTCACTGCTCCGGCGTTCCACGTCCTTTCCAAATGCTCTGCTAAAAACTGCACTTAGTTTACAGGAAAGAAAATTGCCGCTCCATTCATTAAAATCACAATGCAACCAACACTCATCTATTTTTGTGACTACATGGACCTACCATTTGGTTTTGAAGTATTGAAACCAAGCCATATGATTTGAATTAAAAGTTTTTAATAAACATGAAAATGTGAATGTAAGAAGCGCTCGTCATTTCAAATAGGATACATGTCATATTAAACAGCATATAAACACTCTAAATAGGCTACATGTCATATTAAACAGCATATAAACACTCTAAATAGGCTACATGTCATATTAAACAGCATATAAACACTCTAAATAGGCTACATGTCATATTAAACAGCATATAAACACTATAAATAGGCTACATGTCATATTAAACAGCATATAAACACTATAAATAGGCTACATGTCATATTAAACAGCATATAAACACTAAATAGGCTACATGTCATATTAAACAGCATATAAACACTATAAATAGGCTACATGTCATATTAAACAGCATATAAACACTCTAAATAGGCTACATGTCATATTAAACAGCATATAAACACTCTAAATAGGCTACATGTCATATTAAACAGCATATAAACACTCTAAATAGGCTACATGTCATATTAAACAGCATATAAACACTGAATAGGATACATGTCATATTAAACAGCATATAAACACTCTAAATAGGCTACATGTTATATTAAACAGCATATAAACACTCTAAATAGGCTACATGTCATATTAAACAGCATATAAACACTCTGAATAGGATACATGTCATATTAAACAGCATATAAACACTAAATAGGCTACATGTCATATTAAACAGCATATAAACACTGAATAGGATACATGTCATATTAAACAGCATATAAACACTCTAAATAGGCTACATGTCATATTAAACAGCATATAAACACTCTAAATAGGCTACATGTCATATTAAACAGCATATAAACACTCTAAATAGGCTACATGTCATATTAAACAGTATATAAACACTCTAAATAGGCTACATGTCATATTAAACAGCATATAAACACTCTAAATAGGCTACATGTCATATTAAACAGCATATAAACACTATAAATAGGCTACATGTCATATTAAACAGCATATAAACACTCTAAATAGGCTACATGTCATATTAAACAGCATATAAACACTCTAAATAGGCTACATGTCATATTAAACAGCATATAAACACTCTAAATAGGATACATGTCATATTAAACAGCATATAAACACTCTAAATAGGATACATGTCATATTAAACAGCATATAAACACTAAATAGGCTACATGTCATATTAAACAGCATATAAACACTGAATAGGATACATGTCATATTAAACAGCATATAAACACTCTAAATAGGCTACATGTCATATTAAACAGCATATAAACACTCTAAATAGGCTACATGTCATATTAAACAGCATATAAACACTCTAAATAGGCTACATGTCATATTAAACAGCATATAAACACTCTAAATAGGCTACATGTCATATTAAACAGCATATAAACACTCTAAATAGGCTACATGTCATATTAAACAGCATATAAACACTGAATAGGATACATGTCATATTAAACAGCATATAAACACTCTAAATAGGCTACATGTTATATTAAACAGCATATAAACACTCTAAATAGGCTACATGTCATATTAAACAGCATATAAACACTCTGAATAGGATACATGTCATATTAAACAGCATATAAACACTAAATAGGCTACATGTCATATTAAACAGCATATAAACACTGAATAGGATACATGTCATATTAAACAGCATATAAACACTCTAAATAGGCTACATGTCATATTAAACAGCATATAAACACTCTAAATAGGCTACATGTCATATTAAACAGCATATAAACACTCTAAATAGGCTACATGTCATATTAAACAGTATATAAACACTCTAAATAGGCTACATGTCATATTAAACAGCATATAAACACTCTAAATAGGCTACATGTCATATTAAACAGCATATAAACACTATAAATAGGCTACATGTCATATTAAACAGCATATAAACACTCTAAATAGGCTACATGTCATATTAAACAGCATATAAACACTCTAAATAGGCTACATGTCATATTAAACAGCATATAAACACTCTAAATAGGATACATGTCATATTAAACAGCATATAAACACTCTAAATAGGATACATGTCATATTAAACAGCATATAAACACTAAATAGGCTACATGTCATATTAAACAGCATATAAACACTGAATAGGATACATGTCATATTAAACAGCATATAAACACTCTAAATAGGCTACATGTCATATTAAACAGCATATAAACACTCTAAATAGGCTACATGTCATATTAAACAGCATATAAACACTCTAAATAGGATACATGTCATATTAAACAGCATATAAACTCTCTAAATAGGCTACATGTCATATTAAACAGCATATAAACACTCTAAATAGGCTACATGTCATATTAAACAGCATATAAACACTATAAATAGGCTACATGTCATATTAAACAGCATATAAACACTCTAAATTGGCTACATGTCATATTAGACAGTATATAAACACTCCAAATAGGCTACATGTCATATTAAACAGCATATACACTCTCTAAATAGGCTACATGTCATATTAAACAGCATATAAACACTATAAATAGGCTACATGTCATATTAAACAGCATATAAACACTCTAAATAGGCTACATGTCATTAAACAGCATATAAACACTCTGAATAGACTACATGTCATATTAAACAGCATATAAACACTCTGAATAGACTACATGTCATATTAAACAGCATATAAACACTCTAAATAGACTACATGTCATATTAAACAGCATATAAACACTCTAAATAGACTACATGTCATATTAAACAGCATATAAACACTCTAAATAAAAATATAATATATTTTTAGATAATAAAGAAAGTGACGGAAATGTCAAGACAATGACTTTTTGTCTGTTACTTGTTACTACAGGACGACTAGAATTAAGTCTGAAGCTGGTAACATCAACAGTGAAGACAAACCCAGCCTGCCTCTCTCCTTCCACACTGAGTCCAAACCTACAGTCACTGGGTCCTGATTGTGACAGTGGAGCCCAGTTTGCACAGCAGGATCCAGAGATGGAATCAGTGAAGCAAGAAGACTGCAGTCAAACACTGGAGCTGAATGTTAACATTAAAGATGAAGAAGAGGAGGAGAAGAATATTGGGAAATCTGTTAATCATGGTAAGAGCAGGTTCTATCTAACTATAAGTTCCCTCCATAAGTTATGACCCAGTCTGTTGCTATTGTAAATTCTGTCATTCTGACATCACATCCCTGAAGAACACCAGACTGTACAACAAAGCTTGTGTTGTTCATTCCAACTTCCCACTGTGCATAAAAAGGTGCAGTAGAACTGTTTCATGATGAACTGTTTCAATGAGAAGGTAGATGTTATTTCATGCGACTGAGACTTGCCTGGTTTGACACCAGTAAAGGGAGCGTTTTATTCACTGGGTTATCTGGAGTGATCAGAGGGTAGACTAAAGAAGTGAAGTAGACAAACTGCCAGTGTTTTAAAGTTCTATGATATGAGTCTGTGTAGTTAGTAACCCTTGTGATAGTGAGAGGAGGATGATATGAAATGAGTCTGTATCGTTACTAACCCTTGTGATAGTGAGAGGAGGATGATATGAAATGAGTCTGTGTAGTTACTAACCCTTGTGATAGTGAGTGGAGGATGATATGAAATGAGTCTGTGTAGTTACTAACCCTTGTGATAGTGAGAGGAGGATGATATGAAATGAGTCTGTATCGTTACTAACCCTTGTGATAGTGAGAGGAGGATGATATGAAATGAGTCTGTGTAGTTACTAACCCTTGTGATAGTGAGTGGAGGATGATATGAAATGAGTCTGTGTAGTTACTAACCCTTGTGATAGTGAGTGGAGGATGATATGAAATGAGTCTGTAGTTACTAACCCTTGTGATAGTTAGTGGAGGATAATATGAAATGAGTCTGTGTAGTTAGTAACCCTTGTGATAGTGAGAGGAGGATGATATGAAATGAGTCTGTGTAGTTACTAACCCTTGTGATAGTGAGGGGAGGATGACATGCCCCTTTTTAGCTTTAATCTCTTACCCACTTTTAGAATAGTTGAATTCCCCTTTTGTATTGTACAGCCGACTGATATGAATACATATGTCACCTGGTACAGCCAGAAGAGGACTGGCCACCCCTCTGAGCCTGGTTCCTCTATGTTTCTTTCTAGGTTCCTGACTTCTAGGGAGTTTTTCCTAGCTGCTGTGCTTCTACATCTGCATTACTTGCTCTTTGGGTTTTTAGGCTGGGTTTTTGTAAAGCACTTTCTGACAACTGCAGATGTAAAAAGGGCTTCATAAAATACACTGCTCAAAAAAATAAAGGGAACACTTAAACAACACAATGTAACTCCAAGTCAATCACACTTCTGTGAAATCAAACTGTCCACTTAGGAAGGAACACTGATTGACAATACATTTCACATGCTGTTGTGCAAATGGAATAGACAACAGGTGGAAATTATAGGCAATTAGCAAGACACCCCCAATAAAGGAGTGGTTCTGCAGGTGGGGACCACAGACCACTTCTCAGTTCCTATGCTTCCTGGCTGATGTTTTGGTCACTTTTGAATGCTGGCGGTGCTTTCACTCTAGTGGTAGCATGAGATGGAGTCTACAACCCACACAAGTGGCTCAGGTAGTGCAGCTCATCCAGGATGGCACATCAATGCGAGCTGTGGCATGAAGGTTTGCTGTGTCTGTCAGCGTAGTGTCCAGAGCATGGAGGCGCTACCAGGAGACAGGCCAGTACATCAGGAGACGTGGAGGAGGCCATAGGAAGGCAACAACCCAGCAGCAGGACCGCTACCTCCGCCTTTGTGCAAGGAGGAGCACTGCCAGAGCCCTGCAAAATGACCTCCAGCAGGCCACAAATGTGCATGTGTCTGCTCAAACGGTCAGAAACAGACTCCATGAGGGTGGTATGAGGGCCCGACGTCCACAGGTGGGGGTTGTGCTTACAGCTCAACACCGTGCAGGACGTTTGGCATTTGCCAGAGAACACCAAGATTGGCAAATTCGCCACTGGCGCCCTGTGCTCTTCACAGATGAAAGCAGGTTCACACTGAGCACGTGACAGATGTGACAGAGTCTGGAGACGCCGTGGAGAACGTTCTGCTGCCTGCAACATCCTCCAGCATGACCGGTTTGGCGGTGGGTCAGTCATGGTGTGGGGTAGCATTTCTTTGGGGGGCCGCACAGCCCTCCATGTGCTCGCCAGAGGTAGCCTGACTGCCATTAGGTACCGAGATGAGATCCTCAGACCCCTGAGATCCTCAAACCATATGCTGGTGCGGTTGGCCCTGGGTTCCTCCTAATGCAAGACAATGCTAGACCTCGTGTGGCTGGAGTGTGTCAGCACTTCCTGCAAGAGGAAGGTATTGATGCTATGGACTGGCCCGCCCGTTCCCCAGACCTGAATCCAATTGAGCACATCTGGGACATCATGTCTCGCTCCATCCACCAACGCCACGTTGCACCACAGACTGTCCAGGAGTTGGCGGATGCTTTAGTCCAGGTCTGGGAGGAGATCCCTCAGGAGACCATCCGCCACCTCATCAGGAGCATGCCCAGGCGTTGTAGGGAGGTCATACAGGCACGTGGAGGCCACACACACTACTGAGCCTCATTTTGACTTGTTTTAAGGACATTACATCAAAGTTGGATCAGCCTGTAGTGTGGTTTTCCACTTTAATTTTGAGTGTGACTCCAAATCCAGACCTCCATGGGTTGATAAATTGGATTTCCATTGATTATTTTTGTGTGATTTTGTTGTCAGCACATTCAACTATGTAAAGAAAAAAGTATTTAATAAAATTATTTATTTCATTTAGATCTAGGATGTGTTGTTTAAGTGTTCCCTTTATTTTTTTGAGCAGTATACATTTGATTGACATGTATATCACACCAACTGACTGGTTCTTCTGATGTTGTTCACACAGGAGACCATGTTGATACATTATCTACATCCAGAGATCAACAGCAGGAAGATCACAGAGCTAAGAGGTCTCACCACTGCCCACATTGTGAGGAGATGTTCCCAATTCTATCAAAGCTAAAAATACACCTAAAAATACACACTGGAGAGAATCCGTATTCCTGCTCTGATTGTGGGAAGACTTTCTCCCGATTGGATACCTTAAAAACACATGAACATATACATACAGGAAAGAATCCGTATTCCTGTACTGACTGTGGGAAGACTTTCTCTCGATTGGATACCTTAAAAACACATGAACGTATACATACAGGAGAGAATCCATATTCCTGTACTGACTGTGGGAAGAGCTTCACAACATCAGGAACTCTGACAATTCATCAGAGAGTGCACACTGGAGAGAAGCCTTACTCCTGCTCTGACTGTGGGAAGAGCTTCTCTCAACAGATCCATTTACAAAAACACCAACATATTCATACTGGAGAGAAGCCTTACTGCTGCTCTGACTGTGGGAAGAGTTTCTCTCAACAGAACCACTTAAAATGTCACCAGCGAATACATACAGGCGAGAAGCCTTACTCCTGCTCTGACTGTGGGAAGAGTTTCATCCGATTGGATATATTAAAATGCCACCAGCGAATACATACAGGAGAGAAGCCTTATTGCTGCTCTGAGTGTGGGAAGAGTTTCTCCCAACTGGGCAACTTAAAAACACACCAACTTATACATAAAGGAGAAAAACCTTACTCCTGCTCTGACTGTGGGAAGTGCTTCACAACATCAACTGATGTAAAAGTTCATAAAAGAGCACACACAGGAGAGAAGCCTTACTACTGCTCTGACTGTGGGAAGAGTTTCTCCAGATTGTATACCTTAACAACACACCAACGTATACATAAATGAGAGAAGCCTCATCAGTTCTCTCAGACCAGCTACATTTAAAGTCATTACATCACTTAATTCTCAAGAAATCGTAGCACACACTATTGTAATCCTATTGTTTCTCACTGTGAGGAAAGGGAGCATTATAGAATTTTAGCCTCTCTTTACTGATCAGTGAGCATCTTGTCAGTTTTGGTGTGTTTTGTTAGCTTCTACTGTAAAGATATTGAGATTACCTTGGATTTGCCCTTAGGGTGGAATACCCTCTATGAGGCTGGCGTGACTGGGTGGTACTGCTTCCCTCTGCAGTTTTCTGTGGGAATGAGCTGGTAGACATGTATCAGATAGAGATGATGTGATGATCAGTTTTCTGTGGGAATGAGTTAGTAGACACAACATGTATCAGAGATGGTGTGATGATCAGTTTTCACCACTAGTTTGGGGGAATTATTTGATTTATTAAACAACTTTTTGTTTAATTATATACAGGTTATGAAACAACTACATTTGTTTATTCAGTTACATTTTAAAACTAGCTTAGTTATTTTTGTCATTGATGATGAATATGTTTAGATAGCAAACTTAACTGATCTGCCGATTTAATAAATACATTAAATTGTACATGAATTTGAACTGGTCAAACTTTTTTCTTTTATAGTTAGTTCTTTCATATTAGATCTGACAGTATGAATGGTTCTTATGGTTGTATTCAGTTCTTCATATTAGATCTGACAGTATGAATGGTTCTTATGGTTGTATTCAGTTCTTCATATTAGATCTGACAGTATGAATGGTTCTTATGGTTGTATTCAGTTCTTCATATTAGATCTGACAGTATGAATGGTTCTTATGGTTGTATTCAGTTCTTCATATTAGATCTGACAGTATGAATGGTTCTTATGGTTGTATTCAGTTCTTCATATTAGATCTGACAGTATGAATGGTTCTTATGGTTGTATTCAGTTCTTCATATTAGATCTGACAGTATGAATGGTTCTTATGGGCTGAGTGCTTGTAGTGTTTTGGTATGACTACAGACAGGAGTTCTCTCTGACCCTGTGATGTCACCAGGACAGAACCACATGTCTCTATCACACTCCAGCCCAGAAGGTGGCAGTGATGCACAGTTAATGGTGGTTTGCACACTACCAATAAACACCATAGAAGAAGAATGTATACTTAGTGACCACACCCCTTCCCCATGCTGCAAAAACAATGAGTGTGCATTCAGTGACCACACACAATTAAACATTTTGTAAGTACCTTTATTTTAACAACATCAGATTTTTTGTTTATTGTCTCTAGTGATGGGGAATCAAAGTTTCCTGAATCATTGAGGTGTTCCAGCCAATTGTGTCGAAAATAGGGTGAGGCACATGGGCTACTAACATCTTCCTACACAACATACACTTAGTATTACTTTCTTAGCTACAGTATACATATCTCCCTGGCATATTACATCATTTATGCAGCAGCATACAAGACATTTTTGTACTTACCTTGTTGTGCCATGCTCACTTGAACAGGAAAGTGGCGCGGCGATCCTTCTTGTGGGCTCTAGAAAGAGGCCTGAATTCCCAACGTGGAATTCCGAGTTGGATGACTGTTCAACATAATCTTTTCTGTATTTTCACCAGTCGGAGCTAGTTTTGTCCGAGCTCCCAGTTGTCTTGAACTCACTGAAGTCTGAGATTTCCCAGTTCTGACTATCCAGTTGTTTTGAACGCAACAGAAGTCATGCTGGATTGACATTATGGCCAATGTATTCAAACTTTTCTGGCCCCTGGCGTTACCTCCTTTTTTGTGATATCCAATTGGTTGTTACGATTTTTTTCTCATTGCTGTAACACCCCTACGGACTTGGCAAAGGTTGAGAGCCAAACCACGCTGCTCGCTTAACTCAAGAGCCAAGCCGCACCAATGTGTCGGAGGAAACACTGTCGAACTGACCACTAGAGTCAGCTTGCAGTCGCCCGGCCCGCCACAAGGAGTCGCTGGAGCATCATGAGGCAAGGGCATCCCGCCAGCCAAACCCTCCCCTAACCTGGACGATGCTGGACCAATTGTGGCCGCCTCATGGGTCATGTGATACAGCCTGGGATCAAACCCGGGGCTGCAATGGCGCCTTGGCACTCATTGTTGAATTTACAATTTTCAACTTGTTGTGTAATGTTTATATCCAATGGCCGATGAGCACCGATACGTTTTATCTATAATTTCTCTTCTCTACAGATCCTGGTTCGATCCTGGGCTCGGTCACAACTGGCCGTGATCAGGGGTCCCATAGGGCAGCGCAAGTGATTTGACGTCATTTTATCTGACCTTGAGCTTTCTTGGGTGGCCATTTCTAATGTGAGTCTATGGCAGCACCCAATATCCTAGAGTTTTTGAGCTCTACCCGTAGATTTTGCGGTGATGTTGTGTCCCCATGAGTGACAGAACATTGAGCCAATCACGGCGCAACTAGAGAACATTACCAACCCCTACGCTCTGTATTTTCCGCTGGCTGCCCCTCCACCACAGAAAGCACTGAGCTAGGCTGAAACACCTGCATTTTGGAGCTGCCTTTAACAAGAAAGTAAAAAAGAGACCATGTTTGTACGCGGCTTTATTAACTCAAATATATGTTTTAGAACACCTACTCATTCAAGGGTCTTTCTTTATTTGTACTATTTTCTAAATTGTAGAATAATAGTGAAGACATCAAAACTATGAAATAACACATGGAATCATGTACTAACCTTCACTTTTGACTTTTTTGGTTATCTTACAAACTAATGTAATAGTATTTATTCAACCTTTAAACAAATAAAACATCCATGGACATATTTTGGGGTTACTGGAACTATAATGTTCTTATGTAGTCAGAGAAAGTGTGCATGTTCAGGACAGCAGGTTTCAGGTCTGTGAGATCTTCACAATTGTTGTAATAATCTGTCAGAACCTTATTGAACAGCGTTTACCACTTGCACCATGTACTGTTAATGCAAACTCAATTGAAGCCCAGTGATAACACGTTGTTGTTGGATAAATAAACTAAATATCTAACATTGTTTTCCCATTTGAACTTTGTTTTGCTTTTATATGGTTGAAAGCGCAGTGATAATAGATTTAGGCAGTGGCCACGTGTCATTCAGGACAGGTGGGACAGAACCTGTTTAGCTAAAAATAAAATGTTATTTTGGCATTAATACGTGTCACATATCAGTTTGCAAACAAAGTAAAAAAATATATATATACACACTACTGGTCAAACGTTTTATAACACCTACTCATTTAAGGGTTTTTCTTTATTTTTACTATTTTCTACATTGTAGAATAATAGTGAAGACATCAAAACTATGAAATAACACATGGAATCATGTAGTAACCAAAAAAGTGTTAAACAAATTAAAATATATTTTATATTTGAGATTCTTCAAATAGCCACCCTTTGCCTTGATGACAGCTTTGCACACTCTTGGCATTCTCTCAACCAGCTTCATGAGGTAGTCACCTGGAATGCATTTCAATTAACAGGTGAGCCTTTTTAAAAGTTAATTTGTGGAATTTCTTTCCTTCTTAATGCGTTTGAGCCAATCAGTAGTGTTGTGACAAAATATAGATCCCTCACTCAATATACCTATACAGAAGATAGCCCTATTTGGTAAAAGACCAAGTCCATATTATGGCAACAACAGCTCAAATAAGCAAAGAGAAATGACAGTCTAGCATTACCTTATTAAGACGTGAAGGTCAGTCAATACTGAAAATGTCAAGAACTTTGAAAGTTTCTTCAAGTACAGTCGCAAAAACCATCAAGCGCTTTGATGAAACTGGCTCTCATGAGGACCGCCACAGGAAAGGAAGACCCAGAGTTACCTCTGCTGCAGAGGATAAGTTCATTAGAGTTACCAGCCTCAGAAATTGCAGCCCAAATAAATGCTTCACAGAGTTCAAGTAACAGACACGTCTCAACATCAACTGTTCAGAGGAGACTGTGTGAATCAGGCCTTCATGGTCAAATTGCTGCAAAGAAACCACTACTAAAGGACACCAGTAAGAGGAAGAGACTTGCTTGGGTCAAGAAACATGACCAATGTTCATTAGACCGGTGGAAATTTGTACTTTGGTCTGGAGTCCAAATTGGAGATTTTTGGTTCCAACCGCTGTGTCTTTGTGACACACGGTGTGGGTGAACAGATGATCTCGGCATGTGTATTTCCCACCATAAAGCATGGAGGAGGAGGTGTGATGGTGTGGGGGTGCTTTGGTGCTGCTTCCCTCTGCAGTTTTCTGTGGGAATGAGTTAGTAGACACAACATGTATCAGATAGAGATGGTGTGATGATCAGTTCTCTGTGGGAATGAGTTAGTAGACACAACATGTATCAGATAGAGATGATGTGATGATCAGTTCTCTGTGGGAATGAGTTAGTAGACACAACATGTATCAGATAGAGATGGTGTGATGATCAGTTCTCTGTGGGAATGAGTTAGTAGACACAACATGTATCAGATAGAGATGGTGTGATGATCAGTTTTCATCACTAGTTTGGGATCATTTTTTTTACTACTAAATGACTATTTCTTTAATGATAAACTTCATGTATTTATTAAATTGTCTTTTCAAAACTAGATTTGTTATGTTAGTCATTGATATTGAATGTGTTTGGGAAAACCATATTCAAGCCAACTAAATTGATCTGCCAATGAAAAATAAAGTTTGTATATGAATTTATGCTGGTCAAACTCTTCTCTTTTGTATAATAAATTATAAAAAACGATGTTTCAAGTGACATATTTAGTTTTTTTTCTGAAGCTAAGGAGAACAGGAAGTTGAAATGAGCATGTCACCACACCTCTACACATTGGGACAAGCGAATTTGCTAGTCACCAATATTATCTAAATCAAATCAGTGATGACTGTTCAACAGTCTTATGGCCTGGAGATAGAAGTGGTTTCATTCTCTCTGTCCCAGCTTTGATGCACCTGTACTGTCCCCGCCTGTTAGATGGTAACAGGGTGAACAGGCCGTGTCTCTGGTGGCTGAGATTCTTGATGATCTTCTTGGCCTTCCACAGAGATCATCTACAATGAATATGTAATGGGTTGAAAACTTAGACACTAAAACAGACACCGCTTTAGTTTTTTAAACCAAGGCTTATTTGTCTAGCCTCTATGGGACCGGCGGGACGAATTCGTCCCACCTACGTAACAGCCAGTTGAATCCTGTGGCGCGATTTTTAAAACGTTTGAAATACTATTACTTCAATTTCTCAAACATATGACTATTTTACAGCTATTTAAAGACAAGACTCTCGTTAATCTAACCACACTGTCCGATTTCAAAAAGGCTTTACAACGAAAGCAAAACATTAGATTATGTCAGGAGAGTGCCCAGCCAGAAATAATCAGACACCCATTTTTCAAGCTAGCATATAATGTCACAAAAACCCAAACCACAGCTAAATGCAGCACTAACCTTTTATGATCTTCATCAGATGACACACCTAGGACATTATGTTATACAATACATGCATGTCTGTTCAATCAAGTTCATATTTATATCAAAAACCAGCTTTTTACATTAGCATGTGACGTTCAGAAAAAGCATACCCCCGCAAACTTCCGGGGAATTTACTAACAATTTGCTAAATTACTCACGATAAACGTTCACAAAAAGCATAACAATTATTTTAAGAATTATAGATACATTACTCCTCTATGCACTCGATATGTCCGATTTTAAAATAGCTTTTCGGATGAAGCACATTTTGCAATATTCTAAGTACATAGCCCAGCCATCACGGGCTAGCTATTTAGACACCCACCCAGTTTAGCCTTCACCAAAATCACATTTCCTATAAGAAAAATGGTCTTACCTTTCCTGTTCTTCGTCAGAATGCACTCCCAGGACTTCTACTTCAATAACAAATGTAGGTTTGGTCCCAAATAATACATCGTTATATCCAAACAGCGGCGTTTTGTTCGTGCGTTCTAGACACTATCAGAATGGTAAATCACGGTCGTGCGCATGACGCAGAACGTGACAAAAAAATTCTAAATATTCCATTACCGTACTTCGAAGCATGTCAACCGCTGTTTAAAATCAATTTTTATGCAATTTATCTCGTAGAAAAGCGATAATATTCCGACCGGGAATCTGCAATTAGCTAAACAGCCGAAGGAAAATACTGCACGGGGGCGAATCGCGCACGCGCCTAATTCTATTGTCCTCTGATGGGACACTTGGAAAAGGGGATTCTGTGTTTCAGCCTGAGGCTGCCTCGTCATCGTTCAGGTTTTTCCCTGGTTCTGAGAGCCTATTGGAGCCCTAGGAATTGTCACGTTACAGCTAAGATCCTGACTCTTCAATAAACAGAAGCAAGAACAACAACACCTTGTCAGACAGGGTACTTCCTGCATGAAACCTTCTCAGGTTTTTGCCTGCCATAGGAGTTCTGTTATACTCACAGACACCATTCAAACAGTTTTAGAAACTTTAGGGTGTTTTCTATCCAAACCTGAACAATAATATGCATATTCTAGCTTCTGAGTTGGTGTAGGAGGCAGTTACATATTTTTTCCAAAATTCTCAATACTGCCCCCTAGCCCGTAGAGGCTAGCTAATCAATCTCAGTTTTATATTTTACATGGTTTAGTAGTAGTTAGCCCATCAATCCAATATTGTCGCTGTTGCGCTGTGGTAGTGTGGAACAGGAAGTTCCGGGTTGGCGCCCACCATTCTACAGAATAAAGAAAACGCCAGAACTGTGCTGACCGTTTCTCTTTATTACTACAGGTATGTAATAGCACGTTTAAACGGACTAATATCGAAAGAACGTCATAACATGTTAAAAAACAAATCCGTCAAGGTATTATCACGTTTGGGAAAGGTTATGTCTTATTTTTCTGTCAAGCCGAGTGAGTGAAGAACGTGATAAGAAATATTTTACAAGCACACAGCACGGGGTTACACACACGTTTTCATTTGTGAGGCTTTCCAGGTTCGTATATAAGTCAGTGGATTTCACCCGGGGATGTTCAGAACAAAAACGTTTTGGAAAGTTGCAGATATAAATCCCATGAATAGAACTGACATGATTCCTTTATATCTGATCGAGGCCAACGTCTCCGTCCTCCTGCAGGATGCATCCCTTGTCCCTACCTATGTGAAGTTAGCCACAATAACGATTAGCCACAATAGTGGAATTTGTGGTTCGCTCTCATTGAAAATGATACAAACTGATTCAAATTAATGGAATGTCGTCATATTTGGACCAGATAACGCTAAACATGGTTGGAATGTTACTTAATTTAAAATGAATTACAATAATTCATTAATTTGAAAATAAACAGAACAAACGGTTGAAATCCCACTGTGGATGTTATAGACCACATAATTGCATTGAGGACATTTTTATATGCACTTATGAATCGGGTTGGATTGTGCACCCATATAACGGTGACACCCACAGAATACAATTACCAAGAGTTAACACATATTAATATCTTAGCTCTTATTGCAGGACTTGGACTGTGAAAAATCACCTTCCCAATCAGTCTATTGCAGGGATACTCCAGTACTATTTGAGAAGGTCCAGTCACACACATTTCCTAGGTGGCAAAGGTCCAGATGGATATTGTCATTTATTGGCGTAGTAACAAACAACTTGCAACCCCCAAATCTTCACAACCCTCTTGTTGGCAGGTTTAAATGTAATATCACACAATTCTATACATTTTGTGATGGGAGCGAGATTTTTTTTGCAGTTTTAAAGCAGATTTCCGGCAATTTTACACATTTCTATGTATTATGTGTGTTTATATGATACCAGGGGTCAAAGCCCAACCAAAAAAGTATTATTATATATATTTTTTGGACCCGTGGTCCGTATTGACCCGCTCTGGGTCCGGACCGCGGTCCGCCAGTTGAGTATGGAGGGTCTTTTGTTTGTGGTGGACATTTATATTGCACTCTACAGCCTTATCTATGGATTGTTCAGTCTACTCAGTGACACCCACAGAACACAACTATGTAGAGTTTACACAAATATTAGCATCTCCGCTCTATTGCAGGACTCTGAAACCACTGTTGTCCGGGAGTTGAACCCTGTCAGCTAAATTGTCATGATAATCAGTGGTTTAAAGTTTCTCTGTACATTTTTGACGAGATGATCATGGCAAAAAAATAATACTTCTGCATTTCCCGCTGTGTAAATGCATTGATTCTCATTGCCAATAGGCTCAGGATAACTCCTGATAAAGTTGGGTAGCTGATGGGTCTATTCAGAGCTTAAATAGACAAAATAATGAATCACAGGAACCAGGACTAATAAAGCCAATGCAACTGGCTGTTTTACAAACGCTAGGCCTACCACATGGATGGACATTCATAAAATTTCATTGCAGGCCGATACTAGGATACACCGCAGTAAGCACGGACCGACGTCTTTTGGTTGTCATTTTTTTGACTTGACCCAAACATTAGACTGGACCAAATCTGAACCAATCACTCAGACCTCATTAGGCAGGTTTTCACTGACCCAGGTGCATTCGACAAAAGCAACGTGGCTAAAAATCTTCGACATGTGTATTGGAGACCGCAGGAGAAATGTTCAAAAGCTCAAACATTTTTTAGCATTAGAGGATGTTAAAGTGTTAAAGAAAGATATATATAATAATAATGTTTGTGGGATCATTTTGACAGTACGAGGTGCGTCATTACGTCCAGCTGTTTTTATCAACAAGATAGTTAAACACTAGCGGGCAATTGGCTGATCTATTTTCTATTCAAACTTTTTCTAAATGTCAACAAAACAATCACTGGGTAACTTCTTGGAAACATAGCTACTGTTTCACAAGATTGGAAAGCACTACAGCAGAGTACAGGAAATACAAGTTTAGTTCAGTACAACAGAGTACAGGTAAATTCAATTGATTGGACATGATTTGGAAAGGTACACACCGGTCTATATAAGGTCCCATATTTGACAGTGCATGTCAGAGCAAAAACCAAGCCATGAGGTCGAAGGAATTGTCCGTAGAGCTCTGAGACAGGATTGACTCTTCCTAGAGCTGGCTCTTCCTAAACCTTTTAAGGACCTCAGACAGGGGTGAAAGTTCACCTTACAACAGGACAACGACCTTAAGCACACAGCCAAGACGATGCAGGAGTGGCTTAGTGACAAGTCTCTGAATGTCCTTGAGTGACCCAGCCAGAGCCCGGACTTGAACCAGATCGAACATCTCTGGAGACCTGAAAATGGCTGTGCGGTGATGCTCACCTTCCAACCTGACAGATCTTGAGAGGCTCTGCAGAGAAGAATGTGAGAAACTCCCCAAATACAAGTGTGCCGAACTTGTAGTGTCATACACTAGAAGACTCAAGGCTGTAATCACTGCCAAAGGTGCTTCAACTAAGTGCTGAGTAAAGGGTCTGAATACTTATGTAAATGTCATATTTCATTTGCCAAAAACTACAAAGCTGTTTTTGCTTTGTCATTATGGGGTATCTAATCCTTTGTACAATAAGGCTGTAATGTAACAAATGTGGAATAAATCAAGGGGTCTGAATACTTTCTGAATGCTCTGTGTGTGAATTTAGGAAATCTACTATCGGTTTAGTGCATTTACATTGTGTAGACTAATTTATAGTGTGAACCTTGTCTAATTTGAAATTAATTGAATAGTTTGTTAATGCTTAGGTACGTGATCTAATATAGTTTGAGAATAAAAGTGCCAGAACTTTCAAGACTTTTGTGTCCGTTTCTCTTTATTACTACAGGCCGACTCAGATTAAGTCTGAGGCCGGTAACATTAATAGTGAGGACAAACCCAGCCTGCCTCTCTCCTTCCACACTGAGTCCAAACCTACAGTCACTGGGTCCTGATTGTGACAGTGGAGCCCAGTTTGCACTGCAGGATCCAGAGATGGCATCAGTGAAGCTGGAAGACTGCAGTCAAACACTGGAGCTGAATGTCAACATTAAAGATGAAGAAGAGGAGGAGACGATTGGGGGATCTGTTTCTCATGGTAAGAGCATGAGTAACAGACCGCCATACGTTTTGACCCAGTCTATTGATAGGTTGAATTCTGTACTACTGACATCACACATCCCTGAACAACTGGGCTATCTGGAGTGTTCAGATAGTAGACTAAAGAAGTGAAGTAGACAAACTGCCAGTGTTTTAAAGTTCTATGAAATGAGTCTGTGTAGTTTCTAACCCTTGTGATAGTGAGAGGAGGATGATATGAAATGAGTCTGTGTAGTTACTAACCCTTGTGATAGTGAGTGGAGGATGATATGAAATGAGTCTGTGTAGTTACTAACCCTTGTGATAGTGAGAGGAGGATGATATGAAATGAGTCTGTGTAGTTTCTAACCCTTGTGATAGTGAGAGGAGGATGATATGAAATGAGTCTGTGTAGTTTCTAACCCTTGTGATAGTGAGAGGAGGATGATATGAAATGAGTCTGTGTAGTTTCTAACCCTTGTGATAGTGAGAGGAGGATGATATGAAATGAGTCTGTGTAGTTCCTAACCCTTGTGATAGTGAGTGGAGGATGATATGAAATGAGTCTGTGTAGTTACTAACCCTTGTGATAGTGAGAGGAGGATGATATGAAATGAGTCTGTGTAGTTACTAACCCTTGTGATAGTGAGTGGAGGATGATATGAAATGAGTCTGTGTAGTTACTAACCCTTGTGATAGTGAGAGGAGGATGATATGAAATGAGTCTGTGTAGTTTCTAACCCTTGTGATAGTGAGTGGAGGATGATATGAAATGAGTCTGTGTAGTTACTAACCCTTGTGATAGTGAGTGGAGGATGATATGAAATGAGTCTGTGTAGTTACTAACCCTTGTGATAGTGAGTGGAGGATGAAATGAGTCTGTGTAGTTACCAACCCTTGTGATAGTGAGAGGATGATGATATGAAATGAGTCTGTGTAGTTACTAACCATTGTGATAGTGAGAGGAGGATGATATGAAGTGAGTCTGTGTAGTTACTAACCCTTGTGATAGTGAGAGGAGGATGATATGAAGTGAGTCTGTGTAGTTACTAACCCTTGTGATAGTGAGAGGAGGATGATATGAAATGAGTCTGTGTAGTTACTAACCCTTGTGATAGTGAGTGGAGGATGAAATGAGTCTGTGTAGTTACTAACCCTTTTGATAGTGAGAGGAGGATGATATGAAATGAGTCTGTGTAGTTACTAACCCTTGTGATAGTGAGAGGAGGATGATATGAAATGTGTCTGTGTAGTTACTAACCCTTGTGATAGTGAGAGGAGGATGATATGAAATGAGTCTGTAGTTACTAACCCTTGTGATAGTGAGAGGAGGATGATATGAAATGAGTCTGTGTAGTTAGTAACCCTTGTGATATTGAGTGGATGATGATATGAAATGAGTCTGTGTAGTTACTAACCCTTGTGATAGTGAGAGGAGGATGATATGAAATGAGTCTGTGTAGTTACTAACCCTTGTGATAGTGAGAGGAGGATGATATGAAATGAGTCTGTGTAGTTACTAACCCTTGTGATAGTGAGAGGAGGATGATATGAAATGAGTCTGTGTAGTTACTAACCCTTGTGATAGTGAGTGGAGGATGATATGAAATGAGTCTGTGTAGTTACTAACCCTTGTGATAGTGAGAGGAGGATTATATGACTCATACTTTTCGCCCCTTTTTGGCTTAGGTTGTTGAATAGCTTTTAAGGCTGACCCAATTTAGTCGATTGGTCGATAGGCTGTTGGTCGACCAATATGTTTTTAGTCGAGCAGTGGCATATATATATATAATGTATGGCACACAAGACACCTGTCTGATTCACGCCTGTCTGAGTGGACTCGTCCATTGCCTGTCTGAGTGGACTCGTCCATTGCCTGTCTGAGTGGACTCGTCCATTGCCTGTCTGAGTGGACTAGTCCATTGCCTGTCTGAGTGGACTAGTCCGTTGCCTGTCTGAGTGGACTAGTCCGTTGCCTGTCTGAGTGGACTACTCCATTGCGGAGGCTGTGGGGATGGCAAACCAGTATCATCAGCAGTACTTTTACCGTTAATTCCCATAATTTCTAATCTACAATGTTTGTTTAATTATGGGAATGCATTCAATATTGTAATAATAATAATAATAATAATAATAATAATGTCTTACCATTGTCATTGTTGGAGTGGACACGTTGTTTGCAGAGCAACAACCTAGGCTACACTTGTGAGAAAAACATTTTGGTTTATTTCATTGCATTTACGAGTTTACAATTTATTCATTGACAGGAGCGCTCCAAACAATAGACAATCTAGTAAGGACACGCACCTATGCTACCTGGCCTGATTACACATAGAAGTAGGCCTATAGGCTACCTGGCCTGATTACACATAGAAGTAGACCTATAGTCTACCTGGCCTGATTACACATAGAGGTAGGCCTATAGGCTACCTGGCCTGATTACACATAGAAGTAGACCTATAGTCTACCTGGCCTGATTACACATAGAGGTAGGCCTATAGGCTACCTGGCCTGATTACACATAGAAGTAGACCTATAGTCTCCCTGGCCTGATTACTCATAGAAGTAGACCTATAGTCTACCTGGCCTGATTACACATAGAAGTAGGCCTATAGGCTAGCTGGCCTGATTACACATAGAAGTAGACCTATAGTCTACCTGGCCTGATTACTCATAGAAGTAGACCTATAGTCTACCTGGCCTGATTACACATAGAAGTAGGCCTATAGGCTATCTGGCCTGATTACACATAGAGGTAGGCCTATAGGCTAGCTGGCCTGATTACACATAGAAGTAGGCCTATAGGCTAGCTGGCCTGATTACACATAGAAGTAGACCTATAGTCTACCTGGCCTGATTACACATAGAAGTAGGCCTATAGGCTACCTGGCCTGATTACACATAGAAGTAGGACCTATAGTCTACCTGGCCTGATTACACATAGAAGTAGGCCTATAGTCTGCCTGGCCTGATTACACATAGAAGTAGGCCTATAGTCTACCTGGCCTGATTACTAATAGAAGTAGGCCTATAGTCTACCTGGCCTGATTACACATAGAAGTAGACCTATAGTCTACCTGGCCTGATTACACATAGAAGTAGGCCTATAGGCTACCTGGCCTGATTACACATAGAGGTAGGCCTATAGGCTAGCTGGCCTGATTACACATAGAAGTAGGCCTATAGGCTACCTGGCCTGATTACACATAGAAGTAGGACCTATAGTCTACCTGGCCTGATTACACATAGGAGTAGGCCTATAGTCTACCTGGCCTGATTACTCATAGAAGTAGTGCTATAGTCTACCTGGCCTGATTACTCATAGAAGTAGGCCTATAGTCTACCTGGCCTGATTACACACACAAGTAGCTCTATAGGCTACCTGGCCTGATTACACACATAAGTAGGCCTATAGTCTACCTGGCCTGATTACACATAGAAGTAGGCCTATAGTCTACCTGGCCTGATTACTCATAGAAGTAGGCCTATAGTCTACCTGGCCTGATTACACATAGAAGTAGGCCTATAGTCTACCTGGCCCTGATTACACATAGAAGTAGGCCTATAGTCTACCTGGCCTGATTACTCATAGAAGTAGGCCTATAGGCTAACTGGCCTGATTACACATAGAAGTAGGCCTATAGTCTACCTGGCCTGATTACACACATAAGTAGGCCTATAGGCTACCTGGCTTGATTACACACAGAAGTAGGCCTATCGTCTACCTGGCCTGATTACTCATAGAAGTAGGCCTATAGTCTACCTGGCCTGATTACTCATAGAAGTAGGCCTATAGTCTACCTGGCCTGATTACTCATAGAAGTAGGCCTATAGTCTACCTGGCCTGATTACACATAGAAGTAGGACCTATAGTCTACCTGGCCTGATTACACATAGAAGTAGACCTATATTCTACCTGGCCTGATTACACATAGAAGTAGGCCTATAGGCTAGCTGGCCTGATTACACATAGAAGTAGACCTATAGTCTACCTGGCCTGATTACACATAGAAGTAGACCTATAGTCTACCTGGCCTGATTACTCATAGAAGTAGACCTATAGTCTACCTGGCCTGATTACACATAGAAGTAGGCCTATAGGCTATCTGGCCTGAATACACATAGAGGTAGGCCTATAGGCTAGCTGGCCTGATTACACATAGAAGTAGTCCTATAGGCTAGCTGGCCTGATTACACATAGAAGTAGATCTATAGTCTACCTGGCCTGATTACACATAGAAGTAGGCCTATAGGCTACCTGGCCTGATTACACATAGAAGTAGGACCTATAGTCTACCTGGCCTGATTACACATAGAAGTAGGCCTATAGTCTACCTGGCCTGATTACACATAGAAGTAGGCCTATAGTCTACCTGGCCTGATTACACATAGAAGTAGGCCTATAGTCTGCCTGGCCTGATTACTAATAGAAGTAGGCCTATAGTCTACCTGTCCTGATTACACATAGAAGTAGGACCTATAGTCTACCTGGCCTGATTACACATAGGAGTAGGCCTATAGTCTACCTGGCCTGATTACTCATAGAAGTAGGCCTATAGTCTACCTGGCCTGATTACTCATAGAAGTAGGCCTATAGTCTACCTGGCCTGATTACACACACAAGTAGGCCTATAGGCTACCTGGCCTGATTACACACATAAGTAGGCCTATAGTCTACCTGGCCTGATTACACATAGAAGTAGGCCTATAGTCTACCTGGCCTGATTACTCATAGAAGTAGGCCTATAGTCTACCTGGCCTGATTACACATAGAAGTAGGCCTATAGTCTACCTGGCCCTGATTACACATAGAAGTAGGCCTATAGTCTACCTGGCCTGATTACTCATAGAAGTAGGCCTATAGGCTAACTGGCCTGATTACACATAGAAGTAGGCCTATAGTCTACCTGGCCTGATTACACACATAAGTAGGCCTATAGGCTACCTGGCTTGATTACACACAGAAGTAGGCCTATCGTCTACCTGGCCTGATTACTCATAGAAGTAGGCCTATAGTCTACTGGCCTGATTACTCATAGAAGTAGGCCTATAGTCTACCTGGCCTGATTACTCATAGAAGTAGGCCTATAGTCTACCTGGCCTGATTACTCATAGAAGTAGGCCTATAGTCTACCTGGCCTGATTACTCATAGAAGTAGGCCTATAGTCTACCTGGCCTGATTACTCATAGAGGTAGGCCTATAGTCTACCTGGCCTGATTACTCATAGAAGTAGGCCTATAGTCTACCTGGCCTGATTACACATAGAAGTAGATCAATAGTCTACCTGGCCTGATTACTCATAGAAGTAGGCCTGTAGTCTACCTGGCCTGATTACACATAGAAGTAGGCCTATAGTCTACCTGGCCTGATTACTCATAGAAGTAGGCCTATAGTCTACCTGGCCTGATTACACATAGAAGTAGGCCTATAGTCTACCTGGCCTGATTACACATAGAAGTAGGCCTATAGTCTACCTGGCCTGATTACTCATAGAAGTAGGCCTATAGTCTACCTGGCCTGATTACACATAGAAGTAGGCCTATAGTCTACCTGGCCCTGATTACACATAGAAGTAGCCCTATAGTCTACCTGGCCCTGATTACTCATAGAAGTAGGCCTATAGTCTACCTGGCCTGATTACTCATAGAAGTAGTCCTATAGGCTAGCTGGCCTGATTACACATAGAAGTAGGACCTATAGTCTACCTGGCCTGATTACTCATAGAAGTAGGCCTATAGTCTACGTGGCCTGATTACTCATAGAGGTAGGCCTATAGTCTACCTGGCCTGATTACTCATAGAAGTAGGCCTATAGTCTACCTGGCCTGATTACACATAGAAGTAGATCAATAGTCTACCTGGCCTGATTACTCATAGAGGTAGGCCTATAGTCTACCTGGCCTGATTACTCATAGAAGTAGGCCTATAGTCTACCTGGCCTGATTACACATAGAAGTAGATCAATAGTCTACCTGGCCTGATTACTCATAGAAGTAGGCCTGTAGTCTACCTGGCCTGATTACACATAGAAGTAGGCCTATAGTCTACCTGGCCTGATTACTCATAGAAGTAGGCCTATAGGCGAGCTGGCCTGATTACACATAGAAGTAGGCCTATAGCCTACCTGGCCCTGATTACACGTAGAAGTAG
Source organism: Salmo trutta (assembly GCF_901001165.1). Classification (NCBI taxonomy): domain Eukaryota; kingdom Metazoa; phylum Chordata; class Actinopteri; order Salmoniformes; family Salmonidae; genus Salmo; species Salmo trutta. Next base: position 10,775,788 of record NC_042995.1, on the reverse strand, counting down.
GCCTATAGGCTAACTGGCCTGATTACACATAGAAGTAGGCCTATAGGCTAACTGGCCTGATTACACATAGAAGTAGGCCTATTGGCTACCTGGCCCTGATTACACATAGAAGTAGGCCTATAGGCTAGCTGGCCTGATTACACATAGAAGTAGACCTATAGGCTAGCTGGCCTGATTACACACAGAAGTAGACCTATAGGCTACCTGGCCTGATTACACATAGTAGGTCTATAGGCTACCTGGCCTGATTACACATAGAAGTAGGCCTATAGGCTAGCTGGCCTCTGTGCAAATGTAGGCCTATAAATGTGCCCATTTGGGGATCTGATACTATTTCTGATTGTCTTAATTCATTGGACAGGAAAAGGCGCAACTCTCACTCATGACTTTGTTTTTGTTCTATTAAGCAAGTTTAAAATATTGACGTTTGAAGGGCATTGAAGACCGAAACGTCAATCTTTTAAACTTGCTTAATAAAACTAAGATTTTTGAAATGGTGAGCGAGTGTTGCGCCTTTTGCTGTTCAATGATGTTTACACATTTTTAGGTTGCACCTCTACTCACGTTGGTTGAGCACCTTCATCTTCTTTCCAAATTTGATTGTCTTAACTCACCATCACTGTGGAGTTTCTCAAAGTAATTTTTCTTCGCCTCAAACAGCAAGTTAACAAAGTCTGTTTTTACAACCAGTGAGAATGACAATAGTTCCTCAACAGCCTATTTGAAAAATCTTTCCATCTCTCTCCCTTTTGATAACCACTTAGCATGAAAGGGGAAAAACTGTAATGCTCTGATCCAGTGGAAATGTCATAAAATAGGCCTATCTGTTTACTTCTTATCCCTTGCGCAAAATAGCCTATAGCTCTGTCTGTCTGTCTGGAGCTCACCAGCATGGGAAACTCTAAGGGCCCAGAATATTTTATACAATGTTGCACGTTTGCTAGCACAGGCCAGACCAAATGATTAGTTGGATGCAATGTTTCAAGTTTCTTGCAGACAGGCCATGTGTAGCCAATTTGATTCATAGGATATCTATTTTCATCAGGATATGTTCTACATGCAGGCTGCAGTGTTTTTGTTGGCTTTATGTAGGCTGTTTTTACATATTGGCAATAGAAGTAACTTTTTAGAATTGAATAATTTTAATTTAGATATAATTTTGGTTAACCACATGACATTGATTTGAGATATTAAGACTTGAAACGGTTCCATGAAAATGTGCAGATGAAAATCATAACTGGCACGCAGATCAGTAGAAATGGTACGATAACCTGCCACTCCAAATGGAAAAATCTGTTGACCGCTGGTGTAGCCTATAACCGACCGCTGGTGTAGCCTATTACCGACCGCTGGTGTAGCCTATTACCGACCGCTGGTGTAGCCTATTACCGACCGCTGGTGTAGCCTATTACCGACCGCTGGTGTAGCCTATTACCGACCGCTGGTGTAGCCTATTACCGACCGCTGGTGTAGCCTATTACCGACCGCTGGTGTAGCCTATTACCGACCGCTGGTGTAGCCTATTACCGACCCTGGTGTAGCCTGTTACCGACCGCTGGTGTAGCCTATTACCGACCGCTGGTGTAGCCTATTATCAGCGACTTCAGGAGGGTAGCGGCAGAATCTGAGAAGGCCAGCAGCAGTGGGGAGAAGGAGGGTTGGGAACAGGTTTTTTTTCTCTTCTGGTTAGGCTGTATTGATCTCTGGCTCCCTCTTTAGTAATTTGTCTTGATTTTTTTATTGCAGTGCTTAAAGCATCAGACAAGCTCAGCAGCCTACATAAAGTTGATTTTATTCAAACAAAGGGTGTGTCTATATTTGGAAAAATACAAGTTTTAAAATGTATACCAATCGATTGGTCGAAAGAACAGACGACTCTGTCGACCAGGATACATTTTTTTGTCGGGACAGCTCTAATAGCTTTATTCCCTGTATTCTACAGCCTACTGTTATGAAGTCATATGTATATCACCCCAACTGACTGGTTCTTCTGATGTTGTTCACACAGGAGACCATGTTGAGACATTCTCTACATCCAGAGAGCAACAGCAGGAAGATCACAGAGCTAAGAGGTCTCACCCCTGCCCACATTGTGAGGAGATTTTCCCATTTCTATCAAAACTAAAAATACACCTAAAAATACACACAGGAGAGAATCTGTATTCCTGTACTGACTGTGGGAAGAGTTTAAAAACATCACAGGCTCTGACAGTTCATCAGAGAGTGCACACTGGAGAGAAACCTTACTCCTGCTCTGATTGTGGGGAGCGTTTCTCTCATCAGAGCAACTTAAAAACACATCAACGTATACACACTGGAGAGAAGCCTTACTACTGCTCTGACTGTGGAAAATGTTTCACAACATCAACTGGGCTAAGAGTTCATCAGAGAACACACACAGGAGAGAAGCCTTACTTCTGTTCTGACTGTGGGAGGAGTTTCATAACATCAAGGACTCTGACAGTTCATCAGAAAATGCACACTGGAGAGAAACCTTACTACTGCTCTGATTGTGGGGAAAGTTTCTCTCAACAGAGCAATTTTAAAACACACCAACGTACACACACAGGAGATAAGCCTTACTACTGCTCTGACTGTGGGAAGGGTTTCTCTCAACAGATCCACTTAAAATGTCACCAGCGAATACACACAGGAGAGAAGCCTTACTCCTGCTCTGACTGTGGGAAGGGTTTCTCCCAACAGAGCAACTTAAAATGTCACCAACGCATACATAAAGGAGAGAAGCCTTACTCCTGCTCTGACTGTGGGAAGTGCTTCACAACATCAACTGAGCTAAAAGTTCATCAAAGAGGACACACAGGAGAGAAGCCTTACTCCTGCTCTGACTGTGGGAAGAGTTTCTCCCAACAGGGCAGCTTAAAAATACACCAACGTATACATAAAGGAGAGAAGCCTTACTCCTGCTCTGACTGTGGGAAGTGCTTCACAACATCAACTGAGCTAAAAGTTCATCAAAGAAGACACACAGGAGAGAAGCCTTACTTCTGCTCTGACTGTCGGAAGAGTTTCTCCCAATTGGCTACCTTAAAAACACATCAACGTATACATAAAGGCAAGAAGCCTCATCAGTTGTCTCAGACCAGTTAAGATTAGTCACTCCATCACTTCATTCTCATCTCATAAAGGAAGTGGTAACAGTGAATTTGATAACATTAAGATGAACACTCTATTGTAATCCTATTGTTTCTCACTGACAACTGTGCAGAGGAAAGGGAGCGTTATAGAATGTCATTGGAAATTGGGGTGGTGCTGGAGATGTTGAATATGACGTTGAAACATTTAAACATTTTCTTTTAAGTCAAAAACAAAAGGAGGGTAGTTGATTGGTCGGGGTGGATGGGTCAGCATATAACATGAACGTCTAGTAACCCAAAGGTTTCCTGTTTGAATCTCATCACGGACAACTTTAGCATTTTAGCTAATAAGCAACTTTGCAACTACACTACATGACCAAAAGTAAAAAGAACATCTCATTCCAAAATCATGGGCATTCATATGGACTTGGTCCCCCCTCTGCTGCTATAACAGCCTCCACTCTTCTGGGAAGGCTTTCCACTAGATGTTGGAACATTGCTGTGGGGACTTTCTTTCATTTGGCTCGAAGTCAGCGTTCCAATTCATCCCAAAGGTGTTCGATGGGGTTGCGGTCAGGGCTCTGTGCAGGGCAGTCAAGTTCTTCCACACCGATCTCGATAAACTATTTTTGTATGGACCTCGCTTTGTGCATAGGAGCATTGTCATGCTGAAACAGGAAAGGGCCTTCCCCAAACTGTTGCCACAAAGTTGGAAGCACAGAATCGTCAAGACTGTCATTGTATGCTGTAGCATTAAGATTTCCCTTCACTGGAACTAAGGGACCTAGCCCGAACCATGAAAAACAGCCCTAGACCATTATACCTCCACCAAACTTTACATTTGGCACTATGCATTGGGGCAGGTATCGTTCGCCTAGCATCCACCAAACCCAGATTTGTCCATCAGACTTCCAGATGAGGCGTGATTCATCACTCCAGAAAGTCCAATAGCTTTACACCACTCCAGCTGACGCTTGGCATTGCACATGGTGATCTTAGGCTTGTGTGCAGCTGCTCGGCCATGGAAACCCCTTTTTTGTGAAGCTCCCAACGAACAGTTCTTATGTTGACGTTGCTTCCAGAGGCAGTTTGGAACTCGGTAGTGAGTGTTGCAACTGAGGACAAAGTATTTTTACGCGCTTCAGCACTTGGCGGTCCTGTTCTGTAAGCTTGTGTGGCCTACCACTTCACGGCTGAGCTGTTGTTGCTCCTAGACGTTTCCACTTCACAATAACAGCATTTATAGTTGACCGGGGCAGCTCTAGCAGGGCAGAAATTTGACGAACTGACTTGTTGGAAAGGTGGTATCCTATGACAATGCCACTTTGAAAGTTGCTGAGCTCTTCAGGCCATTCTACTGCCAACATTTGTCTATGGAGATTGCATGGCTGTGTGCTCGATTTTATACACCGGTCAGTAATGGGTGTGGCTGAAATTGCCGAATCCACTAATTTTAAGGGGTGTCCACATACTTTTGTGTGTGTATACAGATATATAGAGAGATATATAGATATCTCAGCAAAAAAAGAAACGTCCTCTCACTGTCAACTGCGTTTATTTTCAGCAAACTTAACATGTGTAAATATTTGTTTGAACATAAGATTCAACAACTTAGACATAAACTGAACAAGTTCCACAGACATGTGACTACCAGAAACTGAATAATGTGTCCCTGAACAAAAGGGGGGGGGCGGGGGGGGGGGGGGGGGTCAAAATCAAAAGTAACAGTCAGTATCTGGTGTGGTCACCAGCTGCATTAAGTACTGCAGTGCATCTCCTCCTCATGGACTCCACCAGATTTACCAGTTCTTGCTGTGAGATGTTACCCTACTCTTCCACCAAGGCACCTGCAAGTTCCCGGACATTTCTGGGGGGAATGGCCCAAGCCCTCACCCTCCGATCCAACAGGTCCCAGACGTGCTCAATGGGATTGAGATCCGGGCTCTTCGCTGGCCATTCCTGTCTTGCAGGAAATCACGCACAGAACGAGCAGTATGGCTGGTGGCATTGTCAGGATGAGCCTGCAGGAAGGGTACCACATGAGGGAGGAGGATGTCTTCCCTGTAACGCACAGCGTTGAGATTGCCTGCAATGACAACAAGCTCAGTCCGATGATGCTGTGACACACCGCCCCAGACCAATGACAGACACTCAACCAAATCGATCCCGCTCCAGAGTACAGGCCTCGGTGTAACGCTCATTCTTTCGACGATAAACGAAAATCCGACCATCACCCCTGGTGAGACAAAACCGTGACTCGCCAGTGAAGAGCACTTTTTGCCAGTCCTGTCTACGACGGTTGGTTTGCGCCCATAGGCGATGTTGTTGCCGGTGATGTCTGGTGAGGACCTGCCTTACAACAGGCCTACAAGCCCTCAGTCCAGCCTCTCTCAGCCTATTGCGGACAGTCTGAGCACTGATGGAGGGATTGTGCGTTGCTGGTGTAACTCGGGCAGTTGTTGTTGCCATCCTGTACCGCAGGTGTGATGTTCGGATGTACCAATCCTGTGCAGGTGTTGTTACACGTGGTCTGCCACTGCGAGGACAATCAGCTGTCCGTCCTGTCTCCCTGTAGCGCTGTCTTAGGCGCCTTACAGTACGGACATTGAAATGTATTGCCCTGGTCACATCTGTAGTCCTCATGCCTCCTTGCAGCATGCCTAAGGCACGTTCACGCAAATGAGCAGGGACCCTGGGCATCTTTCTTTTGGTGTTTCTCAGAGTCAGTAGAAAGGCCTCTTTAGTCTCCTAAGTTTTCATAACTGTGACCTTAATTTCCTACCGTCTGTAAGCTGTTAGTGTCTTAACAACCGTTCCACAGGCGCATGTTCATTGAACAAGCATGGGAAACAGTGTTTAAACCCTTTACAATGAAGATCTGTGAAGTTATTTGGATTTTTACAAATTATCTTTGAAAGACAGGGTCCTGAAAAAGGGACGTTTCTTTTTTTGCTAAGTTTATATGGTGTACTCAGCATGTGAGGTTAGCATGTAACTATTTAGCATGCTAATTAATGTTAATAACATCAAATTGGAATAAGTAAAATATCATACGTATTTCATATTCGTAACATATTGTATGAATTGTAATTCGTAATATACTTATACGTCCTACAAATCGTATTATATTACATTCGTAGGCCAATGTCATTTAACATAATATACTGGTATCATACTAAAGTGAGCGGTATGGATTTTTGTAAGATATAATATGTTTTGATCTGACACCAAGTTGTCCCTCAGGGCTTTGACCGTTGTTGCATCTGTTTGTCGCTCTGGATGGGAGTCTGTCAGATGACTAATGTGATGTAGATGTCGAGCGGCTTCACTGCAAATAAATTGTATGTTTTAAATATTCAACAATGATAATAAATAAAATAAAAAGTTATTCCCCTGCAGGTAGAGATGGTGTGATGATCAGTTCTCTGTGGGAATGAGTTAGTAGACACAACATGTATCAGATAGAGATGATGTGATGATCAGTTCTCTGTGGGATTGAGATAGTAGACACAACATGTATCAGATAGAGATGGTGTGATGATCAGTTTTCTGTGGGAATGAGTTAGTAGACACAACATGTATCAGATAGAGATGATGTGATGATCAGTTCTCTGTGGGAATGAGTTAGTAGACACAACATGTATCAGATAGAGATGATGTGATGATCAGTTTTCAACATTAGTTTAGGTGGATTCTTTTTTTACTACATAATGACTTTTGTTTAATGATACAGGCTATGAAATGACTACGTGTTTATTACATTGTCTTATAAAACTAGATTGATTACTTTAGTCATGGATACATTTATTTGGATAACTGCAATGAATGTAATTGATATGCCTATGAAAAATAAACATTCTACATGAATTTGTGCTGGTTTAACCTTTTGTATTTTCTGTATAGTTAACCCCAAAAACAATGTTTTTGTTTAATTCATGGCATTCAAAATATCTATTAAGTCAAAACATGTCACTACACCTTTACACACCACCATTGGGACAATCCAATTTGCTACAATGCATACAAATTAATGTTTTGTAGTGTAAAGGACTTGAATATGTTTCTTATTAAATTACAGTTAAATAAAACAAAAACAAATTGTCATTTTTAAAGTGTTTTATATGGTGCCAAAGTCCAGGGACAGCATTACCACCACAATACAATAATGACCCAGTTACTATTGGGGAATGGAACCAGAGAGGAAGCTTGTGTTACCTTTCTCACACCACTGCAGTATTCATTTCAACAGACCTTTTCCACGACCCTTAGTTAGAGTTCAATATATTCCCAAGACTATATTGAGGGTCAGACTGTTGAAATGCCCAATTGATTATGTAAATCTACCACAACCTTTCCTATTGTGTTAGTAAGCACCACTGCATTTTAGGAAGCCATTGTTCAAAATGTGTTCATACACACAGTAACAATGGAAGGGGGTGTGGCATGCACAGGGGAGGAGGTTGATCTCAGACTTCTATTTAGGACTGGGATACTATTCAGAGTTGACAAATTCCACACTCCAAACCTACAGTCACTGCGTCCTGATTGTGACAGTGGAGCCCAGTTTGCACTGCAGGATTCAGAGATGTCATCAGTGAAGCTGGAAGACTGCAGTCAAACACTGGAGCTGAATGTCAGCATTAAAGATGAAGAAGAGGAGGAGACGATTGGGAAATCTGTTAATCATGGTAAGAGCTGGTTCTATCTAACTATAAATTATCTTGATAAATTAAACCTCCATAAATTATCACCTAGTCTATTGTTAGGTTGAATTCTGTAATTCTGACATCCAATTCTCTTCAACGCTTTTGAATTAGGAACATGTTGAATTGGAATTTGGGTTACTTTGAGAATGACTACGGTAATTGAAATGGAATTGACCCTGACAGTTGATAACCCTTGCGATAACGAGTGTGAGAAGATATAGCTAACACTTTTCAAAGGGAAGTTGGTTTTGAAGTTTCTGAACCAATATCTGAGAGATTAAGATCAGTAAAACATATATTTACCTGTATTTAGCACCCTTTTTTTTTGCACTAAAATACTTCAATATATACTTTTAAAAATACGTTTTTTACTCGTACCTGCTACATTCAGACACTTGTGGGCGTCCTAGAGAAAAATGTACTTGTTCGTGAGTCTCAGCTTGAAGGCCGAACTTTTCGGACGATACAGACAGAAGTTGGTGTCTCCTGGTCTGACAAACAACACCGCAGCTCTGCCACGGAAGGACGACATCAGCGGATGCGGTGGATTGAGACACAGCCCATGCAAAAATAAATCTAATGCTTAAACAGAAGGATTTTGATGGGGATTTCTTTATTATTATGCTCACCAAGTGTTAGCTAGCTAACTGCAGAGGCATAACTGTAGCTAGCTAACGTTAGCAAACGTACTTAACTAAATGTAGCTAGGTAGCAAACGTTAGCTGGCGTTATTATTAGGCCTACCAACTACGCCAGCTAGCTAACAAGTTACCATAGCACATTGTACAGAATATACTTTCCATGTAGTATATTGAGTTTGTATTAGCTAGCTAGTTTTCTAACATTGACTAGCTACTGTAGCTAGCTAAATTACCTAACCTACAGCTGGCAAATCGCTATGCTAGCTAGCGGGGCTCACCCTTGTGTGAAGTTAGCCACAATAACGATTATGAATAACAGTGGAATGTTGCCTTCATAATAAAAGTACCACATTGGAAACAACAGGGTGAGGTAAATATTGGGTTAGTTATACAAATATTAAGTGTTAGCATGCACTTTTGTAGCTAGCTGGATAACACAATAACTAGTTATCAAGGCCTAGCTAGCTATAGGCCTAAACTATGGAAAGCATGATGACGATAACTACTATAGGGTAATGTAGTGTCTAAATTGTCATACATTATTCTCTACCACAGATTTCCACAAGGTCTCAGATTCCAGGATGGGAAAATACTTACTAGAAAGAAACATATGACAACAGAGACAGAGTTGTTGATTTCCATTGCTATTTGTAACATTGAAAAGGGGAGAAAAAGACAATCCCGTTTAGCAAAATTAGCTACAGTGCATTCGGAAAGTATTCAGACCCCTTGACTTTTCCACATTTTGTTACATTACAGCCTTATTCTAAAATTGATAAAATAAAAAAATTATTCTGCAATCTACACACAATACCCCATAATGCCAAAGCGAAAACAGGATTTTATATATTTATTTCAAAATATATCTATTAAAAAAATAAAAACTTATTGACATAAGTATTCAGACCCTTTGCTGTGAGAATCGAAATTGAGCTCTGGTGCATCCTGTTTCCATTGATCATCCTTGAGATGTTTCTACAACTTGATTGGAGTCCACCTGTGGTAAATTCAATTGATTGGACATGCTTTGGAAAGGCACACACCTGTCTATATAAGGTCCCACAGTTGACAGTGCATGTTGGAGCAAAAACCAAGCCATGAGGTCAAAGGAATTGTCCGTAGAGCTCCGAAACAGGATTGTATCGAGGCACAGATCTAGGGAAGGGTACCAAAAAATATCTGCAGCATTGAAGGTCCCCAAGAACACAGTGGCCTCCATCATTCTTAAATGGAAGAAGTTTGGAACCACCAAGACGCTTGCGAGAGCTGGCCGCCCGGCCAAACTGAGCAATCGGGGGAGAAGGGCCTTGGTCAGGGAGGTGACCAAGAACCTTATGGTCACTCTGACAGAGCTCTAGAGTTCCTCTGTGGAGATGGGAGAACCTTCCAGAATGACAACCATCTCTGCAGCACTCCACCAATCAGGCTTTTATGGTAGATTGGCAAAAATTAAAAATATATTAGCAAAAATGTCTAAACCTGTTTTTGCTTTGTCATTATGGGGTATTGTGTGTAGATTGATGAGGAATAAAAAAACATTTTAATACATTTTTGAATAAGGATATAACGTAACAATGTGGAAAAAGTCAAGGGGTCTGAATACTTTCCCGAAGTCATTTGTCACCCAGTACAGCCAGAAGAGGACTGGGCACTGCTCAGATCCTGGTTCCTCTCTAGGTATCTTCCTAGGTTCCTTCCTTCTAGGGAATTTTTCCTCGCCACTGGGCGTCTGCATTGCTTGCTCTGTGGGGGTTTAGTCTTGGCAAAAGAAGCCTTACTCCTGCTCTGACCGTTGGAAGAGTTTCTCTCAACATGGCCACTTAAAAAGACACCAACATATACACACAGGATAGAAGCCTTACTCCTGCTCTGACCTTTGGAAGAGTTTCTCTCAACATGGCCACTTAAAAAGACACCAACCTATACATAAATGTGAGAATCCTCATCTGTTCTCTGACTAGTGAAGATTAAAATCATTCCATCACTTAATTCTCAAGAAATTCTAACACACTCTATTGTAATCCTATTGTTTCTCATTGTGAGAGAACTGTGCAGAGGAAAGGGAGCGTTATAGTATGTTAGTATTCACCTTGTCAGTTTTGGTGTGTTTTGTTAGCTTCTACTGGAAAGATATTGAGATCACCTTGGATTTGTCTTTAGGATTGAATATCCTCTGTGAGGCTGGTTGACTGGGTGGTACTGCTTCCCTCTGCAGTTTTCTGTGGGAATGAGTTAGTAGACACAACATGTATCAGATAGAGATGATGTGATGATCAGTTCTCTGTGGGAATGAGTTAGTAGACACAACATGTATCAGATAGAAATGATGTGATGATCAGTTTTCTGTGGGAATGAGTTAGTAGACACAACATGTATCAGATAGAGATGGTGTGATGATCAGTTTTCTGTGGGATTGAGTTAGTAGACACAACATGTATCAGATAGAGATGATGTGATGATCAGTTCTCTGTGGGAATGAGTTAGTAGACACAACATGTATCAGATAGAGATGATGTGATGATCAGTTCTCTGTGGGAATGAGTTAGTAGACACAACATGTATCAGATAGAGATGATGTGATGATCAGTTTTCTGTGGGAATGAGTTAGTATCAAATCAAATCAAATCAAATTTATTTATATAGCCCTTCGTACATCAGCTGAAATCTCAAAGTGCTGTACAGAAACCCAGCCTAAAACCCCAAACAGCAAGCAATGCATGTGAAAGAAGCACGGTGGCTGGGAAAAACTCCCTAGGAAAAACTCCTGAGAAAGGCCAAAAACCTAGGAAGAAACCTAGAGAGGAACCAGGCTATGAGGGGTGGCCAGTCCTCTTCTGGCTGTGCCGGGTGGATATTATAACAGAACATGGTCAAGATGTTAAAATGTTCGTAAATGACCAGCATGGTCAAATAATAATAATCATAGTAATTGTCGAGGGTGCAACAAGCACGTCCGGTAAACAGGTCAGGGTTCCGTAGCCGCAAGCAGAACAGTTGAAACTGGAGCAGCAGCATGGCCAGGTGGACTGGGGACAGCAAGGAGTCATCATGCCAGGTAGTCCTGAGGCATGGTCCTAGGGCTCAGGTCCTCCGAGAGAAAGAAAGAAAGAGAGAAAGAGAGAATTAGAGAGAGCATATTTACATTCACACAGGACACCGGATAAGACAAGAGAATACTCCAGATGTAACAGACTGACCCTAGCCCCCCGACACATAAACTACTGCAGCATAAATACTGGAGGCTGAGACAGGAGGGATCAGAAGACACTGTGGCCCCATCCGATGATACCCCCGGACAGGGCCAAACAGGCAGGATATAACCCCGCCCACTTTGCCAAAGCACAGCCCCCACACCACTAGAGGGATATCTACAACCACCAACTTACCGTCCGAAGACAAGCCCGAGTATAGCCCACAAAGATCTCCGCCACTGCACAACCCAAGGGGGGGGCGCCAACCCAGACAGGAAGACCACGTCAGTGGCTCAACCTACTCAAGTGACGCACCCCTCCCATGGACGGCATGGAAGAACACCAGTAAGTCAGTGACTCAGCCCCTGTAAAAGGGTTAGAGGCAGAGAATCCCAGTGGGAAGAGGGGAACCGACAAGGCAGAGACAGCAAGGGCGGTTCGTTGCTCCAGCCTTTCCGATTCACCTTCACACTCCTGGGCCAGACTATACTTAATCATAGGACCTACTGAAGAGATAAGTCTTCAGTAAAGACTTAAAGGTTGAGACTGAGTCTGCGTCTCTCACATGGGTAGGCAGACCATTCCATAAAAATGGAGCTCTATAGGAGAAAGCCCTACCTCCAGCCGTTTGCTTAGAAATTCTAGGGACAATTAGGAGGCCTGCGTCTTGTGACCGTAGCGTACGTGTAGGTATGTACGGCAGGACCAAATCGGAAAGATAGGTAGGAGCAAGCCCATGTAATGCTTTGTAGGTTAGCAGTAAAACCTTGAAATCAGCCCTTGCCTTAACAGGAAGCCAGTGTAGGGAGGCTAGCACTGGAGTAATATGATCAAATTTTTTGGTTCTAGTCAGGATTCTAGCAGCCGTATTTAGCACTAACTGAAGTTTGTTTAGTGCTTTATCCGGGTAGCCGGAAAGTAGAGCATTGCAGTAGTCGAGCCTAGAAGTAACAAAAGCATGGATTAATTTTTCTGCGTCATTTTTGGACAGAAAGTTTCTGATTTTTGCAATGTTACGTAGATGGAAAAAAGCTGTCCTTGAAGCAGTCCTGATATGTTCTTCAAAAGAGAGATCAGGGTCCAGAGTAACGCCGAGGTCCTTCACAGTTTTATTTGAGACGACTGTACAACCATCCAGATTAATTGTCAGATTCAACAGAAGATCTCTTTGTTTCTTGGGACCTAGGACAAGCATCTCTGTTTTGTCCGAGTTTAAAAGTAGAAAATTTGCAGCCATCCACTTCCTTATGTCTGAAACACATGCTTCTAGCGAGGGCAATTTTGGGGCTTCACCATGTTTCATTGAAATGTACAGCTGTGTGTCGTCCGCATAGCAGTGAAATTTAACATTATGTTTTCGAATGACATCCCCAAGAGGTAAAATATATAGTGAAAACAATAGTGGTCCTAGAACGGAACCTTGAGGAACACCGAAATTTACAATTGATTTGTCAGAGGACGAACCATTCACAGAGACAAACTGATATCTTTCCGACAGATAAGATCTAAACCAGGCCAGAACTTGTCCATGTAGACCAATTTGGGTTTCCAATCTCTCCAAAAGAATGTGGTGATCGATGGTATCAAAAGCGGCACTAAGATCTAGGAGCATGAGGACAGATGCAGAGCCTCGGTCTGACGTCATTAAAAGGTCATTTACCACCTTCACAAGTGCAGTCTCAGTGCTATGATGGGGTCTAAAACCAGACTGAAGCGTTTCGTATACATTGTTTGTCTTCAGGAAGGCAGTGAGTTGCTGTGCAACAACTTTTTCTAAAATTTTTGAGAGGAATGGAAGATTCGATATAGGCCGATTAGTTTTTTATAATTTCTGGATCAAGATTCGGCTTTTTCAAGAGAGGCTTAATTACTGCCACTTTTAGTGAGCTTGGTACACATCCGGTGGATAGAGAGCCGTTTATTATGTTCAACATAGGAGGGCCAAGCACAGGAAGCAGCTCTTTCAGTAGTTTATTTGGAATAGGGTCCAGTATGCAGCTTGAGGGTTTGGAGGCCATGATTATTTTCATCATTATGTCAAGAGATATAGTACTAAAACACTTAGATACAACATGTATCAGATAGAGATGGTGTGATGATCAGTTTTCTGTGGGAATGAGTTAGTAGACACAACATGTATCAGATAGAGATGGTGTGATGATCAGTTCTCTGTGGGAATGAGTTAGTAGACACAACATGTATCAGATAGAGATGATGTGATGATCAGTTCTCTGTGGGAATGAGTTAGTAGACACAACATGTATCAGATAGAGATGATGTGATGATCAGTTTCACCATTCGTTTGGGTGGATTATTTTTGTTTATTAAATTGTATTTTAAAACGAGACTAGTTATTCATTATGAATATGTTTGGATAACTTAATTGAAGCCTGCTTACTGTATCTGCCAATGAAAAATAAAGATTGTACATTAATTTGTACTGGTCAAACCCTTCTCTTTTGTGTAACGAATTACAGAAAAAACATATTTTAAGTGACATATTTTGTGCTTTTCTGAAGCTTAACAAGACAGGAAGTTTAAATGAACATCACAAAGCTAAATCTGACCTATTCTCTAACATGTTTTGTCAGCATAAGCAGCTGTGAGCCCTGCTAGAGTACTGTAACTTTATTGATCTACTGAATCATTGTAGTTTTGGGGGGTTATCTTTACAGTAAATGTAATGCTTTTGTTTAATTCATGGAATTAAAAATAATACATGTTTATTGATCTACTCAATACATGTCATGACATCTCTACATTGGGACAAGCCAATTTGCTAGTCACCAATATTCTCTAAATCAAATCAGTGATGACTGTTTAACAGTCTTATGGCCTGGAGATAGAAGCGGTTTCATTCTCTTGGTACCAGCTTTGATACACCTGTACTGTCTCCAACTGCTAGGGGTGGCAGGTAGCCTAGTGGTTAGAGCGAGCTGACAAGTTTAATATCTGTTGTTAACCCACTGTTCCCCGTGCGCCGAAGACGTGGATGTCGATTATGGCAGCAACCCCGCACCTCTCTGATTCAGAGGGATTTGGTTAAATGCTGATGACACATTTCAGTTGAAGCCGTTCAGTTGTACAACTGACTAGGTATCCCCCTTTCCTAGATGGTAGCAGGGTGAACAGGCCGTGTCTCTGGTGGCTGAGGTTCTTGATGATCTTCTTGGCCTTCCACAGAGATCATCTACAATACATATGTAATGGGTTGAAAAACTTAGACACTAAGTTTTTTAAACCAAGGATTATTTGTGTAGCTAATCAAGTTCACTTTATTATTCCACATGCTTTAGCAGTAGTTAGTCCATCAGTCCAATAATGTCGCTGTTGCACTGTGGTAGTGGGGGGGAACAGGAAGTTCCGGGTAGGTGCCCACCATTCTACAGAATAAAGAAAACGCCAGAACTGTGCTGACCGTTTCTCTTTATTATTACAGGTATGTAATAGCACGTTTAAACGGACTAATAGCGAAATAACGTTTGGGAAAAGTTTTGTGTAATTTTTGTGTCAAACCGAGTGAGTGAAGAACGTGATAAAAAATATTTTACAAGCATACGGCGTGGTGTCCACCACACGTTGTCAATTGTGAGGCTTTCATTGTTCGTTTATAGCTTAGTGGGTTTCGCCTGGGGATGTTCAGAACAAAAACGTTTTGGAAAGTTGCAGATGCCCTGAATAGAACTGACATGAATCCTTAGAATCAGAGGCATGTTTGTTCTACATAATACATTTATATCTGAATGTGGCCAACGTCTCCGTCCTCCTGCTGAACTCAGCCCTGGTACTCGCTTGCTCCTACCTATGTGAAGATGGCTACAATAACGATTAGCCACAATAGTGGAATTTACGGTTCGACCTCAAAATAAAAGTACCTAATTGAAAGTGAGGCAAACGGATAAAAAATAGTGGAATCATGCCATATTTGGACTAGATAACGCTAAACATGATTGGAATGTTACTTAATTTAAAATGAATTACAATAATTGATTAAATTGAAAATAAGGAGAAAAAAACGTTTGAAATCCCACTGTGGATGTTATAGACCACATAATTGCATTGAGGGCATTTTTATATGCACTTATGAAGCGGGTTGGATTGTGCACCCATATAACGGTGACACCCACAGAATACAATTACCAAGAGTTAACACATATTAATATCTTAGCTCTTATTGCAGGACTTTGACTGAAAAATCACCTTCCCAGTCAGTCTATTGCAGGGGTACTCCGGTACTATTTGAGAAGGTCCAGTCACACACATTTCCTAGGTGGCAAAGGTCTGGATGGATATTGTTATTTGTTGGCGTAGTAACAAATCCCTAACTTGCAACCCCAAAATCTTCACAACCTTCTTGTTGGCAGGTTTAAATGTAATATCACACAATTCTACACATTTTGCGATGGAGCAAGATTTTTGTGGTTGCAGTTTTAAAGCTAATTTCCTCCAATTTTACACATTTCCGTGTATTATGTGTGTTTATATGATACCAGGGGTCAAAGCCCAACCAAAAAAGTATTATTATATATATTTTTTGGACCCGTGGTCCGTATTGACCCGCTCTGGGTCCAGCCCGCGGTCCGACATTTATATTGCACTCTACAGCCTTATCTATGGATTGTTCAGCCTAATCAGTGACACCCACAGAACACAACTATGTAGAGTTTACACAAATATTAGCATCTCCGCTCTATTGCAGGACTCTGAAACCTCTGTTGTCCGGGAGTTTAACCCTGTCAGCTAAATTGTCATGATAATCAGTGGTTTAAAGTTTCTCTGTACATTTTTGACGAGATGATCATAGCAAAATATTAATACTTCTGCATTTCCCGCTGTGTAAATGCATTGATTCTCATTGCCAATAGGCTCAGGATAACTCCTGATAAAGTTGGGTAGCTGATGGGCCTTTTCAGAGCTTAAATAGACAAAATGATTAGTCACAGGAACCAGGACTAATAAAGCCAATGCAACTGTCTGTTTTACAAACGCTAGGCCTACCACATGGATGGACATTCATAAAATACAGTTATAGGCCGACACTGTAGGATACACCCCAGTAAGCACAGACTGACGTCGACGTCTTTTGAATGTATTTTTTTGACTTGGCTCAAACATTAGACCTGACCAAATCTGAACCAATCACATCATTAGGCAGGGTTTCATTGACCCAGGAACATTCGACAAAAGTATTGTGTCAAAAAAATCTTTGCGACGGCAGATATAAGAGAAATGTTATAAAGCTCAACAACATTTTTAATCGTTTGATAGTGGATTTTTCTTTTGTCAAATTTTCTTTATTATGACAAGTGACGATAGAAGCTCTGTTTAAAGAAAATAATAATAATGATTGCGGAATCATTTTGAAGAGGGGCGTCATTACGCCCAGCTGTTTTTATCAACAAGATAGTTAAATGAAAACACTAGCGGGCAATTGGCTGATCTATTTTCTATTCCAACTTTTTCTAAATGTCAACAAAACAATCACTGGGTAACTTCTTGGAAACATAGCTACTGTTTCACAAGATTGGAACGCACTACAGCAGAGTACAGGAATGAAAATAAAGTTTAGTAGAGTACAACAATACAGAGTATAGTACAGTGTAACGTACTGTATTGTAATATCCTCTAATGTACTGCGTTAGGGCTGGGCGATATGGAATAAATATCATACAGCTAGCTGTATCTTGAGTTTTTTTAACGTATGGGCAATTCACGAGATATATATATAATATATAGAGAAAGATTTAGCTTTTCTCTAAATAAGCGTTGTATAATTAAAGGTTGAATACACTGCCTTTCTAACAGTCAGCAATAATGGAATGAATTCAGGGCTTGTGAAATTATACCGAGGCTAAATATAAGCCTTCCACAACCATAACACCCACTAATAATTTATTATTTGATCAAAATAGTTTAACCTGCTATTTTTTATTGTTGCAATAATCACTTCTCTCGAGCCCACGTGCTAGTGTCTAGCCAGCTAATCTTTATATACTGCTCAAAAAAATAAAGGGAACACTAAAATAACACATCCTAGATCTGAATGAATGAAATAATCTTATTAAATACCTTTTTCTTTACATAGTTGAATGTGCTGACAACAAAATCACACAAAAATAATCAATGGAAATCCAATTTATCAACCCATGGAGCTCTGGATTTGGAGTCACACTCAAAATTAAAGTGGAAAACCACACTACAGGCTGATCCAACTTTGATGTATTGTCCTTAAAACAAGTTAAAATGAGGCTCAGTAGTGTGTGTGGCCTCCACATGCCTGTATGACCTCCCTACAACGCCTGGGCATGCTCCTGATGAGGTGGCGGATGGTCTCCTGAGGGATCTTCTCCCAGACCTGGACTAAAGCATCCGCCAACTCCTGGACAGTCTGTGGTGCAACGTGGCGTTACTGGATGGAGCGAGACATGATGTCCCAGATGTGCTCAATTGGATTCAGGTCTCGGGAACGGGCGGGCCAGTCCATAGCATCAATGCCTTCCTCTTGCAGGAACTGCTGACACACTCCAGCCACATGAGGTCTAGCATTGTCTTGCATTAGGAGGAACCCAGGGCCAACCGCACCAGCATATGGTCTCACAAGGGGTCTGAGGATCTCATCTCGGTACCTAATGGCAGTCAGGCTACCTCTGGCGAGCACATGGAGGGCTATGCGGCCCCCCAAAGAAATGCCACCCCACACCATGACTGACCCACCGCCAAACCGGTCATGCTGGAGGATGTTGCAGGCAGCAGAACGTTCTCCACGGCGTCTCCAGACTCTGTCACGTGCTCAGTGTGAACCTGCTTTCATCTGTGAAGAGCACAGGGCACCAGTGGCGAATTTGCCAATCTTGGTGTTCTCTGGCAAATGCCAAACGTCCTGCACGGTGTTGGGCTGTAAGCACAACCCCCACCTGTGGACGTCGGGCCCTCATACCACCCTCATGGAGTCTGTTTCTGACCGTTTGAGCAGACACATGCACATTTGTGGCCTGCTGGAGGTCATTTTGCAGGGCTCTGGCAGTGCTCCTCCTGCTCCTCCTTGCACAAAGGCGGAGGTAGCGGTCCTGCTGCTGGGTTGTTGCCCTCCTACGGCCTCCTCCACGTCTCCTGATGTACTGGCCTGTCTCCTGGTAGCGCCTCCATGCTCTGGACACTACGCTGACAGACACAGCAAACCTTCTTGCCACATTGATGTGCCATCCTGGATGAGCTGCACTACCTGAGCCACTTGTGTGGGTTGTAGACTCCGTCTCATGCTACCACTAGAGTGAAAGCACCGCCAGCATTCAAAAGTGACCAAAACATCAGCCAGGAAGCTTAGGAACTGAGAAGTGGTCTGTGGTCCCTACCTGCAGAACCACTCCTTTATTGGGGGTGTCTTGCTAATTGCCTATAATTTCCACCTGTTGTCTATTCCATTTGCACAACAGCATGTGAAATTTATTGTCAATCAGTGTTGCTTCCTAAGTGGACAGTTTGATTTCACAGAAGTGTGATTGACTTGGAGTTACATTGTGTTGTTTAAGTGTTCCCTTTATTTTTTTGAGCAGTGTATTTCAAGTTTAGCCAACTTGGATCTATTTGCTAGATAAAAATGTTGAACAGTTGAATTGTTATGAACACACCCTTCTTTCTGTCTCCAACTGTTTGAAAAGCTTGTTAGCCTGTCCAACATGTTCAGATGTTGAAATCAAGTGGCCTACCTTATTTCTCAGCATCAGAACAAGTTGCTTATTCCCTACAGTGCATTCTGAAGGTATTCAGACCCCTTCCCTTTTCCACATTTTGTTACTTTACCCTTATACTAAAATTGATTAAATTAAGTTTTTCCTCATCAATCTACAAACAATACTCCATAATGACAAAGCAAAAAAAGGTTTTTAGAATTATTTGCAAATTTACAACAAAAAAATCAAAACCTAAATGATTTATTTCCATAAGCATTCGAACCCTTTGCTATGAGACTCAGAATTGAGCTCAGGTGCATCCTGTTTCCATTGATCATCCTTGATGTTTCTACAACTTGATTGTTATCCACCTGTAGTAAATTCAATTGATAGGACATGATTTGGAAAGGCACACACCTGTCATATAAGGTGTATATATATAAGGTCCCACATTTGACAGTGCATGTCAGAGCAAAAACCAAGCCATGAGGTCGAAGGAATTGTCCGTAGAGCTCTGAGACAGGATTGACTCTTCCAAGAGCTGGCTGCCCGGCCAAACTGGGCAATAGGGGGAGTAGGGCCTTGGTCGGGGAGGTGACCAAGAACCCAAGGGTCACTCTGACAGAACTCCAGACTTCCTCTGTGGAAATGGGAGAACTTTCCAGAAGGACAACCATCTTTGCAGCACGCCACCAGTCAGTCCTTTATTGTAGAGTAGCCAGACGGAAGCAACTCCTTCGTAAAAGGCACATGACAGCCCGGTTGGAGTTGCCAAAAGGCACCTAAAGGACTCTGACCATGACAAACAAGATTCTCTGGTCTGATGAAACCAAGATTAATCTCTTTGGCCTGAATGCCAAGTGTCACATCTGGAGGAAACCTGGCACCATCCCTACAGTGAATCATGGTGGTGGCAGCGTCATGATGTGTGGATGTTTTTCAGTGGCAGGGACTGAGAGACAAGTCAGGATCGAGGGAAAGATGAATGGAGCAGGGAGATCCTTGATGAAAACCTGCTAAGGACCTCAGACTGGGGTGAAGGTTCACCTTCCAACAGGACAACGACCCTAAGCACACAGCCAAGACAATGCAGGAGTGGCTTTGGGACAAGTCTCTGAATGTCCTTGAGTGGCCCAGCCAGAGCCCGGACTTGATCCAGATTGAACATCTCTGGAGAGACCTGAAAATGGCTGTGCAGCGACAGTCCCCATCCAGAGCTTGAGAGGATCAAGAATGAGAGAAACTCCCCAAATACAGGTGTACCAAGCGTATAATGTCATACCCAAAAAGATTTGAGGCTGTAATCGCTGCCAAAGGTTCTTCAACAAAGTACTGAGTAAATGGGTCTGAATACTTAGGTAAATGTGATATTTCTGTTTCAATTTTTTTTATACATTTGCAAAAAATTCTAAAATCCTGTTTTCGCTTTGTCATTATGGGGTATTGTCTGTAGATTGATGAGGGGGAAAAATGATTTAATACATTTTAGAATAAGGCTGTAACGTAACAAAATGTGTAAAATGTCAAGAGGTCTGAATATTATCTGAATGCTTAGGAAATCTAGTTTAGGAAATCTAGTTTAGAATACGCTTAATTCATTTACGTAGTGTACCCTAATTTATAGTGTGAACTTTGTGTCTAATGTAAAGATACATTTAATGGTTTGTTGTCAATGCTTAGCTATCTGATCTAATATAGTTTGAGAATAAAGAAAGTGTCAGAACTTTCAAGACTAACTTTTGTGTCTTTTTCTCTTTATTACTACAGGCCGACTCAGATTAAGTCTGAGGTCGGTAACATCAACAGCGAGGACAAACCCAGCCTGCCTCTCTCCTTCCACACTGAGTCCAAACCTACAGTCACTGGGTCCTGATTGTGACAGTGGAGCCCAGTTTGCACTGCAGGATCCAGAGATGGCATCAGTGAAGCTGGAAGACTGCAGTCAAACACTGGAGCTGAATGTCAACATTAAAGATGAAGAAGAAGAGGAGGAGAAGATTGGGACATCTGTTTCTCATGGTAAGCACAGGTTCTAACTATATCTTCAGAAGTTTGACCTCCATAAGTTATGACCCAGTCTATTGATAGGTTGAATTCTGTAATTCTGACGTCACGCATCCCTGAACAACTGGGTTATCTGGAGTGTTCAGAGAGTAGACTAAAGAAGTGAAGTAGACAAACTGCCAGTGTTTTAAAGTTCTATGAAATGAGTCTGTGTAGTTTCTAACCCTTGTGATAGTGAGTGGAGGATGATATGAAATGAGTCTGTGTAGTTACTAACCCTTGTGATAGTGAGAGGAGGATGATATGAAATGAGTCTGTGTAGTTACTAACCCTTGTGATAGTGAGTGGAGGATGATATGAAATGAGTCTGTGTAGTTACTAACCCTTGTGATAGTGAGAGGAGGATGATATGACTCATAATATTCACCCCTTTTTGCCGTCAACTGTTGAACAGCTTTTAGGGCCAACCCCATTTAGTCGACTGGTCGATTGTTTGGTCAATAGGCTGTTAGTAGACCAATATTTTTTTTTAGTCAAGCAGTGGCAAATGTACAGTACCAGTCAAAAGTTTGGACACACCCATTCATTCTTTATTTTTTACTATTTTCTACATTGTAGAATAATAGTGAAGACATCAAAACTATGAAATAACACATATGGAATCATGTAGTAACCAAAAAAGTGTTAAACAAATCTAAATATATTTTAGATTCTTAAAAGTAGCCACCCTTTGCCTTGATGACAGCTTTGCACAACCTCTTGGCATTCTCTCGAACAACTTCATGAGGAATGCTTTTCCAATTGTCTTGAAGGAGTTCCCACATATGCTGAGCACTTGTTGCCTGCTTTTCCTTCACTCTGCGGTCCAACTCATCCCAAACCATCACAATAGGGTTGAGGTCGGGTGATTGTGGAGGCCAGGTCATCTGATGCAGCTCTCCTTGGTCAAATAGCCCTTACACAGCCTGGAGGTGTGTTGGGTCATTGTCCTGTTGAAAAACAAATGATAGTCCCACTAAGATCAAACCAGATTGAATGGCGTATCGCTGCAGAATACTGTGTTAGCCATGCTGGTTAAGTGTGCCTTGAATTCAAAATAAATCACTGACAGTGTCACCAGCAGAGCAATCCCACACCATCACTCTTGCTCCTCCATGCTTCACGGTGGGAAGGAGGACCTACTCTGCGCCTCACAAAGACACAGTGGTTGAAACCAAAAATCTCAGTTGATGTTGGGATGTATGTTACTTGAACTCTGTGAAGCATTTATTTGGGCTGCAATTTTTGAGGCTGGTAACTCTAATTAACTTATCCTCTGCAGCAGAGTCTGGGTCTTCCATTCCTGTGGCGGTCCTCATGAGAGCCAGTTTCATCATAGCACTTGATGGTTTTTGCGATGCACTTGAAGAAACTTTCAAAGTTCTTGACATCTTCCGGATTGACTGACCTTCGTGTATTAAGGTAATGATGGACTGTCATTTCTCTTTGCTTATTTGAGCAGTTATTGTCATAATATGGACTTGGTCTTTTACCAAATAGTGCTATCTTCTGTATACTACCCCTACCATGTCACAACACAATTGATTGGCTCAAACACATTAAGAAGATAAGAAATTCCACAAATTAAAATTGAAATGCATTCCAGGTGACTACCTCATGAAGCTGGTTGAGAGAATGCCAAGAGTGTGCAGCACTGTCATCAAGGCAAAGGGTGTCTACTTTGAAGAATCTCAAATATAAAATTATCTTTGATTTGTTTAAAACTTTTTTGGTTACTACATGATTCCAGATGTGTTATTTCATAGTTTTGATGTCTTCACTATTATTCTACAACGTAGAAAATAGTAAAAATAAAGAAAACCCTTGAATGAGTAGGTGTGTCCAAACTTTTGACTGGTACTGTACATATAAATAATGTATGGCACAAGTGACATCTGTCTGATTCACACTTGTCTGATTCACGCCTGTCTGGGTGGACTAGTCCATTGCCTGTCTGGGTGGACTAGTCAATTGCCTGTCTGGGTGGACTAGTCCATTGCCTGTCTGGGTGGACTAATCCATTGCCTGTCTGGGTGGACTAGTCCATTGTCTGTCTGAGTGGACTAGTCCATTGCGGAGGGGATGGCACACCACTATCACCAGTAGTACATTTAGCCTACCGTTAATTCCCATCATTTCTAATCTACAATGTTTGTTTGGTTACGGTAATGCATTCAATATATTATTATTACAGTCTTACCATTGTCATCGTAGGAGTGGACATTGTTTGCAGAGCGTACAACCTAGGCTACACTTGTGAGAAAAGTTTTGGTTTATTTCATTCCATTTCCGAGTTGTCAATTTATTCATTGTCTTTTGGTTAGAGTGCTCCTGTCCATGTTGAGTAAAGACACACACCTGATTACGTCTATAGGCTAGCTGGCCTGATTACACATAGAAGTAGGCTTATAGGCTAGCTGGCCTAATTAAACATAGAAGTAGGCCTATAGGCTAGCTGGCCTGATTACACATAGAAGTAGGCCTATAGGCTAGCTGGCCTGATTACACATAGAAGTAGGCCTATAGGCTAGCTGGCCTGATTACACATAGAAGTAGGCCTATAGGCTAGCTGGCCTGATTACACATAGAAGTAGGCCTATAGGCTAGCTGGCCTGATTACACATAGAAGTAGTCCTATAGGCTAGCTGGCCTGATTACACATAGAAGTAGGCCTATAGGCTAGCTGGCCTGATTACACATAGAAGTAGGCCTATAGGCTAGCTGGCCTGATTACACATAGAAGTAGGCCTATAGGCTAGCTGGCCTGATTACACATAGAAGTAGTCCTATAGGCTAGCTGGCCTGATTACTCATAGAAGTAGGCCTATAGGCTAGCTGGCCTGATTACACATAGAAGTAGGACCTATAGGCTAGCTGGCCTGATTACACATAGAAGCAGGCCTATAGGCTAGCTGGCCTGATTACACATAGAAGTAGGCCTATATGCTAGCTGGCCTGATTACACATAGAAGTAGGCCTATAGTCTACCTGGCCTGATTACTCATAGAAGTAGGCCTATAGTCTACCTGGCCTGATTACAAATAGTAGGCCTATAGGCTAGCTGGCCTGATTACTCATAGAAGTAGGCCTATAGGCTAGCTGGCCTGATTACTCATAGAAGTAGACCTATAGGCTAGCTGGCCTGATTACACATAGAAGTAGGCCTATAGGCTAGCTGGCCTGATTACTCATAGAAGTAGGCCTATAGGCTAGCTGGCCTGATTAATCATAGAAGTAGGCCTATAGGCTAGCTGGCCTGATTACACATAGAAGTAGTCCTATAGGCTAGCTGGCCTGATTAAACATAGAAGTAGACCTATAGGCTAGCTGGCCTGATTACACATAGAAGTAGGCCTATAGGCTAGCTGGCCTGATTACACATAGAAGTAGGCCTATAGGCTAGCTGGCCTGATTACACATAGAAGTAGGCCTATAGGCTAGCTGGCCTGATTACACATAGAAGGCCTATAGGCTAGCTGGCCTGATTACAAATAGTAGGCCTATAGGCTAGCTGGCCTGATTACTCATAGAAGTAGGCCTATAGGCTAGCTGGCCTGATTACTCATAGAAGTAGGCCTATAGGCTAGCTGGCCTGATTACACATAGAAGTAGTCCTATAGGCTAGCTGGCCTGATTACTCATAGAAGTAGGCCTATAGGCTAGCTGGCCTGATTACACATAGAAGTAGGCCTATAGGCTAGCTGGCCTGATTACACATAGAAGTAGGCCTATAGGCTAGCTGGCCTGCTTGCAAATATAGGCCTATAAATGTGCCCATTTGGGGATCTGAAACTATTTCTGATTATCTTAACTCACCATCACTGTGGAGTTTCTCAAATAAAAAAATTACTTCACCTCAAACAGCAAGTAAACAAAGTCTGTTTCTACAATAGTTCCTCAACGTAGCCTATTTGAAAAACCTTTCCATCTCTCTCCCTTTTGATAACCACTTCGCATGAAAGGGGAAAAAATGTAATGCTCTGATCCAGTGGAAACTTCATAAAATAGGCCTATCTGATTACTTCTTATCCCTTTGCGCAAAATAGCCTATAGCTCTGTCTGTCTGTCTGGAGCTCACCAGCATGGGAAACTCTAAGGGCCCAGAATATTTTATACAATGTTGCAAGTTTGCTAGCACAGGCCAGACCAAATGATTAGTTGATACAATGTTTCAAGTTTCTTGCAGACAGGCCATGTGCAGCCAATTTGATTTATAGCTTATCTATTTTCATCAGGGTATGTATGTTCTACCTGCAGGCTGCAATGTTTTTATTTGTTGGCTTTATGTAAGCTAGTTTTGGCAATGGAAGTTACTTTTAGATTTGTATAATTTTAATTTAGATAGAATTTTGATTAACTACATGACATTGATTTGAGATATGAAGACTTTATTATGAATGAAATGAAACTCTTCCACGAAAATCATAACGCAGCAGGAGGAGACTCGGGAACATATTATTTTCTTCCGGTTAGGCTTTATTGATCTCTGGATCCCTCTTGAGTAATTTGTGTCTTCATTTTTAATCGCAGCGCTTAAAGCATCAGACAAGCTCAGCCTCCATATAGTAGATTTTATTTCAATATATATATATATATATATATGGAAAAACACGTTTTTAAAATTAAAACATTTGGTTGAAAGAAAACAAGACTCTCGGTCGACCAGGAATATTTTTTTTGTTGGGACAGCCCTAATAGCTTTATTCCCTGTATTGAACAGCCTACTGATATGAAGTCATATGTATATCACACCAACTGACTGGTTCTTCTGATGTTGTTCACACAGGAGACTATGTTGAGATATTCTCTACATCCGGAGAGCAACAGCAGGAAGATCACAGAGCTAAGAGGTCTCACCACTGCCCACATTGTGAGGAGATTTTCCCAATTCTATCAAAACTAGAAATACACCTAAAAATACACACAGGAGATAATCTGTATTCCTGCACTGACTGTGGGAAGAGTTTCACAACATCACAGGCTCTGACAGTTCATCTGCGAGTCCACACTGGAGAAAAACCTTACTCCTGCTCTGACTGTGGGGAGAGTTTCTCTCAACAGAGTAGCTTAAAAACACACCAACGTATACACACAGGAGAGAAGCCTTACTCATGCTCTGACTGTGGGAAGAGTTTCTCCGTATCAAGTAACTTAAAAACACACCTAAAAATACACACTGGGGAGAAGCCTTACTTCTGCTCTGACTGTGGGGCGAGTTTCTCTCAACAGAGCCACTTACAAACCCACCAACATATACACACAGGAGAGAAGCATTACTTCTGCTCTGACTGCGGAAAATGCTTCACAACATCAGCTGAGTTAAGAGTTCATCAGAGAACACACACAGGAGAGAAGCCTTACTGCTGCTCTGACTGTGGGAAGAGTTTCTCTCAACAGGTCCACTTAAAATGTCACCAGCGAATACACACAGGAGAGAAGCCTTACTCCTGCTCTGACTGTGGGAAGAGTTTCACCCGATTGGATATATTAAAATGTCACCAGCGAATACATACAGGAGATAAGCCTTACTCCTGCTCTGTCTGTGGGAAGAGTTTCTCCCAACAGGGCAACTTAAAAATACACCAGCGTATACATAAAGGAGAGAAGCCTTATTCCTGTTCTGACTGTGGAAAATGCTTCACAACATCAACTGAGCTAAAATCTCATCAGAGAACACACACAGGAGAGAAGCCTTACTACTGCTCTGACTGTGGGAAGAGTTTCTCCCGATTGGCTACCTTAAAAACACATCAATGTATACATAAAGGAGAAAAGCCTCATCACTTCTCTCAGACCAGCTAAGATTAAAGTCACTCCATCAATTAATCCTCATCTCATAAAAGTGGTAACAGTGAATTGGATCAAATGAAGAAAGCGTAGAACACTATTGTAATCCTATTGTTTCTCACTGTGAGAGAACTGTGCAGAGGAAAGGGAGCGTTATAGAATGATGACATTGTAAATCATCTTTCGCCATCTTTTTTTGCTACAAAACATAGAAACGCGCCATTCTCACATGTGTTGATGTTGGGGTGGTGCTGGAGATGATGAATATGAAGTAGAAACATTTTAAAATGTCCCTCTAAGGCAAAAACAATAGGAAGGAGTCAGCATATAACATGAAAGTCTAGCAACCCAACGGTTGCGTGTTGAAATCTCATCACGGACAACTTTAGCATTTTAGCTAATAAGCTACATGACCAAAAGTACACTACCGTTCAAAAGTTTGGGGTCACTTAGAAATGTCCTTGTTTTTGGAAGGAAATCTTTTTTTTTTTGTCCATTTAAAATAACATCAAATTGATCAGAAATGCAGTGTAGACATTGCTAATGTTATAAATTACTATTGTAGCTGGAAACAGCTGATTTTTTTAAATGGAAAATCTACATAGGTGTACAGAGGCCCATTATCAGCAACCATCACTCCTGTGTTCCAATGGCACGTTGTGTTAGCGAATCCAAGTTTATCATTTAAAAAGGCTAATTGATCATTAGAAAACCCTTTTGCAATTATGTAGTACAGCTGAAAATGGTTGTTCTGATTAAAGAAGCAATAAAACTGGCCTTTAGACTAGTTGAGTATCGGGAGCATCAGTATTTGTGGGTTCGATTACAGGCTCAAAATGGCTAGAAACAAATAACTTTCTTCTGAAACTCGTCAGTCTATTCTTGTTCTGAGAAATGAAGGCTATTCCATGCGAGAAATTGCCAAGAAACGAAAAATCTTGTACAATGTTGTGTACTACTCCCTTCACAGAACAAAGCAAACTGGCCTAACCAGAATAGAAAGAGGAGTGGGAGGCCCCGGTGCACAACTGAGCAAGATGACAAGTACATTAGTGTCTAGTTTGAGAAACGGGCGCCTCACAAGTCCTCAACTGGTAGCTTCATTAAATAGTACCTGCAAAACACCAGTCTCAACGTCAACAGTGAAGAGGTGACTCCGGGATGCTGGCCTTCTAGGCAGAGTTACAAAGAAAAAGCCAAATCTCAGACTGGCCAATAAAAAGAAAAGATTAAGATGGGCAAAAGAACACAAACACTGGACAGAGGAACTCTGCCTAGATGGCCAGCATCCCGGAGTCGCTTCTTCACTGTTGACGTTGAGACTGCACTGTATTTCTGATCAATTTGATGTTATTTTAATGGACAAAAAAATTGCTTTTCTTTCAAAAACAAGGACATTTCTTATTGACCCCGAACTTTTGAACGGTAGTGTATGTGGGCACCTGCTCGTCAAACATCTAATTCCAAAATCATGGGCATTAATATGGACTTGGTTCCCCTTTTGCTGCAATAAAGGACTCCTCATCTGGGAAGGCTTTCCGCTAGATGTTGGAACATTGCTGTGGGGACTTTTTCCATTCAGCCACGAGCATTAGTGAGGTCGGGCACTGATGTTGGGCAATTATGTCTGGCTCGCAGTCAACGTTTCAATTCATCCCAAAGGTGTTAGATGGGGTTAAGGTCAGGGCTCTGTGCAGGCCAGTCAAGTTCTTCCGCACTGATCTCGACAAACCATTTGTGTATGGACGTCTATTTGTGCTCGGGGGCATTGTCACGCTGAAACCGGAAAGGGCCTTCCCCAAACTGTTGCCACAAAGTTGGCAGCACAGGATCATCTATAATGTCATTGTATGCTGTAGCGTTAAGATTTCCCTTCACTGGAACTAATGGGACTAGTCCGTACCATGAATAACAGCCCCAGACCATTAGTCGTCCTCCACCAAACTTTACAGTTGGCACTATGCATTGGGGCAGGTAGCGTTCTCCTGGCATCCACCAAACCCAGATGATTCGTCCGTCGGACTGCTAGATGATGAAGCGCGATTCATCACTCCAGAGAACATGTTTTCACTGTGTCAGTCCAATGGCGGTGAGCTTTACACCACTCCAGCCAACACTTGGCATTGTGCATGGTGATCTTATGCATGTGTGCTGCTGCTTGGCCATGGAAACCCATTTTATGAAGCTCCCAATGAACAGTTCTTGTTGACGTTGCTTCCAGCAGCAGTTTGGAACTTGATAGTGAGTGTTGCAACCGAGGACAGACAATTTTTACATGCTTCTTCAGCACTCTACGGTCCGGTGTTTTGAGCTTGTGTGGCTTACCACTTCACGGCTGAGCCGTTGCTCTTAGACATTTCCACTTCACAATATCAGCACTTACAGTTGAACAGGGCAGCTCAAGCAGGGCAGAAATTTTATGAACTGACGGTGCCACATTGAAAGTCACTAAGCTCTTCAGTAAGGCCATTCTACTGCCAATGTTTGTCTATGGAGAATGCATGGCTGTGTGCTCGATTTGATACTCCTGTCAGCAAAGGGTGTGGTTGAAATAGACAAATCCACTATTTTGAAGGGGTGTCCTCATACTTTTGTATATATAGTCTGCTTAGCATGTTAATGTTAGCAACAACAAATTGGAATACGTAAAATATCATACGTATAGCAAATTCGTAACATACTATACATCCTACAAATCGTATTACAGTTATAGGCCAATGTAACATAACATACCGTAAAATACTAAATTGTGCGCTGTGTTTCTTTATTTCTTTATTTATTTTTTTACATATAATACATTTTGCTCTGACACCAAGTTGTCCCTCTGCAGTTCTCTGCAAATGAGCTAGTAGACACATGTATCAGATAGAGATGGTGTGATGATCAGTTTTCTGTGGGAATGAGTTAGTAGACACAACATGTATCAGATAGAGATGATGTGATGATCAGTTTTCTGTGGGAATGAGTTAGTAGACACAACATGTATCAGATAGAGATGATGTGATGATCAGTTCTCTGTGGGAATGAGTTAGTAGACACAACATGTATCAGATAGAGATGGTGTCAGTTCTTTTTTTTACTACATAATTACTTTTGTTTAATGATACACAGGCTATGAAACTACTACGTGTTTATTAAATTGTCTTTTAAAACTAGATTCATTATTTTAGTCATTGATCATTAATGCATTTGGATAACTGTAATGAACTTAATTGATCTGCTAATGAAAAATAAACATTGTACATGAATTTGTGCTGGTCAACCTTTGTTTTTTGGGTTATCTATACAGAAAATACATGTTTTTGTTTAATTCATGGCATTCAAAATAATTTACATGTATCTAATCAAAAAATGTCACTACACCTTTACACATCACCATGGGGACAAGCCAATTTGCTAGCCACCAGTATTTGCTACAATGCACACAAATAGATGTTTTGTATTATAAAGGACTTACATATGTTTCTTATTAAATAACAGTTAAATAAAATGAAGAAAAAAAAGTATTGTCATTTTAAAGTGTTTTATATGGTACCAATGTCCAAGGACAGCATTACCACCAACAATCAACAATGATCCACTTGCTATTAGGCAATGGAACCAGAGAGGAAGATTGTGCTACCTTGCTCTTACTTATCGTAAGAGTAGGGGTGTTAACCCCGGGGTCCTGGCTAAATTCCCAATCTGACCCTCATACCATCATGGCCATCTATTTTATAATGTATAACATAATGCCAAAGTGAAAACAGGTTTTTAGAATTCTTTAAAAAAAATGTATCATCAATACCATATTTACATAAATATTCAGACCCTTTGCTATGAGACTCGAAATTGAGCTCTGGTGCATCCTGTTTCCATTGATCATCTTTGAGATGTTTCTACAACTTGATTGGAGTCCACCTGTGGTAAATTCATTTGATTGGATATGATTTGGAAAGGCACACACCTGTCTATATAAGGTCCCACAGTTGACAGTGCATGTCAGAGCAAAAACCAAGCCATGAGGTCAAAGGAATTGTCCGTAGAGCTCAGACAGGATTGTGTTGAGGCACAGATCTGGGGAAGGGTACCAAAAAATATCTGCAGTATTGAAGGTCCCCAAGAACACAGTGGCCTTCATCATTCTTAAATGGAAGAAGTTTGGAACCACCAAGACGCTTGCTCGAGCTGGCAGCCCGGGCAAACTGAGCAAGCAGGAGAGAAGGGCCTTGGTCAGGGAGGTAAGCAAGAACCTGATGGTCACTCTGCCACAGCCAAGACAACGCAGGAGTGGTTTCGGGACAAGTTTTGTAATGTCCTTGAGTGGCCCAGCCAGAGCCTGGACTTGAACCCGATCAAACATCTCTGAAGAGACCTGAAAATAGCTTTGTAGCAACGTTCCCCTTTCAACCTGACAGAGCTTGAGAGGATCTGCAGAGAAGAATGGGAGAAAAACTCCCCAAATACATGTGTACATAGTGTCATACCCAAGAGAACTCGATGCTGTAATCGCTGGCAAAGGTGCTTCAACAAAGTACTGAGTAAAGGATCTGAAAATGTGATATTTCCGGGTAAAAAAAAAAAAAAGAAGCAATTTCTAAAAACATGGGTATTGTGTGTAGATTGATGGGGGGGGGGACTATTTAATCTATTTTAGAATAAGGCTGTAACGTAACAAAATGTGGAAAAAGTCAAGGGGTATGAATACTTTCCGATGGCACTATAAGAATGGGCTGCCGTCAGTCAGGATGTGGCCCAGAAGTGAATTGACAGCATGCCAGGGCGGATTGCAGAGGTCTTGAAAAAGAAGGGTCAACACTGCAAATATTGACTCTTTGCATCAACTTCATGTAATTGTCAATAAAAGCCTTTGACACTTGTGAAATGCTTGTAATTATACTTCAAAATTCCATAGTAACACCTGACAAAAATATCTAGACACTGAGACAGCAGATTTAGTGAAAATTTATATTTGTGTCATTCTCAAAACTTTTGGCCTGTAGATTGATAAGGGGGGGACGATTTCATCTATTTTAGAATAAGGCTGTAACATAACAAAATGTGGAAAAAGTCAAGGGGTCTGAATACTTCCCGAAGGCACTATATATCAAGTCATTTGTCACCTAGTACAGCCAGAAGAGGAGTGGCCACTGCTCGGAGCCTGGTTCCCCTCTAGGTTTTTCCTAGGTTCCTTCTAAGGAGTTTTTACTAGCCACTCTGCTTCTGCATTGCTTGCCCTTTGGGGTTTTAGTCTCGGTACCTGCACCCTCAGCAGAGTCAACAAACACTGGGAGCATCCGTTTTTCAGGAAGAAGGCAGAGAGGAAGCCAACGCCTGAAGACAGGAAGTTGAAATGAGCATCACAAGCTAAATTTGACCTGTTTTCTAACATGTTTTATCAGCATAAGCAGCTGTGAGACCTGCTAGAGTACTGTAACTTTATTGATCTACTGAATCATTGTAGTTTTGGGGTTCTTTACAGTAAATATAATGCTTTTGTTTAATTCATGACATTCAAATAAATATATCTGTATTTATCTACTCAATACATGTCCTGACACCTCTACAGTGGGACAAGCCAGTTTGCTAGTCACCAATATTCCCAAAATCAAAACAGTGATGACTGTTTAACAGTCTTGTGGCCTGGAGATAGAAGTGGTTTCATTCTCTCTGTCCCAGCTTTGATGCACCTGTACTGTCTCCGCCTGATAGATGGTAGCAGGGTGAACAGGCCGTGGCTCGGGTGGATGAGGTTCTTGATCTTCCAAATAAAATGTTATTGATCACGTACACATGGTTAACAGATGTTATTGCGATTGTAACGAAATGCTTGTGCTTCTAGTTCCGACTGTGCAGCAATATCTAGCAAGTAATATCTAACAATTCCCCAACAAATACCTAATACACACAAATCTAAGTAAAGGAATGGAATAAGAATATATATGAATATATGGTTGAGCAATGTCAGAGCGGCATAGGCTAAGATGCAATAGATAGTATAGAATACAGTATATACATATGAGATGAGTAATGCAAGATATGTAAACATTATTAAACTGGCATTATCTCTGTGGCCTTCCACAGAGACCATCTACAATGCATATGTAATGTTTGAAAAACTTACACATTAAAACAGACACCCTTTAGTTTTTTTAAACCAGGTTTATTTGTCTTGCTAATCAAGTTCACTTTTATATTTCACATGCTTCAGCAGTAGTTAGTCCATCAGTCCAATACATGTCGCTGTTGCACTACGGTAGTGGGAAACAGGAAGTTCCGGGTAGCCTGCCACCATTCTTCGGAATAAAGAAAACGACAGAACGGTGTTGTGCGTTTCGCTTTATTACTACAGGTATGTAATAGCACGTTTAAACTGTCTAATATCGAAAGAACGTCATAACCTATTAGATAACACATCCTTCAAGATATTATCATGTTTGGAAAAGGTTTTGTGTAATGTTTCTGTCAAACCGAGTGAGTGAAGAACGTGATAAAAAATATTTTACAAGCACACGGAGCGGGGTCCACCACACGTTCATTTGTGAGGCTTTCCAGGTTCATATATAACTCAGTGGGGTTCGCCTGGGGATGTACAGTACAAAAACGTTGTGGAAAGTTGCAGATAGAAATTCCCTGAATAGAACTGACATGATTCCTTAGAATCAGAGGCATGTTTGTTCTACATAATTCATTTCTATCTGAATGTGGCCAACGTCTCCGTCCCCCTCCTGGAAGCAGCCCTGGTACCTGCTTGTCCCTAGCTATGTGAAGCGAGACAGATTAGCCACAATAGTAGAATTTGCGGTTCGTCCTCAACATAAAAGTCCCTCATTGAAAGTGATAAACTGATACAAAATAGTGTAATCATTTCAAATTTGGACTAGGCAACGCTAAACATGGTTAGAATGTTGTTACTTAATTTAAAATTGAGAAGAATGGTGCCGGAGTCGATGGCTGCCGTTTTATGGTTTTCTAACCAATTGTGCTATTGTGTGTTTTTTGGCATAATTTGTGGGTAATCTGCCTCTACCCTCAGTCCTTTTAGCCAACGTACAATCATTGGATGACAAAATAGATGAGCAACGATCACAAATAAACTGTAATGTCTTATGTTTCACCGAGTCGCAGCTGAACGATGACAGTAGACCACACTATTTACCAAGAGAGTTTTCGTCTATTTTTCCGTTGTTGTCTTTTTACCACCACAAATCAATGCTGGCAGTAAGGCTGCACTCAATGAGCTGTATAAGGCCATAAGAAAAAAATAAAATGCTCATCCAAAGGTGGCAGTCCTAGTGGCTGGAAACTTTAATGCAGGAAAGCTAAAATACGTTTTGCCCCATTTCTACTAGCATGTCACGGATGCGAGAAAAAAAAAAACGAATGTAGATCACCTTTACTCCACACACAGAGACGTGTACAAAGCTCTCCCTCGCCCTCTATTTGGCAACTCTGACCATAATTCTATCCTCATGATTCCTGCTTACAAGGATGAGGCAGGCCTCACAAACTATTACAGACTACAAAAGGAAGCACTGTCGCGAGCTGCCCAGTGACATGAGCCTACCAGACGAGCTAAATTACTTCTATGCTCACTTCGAGGTAAGCAACACTAAAGCATGCATGAGAGCATCAGCTGTTCCAGACAACTGTGACCACGCTCTCCATAGCTGATGTGAGAGTAAGACCTTTTAACAGGTCAACATTCACAAGGCCACAGGGCCAGACAGATTACCAAGGACGTGTACTCCGAGCATGCACTGACCAACGGGAAAGTGTCTTCACTGACATTTTCAGCCTGTCCCTGACTGAGGCTGTAATACCTACATGTTTCAAGCAGACCACCATAGTTCCTGTGCCGAAAAACACTAAGGTAACCTGCTTAAATGACTACCAACCCATAGCACTCACGTCAGTAGCCATGAAGTGCTTTGAAAGGCTGGTCATGGTTCACATCAACACCATTATTCCAGAAACCCTAGATACACAACAATTTGCATACCGTCCCAACAGATCCACAGATGATGCAATCTCTATTGCACTCCACACTGCCCTTTCACACCTGGACATAAGGAACACCTATGTGAGATTGCTATTAATTGACTTACAGATCAGCGTTCAACACCATTGTGCCCTCAAAGCTCATCACTAAGCTAAGGACACTGAGACAACACCTCTCTCTGAAACTGGATCCTGGACTTCCTGAAGGGCTGCCCCAAGGTGGTAAGGGTAGGTAACAACACTTCCGCCACGCTGATCCTCAACACCGGGCCCCTCAGGGGTGTGTGCTCAGTCCCCTCCTGTACTCCCCGTTCATTCATGACTGCATGGCCAGGCATGACTCCAACACCATCATTAAGTTTGCGGAAGAGTGTGCAATGCTGTCATCAAGGCAAATGGTGTCTTCTTTGAAGAATTTCAAATATAATATATATTTTGATTTGTTTAACACTTATTTTTGGTTACTACATGATTCCATGTGTTATTTCATAGTTTTGATGTCTTCACTATTATTGTACAATGTAGAAAATAGTAAAATAAAGAAAAACCCTTGAATGAGTGTGTGTGCCCAAACTTTTGACTGGTACTGTGTATATTTATATATTTTTATGGGTTATTGGAAATGATGCAGACAATTACATTGATGGAAGCCACAATCTATCTGCAATATTAAAGCTGATCTTCCACCCCCCAAAAGGTATAATAATAATAAACACACTAGACAGCTAGTATAATGGCCTTTGGCTAAAACGTTGCTTGCGGTACACAGACTGGACATCTGGTATGATGGTCTTTGACTAAAATACTGCTAGCGGTACCAATACCGTGCGAGAGAAACTGATCATTCATTTTCTAGAATTAATGTTCATTGATACTCTGGTTTTAGTAGTGTAGCTCTGCTCTCAATCTGAGTAGTTGAGACATAAAAAGGGTATTGATAGAAAAAGTAACTTCTCTATTACAGTAAAATAATGTCTCAATGTGTTTGTGTCCATATGAACCATTCTTTTGGACCAAACCACAAATGTAAATAGCTATTTTAAACCGCTTGCCAGAGAGGAAGATGTGATCTCGCAACTTTGTTGACATGAAAGTCAGGGGGAGGTGCTTGGTGTGTCTATGTCATAGAGAAGCAAGAGGTTTCACTCTCGCTAAATTCTGTCTAAAATAAGCCCAATATGTTTCTATGGGCTTGTTTTGGACCTAAGCTTGTTGCCTGCCTTCCTGCCTTTGGGACATCGACTCCCATTGTTAGGGTGGAGACATGCATCTTGTCATTATATACAGATCTCTGGTGTAAATGGGAAGGTGCACACGGCACAGAGGAGACGAGACCAAAAATACAACATGACAACAAGCGGACATAAACACTCAAAAGTGAAAGTAAATACAGGCATTTGGAATGTTGCGCAAAAACATACCTTTGAATTAATTCTATATATATCGCTCAGCCCTGAGTATAGTAGAGTATAATGTACTGTATTGTACCCTACTTTACTCTAATGTTGTGTACTCAAGACGTCTTTTCAACTTTTAATTAACTGATTTCAACGTCCAGAAAATACTTATTTTAAACGTGCAGATATAACTTTTCAACTTTCATTCATAACCTAAAATGAATCTAACTTCAACGTTTGGAAAAATAAGTATTTTAGACATTTTTTTTGCTTACTAGGACTATTGTAGTTCATAGGAGGAGGGCGGTATTTCAGCCAGGACCGGCCTGTATCTGCGGCAAGCATAGAGATGGATAGAAGACTCAACCTCTATGTAACCCGTTTTAGCATGGACATTGTCATTGAGGGTTTCCACAATTTTAAAGTAGTCAAATGGGTGGGGATTCTTAATGGTTAGGAGTAATCAGCCAATTATTAGTGCCTTGTCTTCTTCAAAATGGGCGCTATGGTTTGTAAATATTTAACATCGCCATCTAGTGGCCAATAACTGAATGACACTAATTGGTTCAGGACTCCAGCACTGCAGGTGGCGCTAACTGTGGTGTCAACGGACTTCCGCTCAGGCAGTGAGGGTGCAGCAGAGAGAGACAATTTCAAGGTTGCACTACTGTTTTGAAGCAGAACGTAATGATTATCAGTTTTCTACATGTGTAATAATATTCAGACACATTAAGTTGTTTCCATCTTTATCTATAAATGTTACTATGGTGTGAACAGGAAATACAATTGGAGTTAAATAGTTCAGTGAAGACAAGGCTATTCAGGAAAATAGTACATAATGCTGCCTAAAACATACTGCAACCTTGTACTAAATGGTTTTTCAGTAATTTATGCATTTATGTGAATCTAGGAAATATACTATAGGTTATGTGCACTGTAATTTAAAGTGTGCACTTTGTCTAATGTGAAATGAATAAATTGTTTGTTTTCAAAGTTTAGCTAACTGATCTAATATAATTTTTTGAGAATAAAGTACCAGAACTGTCAAGACAATAACTTTTTGGGGGCCATTTTCTCTTCATTAGTACAGGCCAACTCCGATTATGTCTGAGGCCGGTAACATCAAAAGTGAGGACAAACCCAATCTACAGTCACTGGGTCCTGATTGTGACAGTGGAGCCCAGTTTGCACTGCAGGATCCAGAGATGGAATCAGTGAAGCTGGAAGACTGCAGTCAAACACTGGAGCTGAATGTCAACATTAAAGATGAAGAAGAGGAGGAGAAGATTGGGGGATCTGTTTATGATGGTAAGAGCAGGTTCTGTCTATAAGTTATCTTCATAAGTTAGACCTCCATAAGTTATTGATAGGTTTAATTCTGTAAATCTGACATAACACATCCTTGAACAAGTTCTATGAAATTAGTCTGTTTAGTTACTAACCCTTGTGATAGTGAATGGAGGATGATATGAAATGAGTCTGTGTAGTTACTAACCCTTGTGATAGTGAGAGGAGGATGATATGAAGTGAGTCTGTGTAGTTATTAACCCTTGTGATAGTGAGTGGAGGATGATATGAAATGAGTCTGTGTAGTTTCTAACCCTTGTGATAGTGAGAGGAGGATGATATGAAATGAGTCTGTGTAGTTACTAACCCTTGTGATAGTGAGTGGAGGATGATATGAAATGAGTCTGTGTAGTTACTAACCCTTGTGATAGTGAGTGGAGGATGATATGAAATGAGTCTGTGTAGTTAGTAACCCTTGTGATAGTGAGTGGAGGATGATATGAAATGAGTCTGTGTAGTTAGTAACCCTTGTGATAGTGAGTGGAGGATGATATGAAATGAGTCTGTGTAGTTACTAACCCTTGTGATAGTGAGTGGAGGATGATATGAAATGAGTCTGTGTAGTTACTAACCCTTGTGATAGTGAGTGGAGGATGATATGAAATGAGTCTGTGTAGTTACTAACCCTTGTGATAGTGAGAGGAGGATGATATGAAATGAGTCTGTGTAGTTACTAACCCTTGTGATAGTGAGAGGAGGATGATATGAAATGAGTCTGTGTAGTTATTAACCCTTGTGATAGTGAGAGGAGGATGATATGAAATGAGTCTGTGTAGTTACCAACCCTTGTGATAGTGAGTGGAGGATGATATGAAATGAGTCTGTGTAGTTACCAACCCTTGTGATAGTGAGTGGAGGATTATATTACTCATAATATTCACCCCTTTTTGCCCTCAACTGTTGAACAGCTTTTAGGGCTGACCCCATTTAGTTGACTGGTCGATTGTTTGGTCGATAGATAGTAGACCAACAGGCTAAGCTTTTTTTTAATCGAGCAGCGGCAAATATATACATTTCTTATATACAGTACCAGTCAAAAGTTTGGACACACAAATTAAAATATATTTTAGATTTTATATTCTTTAATGTAGCCACCCTTTGCTTTGCACATTCATGGCATTCTCTCAACCAGCTTCACATGGAATGCTTTTGCAACAGTCTTGAAGGAGTTCCCACATATGCTGAGCACTTCTTGGATGCTTTTCCTTCACTCTGCGGTCCAACTCATCCCGAACCATTGGGTTGGGTAGAAGTCAGGTGATTGTGGAGGTCAGGTCATCTGATGCAGCACTCCATCACTCCTGGAAATGTGTTTTGGGTCATTTGCCTGTTGAAAAACAAATGAGAATCCCACTTAGCGCAAACCAGATGGGATGGCATATCGCTGCAGAGTGCTGTGGTAGCTATGCTGGTTAATTGTGACTTGAATTCTAAATAAATCAATCACTGTCACCAGCAAAGCACCATCACAGCTCCTCCTCCATGCTTCTCGGTGGGAACCACACATGCGGAGATCATCCGTTCACCTAGTCTGCGTCTCACAAAGACAGAGGTTAGAACCAAAGATCTCACATTTGGACTCATCAGACCAAAGGACAGATTTCCACAGGTCTAATTTCCATTGCTCGTGTTTCTTGGGCCAAGCAAGTCTCTTCTTCTTATTGATGTCCTTTAGTAGTGGTTTCTTTGCAGCAATTCAACCATGAAGGCCTGATTCACGCAGTCTCCTCAGAAAAGTTGATGTTGAGATGTGTCTGTTGAAATCTGTGAAGCATTTATTTGGTCTGCCATCTGAGGTGAAGCTGGAAGACAGGTACACCTGTTAATTGAAATGCATTCCAGGTGACTACCTCATGAAGCTGGTTGAGAGTATGCCAAGACTGTGCAAAGCTGTCATCAAGGCAAAGGGTGGCTACTTTGAAGAATCTCAAATATTAAATATATTTTGATTTCACTTTATTTGGTTAATACATGATTCTGTATGTGTTATTTCATACTTTTGATGTCTTCGCTATTATTATACAATGTAGAAAATAGTAAAAATAAAGAAACTCTTGAATGAGTAGGTGTGTCCAAACTTTTGATTGATACTGTGTATATAAACAAATGTATGACACACGAGACATCTGTCTGATTCACGCCTGTCTTCATTGCGGAGGGCATGGCTCACCAGTAGTACATTTAGCCTACCTTTTAATTCCCATCATTTCTAATCTACAATGTTTGTTTGATTGCGGTAATGCATTCAATATATTATTACAGTCTTGTCATTGTAGGAGTGGACACGTTGTTTGTAGAGCGTACAACCTTGGCTATGCTTGCGAGAAAGAAGTTTTGGTTTATTTCCTTCCATTTACGAGTTTACAATGTATTATTTGTCTTTTGTTGAGAGTGCTCCTGTCAATGTTGAGAAAGGACACACACTTGATTATGCATAGAAGTAGGCCTATAGGCTACCTGGCCCTGATTACACATAGAAGTAGGCCTATAGGCTACCTGGCCCTGATTACACATAGAAGCAGGCCTATAGGCTAGCTGGCCTGATTACACATAGAAGTAGGCCTATAGGCTAGCTGGCCTGATTACACATAGAAGTAGGCCTATAGTCTACCTGGCCTGATTACACATAGAAGTAGGCCTATAGTCTACCTGGCCCTGATTACACATAGAAGTAGCCCTATAGACTACCTGGCCTGATTACACATAGAAGTAGGCCTATAGGCTACCTGCCCTGCTTGCAAATGTAGGCCTATAAATTTGCCCATTTGGGGATCTGATACTATTTCTGATTGTCTTAACTCACCGTCACTGTGGAGTTTCTCAGATAAAAAATGTTCAGCTCAAACAGCAAGTGAGCGAAGTCTGTTTCT
This sequence comes from Salmo trutta, assembly GCF_901001165.1. Lineage (NCBI taxonomy): Eukaryota > Metazoa > Chordata > Actinopteri > Salmoniformes > Salmonidae > Salmo > Salmo trutta. Next base: position 10,735,061 of record NC_042995.1, on the reverse strand, counting down.
ACACAAAATTCCAGTTCTCTACCTTTCGATAACCACTCAGCATGAAAGGGGAAAAAATGTAATGCATTGATCTGGTGGAAACGTCTTATCCTTTGTGCAAATAGCCTACAGCTGTTTCTGTCTGTCTGGAGCTCACTGGCACGGGAAACTCTGAGGAAGTTTGCTAGCACAGGCCAGACCAAATTAATAGTTGATAGAATGTTTAAAGTTTCTTGCAGACAGGCCATGTGTAGCCAATTTGATTAATAGAATATCTATTTTCATCAGGATATTATCTACCTGCAGACTGCAATGTTTTTATTTGTTGGCTTTATGTAAGCTAGTTTTGGCAATATTAGTTACTTTTAGATTTGTATCATTTTGATAGAATTTTGATTAACTACATGACATTGATTTGAGATATGAAGACTTTATTATAAATTAAATGAAACGGTTCCATGAAAATGTGCAGATGAAAATCATAACTGGCACGCAGATCAGTAGAAATGGTACGATTACCTGCCACTCCAAATGGAAAAGGGTGCCAACCGGCAACGTCAGGAGCATAACGGAAGGCCAGCAGCAGCGGGAGGAGGAGAGTCGGAACAGATTTTTTTACTTCTAGTTAGGCGATATTGATCTCTAGCTTCCTCTTGAGGATTTTACGTGTCTTCATTTTTAATCGCAGTGCTTAAAGCGTCAGACAAGCTCAGTAGCCTCCATATAGTTGATTTTATTTCAACACATATGTATGGAAAAATACATGTTTTAAAATTAAAACATTTGGTCGAAAGAAAACAAGACTCTCGGTCGACCAGGAATAATTTCTTTGTTGTTGTTGGGACAGCCGTAATAGCTTTATTCCCTGTATTGAACAGCCTACTGATATGAAGTCATATGTATATCACACCAACTGACTGGTTCTTCTGATGTTGTTCACACAGGAGACCATGTTGAGACATTCTCTACATCCAGAGAGCAACAGCAGGAAGATCACAGAGCTAAGAGTTCTCACCACTGCCCACATTGTGAGGAGATTTTCCCAATTCTATCAAAACTAGAAATACACCTAAAAATACACACAGGAGATAATCTGTATTCCTGCACTGACTGTGGGAAGAGTTTCACAACATCACAGGCTCTGACAGTTCATCTGCGAGTCCACACTGGAGAAAAACCTTACTCCTGCTCTGACTGTGGGGAGAGTTTCTCTCAACAGAGCAGCTTAAAAACACACCAACGTATACACACAGGAGAGAAGCCTTACTCATGCTCTAACTGTGGGAAGAGTTTCTCCGTATCAAGCAACTTAAAAACACACCTAAAAATACACGCCGGGGAGAAGCCTTACTTCTGCTCTGACTGTGGGGCGAGTTTCTCTCAACAGAGCCACTTACAAACCCACCAACATATACATACAGGAGAGAAGCATTACTTGTGCTCTGACTGCGGAAAATGCTTCATAACATCAGCTGAGTTAAGAGTTCATCAGAGAACACACACAGGAGAGAAGCCTTACTGCTGCTCTGACTGTGGGAAGAGTTTCTCTCAACAGAGCAACTTAAAATGTCACCAGCGAATACACACAGGAGAGAAGCCTTACTCCTGCTCTGACTGTGGGAAGAGTTTCACCCATTTGGATATATTAAAATGCCATCAGCGAATACACACAGGAGAGAAGCCTTACTCCTGTTCTGTCTGTGGGAAGAGTTTCTCCCAACAGGGCAACTTAAAAACACACCAACGTATGCATAAAGGAGAGAAGCCTTACTCCTGTTCTGACTGTGGAAAGTGCTTTACAACATCAACTGAGCTAAAATCTCATCAGAGAACACACACAGGAGAGAAGCCTTACTGCTGCTCTGACTGTGGGAAGAGTTTCTCCCGATTGGCTACCTTAAAAACACATCAATGTGTACACAAAGGAGAAACGCCTCATCACCTCTCTCAGACCAGCTAAGATTAAAGTCACTCCATCAATTAATCCTCATCTCATAAAGGAAGTGGTAACAGTGAATTGGATCAAATGAAGAAAGCTTAGAACACTTTTGTAATCCTATTGTTTCTCACTGTGAGAGAACTGTGCAGAGGAAAGGAAGCGTTATAAAATTATGACATTGGAAATCATATTTTTTACTACAAAACATAGAAACGCGCCATTTTCACATATGTTGATGTTGGGGTGGTGCTGGGATGATGAATATGAAGTTCAAACATTTAAAATGTCCCTTTTAAGGCAAAAACAATAGGATGGTGGTTGGTCGGGTGGATGGATGAGTCAGCATATAACATGAAAGTCTAGCAACCCAACGGTTGCTTGTTCAAATCTCATCATGGACAACTTTAGCATTTTAGCTAATAAGCAACTTTGCAACTACACTACATGACCAAAAGTACACTACCGTTCAAATGTTTGGGGTCACTTAGAAATGTCCTTGTTTTTGAAAGAAAAGCTATTTTTTTGTCCGTTTTATATAACATCAAATTGATCAGAAATACAGTGTAGACATTGTTAATGTTGTAAACTACTATTTTAGTTGGAAACGGCAGATTTTTTAATGGAAAATCTACATAGGCGTACAGAGGCCCATTATCAGCAGCCATCACTCCTGTGTTCCAATGGCATGTTGTGTTAGCGAATTCAAGTTTATCATTTTAAAAGCCTAAATGATCAATAGAAAACCCTTTTGCAATTATGTTAGCACAGCTAAAAACGGTTGTTCTGATTAAAAAAGGTATAAAACTGGCCTTTTTTAGACTAGTTGAGTATCTGGAGCATCAGCATTTGTGGGTTTGCTTACAGGCTTAAAATGGCCAGAAACAAATAACTTTCTTCTGAAACTCATCAGTCTATTCTTGTTCTGAGAAATGAAGGCTATGCCATGCAAGAAATTGCCAAGAAACTGAAAATCTCATACAACGCTGTGTACTACTCCCTTCACAGAACAGCACAAACTGGACCTAACCAGAATAGAAAGAGGAGTGGGAGGCCCCGGTGCACAACTGAGCAAGATGACAAGTACATTAGTGTCTAGTTTGAGAAACGGATGCCTCTCAAGTCCTCAACTGGCAGCTTCATTAAATAGTACCTGCAAAACACCAGTCTCAACGTCAACAGTGAAGAGGCGACTCCGGGATGCTGGCCTTCTAGGCAGAGTTGCAAAGAAAAAGCCAAATCTCAGACTGGCCAATAAAAAGAAAAGATTAAGATGGGCAAAAGAACACAAACACTGGACAGAGGAACTCTGCCTAGATGGCCAGCATCCCGGAGTCGCTTCTTCACTGTTGACGTTGAGACTGCACTGTATTTCTGATCAATTTGATGTTATTTTAATGGACAAACCCCCCCCCCCAGATCTTTCAAAAACAAGGACATTTCTAAGTGACCCCAAACTTTTGAACGGTAATGTATGTGGGCACCTGCTCGTCGAACATCTCATTCCAAATTCATGGGCATTAATATGGATTTAGTCCCCCTTTTGCTGCAATAACGGCCTCCACTCTTCTGGGAAGGCTTTCCACTAGATGTTGGAACATTGCTGTGGGGACTTTTTCCATTTAGCCACGAGCATTAGTGAGGTCGGGCGATTAGGTCTGGCTCGCAGTCAACGTTTCAATTCATCCCAAAGGTGTTTGATGGGGTTAAGGTCAGGGCTCTGTGCAGGCCAGTCAAGTTCTTCCACACTGATTTCCACACTGATCTCGACAAACCATTTGTGTATGGACGTATATTTGTGCTCGGGGGCATTGTCACGCTGAAACAGGAAAGGGCCTTCCCCAAACTGTTGCCACAACGTTGGCAGCACAGAATCATCTATAATGTCATTGTATGCTGTAGCGTTAAGATTTCCATTCACTGGAACTAATGGGACTAGTCCGAACCATGAAAAACAATCCCAGACCATTATTCGTCCTCCACCAAACTTTACAGTTGGTACTATGCATTGGGGCAGGTAGTGTTCTCCTGTCATCCACCAAACCCAGATTCGTCCGTCGGACTGCTATATGATGAAGCATGATTCATCACTCCAGAGAACATGTTTCCACTACGTCAGTCCAATGGCGGTGAGCTTTACACCACTCCAGCCAACGCTTGGCATTGCACATGGTGATCTTAGGCATGTGTGCTGCTGCTCGGCCATGGAAAACCATTTTATGACGCTCCCAATGAACAGTTCTTGTGGACATTGCTTCCAGAAGCAGTTTGGAACTTGATAGTGAGTGTTGCAACCGAGGACGGACAATTTTTACATGCTTCAGCACTTGGCGGTCCTCAAGCAGGGCAGACATTTGATGAACTGGCGGTGCCACATTGAAAGTCACTAAGCTCTTCAGTAAGGCCATTCTAATGCCAATGTTTGTCTATGGAGAATGCATGGCTGTGTGCTCGATTTTATACTCCTGTCAGAAACGGGTGTGGCTGAAATAGCCAAATCCACAATTTGAAGGGGTGTCCTCATACTTTTGTGTATATAGTGTGCTTAGCATGTTAATGTTAGCAACAACAAATTGGAATTCGTAAAATATCATACGTATAGCAAATTCGTAACATATTGTACGAAATGTAATTCGTAACATACTATACAAATCGTATTACAGTTATAGGCCAATGTAATGTAATGTAACATAACATACTAAATTGTGTGGTATTTTTTAAATTTATTTTTACATATAGTACGTTTTGCTCTGACACCAAGTTGTCCCTCTGCAGTTCTCTGTGGGAATGAGTTAGTAGACACATGTATCAGATAGAGATGGTGTGATGATCAGTTTTCTGAGGGAATGAGTTAGTAGACACAAGTATCAGATAGAGATGGTGTGATGATCAGTTTTCTGTGGGAATGTGTTAGTAGATACAACATGTATCAGATAGAGATGATGTGATGATCAGTTTTCTGTGGGAATGAGTTAGTAGATACAGTTGAAGTCAGAAGTTTACATACACTTAGGTTGGAGTCATTAAAACTCGTTTTTCAACCACTCCACAAATTTCTTGTTAACAAACTATAGTTTTGGCATGTCGGTTAGGACATCTTCTTTGTGCATGACAAGTCATTTTTCCAACAATTGTTTACAGACAGATTATTTCACTTATAATTAACTGTATCACAATTCCAGTGGGTCAGAAGTTTACATACACTAAATTGACTGTGCCTTTAAACGGCTTGGAAAATTCCAGAAAATGATGTCATGGCTTTAGAAGCTTCTGATAGGCTAATTGACATCATTTGAGTCTATTGGAGAGGTACCTGTGGATGTATTTTAAGGTCTACCTTCAAACTCAGTGCCTCTTTGCTTGACATCATGGGAAAATAAAAAGATATCAGCCAAGACCTCAGAAAATAAATTGTAGACCTCCACAAGTCTGGTTCATCTGTGGGAGCAATTTCCAAACGCCTGAAGGTACCACGTTCATCTGTACAAACAATAGTACGCAAGTACAAACACCATGGGACCACGCAGCCGTCATACCGCTCAGGAAGGAGACGCGTTCTGTCTCCTAGAGATGAACGTACTTTGGTGCGAAAAGTGCAAATCAATCCCAGAACTACAGAAAAGGACCTTGTGAAGATGCTGGAGGAAACAGGTACAAAACTATCTATATCTACAGTAAAACAAGTCCTATATCGACATAACCTGAAAGGTCGCTCAGCAAGGAAGAAGCCACTGCTCCAAAACCGCCAAAGAAAAGCCAGACTACATTTTGCAACTGCACATTGGGACAAAGATCATACTTTTTGGAGAAATGTCCTCTGGTCTGATGAAACAAAAATAGAGCTGTTTGGCCATAATGACCATCGTTATGTTTGGAGGAAAAAGGAGGAGGCTTGCAAGCCAAAGAACACCATCCCAACCATGAAGCACGGGGGTGGCAGCATCATGTTGTGGGGGTGCTTTGCTACAGAAGGGACTGGTGCACTTCACAAAATAGATGGCATCATGAGGCAGGAAAATTATGTGGATATATTGAAGCAACATCAAGACATCAGTCAGGAAGATAAAGCTTGGCCGAATGGGTCTTCCAAATGGACAATGACCCCAATCATACTTCCAAAGTTGTGGCAAAATGGCTTAAGGACAACAAAATCAAGGTATTGGAGTGGCCATCACAAAGCCCTGACCTCAATCCTATAGAGAATTTGTGGGAAGAACTGAAAAAGCGTGTGCAAGCAAGGAGGCCTACAAACCTGACTCAGTTACACCAGCTCTGTCAGGAGGAATGGGCCAAAATTCACCCAACTTATTGTGGGAAGCTTGCGGAAGGCTACCCAAAACATTTGACCCAAATTAAACAATTTAAAGGCAATGCTACCAAATACTAATTGAGTGTATGTAAACTTCTGACCCACTGGGAATGTTATGAAAGAAATAAAAGCTGAAATAAATCATTCTCAACTATTATTCTGACATTTCACATTCTTAAAATAAAATGGTGATCCTAACTGACCTAAGACAGGGAATTTTTACTGGGATTAAATGTCAGGAATTGTGAAAAACTGAGTTTAAATGTATTTGGCTAAGGCGTATGTAAACTTTCGACTTCAACTGTACATGTACAGTGGGGGAAAAAAGTATTTGATCCCCTGCTGATTTTGTACGTTTGCCCACTTACAAAGAAATTATCAGTCTATAATTTTAATGGTAGGTTTATATGAACAGTGAGAGACAGAATAACAACAAAAAAATCTAAATGTTATAAATTGATTTGCATTTTAATGAGGGAAATAAGTATTTGACCCCTCTGCAAAACATGACTTAGTACTTGGTGGCAAAACCCTTGTTGGCAATCACAGAGGTCAGACGTTTCTTGTAGTTGGCCACCAAGTTTGCATACATCTCAGGAGGGATTTTGTCCCACTCCTCTTTGCAGATCTTCTCCAAGTCATTAAGGTTTCGAGGCTGACGTTTGGCAACTCGAACCTTCAGCTCCCTCCACAGATTTTCTATGGGATTAAGGTCTGGAGACTGGCTAGGCCACTCCAGGACCTTAATGTGCTTCTTCTTGAGCCACTCCTTTGTTGCCTTGGCTGTGTGTTTTGGGTCATTGTCATGCTGGAATACCCATCCATGACACATTTTCAATGCCCTGGCTGAGGGAAGGAGGTTCTTACCCAAGATTTGACAGTACATGGCCCCGTCAAATGATGCGGTGAAGTTGTCCTGTCCCCTTAGCAGAAAACCACCCCCAAAGCATAATGTTTCCACCTCCATGTTTGATGGTGGAGATGGTGTTCTTGGGGTCATAGGCAGCATTCCTCCTCCTACAAACACGGCAAGTTGAGTTGATGCCAAAGAGCTCCATTTTGGTCTCATATGACCTCAACACTTTCACCAGTTGTTCTCTGAATCATTCAGATGTTCATTGGCAAACTTCAGACGGGCATGTATATGTATTCTTGAGCAGGGGGACCTTGCGGGCGCTGCAGGATTTCAGTCCTTCACGGCATAGTGTGTTACCAATTGTTTTCTTGGTGACTATGGTCCCAGCTGCCTTGAGATCATTGACAAGATCCTCCCGTGTAGTTCTGGGCTGATTCCTCACCGTTCTCATGCTCATTGCAACTCCACGAGGTGAGATCTTGCATGGAGCCCCAGGCCGAGGGAAATTGACAGCTCTTTTGTGTTTCTTCCATTTGCGAATATTCGCACCAAATGTTGTCACCTTCTCACCAAGCTACTTTGCGATGGTCTTGTAGCCCATTCCAGCCTTGTGTAGGTCTACAATCTTGTCCCTGACATCCTTGGAGAGCTCTTTGGTCTTGGCCATGGTGGAGAGTTTGGAATCTGATTGATTGATTGCTTCTGTGGACAGGTGTCTTTTATACAGGTAACAAGCTGTGGTTAGGAGCACACCCTTTAAGAGTGTGCTCCTAATCTCAGCTCGTTACCTGTATAAAAGACACCTGGGAGCCAGAAATCTTTCTGATTGAGAGGGGGTCAAATAGTTATTTCCCTTATTAAAATGCAAATCAATTTATAACATTTCTGACATGTGTTTTTCTCTATATTTTTGTTGTTATTCTGTCTCTCACTGTTCAAATAAACATACCATTAAAATTATAGACTGATAATTTCTTTGCCAGTGGGCAAACATACAAAATCAGCAGGGGATCAAATACTTTTTCCCCCCACTGTATCAGATAGAGATGGTGTGATGATCAGTTTTCACCATTACTTTGGGTGGATTCTTTTTTACTACATAATGACTTTTGTTTAATGATACACAGGCTATGAAATGACTGCATGTGTTTATTAAATTGCCTTTTAAAACTAGATTCATTATTTTAGTCATTGATTCATGTATTTGGGTAACTGTAATTAACTTAATTGATATACTAATGAAAAATAAACATTCTACATGAATTTGTGCTGTCAACCTTTGTTTTCTGGGTTATCTATACAGAAAATACAATGTTTTTGTTTAATTCATGGAATTCAAAATAATTTACGTCTATTTTCTACTCAAAACGTCACTACACCTTTACACATCACCATGGGGACAAGCCAATTTGCTAGCCACCAGTAATTGCTACAATGCACACAGATAGATGTTTTGTATTATAAAGGATTTACATATGTTTCTAATTAAATAACAGTTAAATAAAATGGGGAAAAGTATTGTCATTTTAAAGTGTTTTATATGGTACCAATGTCCAGGGACAGCATTACCGCCAACAATCAACAATGACCCACATACTATTAGGGAATGGAACCTGAGGAAGATTGTGTTACATTTCTCTTACTTATCGTAAGAGTAGGGGTGTTAACCCCGGGGTCCTGGCTAAATTCCCAATCTGACCCTCATACCATCATGGCCATCTAATCATCCCCAGCTTCCAGGCTCATTCACCCCCCCTCCTCTCCCCTGTAACTATTCCCCAGGTTGTTGCTGTAAATGAGAATGTGTTTACATTTACATCATTTAGCAGACGCTCTTATCCTTAGCGACTTACAAATTGGTGCATTCACCTTAAGATATCCTGTGGAACAACCACTTTACAATAGTACATCGATGTCTTTTTTTGGGGGGGGGGGGGGGTTAGAAGGATTACTTTATCCTATCCCAGGTATTCCTTAAAGAGGTGGGGTTTCAGGTGTCTCCGGAAGGTGGTGATTGACTCCACTGTCCTGGCGTCGTGAGGGAACGATGTGTTCTCAGTCAACTTCCCTGGTAAAATAAAACATGTAATTACTTAAACATTAATGTGCACTGTTCAAAATATATCTACAGTCAACGCTGTTGCTAGCACTAGCCCCCAAAATAAAGCATATGATCTGGGTTAACTTGGTTGAGTTTACGAAAACAAATATAATACAAGTCTCATCCCAGATGAGGAATAAGAAACGTTCAAAGCACATGTAATGTTTTGCTAAATTCTACTTCTTACATGGATTTAGCTAGTTAAAGTGAAGTGTATCTTTAGGAGTAATTAATGTGTACCTATACAGTACATTACCCACCCTGACAACCTGGCCCTCAATTTAAAGCTTGTGGAAGTGACATAACAAATACACTAGTACACCACAGAGTATATTTAATATCTGCACAAGTACAATATAATTCCTAGGTGTTACACAGGATTTGACCAGTTATAATGAAGCCTATCTTGAGGGGTACTTACTTGTAATTACAGTGAACCAATAGCCAGTGGTGGAAAAAGTACCCAGTTGTCATACTTGAGTAAAAGTAAAGACACCTTAATAGAAAGTCACCCAGTAAAATGCTCCTTGAGTAAAAGTAAAGACACCTTAATAGAAAGTCACCCAGTAAAATGCTCCTTGAGTAAAAGTAAAGACACCTTAATAGAAAGTCACCCAGTAAAATGCTCCTTGAGTAAAAGTAAAGACACCTTAATAGAAAGTCACCCAGTAAAATGCTCCTTGAGTAAAAGTCTAAAAGTATTTGGTTTTAAATATACTTAAATTGCAAAAGTCAATGCATTAATAATTTCAGATTCCTTATATTAAGCAAACCAGATGGCACAATTTAAAAATATATATTATGGATGGCCAATGGGCACACTCCAACATTCAGACATAATTTACAAACAAAGCATTTATGTTTAGTAAGTCCACCAGGTCAGAGGAGGTAGGGATGACCAGGGTTGTTCTCTTGGTAACTGTGAATTGGACCATTTTCCTGTCCTGCTAAGCATTCGAAATGTAATGAGCACTTTTGGGTGTCATGGAAAATGTATTGAGTAAAAAGTACATGATTTTCTTTAGAACAGAGGTCGAGAAGGTCAGCGTGCAAAATCTGGACATGACAGATTACCCTGAAAGAAAAAAAAGAAAAACGTCAAGACAGAAAGGTGCGTTTTCCATGCAATTTGTTTCGTTTCCTTTTGGGAATACATGAATCCTGCTTAACGATTTAGCATAGGACGTTTGATAACTAGCTAGCTAGCATTTGGCAGCTACCTAGCAAATTGTTGGCTAGCTAGCTAACTGAAGAGCCATAACTGTAGCAAACTTGCCTAACAAGGTAGCAAACGTTAGCTGGCGTTAATGTTAGGCCTACCAACTAGTCTAGCTAGCTAGCTAGCACATTGTACAGAATATATTTACCATGTAGTATGTTGAGTTTTGTGTGGATTAGCTAGCACGCTAGATAGTTTTCTGACCTTGACTAGCCACTGTAGCTAAATTACCTAAGACAAACTGGCAAATAGCTATGTTGTGGTCGCTGCTAGCTAGCTAGCTGGGCTCACTTTTGTGTGAAGCTAGCCACAATAACGATTATCCACAACAGTATAATTTACGGTTTGCCTTCATAATAAAAGTCCCCCGTTTGAAGCAACAGGGTGTGGTCTATCCTGGGCTAGTTATACAAATCTTTCGTGTTGGCATGCAATATTTTAGCTGGCTGGATAACACAATAACTAGTTAGCAAGGCCTAGCTAGCTATAGGCTTAAACTATGGAAAGCATGATCACGATAACTACTATAGGGTAACGTAGTGTCTAAATTGTCATACATTCTTCTTCTCTACCACAGATTTCCACAAGGTCTCAGACTCCAGGATGGGAAAATACTTACTAGAAAGAAACATATGACAACAGAGACAGAGTTGTTGATTTCCATTGTTATTTGTAATGTTAAAAAGGGGAGAAAAAGACAATCCCGTTTTTCTAAATTAGCTACAGTGCATTTGGAAAGTATTCAGACCCCTTGATTTTTTCCACATTTTGTTACATTACAGCCTTATTCTAAAATTGATTAAATAAAAGTTTTCCTTCTGCAATCTACACACAATATCCCATAATGCCAAAGCGAAAACAGGTTTTTAAAATAAAAAAATAAAAATTCTACATAAATAACTTATTTACATAAGTATTCAGTTGACAGTGCATGTCAGAGCAAAAACCAAGCCATGAGGTTGAAGGAAATAACCGTAGAGCTCAGACAGGATTGTGTGGAGGCACAGATCTGGGGAAGGGTACCAAAGTTTTTTGCAGCCCAAGAACACAGTGACCTCCATCATTCTTAAATGGAAGAAGTTTGGAACCACCAAAACGCTTGCTAGAGCTGGCCGATAATAGCTGTGCAGCAACGCTCCCCTTTCAACCTGACAGAGCTTGAGAGGATCTGCAGAGAAGAATGGGAGAAACTCCCCAAATACATGTGTGCCAAGCTTGTAGTGTCATACCCAAGAGAACTCGATGCTGTAATTGCTGCCAAAGGTGCTTCAACAAAGTACTGAGTAAAGGGTGGGAAAAGGTGATATTTCCATAAAAAATCAAAATAGCCATTTCTAAAACCCTGTTTTTGTTTTATCATTCTGGGGTATTGTGTGTACAGTCGTGGCCAAAAGTTTTGAGAATTACACAAATATTAATTTTCACAGTCTGCTGCCTCAGTTTGTATGATGACAATTTGCATATACTCCAGAATGTTATGAAGAGTGATCAGATGAATTGCAATTAATTGCAAAGTCCCTCTTTGCCATGCAAATGAACGGAATTCCCCAAAAACATTTACACTGCATTTCAGCCCTGCCACAAAAGGACAAGCTGACATGTCAGTGATTCTCTCGTTAACACAGGTGTGAGTGTTGACGAGGACAAGGCTGGAGAACACTCTGTCACGCTGATTGAGTTTGAATAACAGACTGGAAGCTTCAAAAGGAGGGTGGTGCTTGGAATCATTGTTCTTCCTCTGTCAACCATGGTTACCTGCAAGGAAACACGTGCCGTCATCATTGCTTTGCACAAAAAGGGCTTCACAGGCAAGGATATTGCTGCCAGTAAGATTGCACCTAAATCAACCATTTATCGGATCATCAAGAACTTCAAGGAGAGCGGTTAAATTGTTGTGAAGAAGGTTTCAGGGTGCCCAAGAAAGTCCAGCAAGCGCCAGGACCGTCTCCTAACGTTGATTCAGCTGCGGGATCGGGGCACCACCAGTACAGAGCTTGCTCAGGAACGGCAGCAGGCAGGTGTGCGTGCACCTGCACACACAGTGAGGTGAAGACTTATTGGAGGATGGCCTGGTGGGCAGGAAGGGCAGCAAAGAAGCCACTTTTCTCCAGGAAAAACATCAGGGACAGACTGATATTCTGCAAAAGGTACAGGGATTGGACTGCTGAGGACTGGGGCAAAGTCATTTTCTCTGATGAATCCCCTTTCCGATTGTTTGGGGCATCCGGAAAAAAGCTTGTCCGGAGAAGACAAGGTGAGCGCTACCATCAGTCCTGTGTCATGCCAACAGTAAAGCATCCTGAGACCATTCATGTGTGGGGTTGCTTCTCAGCCAAGGGATTGGGCTCACTCACAATTTTGGCCAAGAACACAGCCATGAATAAAGAATGGTACCAACACATCCCCCGAGAGCAACTTCTCCCAACCATCCAGGAACAGTTTTGTGATGAACAATACCTTTTCCAGAATGATGGAGCACCTTGCCAAAAGGCATAAGTGATAACTAAGTGGCTAGGGGAACAAAACATCGATATTTTGGGTCCATGGCCAGGAAAGTCCCCAGACCTTAATCCCATTGAGAACTTGTGGTCAATCCTCAAGAGGAGGGTGGACAAACAAAACCCCACAGATTCTGGGGGGGGATGTTTTAATCTATTTTAGAATAAGGCTGTAACATAACAAATAGTTGGAAAATTGGAAAAAGTGAAGGGGTCTGAATACTTCCCGAAGGCACTATATACCAAGTCATTTGTCACCTAGTACAGCCAGAAGAGGAGTGGCCACTGCTCGGAGCCTGGTTCCCCTCTAGGTTTTTCCTAGGTTCCTTCTAAGGAGTTTTTACTAGCCACTCTGCTTCTGCATTGCTTGCCCTTTGGGGTTTTAGTCTCGGTACCTGCACCCTCATAGGAGTCAACAAACACCGGGAGCATCCATTTTTCAGAAAGAAGGCAGAGAGGAAGCCAAAGCCTGAAACCTGGAAGCTGGTTTCTGTCAACTTCATTTAGGCGTTTCTTTTACACCTTATATGTTAGGTTAGGGTATCTGTAAAGCATTTTGTGACAACTGCAGATGTAAAAAGGGCTTTATAAAATAAATTTGATTGACATGTATATCACAAAAACTTACTGGTTCTTCTGATGTTGTTCACACAGGAGACCATGTTGAGACATTCTCTACATCCAGAGAGCAACAGCAGGAAGATCACAGAGCTAAGAGGTTTCACCACCTACGTTGCGAGGAGATTTTCCAATTCTATCAAGCTAAAAATATACAGACAATGTAGAATCTTTATCCCTGCTTTGACTGTGGGAAGAGCTGCAAAATGTCAAGGGATCTGACAGTTCATCATTCAACACTGGAGAGAAGCCCTACTCATTTTACATTTACATTTTAGTCACTGAGCAGACGCTCCTATCCAGAGCGACTTACAGTAGTGAATGCATACATTTCATACATTCTTTTTTTTTGTACTACTCCTGTTCTGACTGTGGGAATATTTTCTCTCATCAGAGCAATTGAAGAACACTCCAACATATACACACAGGAGAGAAGCTTTACTCCTGCTCTGACTGTTGGAAGAGTTTCTCTCAACATGGCCACTTAAAAAGACACCAACATACATAAATGTGAGAAACCTCATCTGTTCTCTTACTAGTGAAGATTAAAATCATTCCTTCACTTAATTCTCAAGAAATTGTAACACACTCTATTGTAATCCTATAGTTTCTCACTGTGAGAGAATGTTAGTATTCACCTGGTCAGTTTTGGTGTATTTTGTTACCTTCTACTGGAAAGATATTGAGATGACCTTGGATTTGTCTTTAGGATTGAATATCATCTATGAAGGTGGTACTGCTTCCCTCTTCAGATTTTGTGGGAATGAGCTGGTAGACACAACATTTATCAGATAGAGATGTTGTGAAGATCAGTTTTCACCATTCATTTGGGTGGATACCTTTTGTTTATTAAATTGTATTTTAAAACTAGATTAGTTATTTTAGTCATTAATGAGGAATATGTTTGGATAACTTACATGAATTTGTACTGGTCAAACTCTTCTTCTCTTTTGTATAATGAATTACCAAAAAACAATGTTTCAAGTGACATATTTGCTGTTTTTCTGAAGCTGAACAAGACAGGAAGTTGAAATGAACATCACAAAGCTAAATCTGACCTATTCTCTAACATGTTTTGTCAGCATAAGCAGCTGTGAGCCCTGCTAGAGTACTGTAACTTTATTGATCTACTGAATCATTGTAGTTTTGGGGGGTTATCTTTACAGTAAATATAATGCTTTTGTTTAATTCATGACATTCAAATACATATCTGTATTTATCTACTCAATACATGTCACGACACCTCTACACATTGGGACAAGCCAATTTGCTAGTCACCAATATTCTCAAAATCAAATCAGTGATGACTATTTAACAGTCTTATGGCTGTATATGGATAAGAAATGTCAGACCGGGACAGGCTAAAATGCAATAGATAGTATAGAATACAGTATATACATATGAGATGAGTAATGCAAGATATGTAAACATTATTAAACTGGCATTATCTCTGTGGCCTTCCACAGAGACCATCTACAATTCATATGTAATGTTTGAAAAACTTACACATTAAAACAGACACCCTTTAGTTTTTTTAAACCAGGTTTATTTGTCTTGCTAATCAAGTTCACTTTTATATTTGACATGCTTCAGCAGTAGTTAGTCCATCAGTCCAATACATGTCGCTGTTGCACTACGGTAGTGGGAAACAGGAAGTTCCGGGTAGCCTGCCACCATTCTTCGGAATAAAGAAAACGACAGAACGGTGTTGTGCGTTTCGCTTTATTACTACAGGTATGTAATAGCACGTTTAAACTGTCTAAAATCGAAAGAACGTCATAACCTATTAGATAACACATCCTTCAAGATATTATCATGTTTGGAAAAGGTTTTGTGTAATGTTTCTGTCAAACCGAGTGAGTGAAGAACGTGATAAAAAATATTTTACAAGCACACGGAGCGGGGTCCACCACACGTTCATTTGTGAGGCTTTCCAGGTTCATATATAACTCAGTGGGGTTCGCCTGGGGATGTACAGTACAAAAACGTTGTGGAAAGTTGCAGATAGAAATTCCCTGAATAGAACTGACATGATTCCTTAGAATCAGAGGCATGTTTGTTCTACATAATTCATTTCTATCTGAATGTGGCCAACGTCTCCGTCCCCCTCCTGGAAGCAGCCCTGGTACCTGCTTGTCCCTAGCTATGTGAAGCGAGACAGATTAGCCACAATAGTAGAATTTGCGGTTCGTCCTCAACATAAAAGTCCCTCATTGAAAGTGATGCAAACTGATACAAAATAATGTAATCATTTCAAATTTGGACTAGGCAACGCTAAACATGGTTAGAATGTTGTTACTTAATTAAAAATTGAGAAGAATGGTGCCGGAGTCGATGGCTGCTGTCTTATGGTTTTCTAACCAATTGTGCTATTGTGTGTTTTTTGGCATAATTTGTGGGTAATCTGCCTCTACCCTCAGTCCTTTTAGCCAACGTACAATCATTGGATGACAAAATAGACGAGCTACGATCACAAATAAACTGTAATGTCTAATGTTTCACCGAGTCGTGGCTGAACGATGACACAGATAGCATACAGCTGGCAGGGTTTACGCTGCATCGGCAAGATTGAACAGCTGCCTTTTGTAAGACAAGGGGTGGCGTCTGTGTATATTTGTAGCCAACAGCTGGTGCACAAAATCTAATTTTAAGGAAGTCTCAAGGTTTTGCTCGCCTGAGGTAGAGATCTCATGATAAGCTGTAGACCACACTATTTACCAAGAGAGTTTGTCTATATTTTCTGTTGCTGTCTATTTACCACCACAAATCAATGCTGACAGTAAGGCTGCACTCAATGAGCTGTATAAGGCCATAACATGCTCATCCAAAGGCAGCACTCCTAGTGGCCGGAAACTTTAATGCAGGAATGCTGAAATCCGTTCTGCCCCATTTCTACCAGCATGTCATGGATGCAAATAAAACTAATCTAGATCACCTTCACTCAACACACAGAGACGTATACAAAGCTCTCCCTCACCCTCTATTTGGCATATCTGACCATAATTCTATCCTCATGATTCCTGCTTACAAGGATGTGGCAGGGCTCACAAAATATTACAGACTACAAAAGGAAGCACAGCCGCGAGCTGCCCAGTGACATGAGCCTACCAGACGAGCTGAATTACTTCTATCCTCACTTTGAGGCAAGCAACACTGAAGCATGCATGAGAACATCAGCTGTTCCAGACGACTGTGATCACGCTCTCCGTAGCCGATGTGAGTAAGACCTTTTAACAGGTCAACATTCACAAGGTCACAGGGCCAGACAGATTACCAAGGACGTGTACTCCGAGCATGCACTGACCAACGGGAAAGTGTCTAAACTGACATTTTCAGCCTGTCCCTGACTGAGGCTGTAATACCTACATGTTTCAAGCAGACCACCATAGACCCTGTGCCCAAAAACACTAAGGTAACCTGCTTAAATGACTACCAACCTGTAGCACTCACGTCAGTAGCCATGAAGTGCTTTGAAAGGCTGGTCATGGTTCACATCAACACCATTATTCCAGAAACCCTAGACACACAACAATTTGCATACCGTCCCAACAGATCCACAGATGATGCAATCTCTATTGCACTCCACACTGCCCTTTCCCACCTGGACATAAGGAACACCTATGTGAGATTGCTATTAATTGACTTACAGATCAGCGTTCAACACCATTGTGCCCTCAAAGCTCATCACTAAGCTAAGGACACTGAGACAACACCTCCCTCTGCAACTGGATCCTGGACTTCCTGAAGGGCTGCCCCAAGGTGGTAAGGGTAGGTAACAACACATCTGCCACGCTGATCCTAAACACGGGGGCCCCTCAGGGGTGCGTGCTCAGTCCCCTCCTGTACTCCCCGTTCACTCATGACTGCATGGCCAGGCATGACTCCAACACCATCATTAAGTTTGCCGAAGAGTGTGCAATGCTGTCATCAAGGCAAATGGTGGCTACTTTCAAATATAATATATATTTGATTTGTTTAACACTTTTATTTTTGGTTACTACATGATTCCATGTGTTATTTCATAGTTTTGATTGTCTTCACTATTATTGTACAATGTAGAAAATAGTAAAATAAAGAAAAACCCTTGAATGAGTGTGTGTGCCCAAACTTTTGACTGGTACTGTGTATATTTATATATTTTTATGGGTTATTGGAAATGATGCAGACAATTACATTGATGGAAGCCACAATCTATCTGCAATATTAAAGCTGATCTTCCACCCCCCAAAAGGTATAATAATAATAAACACACTAGACAGCTAGTATAATGGCCTTTGGCTAAAACGTTGCTTGCGGTACACAGACTGGACATCTGGTATGATGGTCTTTGACTAAAATACTGCTAGCGGTACCAATACCGTGCGAGACAAACTGATCATTCATTTTCTAGAATCAATGTTCATTGATACTCGCGTTTTAGTAGTGTAGCTCTGCTCTCAATCTGAGTAGTTGAGACATAAAAGGGTATTGATAGAAAAGGTAACTTCTCTTATTACAGTAAAATAATGTCTCAATGTGTTTGTGTCCATATGAACCATTCTTTTGGACCAAACCACAAATGTAAATAGCTAGTTGAAACCGCTTGCCAGAGAGGAAGATGTGATCTCGCAACTTTGTTGTCGTGAAAGTCAGGGGGAGGTGCTTGGTGTGTGTATGTCATAGAGAAAGGCGAAGCAAGAGGTTTCACTCTCGCTAAATTCTGTCTAAAATAAGCCCAATGCGTTTCAATGGGTTTGTTTTGGACCTAAGCTTGTTGCCTGCCTTCCGCCTTTGGGTCAACGACTCCCATTGTTAGGGTGAAGACGTGCATCTTGTCATTATATACAGATCTCTGGTGTAAATGGGAAGGTGCACACGGCACAGAGGAGCAAAGGAGACGAGACCAAAAATACAATTTGACAAGCGGACATAAACACTCATAAAAATTCAAGTAAATACAGGGATTTGGAATGTCGCGCAAAATAATTCTATATATCGCCCAGCCCTGAGTATAGTAGAGTATAATGTACTGTATTGTACCTTACTTTACTCTAATGTTGTGTACTCAAGACGTCTTTTCAACTTTCAATTAACTGATTTCAACGTCCAGAAAATACTTTTTTTTTTAAACGTCCAGATAGGACTTTTCAACTTTCATTCATAACCTAAAATGAATCTAACTTCAACGTTTGGAGAAATAAGTATTTTAGACGTTTTTTTGCTTACTGGTACTATTGTAGTTCATAGGAGGAGGAGGAGGGCGGCAGAACAGCCAGGACCGGCCTGTATCTGCGTCAACCATAGAGACGGATAGAAGACTCAACCTCTATGTAACCCGTTTTAGCATGGACATTGTCATTGAGGGTTTCCACCATTTTAAAGTAGTCAAATGAATGGGGATTCCTATGGGTTAGGAGCAATCAGCCAATTATTAGTGCCTTGTCTTCAAATTGGGTGCTATGGTTTGTAAATATTTAACATCGCCATCTAGTGGCCAATAACTGAATGACACTAATTGGTTCAGGACTCCAGCACTGCAGGTGGCGCGAACTGTGGTGTCAACGGACTTCCGCTCAGGCAGTGAGGGTGCAGCAGAGAGAGACAATTTCAAGGTTGCACTACTGTTTTGAAGCTGAATGTAATGATTATCAGTTTTCTACATGTGTAATAATATTCAGACACATTCAGTTGTTTCCATCTTTATCTATAAATGTTACTATGGTGTGAACAGGAAATACAATTGGAGTTAAATAGTTCAGTGAAGACAAGGCTATTCGGGAAAATAGTACATAATGCTGCCTAAAACATACTGCAACCTTGTACTAAATAGTTTGAGTAATTTATGCATTTATGTGAATTTAGGAAATATACTATAGGTTATGTGCACTGTAATTTAAAGTGTGCACTTTGTCTTATGTGAAATGAATAAATTGTTTGTTTTCAAAGTTTAGCTAACTGATCTAATATAATTTTTTGAGAATAAAGTACCAGAACTGTCAAGACAATAACTTTTTGGGGGCCATTTTCTCTTCATTAGTACAGGCCAACTCCGATTATGTCTGAGGCCGGTAACATCAAAAGTGAGGACAAACCCAATCTACAGTCACTGGGTCCTGATTGTGACAGTGGAGCCCAGTTTGCACTGCAGGATCCAGAGATGGAATCAGTGAAGCTGGAAGACTGCAGTCAAACACTGGAGCTGAATGTCAACATTAAAGATGAAGAAGAGGAGGAGAAGATTGGGGGATCTGTTTATGATGGTAAGAGCTGGTTCTGTCTATAAGTTATCTTCATAAGTTAGACCTCCATAAGTTATTGATAGGTTTAATTCTGTAAATCTGACATAACACATCCTTGAACAAGTTCTATGAAATGAGTCTGTTTAGTTACTAACCCTTGTGATAGTGAGTGGAGGATGATATGAAATGAGTCTGTAGTTACTAACCCTTGTGATAGTGAGAGGATGATATGAAATGAGTCTGTGTAGTTACTAACCCTTGTGATAGTGAGAGGAGGATGATATGAAATGAGTCTGTGTAGTTACTAACCCTTGTGATAGTGAGTGGAGGATGATATGAAATGAGTCTGTGTAGTTACTAACCCTTGTGATAGTGAGAGGATGATATGAAATGAGTCTGTGTAGTTACTAACCCTTGTGATAGTGAATGGAGGATGATATGAAATGAGTCTGTGTAGTTACTAACCCTTGTGATAGTGAGTGGAGGATGATATGAAATGAGTCTGTGTAGTTACTAACCCTTGTGATAGTGAGTGGAGGATGATATGTAATGAGTCTGTGTAATTACTAACCCTTGTGATAGTGAGTGGAGGATGATATGACTCATAATATTCACCCTTTTTGCCCTCAACTGTTGAACAGCTTTTAGGGCTGATCCCATTTAGTCGACTGGTCAATTGTTTGGTGGATAGATGTTGGTCGACCAAGCTTTTTGTAGTCGAGCAGTGGCAAATATATCAATTGTTTATATACAGTACCAGTCAAAAGTTTGGACACACAAATGAAAATATATTTTAGATTTTAGATTCTTCAAAGTAGACACCCTTTGCCTTGATGATATCTTTGCACACTCTTGGCATTCTCTCTACCAGCTTCACCTGGAATGCTTTCCCAACAGTTTTGATGGAGTTCCCACAAATGCTGAGCAGTTCTTGGATGCTTTTCCTTTACTCTGCGCTCCAACTCATCCCAAACCATTGGGTTGGGTTGAAGTCGGGTGATTGTGGAGGCCAGGTCATCTGATGCAGCACTCCATCACTCCTAGAGGTGTGTTTTGGGTCATTTGCCTGTTGAAAAACAAATGTTAATCCCACTTAGCGCAATCCAGATTGAATGGTGTATCGCTGCAGAGTGCTGTGGTAGCCATGCGGGTTAAGTGTGACTTGAATTCTAAATAAATCAATGACAGTGTCACCAGCAAAGCACCATCACAGCTCCTCCTCCATGCTTCACGGTGGGAACCACACATGCGGAGATCATCCGTTCACCTACTCTGCGTCTCACAAAGACAGGTTAGAACCAAAAATCT
Organism: Salmo trutta; assembly: GCF_901001165.1. NCBI lineage: Eukaryota > Metazoa > Chordata > Actinopteri > Salmoniformes > Salmonidae > Salmo > Salmo trutta. Next base: position 10,714,019 of record NC_042995.1, on the reverse strand, counting down.
CATATTTGGACTCCTCAGACCAAAGGCAGATTTTCAGCGGTCTAATTTCCATTGCTCGTGTTTCTTGGCCCAAGCAAGTCTCTTCTTCTTATTGGTGTCCTTTAGTAGTGGTTTCTTTGCAGCAATTCAACCATGAAGGCCTGATTCATGCAGTCTCCTCAGAAAAGTTGATGTTGAGATGTCTGTTGAACTCAGTGAAGCATTTATTTGGTCTGCCATCTGAGGTGAAGCTGGAAGACAGGTACACCTGTTAATTGAAATGCATTCCAGGTGACTACCTCATGAAGCTGGTTGAGAGTATGCCAATAGTGTGCAAAGCTGTCTTCAAGGCAAAGGGTGGCTACTTTGAAGAATCTCACATAAAATATATTTGGATTTCACTTTTTTTGGTTACTACATGATTCCATATGTGTTGAGAGTAGTTTTGATGTCTTATTATACAATGTAGAAAATAGTAAAAATAAATAAAAACCCTTGAATGAGTAGGTGTGTCCAAACGTTTGACTGGTACTGTGTATATAAAACATGTATGGCACAGGAGACGTCTGTCTGAGTGGATCTGATACTATTTCTAATTTCCTTAACTCATCGTCACTTTGGAGTTTCTCAAATAAAAAAATGTTCAGCTCAAACAGCAAGTGAGCGAAGTCTGTTTCTACAAAAATTCCAGTTCTCTACCTTTTGATAACCACTCAGCATGAAAGGGGAAAAAATGTAATGCATTGATCTGGTGGAAACGTCTTATCCCTTGTGCAAATAGCCTACAGCTGTTTCTGTCTGTCTGGAGCTCACTGGCACGGGAAACTCTGAGGAAGTTTGCTAGCACAGGCCAGACCAAATTAATAGTTGATAGAATGTTTCAAGTTTCTTGCAGACAGGCCATGTGTAGCCAATTTGATTTATAGGATATCTATTTTCATCAGGATATTATCTACCTGCAGACTGCAATGTTTTTATTTGTTGGCTTTATGTAAGCTAGTTTTGGCAATATTAGTTACTTTTATATTTGTATCATTTTTATAGAATTTTGATTAACTACATGACATTGATTTGAGATATGAAGACTTTATTATAAATTAAATGAAACGGTTCCATGAAAATGTGCAGATGAAAATCATAACTGGCACGCAGATCAGTAGAAATGGTACGATAACCTGCCACTCCAAATGGAAAAGGGTGCCAACCGGCAACGTCAGGAGCTTAGCGGGAGGAGGAGAGTCGGAACAGATTTTTTTACTTCTGGTTAGGCGATATTGATCTCTAGCTTCCTCTTGAGGATTTTATGTGTCTTCATTTTTAATCGCAGTGCTTAAAGCGTCAGACAAGCTCAGTAGCCTCCATATAGTTGATTTTATTTCAACACATATTGGAAAAATCAACATTTTAAAATTAAAACATTTTGACTAGGGAACGATTGGTCGAAATAAAAAAAGACGACTCGGTCGACCAAAATTATTTTTTTTGTCGGGACAGCCCTAATAGCTTTATTCCCTGTATTGTACAGCCTACTGATATGAAGTCATATGTATATCACCCCAACTGACTGGTTCTTCTGATGTTGTTCACACAGGAGACTATGTTGAGACATTCTCTACATCCAGAGAGCAACAGCAGGAAGATCACAGAGCTAAGAGGTCTCACCAATACCCACATTGTGAGGAGATTTTCCCAATTCTATCAAAGCTAAAAATACACCGACAAATACAGACAGGGGAGAAACCGTATTCCTGCACTGACTGTGGGAAGAGTTTCACAACATCACAGGCTCTGACAGTTCATCGGCGAGTGCACACTGGAGAAAAACCTTACTCCTGCTCTGACTGTGGGGAGAGTTTCTCTCATCAGAGCAACTTAAAAACACATCAACGTATACATACAGGAGAGAAGCCTTACTCCTGCTCTGACTGTGGGGAGAGTTTCTCTCAACAGAGCAGCTTAAAAACACACCAACGTATGCACACAGGAGAGAAGCCTTACTCCTGCTCTGACTGTGGGAAGAGTTTCATCTCATCAAGCAGCTTAAAAAAACACCAACATGTGCACACAGGAGAGAAGCCTTACTCCTGCTCTGACTGTGGGGCGATTTTCTCTCAACAGAGCAGCTTAAAGTCACACCAACTTATACATACAGGAGAGAAGCATTACTACTGCTCTGACTGTGGAAAATGTTTCACAAGATCAGTTGAGCTGAGAGTTCATCGGAGAACACACACAGGAGAGAAGCCTTACTGCTGCTCTGACTGTGGGAAGAGTTTCTCTCAACAGGGCCACTTAAAATGTCACCAGCGAATACACACAGGAGAGAAGCCTTACTACTGCTCTGACTGTGGGATGAATTTCTTTCAACAGAGCGGTTTAACGTCACACCAACGTATACACACAGGAGAGAAGCCTTACGCGTGCTCTGACTGTGGGAAGAGTTTTTCAAATCAGAGCAACTTAAAAACACACCAACGTATACATAAAGGAGAGAAGCCTTACTCCTGCTCTGACTGTGGGAAGTGCTTCACAACATCAACTGAGCTAAAAGTTCATCAAAGAAGACACACAGGAGAGAAGCCTTACTTCTGCTCTGACTGTGTGAAGTGTTTCACCCGATTGGCTACCTTAAAAACACATCGATGTATACATAAAGGAGAGAATTCACATCACTTCTCTCAGACCAGCTAAGATTAAAGTCACTCCATCAATTAATCCTCATCTCATAAAAGAAGTGGTAACAGTGAATTTGATAACATTAAGAAAGAGTAACACACTATTGTAATCATATTGTTTCTCATTGTGAGGGAACTGTGAAGAGGAAAGAGTGCGTTATAGAATGATGTCTTTGGAAATTCTATCCTTTTTTTACTGCGCCATTTGCACATGTGTTGATGGTGAGGTGGTGCTGGAGATGATGAATATGAAGTTGAAACATTTTAGAAATGTCCCTTTAACCTGTTGGGGCTAGGGGGCAGTATTCTCACGGCCGGATAAAAAACGTACCCGATTTAAACTGGTTACTACTCTTGCCCAGAAACGAGAATATGCATATAATTAGTAGATTTGGATATAAAACACTCTAAAGTTTCTAAAACTGTTTGAATGGTGTCTTTGAGTATAACAGAACATATGGCAGGCCAAAACCTGAGAAGATTCCATACAGGAAGTGCCCTGTCTGGCAATTTGTTGTCCTTCTGTTGCATCTCTATCGAAAATACAGCATCTGTGCTGTAACGTGACACTTTCTAAGGCTTCCATTGGCTCTCAAAGCCGCCAGAAAGTGGAATGGGGTGTCTGCTGTCTCTGGGCAAAGTACAACAGATCTGTTTGTGAGTGGTCAGCCTGGGGACAGTGAGACTGAGATGCGCATTCACGAGACTTCTCCATTTTTTTTCTTTCAGCCTTTGAGTGAATACAACGTTGCCCGGTTGGAATATTATCGCTATTTCACGAGAAAAATAGCATAAAAATTGTTTTTAAACAGCGTTTGACATGCTTCTAAGTACGGTATTGGAATATTTTGAATCTTTTTATCACGAAATGCGCTCACGCGTTACCCTTCGTATAGTGACCTGAACGCACAAACAAAACGGAGGTATTTGGATATAACTATGTATTATTTGGAACCAAAACAACATTTGTTATTGAAGTAGAAGTCCTGGGAGTGCATTCTGACGAAGAACAGCAAAGGTAATCCAATTTTTCTAATAGTAATTCTGAGTTTAGTGAGCCCCAAACTTGGTGGGTGTCAAAATAGCTAGCCGTGATGGCCGAGCTATGTACTCAGAATATTGCAAAATGTGCTTTCGCCGAAAAGCTATTTTAAAATCTGACAGCGTTTGCGTAAAGGAGTTCTGTATCTATAATTCTTAAAATAATGATGTATTTTGTCAACGTTTATCATGAGTAATTTAGTAAATTCACCGGAAGTTTTCGGTGCTAGTTCTGAACATCACATGCTAATGTAAAAAGCTGTTTTTTGATATAAATATGAACTTGATTGAACAAAACATGCATGTATTGTATAACATAATGTCCTAGGAATGTCATCTGATGAAGATCATCAAAGGTTAGTGCTGCATTTAGCTGTGGTTTGGGTTTTTGTGACATATGCTTGCTTTGAAAATGGCTGTGTGATTATTTTTGGCAGGGTACTCTCTTGACATAATCTAATGTTTTGCTTTCGCTGTAAAGCCTTTTTGAAATCGGACAATGTGGTTAGATTAACAAGAGTCTTGTCTTTAAAATGGTGTAAAATATTCATATGTTTGAGAAATTGAAGTTATAGCATTTTTGAGGTATTTGTATTTCACGCCACGCGATTCCACTGGCTGTTGACTAGGGTGGGACGCAAACGTCCCACCTAGCCCATAGAAGTTAAGGCAAAAACAAAAGGAGGGTGGTTGGTCGGGTGGATACATGGGTCAGCATATAACATGAACGTCTAGCAACCCAACCATTTCATGTTCGAATCTTATCACGGACAACTTTTGCATTTTAGCTAATAAGCACCTTTTCAACTACACTACATAACCAAAAGTATGTGGGCACCAGCTCGTCGAACATCTCATTTCAAAATCATGGGCATTAATATGGACTTGGTCCCCCTTTTGCTGCTACAACAGCCCCCACTCTTCTGGGAAGGCTTTCCACTAGATGTTGTAACATTGCTACGGGGACGTGTTTCCATTCAGCCTACAAGAGCATTAGTGAGGTTGAGCACTGATGTTGGGCGATTAGGCCTGGCTCGCAATCGATATTCCAATTCATCCCAAAGATGTTCGATGGGGTTGAGGTCAGGGCTTTGTGCAGGCCAGTCAAGTTCTTTCAAACCGTTTTCGACAATCCATTTCTGTATGGACGTCTATTTGTGCTCAGGGGCATTGTCATACTGAAACAGTAAAGGGCCTTCCCCAAACTGGTGCCACAAAGTTGGCAGCACAGAAGAACTAAGGAGCCCGAACCATGAAAAACAGCCCCAGACCATTATTCCTCCTCCACCAAACTTTACAGTTGGCACTATGCATTGGGGCAGGTAGCGTTCGCCTGGCATCCACCAAACCCAGATTTTTCCATCGGACTGCCAGATGATGAAGCGTGATTTATCACTCCAGAGAACAGGTTTCCACTGCTTCAGAGTCCAATAGCGGTGAGCTTTACACCACTCCAGCCAATGCTTGGCATGGTGATCTTAGTCTTGTGTGCGGCTACTCGGCCATGGAAACCCATTTCATGAAGCTCCCGACGAACAGTTCTTCTGCTGCTGTTGCTTCCAGAAGCAGTTTGGAACTCGATAGGACAGGCGATTTTTACATGCTACGTGCTTCAGCACTCGGCGGTCCCGTTCTTTGAGCTTGTGTGGCTTACCACTTCACGGCTGAGCCATTCTTGCTCCTAGACCTTTCCACTTCACAATAACAGCACCTACAGTTGAACAGGGCAGCTCTAGCAAGGAAGAAATTTGACGAACTGACTTGTTGGAAAAGTGGCATCCTATGATGGTGCCACATTGAAAGTCACTGAGCTCTTCAGTAAGGCCATTCTACTTCCAATGTTTGTCTATGGAGATTGCATGACCATGTGTTTGATTTTATACACCTGTCAGCAACGGGTGTGGCTGAAGTAGCCAAATCCACTATTTTGTGTGTATATATAGTGTACTTAGCATGTTAATTAGTGTTTGCAACAACAAATTAGAATTTGTAAAATATCATACGTATCGCAAATACGTAACATATTGTACGAATTGTAATTCATACTATACATCTTAGGCCAATGTAACATAACATATGTATCATACTAAATTGAGTGGTATGGTTTTTGTAACATATAGTACGTTTTGCTCTGACAACAATTTCTCCCTCTGCAGTTCTCTGTGGGAAAGAGCTAGTAGACACATGTATCAGATAGAGATGATCAGTTCTCTGTGGGAATGAGTTAGTAGACACAACATGTATCAGATAGAGATGTTGTGATGATCAGTTTTCTGTGGGAATGAGTTAGTAGACAACATGTATCAGATAGAGATGATGTGATGATCAGTTCTCTGTGGGAATGAGTTAGTAGACACAACATGTATCAGATAGAGATGATGTGATGATCAGTTTTCTGTGGGAATGAGTTAGTAGACACAACATGTATCAGATAGAGTTGATGGATCAGTATCCTGTGGGAATGAGCTATCAGACACAACATGTATCAGATAGAGATGGTGTGATGATCAGTTCTCTGTGGGAATGAGTTAGTAGACACAACATGTATCAGATAGAGATGGTGTGATGATCAGTTCTCTGTGGGAATGAGTTAGTAGACACAACATGTATCAGATAGAGATGATGGATCAGTATCCTGTGGGAATGAGCTAGTAGACACATGTATCAGATAGAGATGATCAGTTTTCTGTGGGAATGAGCTATCAGACACAACATGTATCAGATAGAGATGGTGTGATGATCAGTTTTCTGTGGGAATGAGTTAGTAGACACAACATGTATCAGATAGAGATGATGTGATGATCAGTTCTCTGTGGGAATGAGTTAGTAGACACAACATGTATCAGATAGAGATGATGTGATGATCAGTCCTCTGTGGGAATGAGTTAGTAGACACAACATGTATCAGATAGAGATGTTGTGATGATCAGTTTTCTGTGGGAATGAGTTAGTAGACAACATGTATCAGATAGAGATGATGTGATGATCAGTTCTCTGTGGGAATGAGTTAGTAGACACAACATGTATCAGATAGAGATGATGTGATGATCAGTTTTCTGTGGGAATGAGTTAGTAGACACAACATGTATCAGATAGAGTTGATGGATCAGTATCCTGTGGGAATGAGCTATCAGACACAACATGTATCAGATAGAGATGGTGTGATGATCAGTTCTCTGTGGGAATGAGTTAGTAGACACAACATGTATCAGATAGAGATGGTGTGATGATCAGTTCTCTGTGGGAATGAGTTAGTAGACACAACATGTATCAGATAGAGATGATGGATCAGTATCCTGTGGGAATGAGCTAGTAGACACATGTATCAGATAGAGATGATCAGTTTTCTGTGGGAATGAGCTATCAGACACAACATGTATCAGATAGAGATGGTGTGATGATCAGTTTTCTGTGGGAATGAGTTAGTAGACACAACATGTATCAGATAGAGATGATGTGATGATCAGTTCTCTGTGGGAATGAGTTAGTAGACACAACATGTATCAGATAGAGATGATGTGATGATCAGTTCTCTGTGGGAATGAGTTAGTAGACACAACATGTATCAGATAGAGATGGTGTGATGATCAGTTTTCACCATTAGTTTGGGGGGATTATTTTTTACTACATAATGACTTTTGTTTAATGATACGACTACCGGTTTATTAAATTGTCTTTTAAAACTAGATTCATTATTTTAGTCATTGATAATTAATGCATTTGGATAACTGTAATGAACTTAATTGATCTGCTAATGAAAAATAAACATTGTACATGCATTTGTGCTGGTCAACCTTTGTTTTTTAGGATATCTATACAGAAAAAACTGTTTTTGTTTAATTCATGGCATTCAAAATAATTTACATGTTTATTTTCTCAAAACATGTCACTACACCTTTACACATCACCATGGGGACAAGCCAATTTGCTAGCCACCAGTATTTGCTACAATGCACACAAATAGATGTTTTGTATTATAAAGGACTTACATATGTTTCTTATTAAATAACAGTTAAATAAAATGATATTGTGTGCAATGAAACCGAGTGTATTCATAATTTTGTTGAATTAAAAGTATTTACAAATGTTTGATTGTGTGCACTCGCTGTGTGATCTTTCATAGAACTCACCAGCATGTGGTCCTAAAGACTGGAAAGGAGTTGAGCCATCCCTATGGAGAAAGAATATGATTTGGGATGAATCCAGAAAATAAAGTCTGAGGTTAACACAGGCTTAGGAGATCTTACACGTTTTGTTCTACGAGATATCAGTCATTTAACATGACCTTTAGGAATTATGAAGCTTTTATGTGCTTTATTTGATACATAAATGCATCAAAATGCAAAAAAAGTGATGTATAAGATCTCCTAAGCCTGTGTTTACCACAGACCTTCTTTTAGTGCCTACAAAAAGACCATTACCATTGCTCTCCATTGCTTTGCGGCATGATCACTGAGCGTGCATTCTTCTTGTTTGGTGTTTATTGGTGGTGTTCAGACCAACGGGAAAGGTGCATCACTGCCACCTTCTGGGCTGGAATGTGATAGAGACATGTGGTCTGTCCTGGTGACATCACAGGGTCAGAGAAAACTCCTGACTGTAGTCATACCAAAACACTACAGGCACTCAGCCCATAAGAACCATTCATACTGTCAGATCTAATATGAAGAACTGAATACAACTATAAGAACCATTCATACTGTCAGATCTAATATGAAGAACTGAATACAGCCATAAGAACCATTCATACTGTCAGATCTAATATGAAGAACTGAATACAACCATAAGAACCATTCATACTGTCAGATCTAATATGAAGAACTGAATACAACCATAAGAACCATTCATACTGTCAGATCTAATATGATGAACTGAATACAACCATAAGAACCATTCATACTGTCAGATCTAATATGAAGAACTGAATACAACCATAAGAACCATTCATACTGTCAGATCTAATATGAAGAACTAACTATAAAAGAGAAGAGTTTGACCAGTTCAAATTCATGTAACTTTATTTTTAATTGGCAGATCAATTAACTTAACTTATGCAGTTATCCAAACACATTCATTATCAATGACTAAAACAAATCTGCTTTTAAAAGATAACTTAATAAACACATGTAGTTGTTTCATAACCTGTGTATCATTAAACAGTTGTTTAATAGCAAAAATAATCCCCCCAAACTAATGGTGAAAACTGATCATCTCTATCTGATACATGTTGTGTCTACTAACGGATTCCCACAGAGAACTGATCATCACACCATCTCTACCTGATACATGTTGTGTCTACTAACTCATTCCCACAGAAAACTGATCATCACATCATCTCTATCTGATACATGTTGTGTCGACTAACTCATTCCCACATAAAACTGATCATCACATCATCTATCTGATACATGTTGTGTCTACTAACTCATTCCCACAGAGAACTGATCATCACACCATCTCTATCTGATACATGTTGTGTCTACTAACTCATTCCCACAGAAAACTGATCATCACATCATCTCTATCTGATACATGTTGTGTCTACTAACTCATTCCCACAGAGAACTGCAGAGGGACAACCTGAATGAAAGCAAGTGCCCACAGCAATGTTCCAACATCTGGTGGAAAGCCTTCCCGGAAGAGGCTGTTATAGCAGCAAAGGGGGGACCAACTCCATATTAATACCCATGTTTTTGGAATGAGATGTTCGATGAATAGGTGTCCACATACTTTTGGTCATGTAATGTAGAATACAAATTGTAGGACGTATAAATTACAATTTGTATGATATGTTACAAATGTTCAATATGTTACGAATTACAATGTATTGTTGCTAATGCTAGCTAGGTGCCTATGCTTTGGGTTAAGTTTAGGGTTAGGGGTAAAACTTTTTTGGGGGGGAGGGTTAGCTAACATGCTAAGTAGTAGCTAAAAAGTAGTAAGTCGTTGCAAAGTTGCTTATTAGCTAAAATGCTAAAGTCATCTGTGATGAGATTCAAACATTGCAACCTTTGGGTTGCTAGATGTTCATGTTATACGCCCACCCATCCACAGAGCAGGAGTAAGGCTTCTCTCCTGTGTGTATTCAGTTGGTGTGTTTTTAAAGTTGCCCAGTTGAAACTCTCCCTACAGACAGAGTCAGACCAGGCTGAGAGGGAAGCAGTACCACCCCATCAACTGTTAAACTATAAACTGTTTGTTTTTAAAATGAAAAGCCTCACACTTAATTAACACTAAGTGAAAATCCAAGGTCATCTCAATATCTTTACACTAGAAGCTAACAAAACACACCAAAACAGACAAGGTGCACAGTGATATGTAAAGTAAAGAGGTTAACATTTTATAACGCTCTCTTTCCTCTGCACAGTTCGCTCACAGTGAGAAACAATAGGATTACAATAGAGTGTTCTACGCTTTCTTCATTTGATTAAATTTACTGTTACAACTTATTTTATGACTCTAATCTTAACTGTTCTGAGAGAACTGGCAGTGGTGAGACCTCTGCTCTGTGATCTTCATGCTACTCTCAACACTGTCTCCTGTATGGGCACAGACAGACTTTACAATTGGAGGATGCATTTAATGCATATTCTATAATGGTATTCAATAGGCTACATCTGTCGGTACATATATGTGACAAATAAATATATAATATCTTATAACTCTATTAAAGGGAAATGAAGCACCAACCAAACATCAACATGTGAAAATGACATCATCAACCAATTAGTAGGCAATGCCTCCTCATAAATTGGTCAAAAAAAATCACACGATGCCCACCGATGATGTCATTAGAAACACTTATCTTCCTCAATCTTTTTTTACTACAGATACACGCAATATTCACGTTGATGTTGGGGTGGTGCTGGAGATGAGGAATATCCCTTTAAGTTAACAGTCTAAAATGTGCTAAATGCTCTGCAGTTGTGCATTTGGTTTGCTAATATAGTAGTTAGCTAACTACTCCTGGATGCTGTCTAATATACATATATTTTTTTTGCGTGCAGTGAACTGTGAGTATTATTTATTTGTTGCTCGTATAACTTTGAGCTGGGATGTCTGTTCTGAAAAAAAGTTTCGGTCAGAGACCTCGTTAGCAATCTCTATGGGATTTGTTAGCATCGCTAACCTTCAGAGGCATTGTGGGGTTTGAAAATAGCACCCCTTGTGTTCAGTGCCAGTATTACCTAATATTCTGGTATGGCACAAGGTCGGTATGAAGGTATGACAATCTGGATAAAGCCCAAGCCTAGCTAAGGTGTCCAATAGAGATAAAATATTCCCACAGGCAGTGCAGTACACACAGGCTTTTCCCCAGTGTGTGTTCGCTGATTAACTTTTAGATCACCCAGTGCTGTGAAGCATTTTCCAGTTTTCCAGCATTTTCCAGCATTTTCCATTTTCCAGACAAGGAGTGAGGCTTCTCTCGGTCTAAGAAGCAGTAGATCTATTCTATGTGCACTATTTCTATGCTTTCCTGTTCTGAAGTTTTGTTTTTTGCGTTTTTTTTACTTCCGTTTTTGTACAACAGCTCAAAATACAATATTTTGGTTATGGAAAATATATTTCCCAGCGGTTTAGATGGTACAATGACTGCTTGTTTTAGGCTATTAGAACTATTGCAATTTTAACATCCAGGAAATGGTGGAGTGATTTCTACATAGTGCATATTTAAGTGATGGAGTGACTTTAATTCTTAGCTGGTCTGAGAGAACTGATGGGGCTTCTGTCCTTTATGTATACATTTGTGGCGTTTTAAGGTATCCAATCGGGAGAAACTCTTCCCGCAGTCAGAGCAGGAGTAAGGCTTCTCTCCTGTGTGTATACGTTGGTGTGCTTCTAAGTTGCCCAGTTGGGAGAAACTTTTTCCACAGTCAGAGCAGGAATAAGGCTTCTCTCCTGTATGTATTCGCTGATGACATTTTAACATATCCAATCGGGAGAAACTCTTTCCACAGTCTGAACAGGTGTAAGGCTTCTCTCCTGTGTGTGATCTTTTATGAACTTTTAGCTCAGCTGATGTTGTGAAGCACTTCCCACAGTCAGAGCAGGAGTAAGGCTTCTCTCCTGTGTGTATACGTTGGTGTGCTTCTAAGTTGCCCAGTTGAGAGAAACTTTTTCCACAGTCAGAGCAGGAGTAAGGCTTCTCTCCTGTATGTATTCGTTGGTGACATTTTAACATATCCAATTGGGAGAAACTCTTTCCACATTCAGAGCAGTAGTAAGGCTTCTCTCCAGTGTGCACTCTCTGATGAACTGTCAGAGCTTGTGATGTTGTGAAGCTCTTCCCACAGTCAGTGCAGGAGAAAGGCTTCTCTCCTGTGTGTATACGTTCGTGTGTTTTTAAGTTGCCCAGTTGAGAGAAACACTCCCCACAGTAAGAGCAGGAGTAAGGCTTCTCTCCTGTGTGTATACGTTGGTGTGTTTTTAAGCTGCCCAGTTGAGAGAAACTCTTTCCACAGTCAGAGCAGGAGTAAGGCTTCTCTCCTGTGTGTATTCGTTGGTGGGTTTTTAGGTGGCCCTGTTGAGAGAAACTCTCCCCACAGTCAAAGCAGGAGTATGGCTTCTCTCCTGTGTGTATTCGATGGTGTGTTTTTAAGTGGCCCTGTTGAGAGAAACTCTCCCCACAGACAAAGCAGAAGTATGGCTTCTCTCCAGTGTGCACTTTCTGATGAGCTGTCAGAGCCTGTGATGTTGTGAATCTCTTCTCACAATCTGTGCAGGAATACAGATTCTGGTCTGTGTGTATTTTGAGGTGTATTTTTAGATTTGATAGAATTGGGAAACTCTCCTCACAATTTGGGCAGTGGTGAGACCTCTTAGCTCTGTGATCTTCCTGCTGTTGCTCTCTGGATGTAGAGAATGTCTCAACATGGTCTCCTGTGTGAAGAACATCAGAAGAACCAGTCAGTTGGTGTGATATACATGTCAATCAAATGTATTTTATGAAGCCCTTTTTACATCAGCAGTTTTCACAAAGTGCTTTAAAATATATCCAGCTTAAAACCCCAAAGAGCAAGCAATGCAGATGTTGAAGCACATTGGCTTGGAAAAACTCCCTAGAAAGGAGGAACCAGGCTCTGAGGGGTGGCCAGTCCCCTTCTGGCTGTACCGGTAACATATGAACTCATCAGTAGGCTGTACAATACAAACGGGGAATACATCTATTCTAAAAGTGGGTAACAGTCAGGCTTGTGGTCTATATAAATGCAACATGTAAAGTGTTGGTCGAAAGGTTTCATGAGCTGAAATAAAAGATCTCAGTAATGTTTCATACTCACAAAAAGCTTATTTCTCAAAAATGTTTACATCCCTGTTAGTGAGCATTTCTCCATTGACAAAATAATCCATCCACCTGACAGGTGTGACATATCAAGAAGCTGATTAAACAACATGACCATTACACAGGTGCACCTTCTGCTGGGGACAAAATGCCACTAAAATATGCAGTTTTGTCACAACATCACCACAGACGTTTCAAGTTTTGAGGGAGCGTGCAATTGGCATGCTGACTGCAGGAATGTCCACCAGAGCTGTTGCCAGAGAATTTAATGTTGATTTCTCTATCATAAGCCACCTCGAACATCATTTTAGAGAATTTGGCCCGTATGTCCAATCGGCCTCACAACCGCAGACCACATGTAACCACGCCAGCCCAGGACCTCCACATCCGGCTTCTTCACATGTGGGATCGTCTGAGACCAGCCACAGCTAATGAAACTGAGGAGTATTTCGGTCTGTAATACTGCCCTTTTGTGGGGAAAAACTCAATAAGATTTTTTTGGCCCTAGCTTCCAAGTGGGTGGGCCTATGCCCTCCCAGGTCCACCAAAGGCTGCTCTCCATGTCTTAAGTGTAAAACTAACGATGACTCAATAATCCATGCCTTCTTGTAGTGCAATACATTTAAAAAGTTATGGGCGGAATTTACAATGTAAATTTACTTTGAATCTGTCTATCTGCATATTTCAAGACATGGTATATGGGGGTGCAGTGAGCTACCCAATGGGGTAGACCATACTTTTCTCGTCAATGGTTTTGAAAAGAATCCTCCATCTCCTCGACAGTGGATGAATCAAATGTAATATTTAAAATATTGAAAGGGTGTAATGAGAAAAACAGAACAGTACAATTTGAGGCCATATGGCATAGAGTGCTACAAGCACTGGAAAGTTCCAGGGGACGAAGGAGAGTGTGAACCATACATGATGTGTATAGTAGCAGTCGAACAGTCGCAAATAGATTCATTTTTTCATGGCACACAAGACACCCGTCTGATTGGCTCCTGTCTCGGTGGACTAATCCATTGCAGAGGCCATAGGGATGGCACAGTCCATCACTAAGACATGTGCTACTGAAATTGTATATGGTTATATTATGTAAGAACAATGGTGCAACACTAATAAAAATTACATTATTTTATAACATGCGCTTTCTCTCACGTTAGATAGCGGTCACTGTCTGTGATTCTGAAACAATATTTTTGAAGAGTGTGGAAACCAACTTAAATAGGTCTGTAATCAATAGCCTAACTGTTAAATGTGCCTGGTTTTACATTTACATTTACATTTTAGTCATTTAGCAGACGCTCTTATCCAGAGCGACTTACAGTAGTGAATGCATACATTTCAATTAATTTCATACATAATTTTTTTTTTCTCGTACTTTTAGAAATCATCCATATTTACTGAGTGTATGAAACATTAAGCACACCTTCCAAATATTGAAAAAAACTAAAAAACAAGCCATGAGGTCAAAGGAATTGTCTGTAGAGCTCGGAGACAGGATTGTGTCGAGGCACAGATCTGGAGAAGGTCACTAAAACATGTCTGCAGCATTTAAGGTCCCTTGGCGTCCCGCTAGCGGGACAACTTCCGGTGAAACTGGAGGGCACGCAATTCAAATAAATAATCATAAAAATTATGGATATTAAACATTTACATAAATATAAGTGTCTTATATCGGGTGAAAGCTTAAATTCATGTTAATCTAACTGCACTGTCCGATTTACAGTAGCTATTACAGCGAAAACATGCCATGCGATTGTTTGAGGACGGCGCCCCACATCAATATTTTTCCACCGGCACAGGTTTCATAAATTCACAAATAGCGATTAAATACTCACTTACCTTTTTGAAAATCTTCCTCTGATTTGTCATCCAAAGGGTCCCAGCTATAACATGTAGTGTCGTTTTGTTAGAAAAAAATCCTTCTTTATTTCCCAAAAAGTCAGTTTAGTTGGCGCAATCGATTTGAGTAATCCACTCGTTCAACATGTAGAGAAAGGAATCCGAAAATCTACCCCTAAACTTTGTTTCAACAAGTCAAAATACGTTTATATTTACTCCTCAGATACCCTAAAATGTAATCAAACTATAATATTTCTTACGGAAAGAAGTATGTTCAATAGGAAACCGACTTTAGCAGGTGCGTCCTGTCTTCATGGCGCGCAAACACGAATTTCCAAGACTGTGTCCCTGTTTTAAAACTGATGTTTCTTATTCGTTTTTGAAGTTACAAGCCTGAAACCTTGAACATAGACTGCTGACACCCGTGGAAGCCATAGGAATTGCATCCAGGGAGCTAATGTTCAGGACTTCAGACTGGGGCAAAGATTTAGCTTCCAACAAGACAACAACCCTAAGCACACAGCCAAGATAATGCAGGAGTGGCTTCGAGACAAGTCTCTGAATGTCCTTGAGTGGCCCAGCCAGAGCCCAGACTTGAACCTGATTGAACACCAATGGAGAGACCTTAAAATAGCTGTGCAGCGACGCTCCCCAACCAACCTGACAGATCTTGAGGGAATCTGTAGAGAAGAATGGGAGAAACTCCCCAAATATAGGTGTGCCAAGCTTGTAGCATTATACCCAAGAAGACTCGTGTCTGTAATCGCTGCCAAAGGTGCTTCAACAAAGTACTGAGTAATGGTCTGAATACTTATGTAAATGCAGTATTTCAGTGTTTTATTTAAAAAAAAATGTCTTCCCAATTTCATCATATCTAACTATGATCTTCTCTCATCGTTGCAACTCCCCCAAAGGGCTCATGAGAGGCAAAACCCTCCCCTACCCCGGGCGACGCTGGGACAATTGTGCGCCGCTCTATGGGGCTCCCGGTCACGGCCGGTTGTGACACAGCCTTGGTTCGAACCCGGGTCTGTAGTGACGCCTCAAGTACTGTGACGCAGTGCCTTAGACTGCTGGCCACTTAGGTGTCCTTCAGTTTTTTTTATTCAAATAAATTTGCAAAAATTTCTAAAAATCTGTTTTCGCATTGTCATTACATGAGAAAAGTGGGGGGAAAAAACTATTTTATCAACTTTAGAATAAGGATGTATGTTAACCATATGTGGAAAATGTCAAGGGGTCTGAATACTTTCCGAATGCACTGTATCTACAGAAAGAAGATAGATCCTGCTTCTGTTGCCTGTTTGAGTTTGTTTGATAGCCTATTGATGTGAGCGCCAAGCCTCACGCAATTGCAACATGTCAGATAAAGCAATTTCCCAATTTGAGCAGTTTTTTGTGCTATGCTGTAATAAAGGTTTTAATGTGTGCTGTGGTGTAATAAAGGTTTTAATGTGTGCTATGCTGTAATAAAGGTTTTAGTGTGTGCTATGCTGTAATAAAGGTTTTAATGTGTGCTATGCTGTAATAAAGGTTTTAATGTGTGCTATGCTGTAATAAAGGTTTTAATGTGTGCTATGCTGTAATAAAGGTTTTACTGTGTGCTATGCTGTAATAAAGGTTTTACTGTGTGCTATGCTGTAATAAAGGTTTTACTGTGTGCTATGCTGTAATAAAGGTTTTACTGTGTGCTATGCTGTAATAAAGGTTTTACTGTGTGCTATGCTGTAATAAAGGTTTTACTGTGTGCTATGCTGTAATAAAGGTTTTAATGTGTGCTATGCTGTAATAAAGGCTTTACAATCATTTTCCGTTAGAACACCTAATAATTTATTTAGTGTCGTTTACAACTGTTCCAAATGGTCAGAAATATAATATTGTAATCTCACAGCACCTGTTTGCCACACAATAGGCTACGCATGCAGCTCTCGCTCCAATACCATCCTTTTCTTTTTTTTTCCTTTTTCTTTATTTAACTAGGCAACTCAGTTAAGAACAAATTCTTATTTACAATGACGGTGTCACGACTCCCGCAGAAGTCGGCCCCTCTCCTTGTTCGGGTCGCCGGCTTACTAGTTACCACAGATCGATGTTTCACTGTTCGTTTGGTTTTGTCTTTATTGTGTACACCTGTTTTTGATTTCCCTGATTATGTTCATTATTTAACCCTCTGCCTTTCCTGTTAGTCTTGTCCGTGATTGTTTCCTGTCTTGTGGTTGTTGGTGGTTTTTTAAACCATGTTATTTTCTGTGAGAAGTTTATTGATATATTTGAGTAAACACGTTTTGTTTACACTTATTCCTGTGTCCTGCGCCTGACTCCTCTACTTCTCAATAGAAACCATTACAGAATCACGGACCACGACTATGGAGTCAGCAGGAGCAGCCAGCTTTCCTATTACTGTAGAGGAGCGCGTCCTGCAGCAAGCGAGTAATATACAGTCTCATGACAGCTATGGATTGCGTGCTGCAGACCATGGAGAGAGTGGAGAGAACAAGATTTCCCTTCAACCCAGCCACACCACCGCCAGTCGCACCTCCCGATACACCCATTTCTACCCATCCGTCGTCAGTATCCGGTGGGATTCGGCTCTCGCTCCCAGGAGCGTATGACGGAACAGCTGCCGGGTGCCAGCGGTTCCTACTCCAGCTGGAGCTCTACCTGGCGGCTGTCCAGCCGGCACCCTCGGGACGCGAGAGAGTGCGCGCCCTCATCTCCTGTCTGACTGGTAAAGCCCTGGAGTGGGCCAACGCCATCTGGGAATAGGAAGGCCCGACTCTGGAAGACTCCGAGGACTTCTCCCGCCGCTTTCGGGCAGTTTTTGATCATCCACCAGAAGGGAGAGCCGCGGGAGAGCGCTTGTTACATTTAAGACAGGAGATGAGGAGCGCTCAGGAGTTTGCACTGGACTTTAGAACTCTGGCGGCTGGTGCAGGATGGAATGAGCGGGCCCTGATCGATCACTACAGGTGTGGTTTGCGAGAGGACGTTCGTAGGGAGCTAGCCTGCAGGGACACCACCATCCACCTGGACCAGCTGGTGGACTTATCGATCCAGCTGGATAACCTGCTGGCCTCCCGCGGACGTCCGGATCGGGGTCCGTTGGTTCCATCCCCCAGTCCCTTAGATCCAACTCCTATGGAGTTGGGAGGGGCTGGTACTAGGGAGACCGGAGGGGAGACCATTCCAGGCACTAGAGGTGACCGCAGAGGGCACACTGCTGATCGGTGCTGGGGAGGTTTTCCAGGTAGTCGAGGTGGTAGGCGGAACACTGGTGGTTCATCTCAGGTGAGTAGGCACACGACTCACCCAGACCCCCCTGTTGCTCACGTGGGTGGGTATCTATAGGATTTCCGGGGTTTTCCCCGCATTCCCAGCATAAGGCGCTAGTAGATTCAGGCGCAGCTGGGAACTTTATTGATCGTCCTTAGCCCATAGATTAGGGATTCCTATTGTTCCCGTTGATGTTCCCTTCCCTGTACATGCCCTAGATAGTCGTCCGTTGGGGTCGGGGCTGATTAGGGAGGTCACAGCTCCCATTGCTATGGTAACGCAGGGGAGTCATGAAGAGAGTATTAGTCTCTTTCTGATTGACGCTCCTGTGTTTCCCGTTGTGTTGGGTCTTCCCTGGTTGGCTTCTCATGATCCTATTATTTCGTGGCAACAGAGGGTTCTCAAGGGATGGTCCTGTCAGTGTTCAGGGAGGTGTTTAGGTGTTTCCTTAGGTGCCACTACGGTGGAAAGTCCAAACCAGGTTTCCACCATGCACATTCCTCCCGAATATGCCGATTTGGCAATCGCCTTCTGTAAAAGGAAGGCGACTCAATTACCACCCCATCGACCAGGGGATTGTGCGATAAATCTTCTGGAGGGCGCTGCACTTCCCAGGAGTCACGTGTATCCTCTGTCACAGGAGGAGACGGCGGCTATGGAAACATATGTCGCTGAATCTCTGGGACAGGGATACATTCGGCCCTCCATTTCACCTGTCTCCTCGAGTTTCTTTTTTGTGAAGAAGAAGGATGGAGGTTTACGCCCGTGCATTGACTATCGAGGTTTGAACCAGATTACTGTTAAATACAGTTACCCTCTGCCTCTGATCGCCAGTATGACAGAGTCATTGCTCGGGGCGCGCTTCTTCACAAAATTGGACCTCAGGAGCGCGTACAACCTGGTGCGTATCAAGGGAGGGGAGAGTGGAAGACGGCATTTAGCACTACTTCTGGGCACTATGAGTACCTCGTCATGCCGTATGGGTTAATGAATGCTCCATCCGTCTTCCAATCATTTGTGGATGAGATCTTCAGGGACCTGCACGGGCGGGGTGTAGTGGTGTATATACAGTCATATGAAAAAGTTTGGGCACCCCTGACAATTTCCATGATTTCCATTTATAAATAATTGGGTGTTTGGATAAGCAATTTCATTTTGATCTATCAAATAACTGATGGACACGGTAATATTTCTGTAGTGAAATGAGGTTTATTGGATTAACAGAAAATGTGCAATATGCATCAAAACAAAATTAGACAGGTGCATAAATTTGGACACCCCAATAGAAAAATCACATCAATATTTAGTAGAGCCTTCTTTTGCTAAAATAACAGCCTCTAGACGCTTCCTATAGCCTCTAATGAGTGTCTGGATTCTGGATGAAGGTATTTTGGACCATTCCTCCTTCCAAAACATCTCCAGTTCAGTTAGGTTTGATGGTTGCCGAGCATGGACAGCCCGCTTCAAATCATCCCACAGATTCTCAATGATATTCAGGTCTGGGGACTGGGATGGCCATTCCAGAACATTGTACTTATTCCTCTGCGTAAATGCCCGGGTAGATTTTGAGCAGTGTTTTGGGTCGTTGTCTTGTTGAAATATCCAGGCCCGGCGTAACTTCAACTTTGACTGATTCTTCAACATTATTCCCACGAATCTGCTGATATTGAGTGGAATCCATGCGACCCTCAACTTTAACAAGATTCCCAGTACCGGCACTGGCCACACAGCCCCACAGCATGAAGGAACCCCCTCCAAATTTTACTGTGGGTAGCAAGTGTTTTTCTTGGAACGCTGTGTTCTTTTGCCGCCATGCATAACGTCCCTTGTTATGACCAAATAACTCAATCTTTGTTTCATCAGTCCACAGCACCTTATTCCAAAATGAAGCTGGCTTGTCCAAATGTGCATTTGCATTCCTCAAGCGACTCTGTTTGTGGCGTGTCTGCAGAAAAGGCTTCTTCCGCATCACTCTCCCATACAGCTTCTCCTTGTGCAAAGTGCGCTGAATTGTTGAACGATGCACAGTGACACCATCTGCAGCAAGATGATGTTGTAGGTCTTTGGAGGTGGTCTGTGGGCTGTTTTTGACTGTTCTCACCATCCTTTGCCTCTCTGATATTTTACTTGGCCTGCCACTTCTGGCCTTAACAAGAACTGTGCCTTTGGTCTTCCATTTCCTCACTATGTTCCTCACAGTGGACACTGACAGCTTAAATCTCTGCGATAGCTTTTTGTAGCCTTCCTCTAAACCATAATGTTGTACAATCTTTGTTTTCTGGTAATTTGAGAGTTATTTTGAGGCCCCCATGTTGCCACTCTTCAGAGGAGTTGCAAAGAGAACAACAACTTGCAATTGGCCACCTTAAATACCTTTTCTCATGATTGGATGCACTTGTCTATGAAGTTCAAGGCTTAATGAGCTCACCAAACCAATTGTGTGTTCCAATTAATCCGTGCTAAGTAGTTACAGGTATTCAAATCAACAGAATGACAAGGGTGCCCACATTTTTGCATAGCCTGTTTTTCACATCTTATTTAATTTCATACAACTTAATATTGCTACACTAAAAATCTTTGTCTGGACAATACCCCAGTACTCATCTTTTATTAGAAAATGAATGGCATGCCACTGTGATCATTTTCTGTGAATGACAGAGTAAATTATTATGCAGCCTCAGAGGGGTGCCCAAACTTTTTCATACGACTGTAGATGATATTCTAATATACTCCACTACCCGCGCTGAGCATGTGTCCCTTGTACGAATGGTGCTTGGTCGACTGTTGGAGCATGACCTTTACGTCAAGGCGGAGAAATGTCTGTTCTTTCAACAGTCCTTCTCCTTTCTTGGGTACTGTTTGTCCGCGTCAGGGGTGGAGATGGAGACTGACCGCATTTTAGCCGTGCGTAATTGGCCGACTCCAACCACGGTAAAGGAGGTGCAGCGGTTTTTAGGGTTTGCCAACTACTACCGGAGGTTTATCCGGGGTTTTGGCCTGGTGGCGGCTCCCATTACCTCCTTACTGAAGGGGGGACCGGTGCGATTGCGGTGGTCGGCTGAGGCGGAGAGCGCTTTTGGTAACCTGAAGGCTCTGTTTACCACGGCTCCAGTGCTGGCGCATCCTGATCCCTCCTTAGCATCCATAGTTGAGGTGGACGCATCCGAGGCTGGAATAGGGGCTGTGCTATCTCAGCGCTCGGGTAAGCCACCAAAACTCCGCCCCTGTGCTTTCTTTTCGAAGAAGCTCAGCCCGGCGGAGCGAAACTATGATGTGGGGGATAGGGAGTTGTTAGCTGTTGTCGGGGCTCTGAAAGCGTGGAGACATTGGCTTGAGGGGGCTAGACACCCTTTCCTCATTTGGACTGACCACCGAAATCTGGAGTATATTCGGGCAGCGAGGAGACTGAACCCTCACCAGGCTAGGTGGGCTATGTTTTTCACACGCTTTTCTTTCACTCTTTCCTACAAACCAGGTTCCCAGAACGTCAAGGCAGACGCACTGTCCCGGCTGTATGATACAGAGGAGCGGTCCACAGAGCCCACTCCCATAATTCCATCTTCATGCCTGGTAGCACCGGTGGTATGGGAGGTGGACGCGGACATCGAACGGGCGTCACGTGCAGAACCCACTCCCTCCCAGTGTCCCGTTGGGCGCGTGTACGTGCCGTTTGATGTTCGCGATCGTTTGATCTGTTGGGCCCACACATCACCCTCCTCTGGTCATCCTGGTATCGGTCGGACGGTGCGCTGCCTTACGGGGAAGTACTGGTGGCCCACGTTAGCCAAGGACGTGAGGGTTTATGTCTCCTCCTGTTCGGTATGCGCACAGTGCAAGGCACCTAGACATCTGCCCAGAGGGAAATTACAACCCCTTCCCGTTCCGCAACGACCGTGGTCACACCTATCGGTGGATTTCGTGACGGATCTTCCCCCGTCACGGGGTAACACCACGATCCTGGTCGTTGTGGATCGGTTTTCTAAGTCCTGCCGTCTCCTTCCTTTGCCCGGTCTCTCTACGGCTCTACAGACTGCGGAGGCCCTGTTCACCCATGTATTCCGGCACTACGGGGTGCCTGAGGATATAGTTTCTGATTGGGGTCCCCAATTTACGTCTAGAGTCTGGAAGGTGTTTATGGAACGCCTGGGGGTCTCGGTCAGCCTTACCTCAGGGTTCCACCCCGAAAGTAACGGGCAGGTGGAAAGAGTCAACCAAGAGTTGGGTAGGTTTCTGCGGTCCTATTGCCAGGACCGGCCGGGAGAGTGGGCATCGTTTATCCCCTGGGCAGAGATGGTCCAAAATTCCCTACACCACTCTTCTACTAACCCTAGCACACACTGAAAAGGGGTCAGGTATCAGCCGGTCCTGGCACCATGGCATCAGAGCCAGATCGAGGCTCCTGCGGTGGATGAATGGTTTCGGAGGAGACATGGAACGCTGCCCATCTACGTCTTCAACGAGCCATCAGGCGGCAAAAGGCGAGTGCCGACAGCCGCAGTGAGGCCCCGGTTTATGCACCGGGGGATCGGGTCTGACTCTCGACCCGAAACCTGTCCCTTCACCTGCCCTGCCGGAAGCTGGGTCCGTGGTTTGTGGGGCCATTTAAAGTCCTGAGGAGATTGAATGAGGTTTGTTATAGGTTACAACTTCTCCCTGATTATCATATTAACCCCTCGTTCCATGTGTCTTTCCTCAGGCCGGTGGTGGCTGGTCCGCTCCAGCAGTCTGAGGTACGGGAGGTTCACCGCTTTCACCGCTTCCGTCCGGATCGCCCTGCTCCCCGTCCTCTGGGTCGTCCCCGAGGCCGGTGTCGGCGCGCAGGTCAGGAGGGGGGTACTGTCACGACTCCTGCCGAAGTCGGCCCCTCTCCTTGTTCGGGCGGCGTTCGGCGTCGCCGGCTTACTAGTTACCACCGATCGATGTTTCACTGTTCGTTTGGTTTTGTCTTTATTGTGTACACCTGTTTTTCATTTCCCTAATTATGTTCATTATTTAACCCTCTGCCTTTCCTGTTAGTCTTGTCCGTGATTGTTTCCCGTCTTGTGGTTGTTGGTGTTTTTTTTAAACCATGTTATTTTCTGTGAGAAGTTTATTGATATATTTGAGTAAACACGTTTTGTTTACACTTATTCCTGTGTCCTGCGCCTGACTCCTCTACTTCTCAATAGAAACATCACAGACGGCCTACACTGGCCAAACCCGGGACGACGCTGGTCCAATTGTGCGCCGCCCTATGGGACTCCCAATCACAGCCGGATGTGATGCAGCCTGGATTCGAACCAGGTACTGCAGTGATGACTCTTGCACTGAGATGCAGTGTCTTAGACCACTGTGCCACTCTTGCTATCCTTCTTCTTGTTATTATTATAACTATTGTTATGATTATCGTTAAAATAATAAGTAATGTCGTTATCATTAGCAGGCTTCGTATAGTAGCCTTGTATATTGTGAATAATGATAAGTGAGAAAGTTACAGACACAAACATATCATACCCCCATGACATGATAATAGAATTATGGAGAAAAAAACATGAATTTAGCATAATAGGCTACAGGCAACGTGACTGAAGCTTAAAGCCACAGTTCTTTTCCGATACATTATTGACGATAGCCACCTTGACACTTGGTTTGCAGCTGGGAGGAGAATACACTAATAATTCTAACAATTTGTTCATTTGCTTCAGTTTCTATGTACCGGGATTCACCTTGCCTGAATTGATTCGGGGAAATGCTTCTCTATACAAGTTTCAACATCCTACCCTACTAACAACGATTTGGTCCCAGTCACCACTTTCTAGTTGCAAATGAAGGCTACCCAGCAACGGGTTTTTACCACATTGGTTCCCTTACTGGTTCATCTGTCCTTGGTTAGCGCTCAGTTTTTCATAATACTTTTACTCAAGTGCCTTTTCACGGGTGGTCCTACAGTTTCTATGGTCATGCTGCAACAGTGCCTGATCTCAAAGTTTCATGAGTTAGACAGTCGGCTTCTGAGTACAGGTTTTATCACACATGCTTCCCATCCATGTAGTTTTGGGGGATGTTTAGGGTAAGTAGTTCGCAGTTCCCACAAATAATTGTTAACTCTAGTGGGCCTCAGCTCATCTTAATATTATTTTACATTTTTTTATACCTTTATTTAACTAGGCAAGTCAGTGAAGAACAAATTCTTATTTTCAATGACGGCCTAGGAACAGTGGGTTAACTGCCTTGTTCAGGGGCAGAACGACAGATTTTTACCTTGTCAGCTCAGGGATTCGATCTTGCAACCTTTCGGTTACAAATTCAATGCTCTAACCACTAGGCTACCTGCCGCCCCATAGGCCTAGCAAAAGCATGTCTCATACGAGAGAAATCACATTATTTCAGGCACTATTACGCCTAGTCACTTTGTCTAGCAACTTATCCAGAACACTGCAGCCTGTCTGGTGTTCAACCTTCCCAAGTTCCCCCATGTCACACCCTGCTCCTCCGTACATTCCACTGGCTTCCAGTCGAAGCTCGCATCCACTACATGACCATGGTGCTTGCCAACAGAGAAACAAAGGGAACTGCCCCTCCCTACGTTCAGGCTATGCTCAAATCCTACATCCCAACCCGAGCTAAATGACTCAAATGTAAGTGTAAAAATTTACAAAACAACCATGGCTGTGCAGTCTGGAATTTGGCAAGGATGTGTGATGTCAGAATGACAGAATAGATTGAACCTGCTTTTACCATGATTAACAGATGTCCCAATCTCCTCCTCCTCTTCTTCATCTTTAATGATGACATTCAGCTCCAGTGTTTGACTGCAGTCTTCCAGCTTCACTGATGCCATCTCTGGATCCTGCAGTGCAAACTGGGCTCCACTGTCACAATCTGGAACCAGTGACTGTAGGTTTGGACTCAGTGTGGAAGAAGAGAGGCAGGCTGGGTTTGTCCTCACTGTTGATGTTACCGGCTTCAGACTTGACCTGAGTCAGCCTGAAGTAATAAAGAGAAACAAACACAAAAAATGATTGTCTTGACAGTTCTGGCACTTTTTTATTCTGTAAAATATTATGTTTTTTCCTGTTCAATGATCTAATTTCAATAGATCAGGTAGCTAAGCATTGACAACTCAACATTCATTCCCATTAGACCCAAAGTGCCCACTTTAAATGACACAACGTAAGTACTCTTAACCTATAGTAGATTTCCTCAATTCACATAAATCCATAAATGACTCAACCATTTAGGTTGCAGTTTGTTTTAGGCAGTATTATGAACTATTTTCCTGAACAACCATGTCTCTGACGTATTAACACTTACAAAAATGTATTGTATTTCCCGTTCACACGATAGTAACATTTATAAAGATGGAAACAACTGAATGTGTCTGAATATTAGTGCACATGTAGAAAACTGATAATCATTACGTTCTGCTTCAAAACTGTAGTGTGACAGTCTCTACTGCTGCCCCCTTACTGCCTGCACTGAGCGAAACGCAGACAATCTGACAATCCTCTGAATTTACCAACGCCCAGAGCGCACTCGAGTGAATTTACAAACAAACCCTAAAGCCAGTAGGGTCCAGCTGTGACATCATCTCTCAGAGTCTCTATGTTGCCTGCCACCTACTGATATGTCATCTCAGTGCAGCGCATCTCTCAGGATAAGTGGGCGTTTCCAAAGGAACTATATAAGGAGAAGTGGGGGTTTCCAAAGGAACTATATATGGAGAAGTGGGGGTTTCCAAAGGAACTATATAAGGAGAAGTGGGGGTTTCCAAAGGAATGATACAAAGGAGAAGTGGGGGTTTCCAAAGGAACTATATAAGGAGAAGTGGGGGTTTCCAAAGGAATGATACAAAGGAGAAGTGGGGGTTTCCAAAGGAACTATATAAGGAGAAGTGGGGGTTTCCAAAGGAATGATACAAAGGAGAAGTGGGGATTTCCAAAGGAACAATATCAGGAGAAGTGGGGGTTAAAATATTCAATAACAAATAATACATAGTAAAATAAATGCTTGTTATAAGGTAGCTAACGTTAGCTAGCATTTACATTTACGAACAACTTAACTATGGTTAGGTAGGTAAAGTTCAAAGATACAGTTCAGTGAGGTTTTTTTTGCATATCTGAAATTCCTTACTGTCATTTCTGCAGATCATGACTAAAGTCTGATAACCCAAACGAAGTATTGAGTGGCACCTTTCGAAACCCCCACTTTTCCTGAGAGATGCACTGCACCGATAGACGACCTATCGGCAGGCAGCACAGAGACCTGCACAGGGCCGACTGCTCTGAGAGATGACGTTGCAGCTGGACCCCTCTCCTTAAAGCTGCATGAATTCGGTCCGGTCAAATGTTTGAGCCAAGCCAAGGGTTGGCTGAAATTGTAAAACATAAACGTCTATAATTGGATAAGATTGGGCCGGTCCGTGGATGTTGAAATCCAGCCCGCCGGACCGCACCAAAAAAGACCCCCAAAATAGACATCCAAAAGAAGTCGAGGGCTCCTCCGCAGACAGAGTGGACGCCGCCATTTTACCAGCTCATGAGCTTCATATTACACAAAACCAATAACATGTCAAATGAACAAAAAAATCGCAAATAGATTCTTTATGAAATGACCTTGTCGAAATGATGTACATTCACTCAGAAGACCCCCAAGTCTATGTGACTTGTAAAATAGTTTTTAATCACGTTTTTCACTCACTGGGTTTGACACAAACAATAACTCATAATACCGGACGGATTTGTTATCTTGCATGTTATGACGTTCTTTCGATATTAGACTGTTTAAACTTGCTATCACATACCTTTAGTAATGAAGAGAAACGGACACAAAAGTTATCCTCTTGACATCACAGTTATGGCGTTTCTTTATTCTGAAGAATGCGATCTGGGTTGCCAGGTGTATCAAAAATGTCTAGCCCGATGATCAAAACCCGTCCACAAGGCCTGAAAACTTGCCGATTTGTTTTCAGCCGCAAGAGAGGAGTTGACACATTTTGCCATAGTTATCGCCTTTTCCATAACGTTATGGAGCGAATTAAGAAGGAATATCGACGTAAGAAGTTACATTTGGTTTTCCATCAAAATAATCATTATTGCAAGCTAACATGAATAATAAAGGCATTTGAATATGTCCCAAGACCAAAAACAATTCGTTCTTATCAAACTCGCCAGATCATTTTCAGTCATTGGATATAGATTTAACTGCTATGATTGTAAATAAATCCCTTATGTGCATGTGCATAACTATTGATCAATCCAACAGAAGAGTTTGAGGGATGAAAGTTGGACAGAGGATCTCGAAATCTCTGTGCAAGAAACACTTGGACGAACTTCAAAAAACGAATGTTAGGCTATTGACTTGTCATTTCAAATAGGCATAGGCTAGGCCTAGTGACTAAAATCTGCGTTTATGATTGTAATTCAACTTTGCCATGGTTTGGTTAGCTAGAAGCAAGTAGTATATAGCCAGACAGCCGACAGTAGCCTAGGCAAGATAAAATATGAATGATTTAGCAGCTTGCTTAGTTCAAATTGACAGAGCATTTAGTTAATATGAATAGCGAGGCGATTGTAACGTAAGAAATGGTTATGTTGCCCAATAGCCTCCTGGAATAAGCTAGATGGGTTTTGAATTTCAATCACTGATTCATATATTAATAATTTATATATTTACCTGTAGCCTAATCTGACTGACTGTTACCTTCAATCTAATGCATTCTAGCAACAGCTGATAGATAGAACTGTGACCATGATCACAACTGATAACTTCCCATTTCATTAACTAAACATGGACATTAATAATTGCATAATAACACAAGACTACAAGAACAATAAACTGAAGTGTTTATTGTATGAAATGGTAGGCTACATTTGCTTACATAGGCATACAAATTAATAGGCTACTTAATGGCCAACATATGTATCATTCTCCACATTTAATGTCAGTTTCATTGTGGACTTTTCCGTAACAGAAGCACGCGAGGGAGTTCCATAACCTCTATTTAAAATGTCCTGCTCGAGATCCATGAACTGAGCATGCTTATAACCCTTTGCTTTACATAGTTTTCGCGCGTGTCGTTCTGTCTCCTCTCACGCCTCCATCACACCGACAGTGATCTTGCATTTTGGTACACCAGAAGTACAATTCGTTTCCAATGGAACGCTTTGTTTGCCTTGCAGCATTGCGTTGCAGAGGCAGTTGTAGTGCGTTATGTGTGGTGCATACATTGAATGTATCGAACGTGTGAGTGAAACTGTCTGCGTAAACGGTTTGACAGAAATGGTAGCAGAAGGTGAATGTTTAACTTTTGTTGCCCACATATCCAGATGATGCTATCAAGGCGTCACTCACGTTACTCACGTTACTCAGCTGCCTGCTGCAGCGCTCAGTCTCAAACCACACACACCTCGGCCTCCAGCCCTCCCCACCACTCACTCGCTCAGCAACAGACTGCCTCACTGCCTAATAGTCAGCAGCAGGTCACAGTGAAATAAATATTTTAAAGTAAAATGCTATGGCGGCTGCGGTGCAATTAAGAAGTAGCCCAAAAACCCGCAACCAATACATTTTCACCCGACATCGTTTTCCAAGTAGACCACAAGAAAACCGCAGACATGGCAACCCGGATAGGAGGTATAACGTTTCCCGGTTGCAGGGACATCACTCGATAGAAAATCCAATATGGCTGCCAACGAAATACCATATATGGACAAGTGTTTGTGAAACCGAACTCAGTAGCTCTACTCTCATTGGCCCTAACGATTTTTCTTACGTTTTTGCATTTATCTTGCGACACGGCCGTCAAATCAAATCGTATTTGTCACACGCGCCTTATACCACAACCGTATACTTTACCATGAAATACTTACTTACCAGCCCTTCCCAACAATGCAGTTAAAAAAATAAGAAAATTAACAAATAGATATAAAATAAATAGTAACACATTATATATATATATATATATATATATAGATAGATAGATAGATAGATAGATAGATAGATAGATTATATATATATATATATAATCTGCGAGAGAGAGAGAGAGAGAGAGAGCATATTTAATGTGTTATTAACAAGGCAAATAGTTATATGTATTATATTTACCTGCATGTGTACCTAGCTAATTGTCTGTATCTATATTGCAGAGATAAGTAGTGTCTTGCAGAGTAAAGATCAGAGCTCCAGCAAGCTCGTTTTGAGACCTAGCTACTGTAGCTAGCAACCCAACAGCAGTGTGTACCAATACCAATTTCAAATACAAAAAACAACACAACAGGACATTTCCTTAATCCCACCTGGCCTATCAGAGTTCCAGATGGAGCTACCAGCATATTGCTTACACCTATCCAATACTTCCAGATCTACACAATAAGATCAACTAGGTGTTTATTGGGGTTTTCAGGGATTTGTGCCAATGAACCAAGACCCTGGGCTCTGAGTTCAGGCCCAGATCAACACCACAATAACAAGATACTATTTGTGCTATTAAATATAGTAGGTCTGCCCATACTAGGGATCAGGCTTTCCTGACCTGTCATGGTATGTAGGGCATTGGCCACCAACCCTGTTCCTGGAGAGCCACCGGGTGTGCCTGCTTCTGTTCCATTAAATACTATGAAACTCATACACTGGAGGGTTTGTAAGTGTTGGTCTAAGATCCCTCGGACATATATTACAATTATGGATATTTAAAACAGAGTTATAGGGGAACATAGGGTTGTGCTAAAACATAAAGCGAGAGAGTAGTATTTAGGGAATAACATCAAATCCCACTTTTGTATGTGCAATAGGTTGGGACCAGCAGAAGCACCAGCCTTGACAGTAGGTCCACTTAGTACAGGACCAACCATGGAAGCTCCATCAGTATGACAGTAGGTCCTCTTACTACAGGACCAACCATGGAAGCTCCATCAGTCTGACAGTAGGTCCTCTTACTACGGGACCAACCATGGAAGCTCCATCAGTCTGCAATGTAGTTCCACCAATCTGTCTTACAGCCCTTGCATATGATACATCATGACTGATTCTATATCTCTGAGCCTCTCTCTGCACCTGGTATCCACCAAATGCTGCACAATGCAACACCTAACATTCACATTGCTCCCACATTCACCGTAATCATGTTCCCCTCCACACTTGGGAAATCTTTTCTTGGCATTTAAAACAATGCAATGGGGATGGGACAAATACTCTGAAATTGAAACTAAGGAATCCTCTTTGTACCTTTCCAGACAAAACCTTCTCAAACCTCAGCAGCACTGATAAGCTTCCACTTCTTTGACCCTCTTTCCTACTGATCAACCTTTTGGCCTCAATTACTCTGACTCCCGTCACATTTTATTTAATAATATCATCCATGGGCCTCCTGAGTGGCGCAGTGGTCTAAGGCACTGCATCGCAGTGCTAGCTGTGCTGCTAGAGGCCCTGGTTCGAGTCCAGGCTCTGTCGCAGCCGGCCACGACTGGGAGGCCCATAGGGCGGAGCACAATTGGCCCAGTATCGTCCGGGTTAGGGGAGGGTTTGGCCGGCAGGGATGTTCTTGTCCCATCACGCAGGAGGAGCAGCCATGGCGTGATGTGGCGGGTCGGGCCAATGCATGCTGACACGGTCGCCAGGTGTAGGGTGTTTCCTCCGACACATTGGTGCGGCTGGCTTCCGGGTTATGCGGGCATTGTGTCAAGAAGCAGCTTGGCTGGGTTGTGTTTTGGAGGACGCACGGCCTTCGCCTCTCCCGAGTCTGTACGAGAGTTGCAGCGATGGGACAAGACTAACTACCAATTGGATACCACGAAGTTGGGGAGAAAACAGGATAAAAAATAAATAATGACTCCCCTCCCCCTAGCATAAGCACCTGGGACATGGCTCTCTCACACTCAAACATGGGCCGGCCCTGTCATGTTTTTGATGAGACAAAGAACATTTAGAAAACTGTTTGCTGCGTCACAAGTCTACTCCTCTTGGGAAAGCCCCAGCCTACCAGTGTTGAGGTTGAACAAGCGTGTTCTTTTTTGGTGGGGTTTAAGAGCGGTTGGTATCCAATATGTTGCATTACCTCCAACTGAACTATAGTATAAATCCATTATACTCAATAAAAAATATTTTGATGGCCTCCCGAGTGGCGCAGTGGTCTAAGGCACTGCATCGCAGTGCTAGCTGTGCCACTAGAGATTCTGGGTTCGAGTCCAGGCTCTGTCACAGCCGACCGGGAGGCCCATGGGGCGGCGCACAATTGGCCCAGCATCGTCCGGGTTAGGGGAGGGTTTGGCCGGCTCCTGTGGCGGGCTGGGCACAGTGCAAGCTGACACAGTCGCCAGGTGTACGGTGTTTCCTCCGACACATTGGTGCGGCTGGCTTCCGGGTTGGATGGGCATTGTGTCAAGAAGCAGTGCGGCTTGGTTTGGTTGTGTTTCAGAGGACGCATGGCTCTCGACCTTCGCCTCTCCCGAGTCCGTACGGGAGTTGCAGCGATGAGACAAGACTGTAATTACTACCAATTGGACACCATGAAATTGGGGAGAAAAAAGGGGTGAAAAAAAAATATATATTTTAAATAACACCCTTCCAACTTACCCTACACTCATTAAAAACCCACTACCCCATTCCACTACTTTGACCCTATCTGCTCCTGCACCATGCTAACGGCCTGGGAGGACGGGACACCACCACTCAACACACACTGTAACTCTTCTGAAGTCAAATCTCATTCAGGATCCCTCACCTTTGACCCAATTTCCTCTACTTTCTTCACTGCTTCAGCATATGACACCTTCTGCACTACTGTGACTGAACATCTCAACCTGCCTCTCTCGCACCGGACATTTCCAATCCCCAGCAACATGGGCACCCCTACAGTTGACACCAATGTTCCCTCTAAACTGCACGTGGGCACGCAGTAGCTCCGAGACTGATGCGCAGCTCCCCCAGGACTGCAGCACAGAAGTATCAGCCCACAGAGAGAGGCAGAGATTGAACTTCACTCAACTTTCTAGAGTTTTCCTTGTTATTTAACACTATCAACTTTTCCCTTTACTGTGGCAACTTTGATCGAATCAACACAATAGCCACTTTCAATATAACATACCGAAATAAAATGAACTATGCAAGACTTAGTATGCAAAACTAACTATGCAAAATACTTTGTTGTAGGCAGAACGCATCAGAGTAAGATTCTATTGCGTTGACATGCACAACTCAGCCCGTACTCGACGCAGACCGGTGCGGCATAACCAATCAGAGCTGCAGTAGGCCTATATGCAAATAGATATATGCCATATATTGATCTGTGCCATTTAGTTTGAACTGGACTGTGTTTACAGCATGAAGGGTCGTGAGTTGATGCGGTTGTTTTGAAATCAAAGCAGGAGCTGCATGTAGCCACGTATGCACATTTTGTACATGTCCTTTGCTGGTTAGTGAGTTATTAGCCCAGTTCTATTTACATTTACATTTTACATTTTAGTCATTTAGCAGACGCTCTTATCCAGAGCGACTTACAGTAGTGAATGCATACATTTCATGGATTTTTTTGTTATATATTATTTGTAGTCAACAATGGGGGAGTGATTGCTTCCTACAACAGCACAAAATGTATACATTTCTAGACAACTTTGAAAAGCAAATCAGGTAAAGAGCTTTTTTATGTCTTAAAGGGGCAGTGTTTTATTTTGAGAAGGTCTTGAATAAGCTAGAGGGTAGCATAATTTGTCTGATATTCTGTAATAATGGTATGGGAATAATAATGAATTTTATTTTTGAAAGTTGTTTCTTGCATCAAACAAGACATTTTTTTGTCACCTTGTCTGAAGGACAAGTGGATGAACAGATTAATGTCAAGCCCTACATGTTTTTTTTTCAAAAGTCTCATGAAATGTAGGCCTACATTGAACACCACTCATTGGCTGCTACTGTAGGCTGAATGATAGAACAGCTATATCCATGTTAAAATGTTATGGGATGCATATTCTCCATTGTTTTTGATGGTATGCCACTCTGGTAGGCCTATATTATGATCAAATAGTCACAGTAGCCTACTTGGACATGGTTAAGCCTCCAGTATTTATGCTGCAATAGTTTATGTGTCGGGGGGCTAGGGTCAGTCTGTTACATCTGGAGTATTCTCTTGTCTTATCCGGTGTCCTGTGTGAATTTAAATATGCTCTCTCTAATTCTCTCTTTCTTTCTCTCTTTCTTTCTTTCTCTCGGAGGACCTGAGCCCTAGGACCATGCCTCGGGACTACCTGGCATGATGACTCCTTGCTGTCCCCAGTCCACCTGGCCATGCTGCTGCTCGAGTTTCAACTGTTCTGCCTGCGGCTACGGAACCCTGACCTGTTCACCGGATGTGCTTGTTGCACCCACGACAACTACTCTGATTATTATTATTTGACCATGCTGGTCATTTATGAACATTTTAACATCTTGACCATGTTCTGTTATAATATCCACCTGGCACAGCCAGAAGAGGACTGGCCACCCCTCATAGCCTGGTTCCTCTCTAGGTTTCTTCCTAGGTTTTTGGCCTTTCTAGGGAGTTTTTCCTAGGGAGTTTTTCCTAGCCACCGTGCTTCTTTCACATGCATTGCTTGCTGTTTGGGGTTTTAGGCTGGGTTTCTGTACAGCACTTTGAGATTTCAGCTGATATACGAAGGGCTATATAAATAAATTTGATTTGATTTGATTTAAAACTAACTTAAAGTGAGTACAGCCTCTGTGCTCACAGTAAACAGGCAATGGAATTTGAACAGAATTTTCACAAGACCTGAAATTTGCTCAGTGGAATTGGTTGACACACACAACTTTATCCACCGAAACTACACGATACCCTGTCTGATGCCCTCCAGCACACTTCCCACATCTTGGAATCTCCCTCCTGCACTCTCCCTCCTGTGTCACCTGAAACACTGAAGTGGATTCATTACAAAAGCTCCAACAGGATAACTGATATATCCTAACATGATTGTCGGGTAAAGACTGATTCAAAACGCAAAAGGACAGACTGTGACACTCCTCCTCTCCCTCCTCCTCTGAAATCCACCTTTCTGTGGCCCTGTCCCAATAATCAATCAATGTATTGATAAAGCCCTTCTTACATCAGCTGATGTCACAAAGTGCTGTACAGAAACCCAGCCTAAAACCCCAAACAGCAAGCAATGCAGGTGTACTGTAGAAGCATGGTGGCTAGGAAAAACTCCCTAGAATGGCCGAAACCTAGGAAGAAATCTAGATAGGAACCAGGCTATGAGGGGTGGCCAGTCCTCTTCTGGCTGTTCCGGGTGGAGATTGTTACAGAACATGGCCAAGATGTTAAAATGTTCATAGACGACCAGCAGGGTCAAATAATAATAAATCACAGTTTTAGTAGAGGCTGCAACAGGTCAGCACCTCAGGAGTAAATGTCAGTTGGCTTTTCATAGCTGATCATTCAGAGTATAGAGAGTTGAAAACAGCAGGTCAGGGACAAGGTAGCACGTCCGGTGAACAGGTCAGGGTTCCATAGCCGCATCCAGAACAGTTGAAACTGGAGCAGCAGCACGACCAGGTGGATGGGGGACAGCAAGGAGTCATCAGGACAGGTAGTCAAGAGGCATGGTCCTTGGACTCAGGTCCTCCGAGAGAATTAGAGATAGCATACTTAAATTCACACAAGACAGGAGAAATACTCCAGATATAACAGACTGAACCTAGCCCCCGCGACACATAAACTATTGCAGCATAAATACTGGAGACTGAGACAGGTGGGGTCGGGAGACACTGTGGCCCCGTCCAATACCCCTCTTCTCCCTCCTCCTCCCTGTGTCCCTGTCCCAATACTCCTCGTCCCAATACTCTTCTCCCAGCTTTGCTAGCGGCCTGGTGGCATCCCGACGTAACTCCATATCATAATCCCCCTGATCACCTCGGAAACAAGTCTTCTAACAGGATAATTTATATATTCTAACATGATTGTCGGGTAAAGACTCTGATTCAAAACTCAAAAGGACATACTGTGACGTTTTACCAAATTTCTATCAGCATGTTAAATGTGCAACCAGAGGAAAATAAACTCTGGACCACCTTTACTCCACACACAGAGATGCAAGCAAAGCTCTCCCTCGCCCTCTATTTGGCAAATCTGACCATAATTCTATCCTCTTGATTCCTGCTTACAAGCAAAAATTAAAGCAGGAAGCACCAGTGACTACATCAATAAAAAAGTGGTCAGATGAATCAGATGCTAAGCTCCAGGACTGTTTTGCTAGCACAGACTGGAATATGTGATAGCTCACGTCTACCACAACCTCTCCTATTGTGTTAGTAAGGTTCATCCTGCTGCACAGACTCTAACCAGGTGCTCTAAAGCCTCCATAAACTGTGTTTGAGAGCATTTTAAACTCTCAATAGTTAAATGAGTGAGAAATAGATGTCATTGTTGCAATAGTTTGAGTGGGCAACATATGCTATCATTTTAAATTGGCATGTTGAATTATTTTGTAATTGAACTATTCTATTTTGCTTTAATTTCCACAATGTGTACATTTTGTGCTACTATTACTACCTTACACAAGCTAGCATTTTCACCCTATAACATTTAATGGAAATACACATCCTTTTTACCTCAGATTTGTGATGTTTAGATGCTAAGCTACAGGACTGTTTTGCTAGCACAGACTGGAATATGTTTCGGGATTCTTCCGATGGCATTGAGGAGTACACCACATCAGTCATTGGCTTCCTCAATAAGTGCATCGACGACGTCGTCCTCACAGTGACCGTACTTACATACCCCAAACAGAAGCCATGGATTACAGGCAACATCTGCACTGAGCTAAATGAAGGCTAGAGCTGCTGCTTTCACACTAACCCGGAAGCTTTTAAGAAATCCTGATGCGCCCTCCAATGAACTATCAAACAGGCAATGCGTCAATACAGGACTAAGATCGAATCGTACTACACCGGATCCGACGCTCGTCAGATGTGGCAGGGCTTGCAAACCATTACAGACTACAGAGGGAAGCACAGCCGAGAGCTGCCCAGTGACTTGAGCCTACCAGACAAGCTAAACTACTTCTATGCTCGCTTCGAGGCAAATAACACTGAAACACGCATGAGAGCACCAGCTGTTCCGGACGACTGTGTGATCACACTCTCCACAGCCGATGTGAGTAAGACCTTTAAACAGGTCAATATTCACAAGGCCGCAGGGCCAGACGGATTACCAGGACGTGTACTACGAGCATGCGCTGACCAACTGGCAAGAGTCTTCACTGACATTTTCAACATTTCCCTGTTCGAGTCTGTAATACCAACATGTTTTAAGCAGACCCCCATGGTGCCTGTGCCCAAGAACACTAAGGTAACCTGCCTAAATAACTACCTGACCCATAGCACTCATGTCTGTAGCAATGAAGTGCTTTGAAAGGCTGGTCATGGCTCACATCAACACCATCATCCCAGAAACCCTAGACCCACTCCAATTTGCATACCACCCCAACAGATCTACAGATGATGCAATCTCTATTGCACTCCACACTGCCCTTTCCCACCTGGACAAAAGGAACACCTACGTGAGAATGCTATTAATTGACCACATCTCACCATTCAACACCAAAGTGCCCTCAAAGCTCATCAATAAGCTAAGGACCCTGGGACTAAACACCTCCCTCTGCAACTGGATCCTGGACTTCCTGACGGGCCGCCCCCAGGTGATAAGGGTAGGTAACAACACATCCATCATGCTGATCCTCAACACAGGGGCCCCTCAGGGGTGCCTGCTTAGTCCCCTCCTGTATTCCCTGTTCACTCATGACTGCACGGCCAGGCACGACTCCAACACCATCATTAAGTTTGCCAATGACACAACTGTGGTAGGTCACCGACAACGACGAGACAACCTTTAGGGAGGAGGTCAGAGACCTGGCCATGTGGTGCCAGGACAACAACCTCTCCCTTAACGTGAGCAATACAAAGGAGATGATTGTGGACTACAGGCAAAAGAGGACCGAGCACGCCCCAATTCTCATCGACAGGGCTGCAGTGGAGTAGGTTGAGAGCTTCAAGTTCCTTGGTGTCCACATCACCAACAAACTAACATGGTCCAAGCACACCAAGACAGTCGTGAAGATGGCACGACAAAACCTATTCCCCCTCAGGAGACTGAAAAGATTTGGCATGGGTCCTCAGATACTCAAAAGGTTCTACAGCTGCACCATCAAGAGCATCCTGACTGGTTGCATCACTGCCTGGTCGGCAACTGCTCAGTCTCCGACCGCAAGGCACTCTAGAAGGTAGTGCGAACAATGACCCAGTACATCACTGGGGCCAAGCTTCCTGCCATCCTGGACCTCTATACCAGGCGGTGTCAGAGGCAGGCTCTAAAAATGGTCATAGACTTTTCTCTCTGCTACCCCTAGGCAAGTGGTACCAGAGCACCAAGTCTAGGTCCAAGAGGCTGTCATGTAAAAACATAAGAGATGAAAATGGACAAACTAAAGGATGTGCAATGTGTAGGCCCACTGAGTGTACATTCTGAACCTTGTTTGAAGTCAGTAGTTCACATGACCAAGGAGCTATTGAAATTTGAACGTTTGAAAATTTAATGTAAAATCGAGTGAGATGAAAATTGACAAACTAAAGGGTGTGCAACTTGTAGGCCCACTGAGTGTACATTCTGAACCTTGTTTGAAGTCAGTAGGTCACATGACCAAGGAGCTATTGAAATTCTATAGTAGAAAAAAAAGTTGGTACTTTGTTTACGCTCCTTAACTAATTCAACTAGGAATACAAAATGCTGCTCACATTTAGACATGTTTATTAGCTTTGTAAAGTGAATTAATGTCCAAATCGTGAAAATTAGACCTGTGCAATGTTGTGCGCAATTTTTCCAACATCATGACACTTGTTTGGAGTCTGTGGCTCAAGTGGTTTGAAAGCGTGAATATCCGTCGAATATCCAACTTGAAACTGACTTTACCTAGGTCACTGCGGTCACTGCCTGCACTTTAGTCCGTTGACGCAGACTGAGTGGGCGCCACCATTTTACACAAAACCAATAACATGCAAAACGAACTCAAATAAATAAATTATTTATGAAATTACCTTGAGGAAATGATGTACATTCACGACAGACCCAAAGTCTCTAGCTATGTAACTTGTAAAATAGTTATCACGTTCACTCGGATGTAAAAACACAAATAACACAACATATTTACCAAACGTGATAATTCCTTTTCAGATTTGTTTAGCTAGCATGTTTTCACATGTTCTTTCGATATTAGAAAGTGCTATTAGTTATATACCTGTAGTAATACATTTGAAACGGACACTCCTTATTCTGAAGAACTGTGCGTGCATTCCCGGAACTTCCCGTTCCCCTTTACTTGCAATCCGGGATCCTTGGGATGGCCTTAT
The DNA here is from genome assembly GCF_901001165.1 of Salmo trutta. Classification (NCBI taxonomy): domain Eukaryota; kingdom Metazoa; phylum Chordata; class Actinopteri; order Salmoniformes; family Salmonidae; genus Salmo; species Salmo trutta. Next base: position 10,675,556 of record NC_042995.1, on the reverse strand, counting down.
CCCATTACATTTACAAGTAAAATGGTTAAGGTTAAAAGATCAACTTAAAAACTATAACAAACCATGATATCATGTTCTCATCTGTATCTTATAATATACAATGAAAGGACACTAAAAAAAGAAAGTCTAACGCTTCTTCGGTATTGGGTTGGCGGATCGCATCCATTTTTATTTTATTTATTTCACCATTTTTTAACCAAGTAGGCCAGTTGATAACAAGTTCTCATTTACAACTGCGACCTGGTTAAGATAAAGCAAAGCAGTGCGACACAAACAACAGAGTTACACATGGGATAAACAAACGTACAGTCAATAACACAATAGAAAAATCTATATACAGTGTGTGCAAATGTAGTAAGTATAGGGAGGTAATGCAATAAATAGGCATAGTAGTGAAATAATTACAATTTAGCATTAACACTGGAGTGATAGATGTGCAGATGATGATGTGCGAGTAGAGATACTGGGGTGCAAAAGAGCAAAAATAAATAACAATATGGGAATGAGGTAGTTGGGTGGGCTATTTACAGATGGGCTGTGTACAGGTGCAGTGATCGGTAAGCTGCTCTGACAGCTGATGCTTAAAGTTAGTGAGGGAGATATACAGTTGAAGTCGGAAGTTTACATACTTAGGTTGGAGTCATTAAAACTCGTTTTTCAACCACTCCACAAATTTGTTGTTAACAAAATATAGTTTTGGCAAGTCGGTTAGGCCACCTACTTTGTGCATGACAAGTCATTTTTCCAATAATTGTTTACAGACAGATTATTTCACTGTATCACAATTTCAGTGGGTCATAAGTTTACATACACTAAGTTGACTGTGCCTTTAAAAGGCTTGGAAAATTCCAGAAAATGATGTCATGGCTTTAGAAGATTCTGATAGGCTAATTGACATCATTTGAATCAATTGGAGGCATACCTGTGGATGTATTTCAAGGCCTTCCTTCAAACTCAGTGCCTCTTTGCTTGACATCATGGGAAAATCAAAAGAACTCAGCCACGTTTATCTGTACAAACAATAGTACGCAAGTATAAACACCATGGGACCGCGCAGCCGCCATTCCGCTCAGGAAGCAGATGCGTTCTGTCTCCTAGAGTTGAACATACTTTAGTGCGAAAAGTGTAAATCAATCTCACAACAATAGCAAAAGACCTTGTGAAGATGCTGGAGGAAACAGGTACAAAAGTATCTATATCGAGTCCCATATCGACATAACCTGAAAGGCTGCTCAGCAAGGAAGAAGCCACTGCTCCAAAACAAACCGCCATAAAAAAAGCCAGACTACAGTTTGCAACTGCACATGGGGACAAAGATCGTACTTCTTGGAGAAATGTCCTCTGGTCTGATGAAACAAAAATAGAACTGTTTGTCAATAATGACCATCATTATGTTTGGAGGAAAAAGGGAGGCTTGCAAGCCAAAGAACACCATCCCAACCATGAAGCACGGCAGTGGCAGCATCATGTTGTGGGGGTGATTTGCTGCAGGAGGGACTGGTGCACTTCACAAAATACATGACATCATGAGGCAGGAAAATTATGTGGATATATTGAAGCAACATCTCAAGACATCAGTCAGGAAGTTAAAGCTTGGTTGCAAATGGGTCTTCCAAATGGACAATGACCCCAAGCATACTTCCAAAGTTGTGGCAAAATGGCTTAAGGACAACAAAGTCAAGGTATTGGAGAGGCCATCACAAAGCCCTGACCTCAATCACTTAGAAAATGTGTGGGCAAAACTGAAAAAGCGTGTGCAAGCAAGGAGGCCTGCAAACCTAACTCAGTTACACCAGTTCTTTCAGGAGGAATGGGTCAAAATTCACCCAACTTATTGTGGGAAGCTTGTGGAAGGCTACCCGAAACATTTGACCCAAGTTAAACAATTTAAAGGCAATGCTACCAAATACTAATTGAGTGTATGTAAACTTCTGACCCACTGGGAATGTGATGAAAGAAATAAAAGCTGAAATAAATCACTCTACTATTACTGACATTTTACTTTCTTAAAATAAAGTGGTGATCCTAACTGACCTAAGACAGGGAATTTTTACTTGGATTAAATATCAGGAATTGTGAAAAACTGAGTTTAAATGTATTTGGCTAAGGTGTATGTAATCTGACTTCAACTGTATAAAGAGTATTTCACTTCAAACGGTTTATTTCGTTTAATTATACACAAGAGAAAAGAGGTTGCCCAGTGTAACAGGGTTGGTTATGTTTCCACTTGCCTCTAAAGAAATGTGTACTTAATGTTCAAGCATTCGTATTGGTTGGTTCAACTGATGACAATAAGGTGTGTTGTGATTGGCTTGCAGATAGGGGGAGATCGCGAACGTCAGGTCTTCCCAGTATGAAAATGTGATGCAAGGGGTAGGTCACGTTCTGAATACTGTTTTATATTTTACAATGTGTACAAGTTTGCTGTACGTTACTGATTTATACATGTGTGGGTATATGGTACCTGTTAGGGATTGAGGGGCTTTCTGTGATGTGCTTTGGCATATGATTGCTGTAGATAAGTGTTAGCTAGCATACACCGTTGTAATGGTCACATAAGCCCACTGCTAACACAGTTGTCTTCATGCTACAGCTTTTGCCATCGACAGCCATTAGTATCATTAAGCCCTGCACAACTACCGTGCTGTTTCTCATTTAACAACAGGAATAAATGATGCTCAACTGGGACCACTGGCTGATGTGATTTATTAGGAGAAAACACAACGCAAGGAGAGTACGATATACATCTGTTACACCAGCATAAATTCATGTACAAACATTTAGAATTATATTCTTGTCATTTAGCAGATGCTCTTATCCAGAGCGACATACAGGACAAATAAGGGTTAATTGCCTTGCTTAAGGGCACAATGAAAGATTTTTCACCTAGTCAGCTCGTGATTCAAACCAGCGACCTTTCAGTTACTGGCCCAACACTCTTAACCGCTAGGCTACCTGCCACCAGATCAATTAACTTCAATACAGTTATTCAAATACATTCATCATCAATGACTACAATAATGAATCAAGTATTAAAATACAATTTAATAAACACAAGTAGTTGATTTATAGCTTGTTTATCATTAAACAAAAGTTGTTTAGTAATAAAATAATCCACCCAAACTAATGCTAAAAACTGATCATCACACCATCTTTATCTGATATACACGGATAGGGATGCACAATATATCGTTGAACATATCGGAATCGGACGATATTAGCTAAAAATGCCGACATCGGTCCAACGTCCGAATTAATGCGGATGTGCAAAACGGATGTCAAAGCTGACATGCATACCTATATAACGTAGGTAGATGAAGTAATGACCCCACGAAAAATACAGCGCTACACAGAACAAAAGCAGAAAAATACTAAGAGCACACTTCCAACAACTAAACAGGTTCAAGTCAAGCAGTCATTTGAAAAGAGTAAGACAATTTCAGCGAGACAACTCAAAGGCGAAATCCGTTAACGCCAAGATAATGGAATTCCTTGCCCTTGACAATCAACCGTCCTCCGTCGTGGATGACGTTGGCTTTCGCCGACTGGTCGAGCCCCGGTACACACAATTTTTCAGATGGTGCTCTACCGGAGTTACACAGTATTGTTAAAACGCACATCTATGGGCGTCACTGCTATTAGCTTCACAACTGATATTTGGACCAGCGATGTCAGCACCATGAGCATACTGAGTCTGACAGCACAGAGGGTCGACGAGGAATTCGTACTGAGGAAAGCCGTATTGCATGTTCAAGAATGTGCTGGTTCTCATACCGCTGCAGACATTTCAACGGTGTTTAAAACTTGGATACATGAACACACTCCTAGCGCCATTCGAACATCTGACTCGAGAAATAAGCTAATCAACTGCGCCTGCAGCAGACGTGATACACTCTTTCATGGCATTGCAACCCCTGCTCAACAAAACTACGGACACAGACCGTGGGGTTAACTTACAAAAGTACTCGATGCTGTGAACAAGCGATTCGGTGGCATTCTCTCTGAGCCTCTTTACTGTGTCGCCATCATGCTAGGTACAAGGACCGCTACTTCAATGCAGACAAGAAACAGGGTTTATGTGACATGTTACATAAACAGCTGGACAAGATGGAAACGGACACAGTGAAAGTGCGCATGAGGAAGAGAGGCTACTGACAGACAGAGCTGAAATTTCACTGCTTGAAATATATGATGAAATCCTGGTTGAGATTGAAACGACTGAACAACGAAACAGCACAGCAAGTGAAAGAAATAGGTTTTGATTGTTTTACTGGTAATGGGGACATACGTAAATGCCAACAAAATAACTTTTGGTCGGTGTGGTGTGTGTATAACCTTTACTTAACTAGGCAAATTAGTTAAGAACAAATTCTTATTTACAATAACGACCTACCCCGGACGACGCTGGGCCAATTGTGCGCCGCCCTATGGGACGCTCAATCACGTCCGGATGTGATACAGCCTGGATTCAAACCAGGGCCTGTAGTGACACGCTGAGTCTGTGTGTGTGTTAACTATTTAACTGTATTATAATGCTTAAAAGGCTGTTAACATTTTAAATATCGGTATCGTTCTTTTGGCAAGGAAAATATTGGATAGCGTATTGGCCAAAAATGTCATATCAGTGCATCCCTAGAACAAAATATTTGAAACACCTTCCTAATGTTGAGTTGCACCCCCCTTTGTCCTCATAACAGCCTCAATTCATCGGGGCATGGACTGTCCAAGGTGTTGTGTGTGTTACACAGGGATGCTGGCCCATGTTGGCTCCAATGCTTCCTACAATTGTGTCAAGTTGGCTGGGAATGGATCTACTCCGAATAGCTCATTCCATCTCCTCCCACAGATGGACAAAGAAGTAATGTTCTTGGAACCATTCCTGGACAAACCTTGTGGCATGGGGCATAATCCTGCTAAAAGCATCCATTTGCAGATGGATACACTGCTGCCATGAAGGGATGCTTTCAAACCTTACTCAACTTTTATCAATAGTCCAAATGTGTGCCCTGAAAACACCCCACACCACCACCCTGCCACATGGCGTGGATGCATACAGTGGTGTAAAGTACTTAAGTAAAAATTATTTAAAGTCGTTTTTTGGGGGTATCTGTACTTTACTATTCATATTTGACAACTTTTACTTCACTAAATTCCTAGAGTAAATAATACTTTCAACTCCATACATTTTCCCTGACACCCAAAAGTACTCAACTTCATTTTTTATGATTAGCAGGTTTGAAAATGGTCCAATTCACACTTATCAAGATGTCATCCCCACTGCCTCTGATCTGGCGGACTGACTAAACACAAATGCTTTGCTTGTAAATGGTGTTGGAGTGTGCCCCTGGTTACGTAATGTAAAAAATAAAACACAACTGTGCCATCTGGTTTGCTTAAAAACTTAAGGATCATACACTTTTTAAAAAAAAAGTTTCACCTAAAGTGACATACCCATATCTAACTGATTGTAGCTCAGCATCTGAAGCAAGGATATGCATATTCTTTATACCATTTGAAGTTTGTGGAAATGTGAAATATAGGAGAATAACACATTAGATCTGGTAAAAGATAAACAAAATACCTGTGTTTTTCTTTTTCATCTTTGAAATGCAAGAGAAAGGCCATACTTTCAGATAGGAGTCTAGGTGTAATTTAGATTTTGTCCGCCAGATGGCAGCAGCGTGCAAAGGTTCTGACTGATCCAGTGAAGAATTACATTAATGCACTGTATCAAGTCTGCCAGGAGTTTCCCCAAATGTGCTGAATTGGTCAATTGATACATTTAAGTACAAAACTATAGAGAACATACAAAAATGCTATGGAAATAAAACATTTAAGTTTACACACTGCCAGGAATGTCATTCATGATGGATCATTAGCTTATACACTAACTTTCACACATCTAGATGGCAGGGTGGGTGTGGTGCTAGAGACAGCAGGGGTTCAAAATGTAGAACCCAGTTCCTACATTTGAACATAAAAATAGATTTTAGCAAATTAAACTATGCTACATTTTATCTCTGGGACCGTCAGGATGACAAATCAGAGCAAGATTACAGAATATAAGTACATTATTGACCTTCAGTGGTGAATGTATTAAACCAGTTGCCATGACAGTTGTTGTGCACTCTACTCAAACAATAGCATGGTATTGCATTAAAAATAATTTAAGCTTTCTGCCCACATAAAGACATGTCTATGTCCCGGAAAGTTGGCTGTTGTATACAACATCATTTTAGTCACATTGGCGCACGTTAGCAACAACCGTCCAGGTTAAGGGACACCCATCACGTAGATGTTCATTTAAGGAATGTGAAATTATTCACTTTTACTTTTGATACTAAGGTATATTTACAACCAAATACTTTTAGACTTTTACTCGAGTTACTCTTACCAAATTAAGAGCAGAAGTAAGGCTTCTCTCCTGTGTCTGTTCTCTGATGACCTTTTAGCTCAGCTGTTGTTTTAAAACATTTTCTACAGTCAGATCAGTGGTAAGGCTTCTCTCCTTTATGTTTACCTTGGTGTCTTTTTAAGTGGCACATTTGAGAGAAACTCTTTCCACAGTCAGAGCAGGAGTAAGGCTTCTCACCTGTGTGTGTTCTCTGATGAACTTTTAGCTCAGCTGATGTTGTGAAACATTTTACACAGTCAGAGCAGGAGTAAGGCTTCATTCCTGTATGTATACGTTCATGTGTTTTTAAGTTGCACAGTAGAGAGATACTCTTTCCACAGTCAGAGCAGGAGTAAGGCTTCTCTCCGGTGTGTGTTCTCTGATGGACTTTTAGCTCAGTTGATGTTGTGAAGCATTTTACACAGTCAGAGCAGGAGTAAGGCTTCACTCCTGTATGTATACGTTCATGTGTTTTTAAGTTGCCCAGTTGAGAGAAAATCTTCCCACAGTCAGAGCAGGAATAAGGCTTCACTCCTGTATGTATAAGTTCATGTGCTTTTAAAAAACCCTGTCGAGAGAAACTCTTCCCACAGTCAGAGCAGGAGTAAGGCTTCTCTCCAGTGTGCACTCTCTGATGAAGTTTTAGCTCAGTTGATGTTGTGTAGCATTTTACGCAGTCAGAGCAGGAGTAAGGCTTCACTCCCGTATGTATATGTTCATGTCTTTTTAAGTGGCCCAGTCGAGAGAAAATCTTTCCACAGTCAGGGCAGGAGTAAGGCTTCTCTCCAGTGTGCACTCTCTGATGAACTGTCAGATTCCCTGATGTTGTGAATCTCTTCCCACAGTCAGTACAGGAATACGGATTCTCTCCTGTGTGTATTTTTAGGTGTATTTTTAGCTTTGATAAAATTGGGAAAATCTCCTCACAATGTGGGCAGTGGTGAGACCTCTTAGCTCTGTGATCTTCCTGCTGTTGCTCTCTGGATGTGGAGAATGTCTCAACATGGTCTCCTGTGTGAACAACATCAAAAGAACCAGTCAGTTGGTGTGATATAAATGTCAATCAAATCGATATTATGAAGCCCTTTTTACATCAGCAGATGTCAAAGTGATTTACAGAAACCCAGCCTAAAATCCCCAAAGAGCAAGCAATGCTGATGTAGAAGAAAAACTCTCTAGAAAGCAGAAACGGAAGAAAGAAAGAAAGATAGAGGAACCAGGCCCAGAGCGGTGGCCAGTCCTCTTCTGGCTGTAACGGGTGACATATGTATTCATATCAGTAGGCTGCACAATACAAAAGGGGAATTAAACTATTCTAAAAGTGGGTAAGAGTCCTCCACTCACTATCACAAGGGTTAGTAACTACACACTCACTTCATAGAACTTTAAAACACTGGCAGTTTGTCTACTTCATTTCTTTAGTCTACTCTGAGCACTCCAGATAACCCAGTGAATAAAACAAATGCTGGCAATACTGGTGTCAAACCATGCAAGTCTCAGAATGAAATAACATCTACCTTCTCATTGTAACAGTTCATCATAAAACAGTTCTACTGCAACTTTTCCTGCACAGTGGGAAGTTGGAATCAACAACAAACTTAGACAGAACCTGCTCTTACCATGAGAAACAGATGTCCTAATCCTCTCCTCCACTTCTTCATCTTTAATATTGACATTCAGCTCCAGTGTTTGACTGCAGTCTTCCAGCTTCACTGATGCCATCTCTGGATCCTGCAGTGCAAACTGGGCTCCACTGTCACAATCAGGACCCAGTGACTGTAGGTTTGCACTCAGTGTGGAAGGAGAGAGGCAGGTTGGGTTTGTCCTCACTGTTGATGTTACCGGCTTCAGACTTAATTCTAGTCGTCCTATAGTAACAAGTAACAGACAAAAAGTCATTGTCTTGACAGTTCAGGCACTTTCTTTACTCTGAAAAATATATATTACATTTCTTCTTGTTCGATTATTTAATTCACCACATGACTTGGACTGAAATAGGTGCCGGTACTGTTTATATTTAGATGCAGGAGCTCCACAATACTGTTGAGCTAATATTCTATAAGAGGAACATGAGCTCAAGCAGTAGAAATTTGAGGCGGCAGTAATCAGCTCCAGTCCATCTCATTTCAAAAGATGAGGTAGGTAACAAAACATTAATTCATTCAAATTGGACAAAGTACACGCTTTAAAATTAGTCTACACAAAGTCTATAGTAGATTTCCAAAATTCCCAAATGCATAAATGACTCAAACCATTTGGTACAAGGTTGCAGTTTGTTTCAGGCAGCACTATGTACTATTTTCCTGAATAACCTCGTCTTCACTGTATTTCACATCAAAAACCAATCGCATTTCCCATTCACACCATAATTTACAGATAAATATAGAAGCTGAAGGTGTCTGAATATTACTACATATGATAATCATTGCGTTCTGCTTCAAAACTGTAGTGCGACTGTGAAATTGTCTCTGCACCAGCATTGAAGTCTGTTGACGCAGATAGAATGGACGCCACCATGTTACCAGCTTGTGAATTTCACACAAAACCAATAGCATGCTAAACAAACTCAGAAATCTCAAATAGATTTTTTATTAAATTACCTTGAAGTAATTATGCACATCCATTCAGACAAACATAGTTTCTAGCTGTGTGACTTAAAATAGTATCATGTTCACTTGGCTTGACACAAAAATAACAAACCATTACCAAATGTGATAATACCTTAACTGATTTGTTACCTAGCATGGTATGACATGTTTTGATATTAGAAAGTTTATACCTGCTATTACATACATGTAGTAATAAATAGAAACTGCACTGATCTGGCGCTTTCTTTATTCTGAAGAATGGTGTGTGCCTGTCCGGAACTTCCTGTTCCCCCACTACCACAGTGCAGCCACAGATAGAACAATGAGACAGATATTTCACCAGAAGTATAAATGTGAAGCATCCGCTTTGCGTTTCCACTCACTGCCAAATATGGTAGTGAGAGGAAGCCCACTCCAGCAGTGGGAGAAGATGGAGCGAGATGGATTTTGGCCGACACTCTGCAAATGTTCTAATCGATGAAACATCTGATCTTAATACGGTTTTCTGTTACCAAAACTAAAATCTGTTGTGAACAGAGTGGACTAAGATTTGTAGACTTTAAATAATCACGTTATTTAGAAGGAACACTGATGCGAATTGAGTTATTGCACACGAGTTCTTCACAGAGGCGTTCCCTAACAGAAATATACAGGTCATGTGCTAGAATGCGCCAATAGGAGCTCGTGCTTGGCACTGCCCGCTAGGACTCATCTGTTCCCATTGGAAACGACCGGCTGTGGTCTATCTTGGTTTAGTTATAAACAATCTTTGGTGCAACCGTCCATGCATTCAGGGATCCTTGGGATGGCCCTACCCCATAATATGAAAAGGTCGGTGCTTAATTTGAGTCGGATCCAACCGCACCTCTCAGTTTTATAGTCTTTCGTTCCGGGAACCCGTTTGCCAGGATCAGATAGCCTACCTCGTGGCATGAAACATTATTTCCACTGTTTGCAATGTAAAAATCCTAATAAAACCAGAGTAATTACATTTGGATTCCTCTGTAATTGTCATGCCTCCTAAAAAACAATGTGAAAACGTGCCTGATATTCTAAGAATGTATTAATGTTGGGCCGTCCCAGGTTTATGGTTTGTGCAACATTGTAGCCTATTTAGACCAAGGCGTGGCCATTGCTGTGGTGAGAGAGAAGCATGCCTGTATCTCTCACAGAACTAAAATGAGATTCACTTTCTATGATCTCTCTCCCTCTCTGTGCTGTTATAGACATGAGCCAGCAACTCATCTCTCCAGCATTGCACTTCATTTATTTCCTAATAGAATAATAGCTGTGGGAAGTGTGTTGAGGTGCTGCAGCACTCTGCAGTCTGTTCAGAAAGAAATGAAATAATTCCCAAAACTACACCAGGAGTATTTAGCTACAGAGGATCAATAGATAATTTAAATAAAATAGCCTAGCTGTGGATTGTGTGTAGCCAAATCACAAGGCATGTCTACAGTCAGGAACGTGTGGCAAATCTGTCAGTGAACAGCATGCAGCCAAAACAGGCCTTTAGCAATATTTCTAATACAGTCACTGGAAAACACAGGTTGTAAAGCAAATGGATCCTGCTGAAAATAAAATACTAATCTGTATGTTAACAAGTTATCAACTTCCATCTAGGCCTAATGAGCGAACAGCAATGTTTTACAAAGTAAAGCAAGAGAGAGATGAGCTTTTGGCCGGTGAGTGAGCTGCACATCATTGGGTGAGTCAGTGAAACTGTAAAGCTTGTTTAGGACTATAACTTCCTCCTCATATTGTACAATGTGTTTCTCCTCACACCTGGCCTAGGCTATTGATGGATTAGAGACAAGGTCGTTTTTATTGATCTCAGTGTCAAAGTAGTCTGTCATTTTGGTCATCTGTGAGGTATTAAAAAGGATTCTGCAAAAGTCGCCAGTGAACTAAAATTATGTAGAACTGCATGAAATCCATTTACAAACGCCCACGTTTTTCCCCAGACTCTAGGCTACAATAAATGTACTCCATGTGTGCAACTTCTGCAAGCGGAGCCACACCACTGCTCTATGCCAGTACACTAAAGCCATGATAATGCAACCAATGCTTTATTATAAAAGGTATTTTAATTAATATGTGCTCTGGTACTTCAGACCCCTCCTCTCAGGCTCACTTTTGGTTCCAGCACCTCCCAATTAACAAATTAAGCACTGGAGAAGTGGGTAGCTGCTGCTGCCTCCACTGGGACACATCTCCATTGCCTGGAGTTCATCAGGTTGTTGATTGTGGCCTGTGGAATGTTGTCCCGCTCCTCTTCAATGGCTGTGCGAAATTCCCAGATATTGGCGGGAACTGGAACAAGCTGTCGTAGACATCGATCCAGACCATCCCAAACATGCTCAAAGGGTGACATGACTGGTGAGTACGCAGGCCATGGAAGAATTGGGACATGTTCAGCACTTTCAATTGTGTACAGATCCTTCGACTTGGGGCTGTGTGTTGTCATGCTGAAACATGAGGTGATGGCAGCAGATGAATGGCAGGACAACGGCCCTCAGGATCTTGTCATGGAATCTCTGTGCACTCACAGGTGTGCCAAGCTTGTAGCGTCATACTAAATCTTCAAGGCTGTAATCGCTGTCAAAGGTGCTTCAACAAAGTACTGAGTAAAGGGTCTGAATACTTATGTAAATGTTATATTTCCATATTTGTGATTTTTTTTTACATTTGGTAAAATTTCTAAAAACCTGTTTTTGCTTTGTCATTATGGGGTATTGTGTGTAGATTGGTGGGGGACAGAAACAATTTAATATATTTTATAATAAGCCTGTTACGCAACAAAATATGGAAAAAGTCAAGGGGTCTGAATAATTTCCCAATGCATTGTATGCTGAATCCTTTCAGCAAGGTTGCTTCACTTCCTCTCTAAGGAGTGTTTTACTCTCATTCTGAAGCCTGATAAATCCCCAACAAAATGGGTAAGTTAGACCGATTTCTCTTCTGAACTCCGACTCAAGAATTAGTGCTAAAGCCTTGGCCAGGAGATTGGACAGAGTGCTCCCATATTCCATATCTAATACACCAAGACCAAAATGGCTTCGTGAAAAACCATCAAGGTTTTCACAATGTGAAGACAGTACTAAAACACAGTGCACATGTCAAGGGTCCTCTGATACTGCCATACGCTCACTTGATGCAGAGAAGGCATTCCATAGAGTTGAGTGGTCTTATTTGAAGTGCTTAAGACTGAGTGGGAGCTGAGTGGGCGCTGCCATTTTACCAGCTTGTGAATTTTTCCTTTCATGGAGCTCTACGGACAATTCCTTCGACCTCATGGCTTGGTTTTTGCTCTGACATGCACTGTCAACTGTGGGACCTTATATAGACAGGTGTGTGCCTTTCCAAGTCATGTTACATCTGGAGTATTCTCTTGTCTTATCCGGTGTCCTGTGTGAATTTAAATATGCTCTCTCTAATTCTCTCTTTCTTTCTCTCGGAGGACCTGATCCCTAGGACCATGCCTCGGGACTACCTGGCATGATGACTCCTTGCTGTCCCCAGTCCACCTGGCCATGCTGCTGCTCCAGTTTCAACTGTTCTGCCTGCGGCTACGGAACCCTGACCTGTTCACCGGACGTGCTTGTTGCACCCTCGACAACTACTATGATTATTATTATTTGACCATGCTGGTCATTTATGAACATTTTAACATCTTGACCATGTTCTGTTATAATATCCACCCGGCACAGCCAGAAGAGGACTGGCCACCCCTCATAGCCTGGTTCCTCTCTAGGTTTCTTCCTAGGTTTTTGGCCTTTCTAGGGAGTTTTTCCTAGGGAGTTTTTCCTAGCCACCGTGCTTCTTTCACATGCATTGCTTGCTGTTTGGGGTTTTAGGCTGGGTTTCTGTACAGCACTTTGAGATTTCAGCTGATATACGAAGGGCTATATAAATAAATTTGATTTGATGTCCAATCAATTGAATTTACCACAGGTTGACAACAATCAAGTTGTAGAAACATATCTAATGGAAACAGGATGCACCTGAGCTTAATGTCGAGTCTCATAGCAAAGGGTCTGAATACTTATGTAAATATGGAATTTGATTTTTTTTAAATATAAAATGTGAAAACATTTCTAAAAACAGATTTGCTTTGTCATTATGGGGTATTGTGTGTAGATTGATGAGAAACATTTTTTCATTTAATACATTTTGGAATAAGGCTGTAAGGTAACAAAATGTGGAAAAAGTCAAGGGGTCTAAATACTTTCCGAATGGGAGAGGGTCAGTTGTACAAATGAATGCATTCAACTGAAATGTGTCTTCCGCATTTAACCCAACCTCTGAATCAGAGAGTTGCGGGGGGCTGCCATAATCGACATCCACATCTCTGGCGCCCAGGGGTTACCTGCCTTGCTCAGGGGCAGAACGACCCATTTTTACCTTGTCAGCTCGGGGATTCAATCCAGCAGCCTTTCGTTTACTGGCAAAACGATCTAAACACTAGGCTACGTGTATGTATTCATGTAAGTAGGCTGTGCAATACAAAAGGGGAATAAGAAACTATTAAAGTATCTCATAAGTCATGAAAATGATGAGGTATACACACACACACACACACATACATATACACATATATACATACATACATATATATATATATATACTGCTCAAAAAAATAAAGGGAAAACTTAAACAACACATCCTAGATCTGAATGAAATAAATAATCTTATTAAATACTTTTTTGTTTACATAGTTGAATGTGCTGACAACAAAAATCACACAAAAATAATCAATGGAAATCCAATTTATCAACCCATGGAGGTCTGGATTTGGAGTCACACTCAAAATTAAAGTGGAAAACCACACTACAGGCTGATCCAACTTTGATGTAATGTCCTTAAAACAAGTCAAAATGAGGCTCAGTAGTGTGTGTGGCCTCCACGTGCCTGTATGACCTCCCTACAATGCCTCGGCATGCTCCTGATGAGGTGGCGGATGGTCTCCTGAGGGATCTCCTCCCAGACCTGGTCTAAAGCATCCGCCAACTCCTGGACAGTCTGTGGTGCAACGTGGCATTGGTGGATGGAGCGAGACATGATGTCCCAGATGTGCTCAATTGGATTCAGGTCTGGGGAACGGGCGGGCCAGTCCATAGCATCAATGCCGTCCTCTTGCAGGAACTGCTGACACACTCCAGCCACATGAGGTCTAGCATTGTCTTGCATTAGGAGGAACCCAGGGCCAACCGCATCAGCATATGGTCTCACAAGGGGTCTGAGGATCTCATCTCGGTACTTAATGGCAGTCAGGCTACCTCTGGCGAGCACATGGAGGGCTGTGCGGCCCCCCAAATAAATGCCACCCCACAACATGACTGACCCACCGCCAAACCGGTCATGCTGGAGGATGTTGCAGGCAGCAGAACGTTCTCCACGGCGTCTCCAGACTCTGTCACGTGCTCAGTGTGAACCTGCTTTCATCTGTGAAGAGCACAGGGCGCCAGTGGCGAATTTGCCAATCTTGGTGTTCTCTGGCAAATGCCAAACGTTCTGCACGGTGTTGGGCTGTAAGCACAACCCCCACCTGTGGACGTCGGGCCCTCATACCACCCTCATGGAGTCTGTTTCTGACCGTTTGAGTAGACACATGCACATTTGTGGCCTGCTGGAGGTCATTTTGCAGGGCTCTGGCAGTGCTCCTCCTTGCACAAAGGCGGAGGTAGCGGTCCTGCTGCTGGGTTGTTGCCCTCCTATGGCTTCCTCCACGTCTCCTGATGTACTGGCCTGTCTCCTGGTAGCGCCTCCATGCTCTGGAAACTACGCTGACAGACACAGCAAACCTTCTTGCCACAGCTCGCATTGATGTGCCATCCTGGATGAGCTGCACTACCTGAGCCACTTGTGTGGGTTGTAGACTACGTCTCATGCTACCACTAGAGTGAAAGCACCGCCAGCATTCAAAAGTGACCAAAACATCAGCCAGGAAGCATAGGAACTGAGAAGTGGTCTGTGGTTACCACCTGCAGAACCACTCCTTTATTGGGGGTGTCTTGCTAATTGCCTATAATTTCCACCTGTTGTCTATTCCATTTGCACAACAGCATGTGAAATGTATTGTCAATCAGTGTTGCTTCCTAAGTGGACAGTTTGATTTCACAGAAGTGTGATTGACTTGGAGTTACATTGTGTTGTTTAAGTGTTCCCTTTATTTTTTTGAGCAGTATATATATATATATATCATCAACTCAACATCACAAGGGTTAGTAACTACACACTCATTCTACTGCAACTTGTCATGCACAGTGGGAAGTTGGAACGAACAACAAACTAAGTTAAATAGAACCTGCTCTTACCAAGACTAACAGATTTCCCAATCTTCTCCTCCTCTTCTTCATCTTTAATGTTGACATTCAGCTCCAGTGTTTGACTGCAGTCTTCCAGCTTCACTGATGCCATCTCTGGATCCTGCTGTAAAAACTGGCCTCCACTGTCATTATCAGGACCCAGTGACTGTAGGTTTGGACTCAGTGTGGAAGGAGAGAGGCAGGCTGGGTTTGTCCTCACTGTTGATGTTACCGGCCTCATACCTGAGTCGGCAAGTGGTATAAGAGAAACAGACACACACATTATTGTCTTAAGTTCTGGCACTTTCTTTATTCTCTAAAAATATATTCTATTTTTTCTTGTTCAATTATCTAATTCAGTGCTTGACTTGGACTGAAATAGTTGCCGATACTCATTTTGGGTTCCGGTACTGTTTACATTTAGGTGTAGGAGCTTCACAATACTTTTGAGACAATACTTAACCTATAGTAGACAAATGAATAAATGACTCAAAAACAATTTAGTACAAGGTTACAGTTTGTTTCCGGCAGCACTACGTGCTATTTTCCTTAACCTTGTATTTCACTGTATTACTTCAAAAACCAATTGTATTTCCTGTTCACGCCATAGTAACATTTATAAATAAAGACAGAAACAACGTGTCTGAATATTATTACACATGTAGAAAACCGATAATCATTACATTTAGCTTCAAAACAGTAGTGCAACCGTAAAATTGTCTCTCTCTGCTGCATCCACACTGCCTGCACTGAAGTCTGTTGATGCAGATCGAGTGGCGCCGCCATTTTACCAGCTTGTGAATTTTTCCTTTCATGGAGCTCTACGGACAATTCCTTAAACCTCATGGCTTGGTTTTTGCTCTGACATGCACTGTCAAACATGGGACCTTATATAGACAGGTGTGTGCCTTTCCAAATCATGTCCAATCAACTGAATTTACCACAGGTTGACAACAATCAAGTTATAGAAATATCTCAAGGATGATCAACGGAAACAGGATGCATATGATCTCAATGTTGAGTCTCCTAGCAAAGAGTCTGAATACTTGTGTAAATTAGGTATTTCTGTTTTAAATATTTCATAAATGTGAAAAGATTTCTAAAAACCTGTTTTTGCATTGTCATTATGGGGTATTGTGTGTAGGTTCCGTGTGGCTCAGTTGGTAGAGCATGGTGTTTGCAACGCCAGGGTTGTGGGTTCGATTCCCACGGGGGACCAGTACGGAGAGAAAAAAAATTTATGAAATATGCATTCACTACTGTAAGTCGCTCTGGATAAGAGCGTCTGCTAAAAATGACTAAAATGTAAAAAAATGTAAAATGTAGATTGACGAGGAACATTTATTTAATCCATTTTAGAATAAGGCTGTAACGTAACAAAATGTGGAAAAAGTCAAGGGGTCTAAATACTTCGAATGCACTGTATGTATTCATATGAGTAGGCTGGTACTGTATGTATTCATATCAGTAGACGGGTGCTGTATGTATTCATATCAGTAGGCGGGTACTGTATGTATTCATATCAGTAGGCGGGTACTGTATGTATTCATATCAGTAGGCGGTTACTGTATGTATTCATATCAGTAGGCTGTGCAATACAATGGGGAATAAAACTACTATAAAAGTATCTTATAAGTCATGAAAATGATGAGCAATATCATCCTCCACTCACTATCACAAGGGTTAGTAACTACACAGACTCATTTCATAGAACTTTAAAACACTGGCAGTTTGTCTACTTCACTTCTTTAGTCTACTCTCTGATCACTCCAGATAGCCCAGTGAATAAAACAAATTCTGGCAATACTGGTGTCAAACCATGCAAGTATCAGTAGCATGAAATAACATCTACCTTCTCATTGTAACAGTTCATCATGAAACAGTTCTACTGCAACTTTTCCTTCACAGTGGGAAGTTGGAACGAACAACAAACTTAGTTAGACAGAACCTGCTCTTACCATGAGAAATAGATTTCCCAATCTTCTCCTCCTCGTCTTCATCTTTAATGTTGACATTCAGCTCCAGTGTTTGACTGCAGTCTTCCAGCTTCACTGATGCCATCTCTGGATCCTGCAGTGCAAACTGGGCTCCAATGTCACAATCAGGACCCAGTGACTGTAGGTTTGGACTCAGTGTGGAAGGAGAGAGGCAGGCTGGGTTTGTCTTCACTGTTGATGTTACCGGACAGACTTAATTCTAGTCGGCCTGTAGTAATAAAGAGAAACAGACACAAAACGTAGTCTTCTCAGTTCACTTTCTTTACTCTCAAAAAATATTGTTTATATTTAGGGGCAGGAGCGGCACAATACTTTGAGCTAATATTCTATAACAGGTACTTTAATTGAGGTGCAGGTACTCAGCTTCGGTGAGCTCCTGTCCAAGTCAAACACTGATCTCATTTCAATAGATCTGGTAGCTCAACATTGACAACAAAACATGAATTAATTCACATTAGACAAAGTTGACGCTTTAAATCAGCTCTTAATCTATGGTAGACTTCCTGAATTCACATAAATGCATAAATGACTCAAAAACGATTTAGTACAAGGTTGCAGTATATTTTAGGCAGCACTATGTACTATTTTCCTGAATAACCTTTTCTTCACTGTATTATTTAAATCATAAACCAAACGGATTTCCGTACAGACCATAGTAATATTTAAAGACAACGATAACTTAAAGGGTCTGAATGTTAGTACACATGTAGAAAACGGATAATCATTACATTCAGCTTCAAAACAGTAGTGTGACCGTGAAATGGTGTCTCTCTGCTGCTCCCTCACTGCCTGGACTGAAGTCTGTTGACGCAAACCGAGGGGCGCCGCCATTTTACCAGCTCGTGAATTTTACACAAAACTAATAACATGTAAAACGAATTCAGAAATCTCAAGTAAATATATTCTTTATGAAATTACCTTGAGAAAACGATGTACATCCACTCAGACATACCCCCAAAGCTCTAACTATGTAACTTGTAAAATAGTTAACGTTATCACGTTCTTCACTTAGCTTGACACAAAAATAACAAGTCAAACCTTTACCAAACGTGATAATACCTTAACGGCTGTGTTACCTAAAATGGAATGACATGTTCTTTCGATATTAGAAGGTTTAAACGTGCTATTATATACATGTAGTAATAAATAGAAAAGGACACAAATGTTATCTTCTTGACTGCACCGTTTAGGCGCTTTCTGAAGAATGGTGTGCGTCTGTCCGGAACTTCCTGTTCCCCCACTAACACCGTCCGTGCATTCTGGGATCCTTGGGATGGCCCTACTTCATTACATGAGAAGGGGTCGCTGTCTCCTCCGGGACACATCTCTTTTGCATAGAGTTGATCAAGCTGTTGATTGTGGCCTGTGGAATGTTGTCCCATCCCAGCTAGCACAGTGGATCTGGGCCGATTCAAGCTGAGAGTCAGACTCGGCCGACGTCTTGTGGCCCGAGTCTGGTCCGCCTTAGGCAGTATTACTTATGGCTGGGATGCGGGGATTGAGCTCAGGCCGATTCCGGTGTGAGTTATCTGGTCCAAATGTATTGCTTGGGGCTCGGGCCGATTGGGGCTACTCTCTGGCAGATGATTACACGGGCTGCTTTATATAATTAACATTTCATTATTAATTTATTTTTCCATATTTTCTCATTGTTTCTGTGATCAAAAAATACTATTTAACACTTAAATTAAATTATCTAAGAGTCCTGTTTAAGTAGTATTTAAGTATTTTTGATACTTTGTGCAACGCAATTGACAAGCATTAAAAACTTTTCGGCTGGAGAGTCCCGAGTGGCGCAGCGGTCTAAGACACTGGGTTACACCAGATGGCAGTTTGATGACGGTGTTGTGCCGAAAAGCTGCCCCATGCCAAAATATATACAGTTTTTAACTTCAAACAGTTTATTTCATTTAATTACACACGAGGAAAAAGGTGATTGCCCATCATAAATTAATGTACTAACATTTTTCATTACATTCTTGTCATTTAGCAGATGCTCTTATCCAGAGAGCCTTACAGGACAAATAACGGTTAATTGCCTTGCTCAAGGGCACAATGTCACATTTTCACCTAATCGGCTTGGGACCTTTCAGTTACTGGCCAAACACTCTTAACCGCTAGGCTACCAGAATACAGGCACTCTGTGCTAATGCTCAACCGGTTGCTAAAGGAGTGAGCGAAAAGGTATGGAAACTTGTGAGTAACATGGCTCAAGATGATGTAGCCCATGCAGTAAAAGAAGACAGATACATCTTGGCATTGGGTGAAAAAATGTACAACAAAAAAGGGGAGAACCCTCGTTGGTTGGCCCTCGCTTCATACTCGTCGCCAAACCCACTGGCTACAGGTTATCTACAAGTCTCTGCTAGGTAAAGCCCCGCCTTATCTCAGCTCATTGGTCACCATAGCAGCACCCACTCGTAGCACTGGCACCCCAAAGCCAATTCCTCCTTTGGTCGTCTTTCCTTCCAGTTCTCTGCTGCCAATGACTGGAACGAACTGAAAAAATCTCTGAAGCTGGAGACTCATATCTCGCTCACTGGCTTTAAGCACCAGCTGTCAGAGCAGCTCACAGATCACTGCACCTGCACATAGCCCGTCTGTAAACAGCCCATCTATCTATCTACCTACCTCATCCCCATACTGTATTTATTTATCTTGCTCCTTTGCACCCCAGTATCTCTACTTGCACATTCATCTTCTGCACATCTACCATTCCAGTGTTTTAATTGCTATATTGTAATTACTTCGCCACCATGGCCTATTTATTGTCATAACTTACCTCATTTGCACTCACTGTATATAGACATTTTTTGTTTTATTTTGTTCTACTGTATTATTGACTGTATGTTTGTTTATTCCATGTGTAACTCTGTGTTGTTGTATGTGTCAAATTGCTACGCTTTATCTTGGCCAGGTCGCACTTGCAAATGTGAACTTGTTCTTAACTAGCCTACCTGGTTAAATAAAGGTGAAATTCAAAAAATAAAAATAAAACCCCTCACAACACCAGCACATTTGTCAAACTTTGCAAGAACTAGGGAGACTCGTGATTAAAGGTAGAAAGGTGACACCACTGAAAAAGATGAAGGATTATATCAACCCAAAACACTTCCAACACATCATAAAAGCTGTCAAAGAAGTGACGGGCTATGATGAAAAGACAAAACAGAAAATGCAACCCTGGCGACAGAGCTTGGGCAAAGCAACCCTGGCGACAGAGCTTGGGCAAAGCAACCCTGGCGACAGAGCTTGGGCAAAGCATCCAGAAAATTGCAGACGTCATGGAGTGTGAAGATATTATTACCCAGAATGAAGAAAAGTTGAAGCTTGTCCGAGACTTCCAAGGCATCTACCGTCTTCGCTGGAATGAAATGATCTCTTCTGCTGCATATCGTACACTTGAACAGAAGAAATGGAACGCACCGCAGCTTATTCCATTAGCAGATGACGTTAAAAAAATACACAAAAAGCAGAAACAATACTACAACCAACTGTGCGATGAGAAAACGTCAAGAAAATGGAGCAATCAAGCAAAAGTGATACTGGCTCAGATGATTATCTTCAACAGGAAAAGAGAGGGAGAGGTGTCAAAGATGTCTTTGGCAACATTTCACTCCAGGGACAAATCCCCACTTAACAAAGATGTTGCAGTGGCGCTAACAGAGGTTGAGAGACTCCTCTGTGCGCATTTTGAACACATTGAAACCTGTGGGAAGCGTGGCAGTAAGGTGCTTGTAATCCTCACTCCAGTGATGGTGGAATCTTTAGAGCTGCTTATCAAAGAGCGGTGCTCATGTGGAGTGAGCGGAAATATCTACTTATTTGCCAGGCCAGGATGATACACATTTTTGGGGGAATGACTGAATCCGCGTCTATGCCAAACAATGTGGTGCCAAGTTACCTGAAGCATTATCATCAACTAAACTACGAAAACAGGTTGCCACCCTCTCCAGAGTGTTAAATCTCAATGATACAGAACACGACCAGTTTGCTGACTTCTTGGGTCACGACATTCGGATTCATCGAAAGTTCTACCGTCTTCCAGAGGGAACGCTTCAGTTGGCAAAAAGAAGTAAAATACTGATGGCGTGTGAACAGGGCAGATTGGCAGAGTTCAAGGAGAAAACTCTGGATCAAATAACCATCAGTCCCAGTGGTAAGTTTTCCCAGTGTTTTCCCAGTCCCAGTGTTTAGTTTAATGGCAAAAAGTTTACACTTTGACAATAAAAACCAAGGTTTTGTTTTGCGCAGATTTAGCTTGCCTCAATTTAGCATTCTTCTTTTGGCTATCTTTAATAAATAAACATGGCTGAAAATAATGAGGCTACAGACTCTTGTTCATCAGAGAATGACTGAGAGAAAGGAGTCGTCTGAAAAATCCTATGAAGAAAATCTGACCGGTATGCCTATACCTTACATAGACATGGACGTATTCTTAATTACAATGTCCTTTTCGAAAAATACATGTTTTCCACTGATGTTTTCCAGGAGAGATGTCAGCGATTCGGGCCAAACAGCCAATGACCAAGGGAAAGCTGGGACAAGAGAGGCTCACACGGTTAGCATGTTTCCTGCTGCCTTCAGTCAGTGCATTTTCACACTGTAGTGTCAACGTATGGTACTGTGCTGGTCCAGATCAATCCTGTCTTCATCAGTTAGTGTATTTCCAGCCATGCCAGTACAGAACGGTTCAGTTTGGATTGGACACAAGTCAAGACATCAGATCTGGAACTAGTGTGTCAGGATAGATGATAACACAGAAGGATTACCACGCATTACATTGTTTTACCTGGAGGAGGGAACTAGTGTGTCAGGATAGATGATAACACAGAAGGATTACCACGCTTTACATTGTTTTTCTTGGGGGAGGGAACTAGTGTGTCAGGATAGATGATAATACAGAAGGATTACCACGCTTTACATTGTTTTTCTTGGGGGAGGGAACTTAATTTAATAAGTATTGCTTTTATTATAAGGTTTACATTGCAAACAATTTGTTGGGCTTAGATTCCATACAGATTGAGTCTGCCTTAATGTCAGCATTGCACATTCTTCTCTCACATCCTTCTCTATGTAGTTATTTAGATGGGATTGTTAGTTTAACCTCAACACACCCTCTGCAGATACAGCTGCAACCTTGTAGAGTAAATACAGAGAGATGTTCAAGTACTGTATTGTACTCAACCTTTATATAATGTAGTCATTCATGATGTCATCTCTTTCCAAAGAAACAAAAAGGTATTGGTCGAAAAGAGGTGGATGCAGTTGAAGATTTTATCCGAATGGGAAAAACGCCTGGAAAACAAGACAGAAATGCATTGCTGCTTCTCCCCAAGCGCTAGTAAACAGGGACTGGAGAGCAGTAAAGTTCTAAGTTCTATGTACACAACAGAATAGTTGCAGATCAGAGAAAATAAGTGTATGAGATGCTTCTGGGTATCTTGGTGTACCTCTGAGGATTTAATGGGACTTATTTGACTTAAGCTCATAGGCAGTTGACGAATGTCCTCCATCTCACTCTGTTCAGGGGAAGTTTTCCCAGGTGGGTTGTTCACTTTTGGAGTGACTAAGGTCTCAAGAATACCAAGCCTGCTGACTTTGAATGTTACAGAAAGAAAAAAAAATACATTCTAAACTATTAAACTGTTACTTGGATATATTGAATCCATTAGTGAAATGGTTGTTCCAGTTGAAATACTTTACAGAAGAACTACACTTCAGCCGTTGAGTTGCCATCCGTGTTGCATCATTGTGGCTTCAACATGAATATTTTCAGTCATAAAATAGAATGAATGCGTCAAATATCGAGAATTTAAACTTGTTAATTATTTTACGCTTCCATTAGATAAAACGTAGGCAGTTGGATAACTTTTATAGATTTCATAAGAGGGATTCTCTCGATGGCTGAGTGGCTGCTGCCAACATACAGATTCAATCTCTAGCCACTTTAATAATTTGATGTAATAAATGTATCACTAGTCACTTAAACAATGCCACTTTATATAATGTTTACATACCCTGCATTACTCATCTCATATGTATATACTGTACTCTATACCATCTTGCCTATGCCGTTCGGCCATCGCTCATCCTTAGATTATATGTACATATTCTTATTCATTCCTTTACACTTGTGTGTGTATAAGGTAGTTGTCGTGAAATTGTTAGATTACTTGTTAGATATTACTGCACGGTCGGAACTAGAAGCACAAGCATTTCGCTACACTCGCATTAACATCTGCTAACCATGTGTATGTGACCAATACAATTTGATTTGATTTGCAATGTACGGTCTCAAGTAGTTGGTAAAATTACAAGTTCACTTTTTTCAAGGAGTCAGCAACTTTAGGTGATTTCCTCATAATAGATTTGTTTTCTAACTCATGAGTGTAATTCTGTGATTCTAAGATGTCTGGAAAGCATGGTCCTCAAAAGGTATGGATTTGTGAGGAGTCCTAAATTGGTTACAAATACAAGACTGTGTGTGTAAACTTTACTTAACTAGGCAAATCAGTTAAGAACAAAATTCTTATTTACAACGACGGCCTACCCCGGACGACACTGGGCCAATTGTGCGTCGCCCTATGGGACTTTCAATCACGTCTGGATTTGATACAGCCTGGATTCAAACCAGGGACTGTAATGACGCCTCTTGCAGACCACTGCGTCCGTGTTAACTATTTAACTGTACTAGAATGCTTAAAAGGCCGCTAAAATGTTAAATATCGGTTATTGGTATCGTTCTTTTGGCAAGGAAAATATTGGATAGCGTATTGGCCAAAAATGTCATATCGGTGCATCCCTAGTACAACATATTTGAAACACCTTCCTAATATTGAGTTGCACCCCCCTTTGTCCTAGGAACAGCCTCAATTCGTCAGGGCATGGACTGTCCAAGGTGTTGAGTGCGTTCCAAAGGGATGCTGGCCCATGTTGACTCCAATGCTTCCTACAATTGTGTTAAGTTATAGCCTTCCTTGTAGCTCAGTTGGTAGAGCATGGTGTTTGCAACGCCAGGGTTGTGGGTTCGATTCCCACGGGGGGCCAG
Organism: Salmo trutta; assembly: GCF_901001165.1. Taxonomy (NCBI): domain Eukaryota; kingdom Metazoa; phylum Chordata; class Actinopteri; order Salmoniformes; family Salmonidae; genus Salmo; species Salmo trutta. The sequence continues at coordinate 10,651,218 of NC_042995.1, read as the reverse complement.
CACAGAAAAAAAAGTATGAAATGTATGAAATTGTCTGAAATGTATGCATTCACTACTGTAAGTTGCTCTGGATAAGAGCGTCAGCTAAATGACTAAAATGTAATGTAAAAAAGTTGGCTGGGAATGGATCTACTCCGAATAGCTCATTCCATCTCCTCCCACAGATGGACAAAGAAGTAATGTTCTTGGAACCATTCCTGGACAAACCTTGTGGCATTAGGCATAATCCTGCTAAAAGCATCCATTTGCAGATGGATACACTGCTGCCATGAAGGGAGGCACCTGATTGGCAATGATGTTTAGATATTCTGTGGCATTCAAACGTTACTCAACTTTTAAAAAGGGGCCCAATATGTGCCATGAAAACACACCCCACACCTTCACCCTGACACACGGCATGGATGCATACAGTGGTGTAAAGTACTGAAGTAAAAAACTATTTAAGGCATTTTTTGGGGGCATCTGTACTTTACTATTTATATTTTTGACAACTTTTACTTTTATTTCACGAAATTCCTAGAGTAAATAATACTTTTAACTCCATACATTTTCCCTGACACCCAAAAGAACTCAAATGTTTTTATGATTAGCAGGACAGAATGGTCCAATTCACACACTTATCAAGATAACATCCCTGGTCATCCCTACTGCCTCTGTTCTGGTGGACTCACTAAACACAAATGCTTGCTTGTAAATGGTGTTGGAGTGTGCCCCTGGTTACCGTAATGTAAAAAATAAAACACACAATTGTGCCATCTGGTTTGCTTAAAAACGTCTTAAGGATCGTACACTTTTTTTACATTTTCACCTAAAACAACATACCCAAATCTAACTGCTTGTAGCTCAGCACCTGAAGCAAGGATATGCATACTCTTGATACCATTTGAAGTGTGTGGAAATGTGAAATTAATGTTGGAAAATAAACACATTAGATCTGGTAAAAGATAATACAAACAATAAAACCTGTGTTTTTCTTTTTCATCTTTGAAATGCAAGAGAAAGCCCATACTTTCAGATAGGAGTCTAGGTGTGGTTTAGATTTTTGCCACCAGAGGGCAGCAGTGTGCAAAGGTTCTGACTGATCCAGTGAAGAATTACATTACTGCACTGTATCAAGTCTGCCAGGAGTTTCCCCAAATGTGCTGAATTGGTCAATTGATACATTTAAGTACAAAACTATAGAGAACATAAGAAAATGCTATGGAAATAAAACATTTAAGTTTTCACACTGCCAGGAATGTCATACATGATGGACCATTAGTTTATACACAAACCTTTACACATCTAGATGGCTGGGCAGGGTGGGTGTGGTGCCAGAGACAGCATGGGTTAAAAATGTAGAACCAGTTCCTACATTTGAACATAAAAATAGATTTTAGCAAATGAAACGATGCTACATTTTATCTCTGGGACCCTCAGGATGTCAAAGCAGAGCAAGATTACTGAATGTAAGTACATTATAGACCTTCAGAGGTGAATGTATTAAACCAGTTGCCATGATAAAAGTTGTTGTGCACTCTCCTCAAACAATAGCATGGTATTCTTTCAATGTAACAGCTAATGTTAAATTGGACACTAGAAGATTAACAATAATTTAAGCTTTCTGCCCATATAAAAACATGTCTATGTCCTGGAAAGTTGGCTGTTGTATACAACATCATTTTAGTCACATTGGCGAAGGTTAGCAACAACCGTCCAGGTTAAGGGACACCCATCACGTAGAGGTTCATTTAAGGAATTTGAAATTATTCACTTTTACTTTTGATACTAAGGTATATTTACAAACAAATACTTTTAGACTTTTACTCGAGTTACTCTTGCCAAATTAAGAGCAGAAGTAAGGCTTCTCTCCTGTGTCTGTTCTCTGATGATCTTTTAGCTCAGCTGTTGTTTTAAAAACATTTTCTACATTCAGATCAGTGGTAAGGCTTCTCTCCTTTAAATTTACCTTGGTGTCTTTTTAAGTGGCATGATTGAGAGAAACTCTTTCCACAGTCAGAGCAGGAGTAAGGCTTCTCGCCTGTGTGTGTTCTCTGATGGACTTTTTGCTCAGTTGATGTTGTGAAGCATTTTACACAGTCAGAGCAGGAGTAAGGCTTCTCTCCTGTGTGTGTTCTCTGATGGACTTTTTGCTCAGTTGATGTTGTGAAGCATTTTACACAGTCAGAGCAGGAGTAAGGCTTCACTCCTGTATGTATACGTTCATGTCTTTTTAAGTGGCCCAGTTGAGAGAAAATCTTCCCACACGCAGAGCAGGAGTAAGGCTTCACTCCTGTATGTATAAGTTTATGTACTTTTAAAAAACCCTGTCGAGAGAAACTCTTCCCACAGTCAGAGCAGGAGTAAGGCTTCTCTCCAGTGTGCACTCTCTGGTGAAGTTTTAGCTCAGATGATGTTGTGTAGCATTTTACACAGTCAGAGCAGGAGTAAGGCTTCACTCCTGTATGTATATGTTCGTGTCTTTTTAAGTGGCCCAGGCGAGAGAAAATCTTTCCACAGTCAGGGCAGGAGTAAGGCTTCTCTCCAGGGTGCACTCTCTGATGAACTGTCAGAGCCCTTGATGTTGTGAATCTCTTCCCACAGTCAGTACAGGAATACGGATTCTCTCCTGTGTGTATTTTTAGGTGTATTTTTAGCTTTGATAGAATTGGGAAAATCTCCTCACAATGTGGGCAGCGGTGAGACCTCTTAGCTCCATGACCTTCCTGCTGTTTGTCTCTGGATGTAGAGAATGTTTCAACATGGTCTCCTGTGTGAACAACATCAGAAGAACCAGTCAGTTGGTGTGGTATACATGTTAGAGGTCGACCGATTAATCAGAATGGCCGATTTAATTAGGGCCGATTTCAAGTTTTCATAACAATCGGAAATCGGTATTTTTGGACGCCGATTTGGCCGATTTTAATGTTTTTATTTTACCTTTATTTAACTAGGCAAGTCAGTTAAGAACACATTCTTATTTTCAATGACGGCCTAGGAACGGTGGGTTAACTGCCTTGTTCAGGGGCAGAACGACAGATTTTTACCTTGTCAGCTCAGGGATTCAATCTTGCAACCTTACGGTTAACTAGTCCAACGCTCTAACCACCTGCTTTACATTGCACTCCACGAGGAGCCTGCCTGTTACGCGAATGCAGTAAGAAGCCAAGGTAAGTTGCTAGCTAGCATTAAACTTATCTTATAAAAAGCAATCAATCAATCATAATCACTAGTTAAACTAGTAATATCATCAACCATGTGTAGTTATCTAGCCTGTCCTGCGTTGCATAAAATCGCTTAGGTACACGTTGCTCTAACCATAAACATCAATGTCTTTCTTAAAATCAATACACAAGTATATATTTTTAAACCTGCATATTTAGCTAAAATAAATCCAGGTTAGCAGGCAATATTAACCAGGTGAAATTGTGTCATTTTCCGTTCATTGCACGCAGTCAGGGTATATGCAACAGTTTGGGCCGCCTGGCTCATTGCGAACTAATTTGCCAGAATTTTACGTAACTATGACATAACATTGAAGGTTGTGCAATGTAACAGGAATAACGTTTTGTTTTCGAGATGATAGTTTCCGGATTCGACCATATAATGACCTAAGGCTCGTATTTCTGTGTGTTATTATGTTATAATTAAGTCTATGATTTGATAGACCAGTCTGACTGAGCGATGGTAGGCAGCAGAAGGCTCGTAAGCATTCATTCAAAATAGCACTTTCGTGCTTTTTGCCAGCAGCCCTTCGCAATGCATTGCGCTGTTTATGACTTCAAGCCTGTCAACTCCCAAGATTAGGCTGGTGTAACCGATGTGAAATGGCTAGCTAGTTAGCCGGGTGCGCGCTAATAGCGTTTCAAACGTCACTCGCTCTGAGACTTGGAGTAGTTGTTTCCTCTTGCTCTACATGGGTAACGCTGCTTCGAGGGTGGCTTTTGTCGATGTGTTCCTGGTTCAAGCCCAGGTAGGAGCGAGAAGAGGGACGGAAGCTATACTGTTACACTGGCAATACTAAAGTGCCTATAAGAACATCCAATAGTCAAAGGTATATAAAATACAAATAGTATAGAGAGAAATAGTCCTATAATTCCTATAATAACTACAACCTAAAACTTCTTACCTGGGAATATTGAAGACTCATGTTAAAAGGAACCACCCGCTTTCATATGTTCTCATGTTCTGAGCAAGGAACTTAAACGTTATCTTTTTTACATGGCACATATTGTACTTTTACTTTCTTCTCCAACACTTTGTTATTGCATTATTTAAACCAAATTGAACATGTTTCATTATTTATTTGAGGCTAAATTTATTTTATTGATGTATTATATTAAGTTAAAATAAGTGTTTATTCAGTATTGTTGTAATTGTCATTATTACAAATAACAAAAAAAATAATGTAGAAAAATTGGCCGATTAATCGGTATCGGCTGTTTTCGGGTCCTCCAATAAATCGATATCGGCGTTAAAAAAATCATAATCGGTCAACCTCTAATACATCTCAATCAAATGTATATTGTGAAGCCTTTTTTACATCAGCAAATGTCAAAGTGCATTACAGAAACCCAGCCTAAAATCCCCAAAGAGCAAGCAATGCTGATGTAGAAGCACAGTGGCCAGGAAAAACTCCCTAGCAAGCAGGATCCTTGGAAGAAATGCAGAGAGGAACCAGGCTCAAAGAGGTGACCAGTCCTCTTCTGGATGTACCGGGTGACATATGTATTCATATCAGTAGGATGTACAATACAAAAGGGGAATTAAACTACATAACAACATAAAAGTGGGTAAGAGTCCTCCACTCACTATCACAAGGGTTAGTAACTACACAAACTCATTTCATAGAACTTTAAAACACTGGCAGTTTGTCTACTTCACTTCTTTAGTCTACTCTCTGATCACTCCAGATAGCCCAGTGAATGAAACAAATGCTGGCAATACTGGTGTCAAACCATTCAAGTATCAGTAGAATGAAATAACATCTACCTTCTCATTGTAACAGTTCATCATGAAACAGTTCTACTACATCTTTTCCTGCAGTGGGAAGTTGGAATGAACAACAAACTTAGACAGAACCTGTGCTTACCATGAGAAACAGATGTCCCAATCTTCTCCTCCACTTCTTCATCTTTAATGTTGACATTCAGCTCCAGTGTTTGACTGCAGTCTTCCAGCTTCACTGATGCCATCTCTGGATCCTGCAGTGCAAACTGGGCTCCAATGTCACAATCAAGACCCAGTGACTGTAGGTTTGGACTCAGTGTGGAAGGAGAGTGGCAGGCTGGGTTTGTCCTCAATGTTGATGTTACCGGCTTCAGACTTAATTCTAGTCGTCCTATAGTAACGAGTAACAGAAAAAAAGTTATTGTCTTGACAGTTCAGACACTTTCTTTACTCTCAAAAATATATATTATATTTCTTCTTGTTCGATTATTTAATTCAGTACTTGACTTGGACTGAAATAGGTGCCGGTACTGTTTATATTTAGGTGCAGGAGCGCCACAATACTGTTGAACTAATATTCTATAAGAGGAACATGAGCTCAAACAGTAGAAATTTGAGGTGTCGGTACTCAGCTCCTGTCCATCTCATTTCAAAAGATGAGGTAGGTAACAAAACATTAATTCATTCAAATTGGACAAAGTACACGCTTTAAAATTAGTCTACACAACGTAAATTAATTTAACCTATAGTAGATTTCCCAAATGCATAAATGACTCAAAAACCATTTAGTACAAGGTTGTAGTTTGTTTTAAGGCAGCATTATGTACTATCTTCCTGAATAACCTCGTCTTCACTGTATTTCACATCAAAAACCAATCACCTTTCCCATTCACACCATAATTTACAGATAAATATAGAACTGAATGTGTCTGAATATTACTACAAATGATAATCATTGCATTCAGCTTCAAAACTGTAGTGCGACTGTGAAATTGTCTCTGCACCAGCATTGAAGTCTGTTGACGCAGATAGAATGGACGCCACCATGTTACCAGCTTGTGAATTTCACACAAAACCAATAGCATGCAAAACAAACTCAGAAATCGATTTTTTATTAAATGACCTTGAAGAAATTATGTATATCCATTCAGACAAACATAGTTTCTAGCTGCGTGACTTAAAATAGTTTCACATTCACTTGATCTGACAAAAAAAAAAAAAAACATTACCAAACGTGATAATACCTTAACTGATTTGTTACCTAGCATGGTATGACATGTTTTGATATTATAAAGTTTATACCTGCTTTTACATAACTGTAGTAGTAAATAGAAACGGACACAAAAGGTTACCTTCTTGACTGCACTGATCTGGCGCTTTCTTTATTCTGAAGAATGGTGTGTGCCTGTCCGGAACTTCCTGTTCCCCCACTACCACAGTGCAGCCACAGATAGAACAATGAGACAGATATTTCACCAGAAGTATAAATGTGAAGCATCCGCTTTGCGTTTCCACTCACTGCCAAATATGGTAGTGAGAGGAAGCCCACTCCAGCAGTGGGAGAAGATGGAGCGAGATGGATTTTGGCCGACACTCTGCAAATGTTCTAATCGATGAAACATCTGATCTTAATACGGTTTTCTGTTACCAAAACTAAAATCTGTTGTGAACAGAGTGGACTAAGATTTGTAGACTTTACCCTGTGCAAAAGTTTTAAATAATCACGTTATTTAGAAGGAACACTGATGCGAATTGAGTTATTGCACACGAGTTCTTCACAGAGGCGTTCCCTAACAGAAATATGCAGGTCATGTGCTAGAATGCGCCAATAGGAGCTCGTGCTTGGCACTGCCCGCTATGACTCATCTGTTCCCATTGGAAACGACCGGCTGTGGTCTATCTTGGTTTAGTTATAAACAATCTTTGGTGCAACCGTCCATGCATTCAGGGATCCTTGGGATGGCCCTACCCCATAATATGAAAAGGTCGGTGTTTAATTTGAGCCGGATCTCAGTTTTGTAGTCTTTCGTTCCAGGAACCTGTTTGCCAGGATCAGGTAGCCTACCTCGTGGCATGAAAGATTATTTCCACTGTTTGCAATGTAAAAATCCTAATAAAACCTACATTTAGATTCCTCTGTAATTGTCATGCCTCCTAAAAAACGTAATGTGAAAACGTGCCTGATATTCTAAGAATGTATTAATGTTGGGCCGTCCCAGGTTTATGGTTTGTGCAACATTGTAGCCTATTTAGACCAAGGCGTGGCCATTGCTGTGGTGAGAGAGAAGCATGCCTGTATCTCTCACAGAACTAAAATGAGATTCACTTTCTATGCTCTCTCTCCCTCTCTGTGCTGTTATAGACATGAGCCAGCAACTCATCTCTCCAGCATTGCACTTCATTTATTTCCTAATAGAATAATAGCTGTGGGAAGTGTGTTGAGGTGCTGCAGCACTCTGCAGTCTGTTCAGAAAGAAATGAAATAATTCCCAAAACTACACCAGGAGTATTTAGCTACAGAGGATCAATAGATAATTTAAATAAAATAGCCTAGCTGTGGATTGTGTGTAGCCAAATCACAAGGCATGTCTACAGTCAGGAACGTGTGGCAAATCTGTCAGTGAACAGCATGCAGCCAAAACAGGCCTTTAGCAATATTTCTAATACAGTCACTGGAAAACACAGGTTGTAAAGCCAATGGATCCTGCTGAAAATAAAATACTAATCTGTCTGTATGTTAACAAGTTATCAACTTCCATCTAGGCCTATTGAGCAAACAGCATTGTTTTACAAAGTAAAGCAAGAGAGAGATGAGCTTTTGGCCGGTGAGTGAGCTGCACATCATTGGGTGAGTCAGTGAAACTGTAAAGCTTGTTTAGGACTATAACTTCCTCCTCATATTGTACAATGTGTTTCTCCTCACACCTGGCCTAGGCTATTGATGGATTAGAGACAAGGTCGTTTTTATTGATCTCAGTGTCAAAGTAGTCTGTCATTTTGGTCATCTGTGAGGTATTAAAAAGGATTCTGCAAAAGTCTCCAGTGAACTAAAATTATGTAGAACTGCATGAAATCCATTTACAAACGCCCACATTTTCCCCAGACTCTAGGCTACAATAAATGTACTCCATGTGTGCAACTTCTGCAAGCGGAGCCACACCACTGCTCTATGCCAGTACGCTAAAGCCATGATAATGCAACCAATGCTTTATTATAAAGGTATTTCATTTAATATGTGCTCTGGTACCTCAGACCCCCCCCCCCTCAGGCTCACTTCTGGTTCCAGCACCTCCCAATGTACACATTAAGTACTGGAGAAGTGGGTAGCTGCTGCTGCCTCCACTGGGACACATCAGGTTGTTGATTGTGGCCTGTGGAATGTTGTCCCGCTCCTCTTCAATGGCTGTGCGAAATTCCCAGATATTGGCGGGAACTGGAACAAGCTGTCGTAGACATCGATCCAGACCATCCCAAACATGCTCAAAGGGTGACATGACTGGTGAGTACGCAGGCCATGGAAGAATTGGGACATGTTCAGCACTTTCAATTGTGTACAGATCCTTGTGACTTGGGGCTGTGCGTTGTCATGCTGATACATGAGGTGATGGCAGCAGATGAATGGCAGGACAACGGCCCTCAGGATCTTGTCATGGGATCTTTGTGCATTCACAGGTGTGCCAAGCTTGTAGCGTCATACTAAAGCTTCAAGGCTGTAATCGCTGTCAAAGGTGCTTCAACAAAGTACTGGGTAAAGGGTCTGAATACTTATGTAAATGTTATATTTCCATATTTGTGATTTTTTTTTACATTTGGTAAAAAAAATTAAAAACCTGTTTTTGCTTTGTCATTATGGGGTATTGTGTGTAGATTGGTGGGGGACAGAAACAATTTAATATATTTTATAATAAGCCTGTAACGTAACAAAATATGGAAAAAGTCAAGGGGTCTGAATAATTTCCCAATGCATTGTATGCTGAATCCTTTCAGCAAGGTTGCTTCCCTTCCTCTCTAAGGAGTGTTTTACTCTCATTCTGAAGCCTGATAAATCCCCAACAAAATGGGTAAGTTAGACCGATTTCTCTTCTGAACTCCGACTCAAGAATTAGTGCTAAAGCCTTAGCAAGGAGATTGGACAGAGTGCGCCCATATCTAATACACCAAGACCAAAATGGCTTCGTGAAAAACCATCAAGGTTTTCACAATGTGAGGAGAGTACTAAAACACAGTGCACATGTCAAGGGTCCTCTGATACTGCCATACGCTCACTTGATGCAGAGAAGGCATTCCATAGAGTTGAGTGGTCTTATTTGAAGTGCTTAAGAGATTTGGGAACTACTTCTGTAAAACGGATTAAGATATGATATACCGACCCCACTACAGATGTTGCCACTAACAACTTCATTTCACAACCTTTTAAGATTTATCGGGGCACGAGACAAGGATGTCCAGACAGTCCAGGACTTTTTCTGTTAGCTATAGAACCCTTTGCCATTGCAGTAAGGGCCCAACCGTCAATTAGTGGAATTAAAACAGATTTTGAACATTGAGTGGCCCTGTATGCTGATGATACCCTCTTATTCCTAACAGATCTAAAGAACTCTTCCCTCTCCAATTTAATTAATAAAAATTTTATACATTTTCTGGGCTTAAAGTTAATAAAACCAAATCTTCCATCCTTTTCCTCAACAAGCAAGAGAGACTGAATCCAGTTGTACAGCATCTAGTTGTGAATACAGAACAAGGTTTCACATATCTTGGTATTAAAATCACACCAGAAATTAGCTCCTTGAGCTCAACAAATGATGAACCAATGGTAACGAGTGTAACATAATCCATCAACAGATGAACATTACTGTTTGTATCCGTTACTGGTAGAATAAATATCATTAAGATTAATATTCTGCCCAAATTCCTTCATCTATTTCAATAAATTCCTCTGGCTGCATCAAAATAAAACAGTATTTCTGTAATTGTTGATTGTCCTAATTGGAACTATTAAATATGTGTAAAAAAATTATGAATGATGGAGGCCACTGTGGTCTTGGGGACCTTCAACGCTTCAAGGGGCTCCCGTGTGGCGCAGCAGTCTAAGGCATCTCAGTGCTAGAGGCGTCACTACAGACACTGGTTCAATTCCAGGCTGCATCACAACCTGCCGTGATTGGGAGTCCCATAGGGCGGCGCACAATGGAACCAGCGTCATCCGGGTTAGGCAGTCATTGTAAATAAGAATTTCTTCTTAACCGACTTGTCTAGTTAAATAAACATTTTAATAAAAACACTGCAGAAATGTTTCGGTACCCTCCCCCAGATCTGTGCCTCGACATAATCCTTTCATGAAGCTCTACGGACAAATGTGTCTGAATAATTGTACACATGTAGAAAACCAAATCATAACATTTCATGTCAAAACAGCAGTGCAACCGTAAAATTGTCTCTCTGCGGCACCCACACTGCCTGCACTTAAGTCGGTTGACGCAGACTGAGTGGGCGCTGCCATTTTACCAGCTTGTGAATTTTTCCTTCCATGGAGCTCTACGGACAATTCCTTCAACCTCATGGCTTGGTTTTTGCTCTGACATGCACTGTCAACTGTGGGACCTTATATAGACAGGTGTGTGCCTTTCCAAATCATGTCCAATCAATTGAATTTACCACAGGTTGACAACAATCAAGTTGTAGAAACATATCTAATGGAAACAGGATGCACCTGAGCTTAATGTCGAGTCTCATAGCAAAGGGTCTGAATACTTATGTAAATATGGTATTTGTTTTTTTTAAGTATAAAATGTGAAAACATTTCTAAAAACAGATTTGCTTTGTCATTATGGGGTATTGTGTGTAGATTGATGAGGAACATTTTTTATTTAATACATTTTGGAATAAGGCTGTAAGGTAACAAAATGTGGAAAAAGTCAAGGGGTCTAAATACTTTCTGAATGGGAGAGGGGGATACCTAGTCAGTTGTACAAATGAATGCATTCAACTGAAATGTGTCTTCCGCATTTAACCCAACCTCTGAATCAGAGAGTTGTGGGGGGCTGCCATAATCGACATCCACATCTCTGGCGCCCAGGGGTTACCTGCCTTGCTCAGGGGCAGAACGACCCATTTTTACCTTGTCAGCTCGGGGATTCAATCCAGCAGCCTTTCGTTTACTGGCAAAACGATCTAAACACTAGGCTACGTGTAAGTATTCATGTAAGTAGGCTGTGCTATACAAAAGGGTAATAAGAAACTACTAAAGTATCTCATAAGTCATGAAAATGATGAGGTATATATATATATATCATCAACTCAACATCACAAGGGTTAGTAACTACACAATCATTCTACTGCAACTTGTCATGCACAGTGGGAAGTTGGAACGAACAACAAACTAAGTTAAATAGAACCTGCTCTTACCAAGACTAACAGATTTCCCAATCTTCTCCTCCTCTTCTTCATCTTTAATGTTGACATTCAGCTTCAGTGTTTGACTGCAGTCTTCCAGCTTCACTGATGCCATCTCTGGATCCTGCTGTAAAAACTGGCCTCCACTGTCATTATCAGGACCCAGTGACTGTAGGTTTGGACTCAGTGTGGAAGGAGAGAGGCAGGCTGGGTTTGTCCTCACTGTTGATGTTACCGGCCTCATACCTGAGTCGGCAAGTGGTATAAGAGAAACAGACACAAACATTATTGTCTTAAGTTCTGGCACTTTCTTTATTCTCTAAAAATATATTCAATTTTTTCTTGTTCAATTATCCAATTCAGTGCTTGACTTGGACTGAAATAGTTGCCGATACTCATTTTGGGTGCCGGTACTGTTTACATTTAGGTGTAGGAGCTTCACAATACTTTTGAGACAATACTTAACCTATAGTAGATAAATGCATAAATGACTCAAAAACAATTTAGTACAAGGTTACAGTTTGTTTCCGGCAGCACTACGTGCTATTTTCCTTAACCTTGTATTTCACTGTATTACTTCAAAAACCAATTGTATTTCCTGTTCACGCCATAGTAACATTTATAAATAAAGACAGAAACAACGTGTCTGAATATTATTACACATGTAGAAAACCGATAATCATTACATTTAGCTTCAAAACAGTAGTGCAACCGTAAAATTGTCTCTCTCTGCTGCATCCACACTGCCTGCACTGAAGTCTGTTGATGCAGATCGAGTGGCGCCGCCATTTTACCAGCTTGTGAATTTTTCCTTTCATGGAGCTCTACGGACAATTCCTTAAACCTCATGGCTTGGTTTTTGCTCTGACATGCACTGTCAAACATGGGACCTTATATAGACAGGTGTGTGCCTTTCCAAATCATGTCCAATCAACTGAATTTACCACAGGTTGACAAAAATCAAGTTATAGAAATATCTCAAGGATGATCAACGGAAACAGGATGCATATGATCTCAATGTCGAGTCTCCTAGCAAAGAGTCTGAATACTTGTGTAAATTAGGTATTTCTGTTTTAAATATTTCATAAATATGAAAAGATTTCTAAAAACCTGTTTTTGCATTGTCATTATGGGGTATTGTGTGTAGGTTCCGTGTGGCTCAGTTGGTAGAGCATGGTGTTTGCAACGCCAGGGTTGTGGGTTCGATTCCCACGGGGGACCAGTACGGAAAAAAATGTTTTATGAAGTATATGCATTCACTACTGTAAGTCGCTCTGGATAAGAGCGTCTGCTAAAAATGACTAAAATGTAAAAAAATGTAAAATGTAGATTGACGAGGAACATTTATTTAATCCATTTTAGAATAAGGCTGTAACGTAACAAAATGTGGAAAAAGTCAAGGGGTCTAAATACTTCGCGAATGCACTGTATGTATTCATATTAGTAGGTTGGTACTGTATGTATTCATATCAGTAGGCGGGTGCTGTATGTATTCATATCAGTAGGCGGGTACTGTATGTATTCATATCAGTAGGCGGTTACTGTATGTATTCATATCAGTAGGCGGTTACTGTATGTATTCATATCAGTAGGCTGTGCAATACAATGGGGAATAAAACTACTATAAAAGTATCTTATAAGTCATGAAAATGATGAGCAATATCATCCTCCACTCACTATCACAAGGGTTAGTAACTACACAGACTCATTTCATATCATCCTCCACTCACTATCACAAGGGTTAGTAACTACACAGACTCATTTCATATCATCCTCCACTCACTATCACAAGGGTTAGTAACTACACAGACTCATTTCATATCATCCTCCACTCACTATCACAAGGGTTAGAAACTACACAGACTCATTTCATATCATCCTCCTCTCACTATCACAAGGGTTAGTAACTACACAGACTCATTTCATATCATCCTCCACTCACTATCACAAGGGTTAGTAACTACACAGACTCATTTCATAGAACTTTAAAACACTGTCAGTTTGTCTACTTCACTTCTTTAGTCTACTCTCTGATCACTCCAGATAACCCAGTGAATAAAACAAATGCTGGCAATACTGGTGTCAAACCATGCAAGTGTCAGTAGCATGAAATAACATCTACCTTCTCATTGAAACAGTTCATCATGAAACAGTTCTACTGCAACTTTTCATACACAGTGGGAAGTTGGAATGAATAACACAAACTTAGTTAGATAGAACCTGTGCTTACCATGAGAAATAGATTTCCCAATCTTCTCCTCCTCTCCTTCATCTTTAATGTTGACATTCAGCTCCAGTGTTTGACTGCAGTCTTCCAGCTTCACTGATGCCATCTCTGGATCCTGCAGTGCAAACTGGGCTCCAATGTCACAATCAGGACCCAGTGACTGTAGGTTTGGACTCAGTGTGGAAGGAGAGAGGCAGGCTGGGTTTGTCCTCACTGTTGATGTTACCGGCCTCAGACTTAATCTGAGTCGGCCAGTAGTAATAAAGAGAAACGGACACAAAAGTTAAATGTCTTGGCAGTTCAGGTACATTCTATATTCTCTAAAAATATTCTATTTTTTTCTTGTTCAATTATCTAATTTCAACAGGTCAGGTAGCTAAGCATTGACAGCAAAACACTAATTGACATTTGACAAGTACACACTATAAATTAGGCTACACAACGTAAATGCACTTAATCTATAGTAGATTTTCCAAATTCACATAAATGACAAAAAACATGTTGGATTTGTCTTCACTGTTGATGTTACCGGACTGACTTAATTCTAGTCGGCCTGTAGTAATAAAGAGAAACAGACACAAAACGTAGTCTTCTCAGTTCACTTTCTTTACTCTCAAAAAATATTGTTTATATTTAAGGGCAGGAGCGCCACAATACTTTGAGCTAATATTCTATAACAGGTACTTTAATTGAGGTGCAGGTACTCAGCTCCGGTGAGCTCCTGTCCAAGTCAAACACTGATCTCATTTCAATAGATCTGGTAGCTCAACATTGACAACAAAACATGAATTCATTCACATTAAACAAAGTTGACGCTTTAAATCAGCTCTTAATCTATGGTAGACTTCCTGAATTCACATAAATGCATAAATTACTCAAAAACGATTTAGTACAAGGTTGCAGTATGTTTTAGGCAGCACTATGTACTATTTTCCTGAATAACCTTTTCTTCACTGTATATTTAAATCATAAACCAAAAGGATTTCCGTACAGACCATAGTAATATTTAAAGACAACGATAACTTAAAGGGTCTGAATGTTAGTACACATGTAGAAAACGGATAATCATTACATTCAGCTTCAAAACAGTAGTGTGACCGTGAAATGGTGTTTCTCTGCTGCTCCCTCACTGCCTGGACTGAAGTCTGTTGACGCAAACCGAGTGGCGCCGCCATTTTACCAGCTTGAATTTTACACAAACCTAATAACATGTAAAACGAATTCAGAAATCTCAAGTAAATATATTCTTTATTAAATTACCTTGAGAAAACGATGTACATCCACTCAGACAAACCCCAAAGGCTCTAACTATGTAACTTGTAAAATAGTTAACGTTATCACGTTCTTCACTTAGCTTGACACAAAAATAACAAGTCAAACCTTTACCAAACGTGATAATACCTTAACGGCTGTGTTACCTAAAATGGAATGACATGTTCTTTCGATATTAGAAGGTTTAAACGTGCTATTATATACCTGTAGTAATAAATAGAAAAGGACACAAATGTTATCTTCTTGACTGCACCGTTTTGGCGCTTTCTGAAGAATGGTGTGATTCTGTCCGGAACTTCCTGTTCCCCCACTAACACCGTCCGTGCATTCTGGGATCCTTGGGATGGCCCTACTTCATTACATGAGAAGGGGTCGCTGTCTCCTCCGGGACACATCTCTTTTGCATAGAGTTGATCAAGCTGTTGATTGTGGCCTGTGGAATGTTGTCCCATCCCAGCTAGCACAGTGGATCTGGGCCGATTCAAGCTGAGAGTCAGACTCGGCCGACGTCTTGTGGCCCGAGTCTGGTCCGCCTTAGGCAGTATTACTTATGGCTGGGATGCGGGGATTGAGCTCAGGCCGATTCCGGTGTGAGTTATCTGGTCCAAATGTATTACTTGGATCTTGGGCCGATTCCGGTGAGAGTTATCTGGCCCAAATGTATTGCTAGGGTCTCTGGCCGATTGTGGCTACTCTCTGGCAGATGATTACACGGGCTGCTTTATATAATTAACATTTCATTATTAATTTATTTGTCCATATTTTCTCATTGTTTTTGTGATCAAAAAATACTATTTAACATTTAAATTAAATTATTTAAGAGTCTTATATAGTTTTATATACACCATCCCAGCAGTGCAAAACCTAGGGAAGCAAGTCCATTTTCTTAGAAATATAACTTTGCACGGTGCTTCTCTGAGCATGGTCTTGGTATAGCCCAGGCCAATAGTTAAGTCTATGGATCATGTTGGATTCTAACTTGAAATAGACTTATTCCTGTCACTAGATGGCTACTTTATTGAACTTTGGGAAAGTTACTGTGAGGCAAGTACAGAACGTGTCCAGACATGTTCTGGCTGTGTATTAATAAGGATGGAGGTAAAGGGAAACAGGCTCAGTTCCTGATAAGTCAAGTTAGTTTCTGTGGAAGGAGGGCAAGCAAAGATGTGGAACTTCAACATGGAGATGAGGATAACAGTTGAAGAGAGAAGAAACCTCTGAGAGGAGTGCCAGAGGGGCCCACCCCAACGACACTAACCACAGTCCTATCTCACACACCTCTTCGCTCACGCTGCTCTGGACTCAGGCAGGGCCGTGACAATGCCAGTAAAAAGAACAGACTTAGGTCCTCTGAGAAATAGACTGATTGTTTATCTTATAGGTGGTGAGTGGTGACTCTGCCTAGTTGGAAGGTATAAATATGTCATTGTGTGACTTGTATGTTGTATTTGCAGCTGACGTATCCAGTAGGTTGAATAAATCTGGTGTGTGCTTTTACTAGTTGTCCATCTGAGTTTCTACTCTGTTCGTTCAGAACTTAACAATCCTTTTATTGAGACTACACTTTGCACACTTGATATTGCGGACCCAGCAGAGAATCAGGGAGGAGGGTCGTCATGAGATATAATAAGCAACTAATTCTCAAACCCTGAGCAGTATGACAATGATTGATTACAAATTACATGACACTTCCTGAACTAAATGAAAAAAAATACTAAACCCTCCCCTTGACTGAAATATAAAAAGCATGACACTCCCTCATTTTCCTCCGGGTAACAATTGTGTAAATTTCACCTCTCCCTAAGCAACTTTTGTTTAATGATATACATACATTGAAACTACTACATATGTTTATTAAATTGTCTTTTAAAACTGGATGTATTATTTTCATCCTTGATGATGAAGAATGTGTTTGGATAACTGCATTGAATGGATAACTGCATTGAACTTGATTTGATCTGCTAATGAAAAATACATGTTCTACATTCTACTGCTCAGCCTATGGGTTATCTATACAGACAATGTTTTTGTTTAATTGATAGCGTGATAAATATTTTATATGTCTATGTCTCTACTCAATACATGTCACTACACCTCTACATGCCAATTAGCTAGCCCCCAGTATGTTCTACAATACATACAAATACTGTTTTGTAGTATAAAGGACATGTTTTCATAAATAATTTAAAAGTGTTTTCTATGGTGCCAAAGTCCAGGGACAATATTACTACCACAATTCAAGTATGACCCACTTACTATTGGGGAATGGAACCAGAAAGGAAGCTTGTGTTACCCTTTCCATGCCCCATTGTTCAGAGTGGAAGAGCTGTGAACTCACCTGTGATGGCCCACATCTACCACAACATTTCCTATTGTGTTAGTAAGCACCACAGCATTTTAGGAAGCAATAATATGAAGTAATAATTTTCTGATTTAATCACGTCAGTTTGTGTTGGAAAGAGAAGGGTTATTAATTAATTAAGAGAAAAAAATATCCAATCAGGATTTTCTTTGGTGGACTGTGGGTAGAAAAATCTAGCTAGATCAGCCAGCCATTGGCTATAGTCATGGGTAACAGCATATATGGAGTGTGTCTGAAAGTGGGCGTGTTGACTGAAGTGGGAGGATCAACAGAGGTGGGTGTATGGAAAGTGAATCAGCTAACTGAGAAGATTTGTTGCCACTCAAGACCATTTTGTGTGGCTGATTTGATTGTTGCACGAACAGTTGATTGTTTGACAACTGTAGCATTTTAGCTAAGCAAAACCCAGACCCCTTTCCTAACCTTAACCTCATCATCCTAACCTGCCATGTTAATTATCCTAACCATTTTCCTAACCTCAACTTCATTATCCTAACCGGCCACGTGAATTATCTTAACCTGCTACGTTAATTATCCCAACCTGCTAGGTTAGTTGTCTTAACCTGCTATGTAAACATTAAGCTGACCAGCATGCACCTGGCTATGCTGGTCTAACCAATAATGGAGTGCAGATGTTACACTCATCACTGTTGATCCACCCACTGATGTTACACTCATCACTGTTGATCCACCCACTGATGTTACACTCATCACTGTTGATCCACCCACTGATGTTATGCTGTGTTAACCATACTTGATTGGCTAGGCCTTCAGAAACTGAACAGAAGGCCTCTGCTATTCAACTGTATTAGAGCAGAATTTTAGAGTGACAAGAGAAAAGAATCAGTGGGGAAAGCAGTAGTTTTCCCACGTTAACTCTAGTAACGTTAGTTAGCTTGTGTTGTGGTAGTAGTGTGACAATGGCGGCTGCAGCAGCTGTTATCAACTTCAAGGTGGATGTTGTTGCTAACTTGTTAACATCACCCTTTTCAAGATAAACTTTATTTACAAATGATCATCTGGTGAGTGGCATCGTTTTTGTTGTTGTAGCTCCTTGCTGTTCACTATCCCTTTGAAAAGAATGACTGTACAAAAGGCTAGGAAGTATTTGAAGTTAATCATATCAGTAATGTTAGTAAATCTTATCAGAGCTGTAGCTCCGCCCACCGGTGAAGTGGTGCAGAGCATGCTGGGTGATCTCCAGCTCAGAGAAGATCAGCTGGAGAGAAGTGAAGTGAGAGAAAGTTCCAGCCATCCTTGTGTTTTCCCACCAGTTAGCTTTCATTGTGTTAGCCAAGGCCAGTGTGCCAGTGTGCGTCCTTGTTGACATGGAAGTACATATTTCCCATCTTTTATTTTATCTTATATTGCGCTGTATGGTCCTGTATAGCATTACGTCATCATAGTCATGTTCTAGCCATGCATATTGTTTATAAGAGATGTGAATTGGAGATTGTACTCAGTTATTCACTAGTGTATCTTGATGTATTTCTTTATTTGCAGACACACACACACTTTGTTTGAGGCAAGTTGCCAGACCACTAAGTTCCTTAGCCCATCCATACTACGTACACTCAGGGGCAAAAATCTGATATCAACTTTGGGGGGGACAATTACATGACATTTTCTCAAGAGCAATTCCCGAGGGGGACACCAAAAGTAGTGCTGTAACACATAGCCTACATTGTAATATGGTAAATGTATATTGAGGAACCAAAGAAATAAGGTGTTTGCCGTACTCCTAACTACCGGTACCCAAAACGACACAACTACTCACAACAGCAATACCATTGCCTTTAACAAATCTTAGTTCAGTCACCAGTTTAAGTTGAGAGTGGGGGTATCCATGGCATTTTCCAATTATGTTCCTATTTTACAAGTAAAAAAAATGGAGAACCTTTCATAATGTTGCCAAACAAAGACTCAACAAACTTACCTGAGACTCCCTGTCTCTGCCAGTCTGTCCCTGCATATCTGTCCCCAACTCTGCTGTCTGTGTGCCATCTGTTGCCTGCTCTGCCTAATGACATCATTGTGAAACATTTCCATTAGAATTTCATTTCTTTCTTATGAACATTTTATCAACTAGTCTTTGAGATATTAGGCTACTAGGGTTCTTACTTTGCGTTTTGGTGTACTGAAAAATACTCTGATGTCCGTCTTTTATTTTTCTGCCTTTCTACCTTGCTGGCTGGCTACACACACACACACAGTGTTTAGGTTATTTACAGTAGGAGATGGACTTCTATCATCTTATCTTTTATCATTCTATTTGGGCTTCGATCTAAAAGGTAGCTAGCAAATGTGAAACGGATTAAAATGACAAGAGTTGACAGCTGTATGAGTTCACCATTTACACAACATATGCTGCAACCTTTTGTAATTTTAATAGTTTCTTTCATATTGGCTGGCTTCCAACAATAGCTGAATTTGCAAAGCTAGTGAGCACCAATTCAGTTTCAGTGGTGTTTGCTATAATCTTTGCTACCCGGGTTAAATAAAATAAATAAATAAAAGTTCCCTTGCGACAATTTAGCTTTTGCAACGAGACCATTAAATATATTTAAGACAATGGTAGAAGAGAGTGTAGTTCTGTTCAGTTTGGACTTCAGTTTATCGCTAACCTTATCACAGGGACTTTGAAGCACTAACTTACATCATCTGCATGCTGATCTCGGAATAAATTGACGATAGCAAAGATTCCATCTTTGACGAGGCCACATAAATGGAATAGGTACTAGCTAGCTTAATAGTTAATAATTGCGCGCTAGCTCTGCATATTCAGCTAGTGTGTGTGCGCGATTGACTGGATTAACCTCACGTCAGTTACGTTCATTGAGTGCCTTTCAGACAGTGGCTACGACCCCTCTGTTACCTTGCCAGTGGATCAAACCATTGTGAGGAAAAGGGTGGGGGGGGGGTCGCAATCTTTTGAAACTTAAAAACGCGCTATTAAGTGTCTATAATCAGCACAATTGCTTTCATTGCGTATTATTAATATTATTTAAATTACATAGTTATGTTTCAGTGATATATTGGGGGGGTCAAATCATATTTTTCCCAGGATGGGGGGTCGTGTCCCCCCCGTCCCCCCCGGGATTTCCGCCCCTGCGTACACTGTGCCTGTTCTGTGCCTGTACATCTTCAGTGTTATTAAACCACCTCAACTGGAATCCTACCTGTCTGTCATCTGTGCCCTTACCAGCACACGGGAGAGAAATACATCATGTAGAACCTAACCTAAAGAATATACAGTCCACCAAGTCTTTACTTACACCATGAATGAATCATGTACAATGTGCTTATTTCAGTATTTCATTTTTTGTGTATGAAATTGTTTGGTGAAATATGCATAAAAGGAGAGTAATTGCCCATAATTCTGCCCCTTTTGATAGTTGTTCTTCCAGCTTTTCGCAGGCAGTCATTTTCTTTTGATGAATGTATTTGCAATTTTGACGGTATAATATCTTTTTTTATGAATGTTTTTATGTTTTAAAAAGACAACTACATTTTCAAAAAGCATTTACTGTTTTGCAAAAGTTGTGTGTTTTGTTGACTCTGTTTAGCTTGTAGGCGATCGAGAGAAAATGCTTGTAGGTGATTGAGAGAAACTGTAACACATAAAGACAGTTGCTCCCTGATTAAATAGTAGAAGAGTACACCCTGCTGGACAAAAATGTTTACAGTGTACCATCAAAGTACTAAACAGACCCGACCCTGCTTAGCTTCTGAGACTGGACGTATTAGAGCTGGTATGGCCGTAAGCCAATGACTGTATTGTATATATGATAGGCGATATGATAGGCGACTCCGAGATGCTGGCCTTCTAGGCAGAGTTGCAAAGAAAAAGCCATATCTCAGACTGGCCAATAAAAATAAAAGATTAAGATGGGCAAAAGAACACAGACACTGGGCAAAAAAACACAGACACTGGACAGAGGAACTCTGCCTAGATGGCCAGCATCCCGGAGTCGCCTCTTCACTGTTGACGTTGAGACCCTCTAATGTACTTGTCCTCTTGCTCAGTTGTGCACCGGGGCCTCCCACTCCTCTTTCTATTCTTGTTAGAGCCAGTTTGCGCTGTTCTGTGACGGGAGTAGTACACAGCGTTGTACGAGATCTTCCGTTTCTTGGCAATTTCTCGCATGGAATAGCCTTCATTTCTCAGAACAAGAATAGACTGACGAGTTTCAGAAGAAAGTTATTTGTTTCTGACCATTTTGAGCCTTTAATTGAATCCACAAATGCTGATGCTCCAGATACTCAACCAGTCTAAAGAAGTCCAGTTTTATTGCTTCTTTAATCAGAACAACAGTTTTCAGCTGTGCTAACATAATTGAAAAAGGGTTTTGTAATGATCATAATTATAATTATAAACTTGGATTAGCTAACACAACGTCACAGGAGTGATGGTTGCTGATAATGGGCCTCTGTATGCATATGTAGATATCCATTAAAAATCAGCCGTTTCCAGCTACAATAGTAATTTACATCATTAACAATGTCTACACTGTATTTCTATACATTTTTTGTTATTTTAATCTTACAAGGAGGGTTTGAATTTTGACTTAGTCATTAGATTTTATGTAATCTTATTGTGTTACTTTTTTTCTTTTTTTTACTTTAGTTTATTTCACAAATATTTTCTTAACTCTATTTCTTGAACTGCATTGTTGGTTGTTAAGTATGCCTTTCACGGTAACCTGTTGTATTCGGCGAATGTGAGTACAATTTGATTTGATTTGAGTGATATACTGTATGCTTTATTAAGGTTGGCTTCTTAGTAATGGTAATCATCTTTACCTCAGCAATGGAACTAAGTCACAGAAAATAATTGAGGCAGCTGCAGAGAAGTATCTGGGTATTTAACTTCAGAAGAGATACAGGGTGTGTTGAGTGGTGGTGTCCCATCCTCCCAGGCCGTTGGCATGGTGCAGGAGCAGATAGCGTCAAAGTAGTGGAATGGGGTAGTGGGTTTTTAATGATTGTAGAGTTTTTGCATTCCCCGTTTTCCCATTTTGTATCATAAAGTGTAATGGGTTTATATTATAGTCCAGTTGGGGGCGGTAATGCTACATATTTGATTCCAACCGCCTTTAAACTCCAAAGCAGAGGAAGAAGTTGTTCCGGGGAAGCGCGCTCCATTCTTCAGATAAAGAAAGCGCTAGAACTGTGCTGTGAAGACGGTAACCGTTGTATTTATTACTACAGGTATGTAATAGCACGTTTACACTTTCTGTTGTCGAAAGAACACGTCATAACATGCTAGGTAACACATCCGTCAAGGTATTATCACGTTTGGTAAAGGTTCTGTGTGTTATTTATGTGTCACACCGAGTGAGTGAAAAACGTGATAAACGATTTTGCAAGTCACGTAGCTAGATATTTCTTTTTGAACGTGTATCATTCAAATGTAATTTAATAAAGAGTCAATGTATTTGAGATGTTATTGGCTTTGTGTAAAAATAAAAAAAAGTCTCACGTGCTGGTATAATGGCGGTGCCCACTCTGTCTGCGTTTAATGATATGACGTACAATATAACCACATCAATCAAATTGTAATAGTCAAGAAAAAACACGTGCAAATGTGTATCTTATACGATAATCAATGCTTTTCTCCAAAACAACTACCATTTACACAGCTTTCTAATGGTGATATAGAAAAACTATTTTGTAAGGATTGATAATCTGAAATCAGAATAGAAATACATTTTACCAGTATCGGTGCATGGGAAGTCACTGCAGAAGCCAAGCCAAAATAATAAAACATACAAAAACATATAACAACCTATGTGTTTGCGCGTTAATCTGTTAGTTCATATGCCTTGCCACCGTGATATATAGGCCTCAGGCCCGAGACAATACGGGGGACCAGTACGGGAAAAAATGTATGAAATGTATGCATTCACTACTGTAAGTCGCTCTGGATAAGAGCGTCTGCTAAATGACTAAAATGTAAAAATGTAAAACAATAAGAAGACACAGTGGCAGAATAAATTCAACCACACATTTGTTTTCATTCCAAAACGGGAGAGCAACATCTGTCCGGTGAAGTCTACAAAACATAGTGTGTAACAAACAGTTACATTACCTACAGCATGTTCAAGCAAGGTAATGTTTCTGACATTTTCAGTGTTACTGCAAGTCGCAAAGAAAACAGGAGCTGCCTCCACTATTCCAGCACCATTTCACCTTCAACATCATCTAATCACCTATGCTTAGTCTAATACAGTGACCACAAAAAGATACCAAAAACTATTTAGTCCAATCAACATAAGCTAAATATGATATGGCTGTCCAAGGTACTGATTTCTATGTGTATGTATGCATGCAAGTAGAAAAAACATGTCTCACCCTACTTGTAGAGAAACACCAATGCCATCCTCCTCGTTCATGTTGCCTAAAAGGTCTATGACTCTGTCATACAGTAAACACTTTTAGTTTCTGTTGTCCTAGGCTACCTGGCAAAAATTCTTGCTCGCTAGTCTAACTTACTTTCATGGGAAACAATGCGCTAGGCCAGCTAGGTAACATTAGCATACTACATCTAGCTACATGTTGAACTTCCATCCTCTCAGGCCAGGGGCGCAATGTATGGTTGGACCAGAATCACTGTTATAATCATTGGCCAGTACGGAGAATTAAGTAAAGCCGCAAGTCCAAATCCCTATCTCCATCCATGGCTAATTTAGAAAAGGGACAATATTATCTAACTATCCACCAGAGGACAAAAACACAATGAGATGCAACAATTCAAGATTTTTTCTGTCAGTTCTGTTTGGCAACAGGTGTTGCTCTCGGTTTGAGCAAGAAAACAATAGTTCATTATCGAATCAGTTAAGTGCTGTGCATTATGGATGGGTTACATGTAACCCATCAACTTTCAGTGAATGCTTTTGTTTATATGTTTTGTGTTTATGAATTGAATATTACCAAATGCATCAGTAAAAAATATTGAGACAATTTAATGCAACCCTTGCTGTTAATAGATGGCAAAGCAGCAGCATACAACTGACCTAAAGGTTTGTAAATTATAAGTTAACTTTCTTATCCATGGGCTTAAAATGCTTCTGGAGTGCAATTGAACTGTTTAGCTCACATCTGAACGCTGAGGGGCATTTAGGACGTACTGCGGATTGCTAAAATATGCTAATGATTATGATCTCACTTTCTCAATTCAAATATTATGGTGACACTATAGGATAGATGGTTGAGAAACCAAGCTGGAGTTATCAGTGTGGCCCTATCACCTGGAAATGTTGAAATACTGTATCTTCACTCCTAGAATAAAATCCTCCAGGCTTGCATCATAACTGCCAATTTATTGGGGGAAAATAAAGAATTACAGGGGGCAGTTTGGGGGAAAAAATAATCCCGTCCGACTCATCCTCTGGAATAACAGGCATTCTGGAGTAATAATTACATAAGGTTCTCTAGCCATGCATACATGTGTCACATAAAGAGAGTAAGGGTTGAGGGATAGGGAATGTTTTTCCTAAACAAATTAGGGATTTTGTGTACAAAACTTTAGCTGGAAATTAGCTTTAAAACTGCAAAATGTTCTCTCCGCCAACAAGAGGGGTGTGTGATTATATATACTGCTCAAAAAAATAAAGGGAACACTTAAACAACACATCCTAGATCTGAATGAAAGAAATCATCTTATTAAATACTTTTTTATTTACATAGTTGAATGTGCTGACAACAAAATCACACAAAAATAATCAATGGAAATCCAATTTATCAACCCATGGAGGTCTGGATTTGGAGTCACACTCAAAATTAAGTGGAAAACCACACTACAGGCTGATCCAACTTTGATGTAATGTCCTTAAAACAAGTCAAAATGAGGCTCAGTAGTGTGTGTGGCCTCCATGTGCCTGTATGACCTCCCTACAACGCCTGGGCATGCTCCTGATGAGGTGGCAGATGGTCTCCTGAGGGATCTCCCAGACCTGGACTAAAGCATCCGCCAACTCCTGGACAGTCTGTGGTGCAACGGGGCGTTGGTGGATGGAGCGAGACATGATGTCCCAGATGTGCTCAATTGGATTCAGGTCTGGGGAACGGGCGGGCCAGTCCATAGCATCAATGCCGTCCTCTTGCAGGAACTGCTGACACACTCCAGCCACATGAGGTCTAGCATTGTCTTGCATTAGGAGGAACCCAGGGCCAACCGCACCAGCATATGGTCTCACAAGGGGTCTGAGGATCTCATCTCGGTACCTAATGGCAGTCAGGCTACCTCTGGCGAGCACATGGAGGTCTGTGCGGCCCCCCAAAGAAATGCCACCCCACAACATGACTGACCCACCGCCAAACCGGTCATGCTGGAGGATGTTGCAGGCAGCAGAACGTTCTCCACGGCGTCTCCAGACTCTGTCACGTCTGTCACTTGCTCAGTGTGAACCTGCTTTCATCTGTGAAGAGCACAGGGCGCCAGTGGCGAATTTGCCTATCTTGGTGTTCTCTGGCAAATGCCAAACGTTCTGCACGGTGTTGGGCTGTAAGCACAACCCCCACCTGTGGACGTCGGGCCCTCATACCACCCTCATGGAGTCTGTTTCTGACCGTTTGAGTAGACACATGCACATTTGTGGCCTGCTGGAGGTTATTTTGCAGGGCTCTGGCAGTGCTCCTCCTGCTCCTCCTTGCACAAAGGCGGAGGTAGCGGTCCTGCTGCTGGGTTGTTGCCCTCCTATGGCCTCCTCCACGTCTCCTGATGTACTGGCCTGTCTCCTGGTAGCGCCTCCATGCTCTGGACACTACGCTGACAGACACAGCAAACCTTCTTGCCACAGCTCGCATTGATGTGCCATCCTGGATGAGCTGCACTACCTGAGCCACTTGTGTGGGTTGTAGACTCCGTCTAATGCTACCACTAGAGTGAAAGCACCGCCAGCATTCAAAAGTGACCAAAACATCAGCCAGGAAGCATAGGAAATGAGAAGTGGTCTGTTGTCCCCACCTGCAGAACCACTCCTTTATTGGGGGTATCTTGCTAATTGCCTATAATTTCCACCTGTTGTCTTCCATTTGCACAACAGCATGTGAAATTTATTGTCAATCAGTGTTGCTTCCTAAGTGGACAGTTTGATTTCACAGAAGTGTGATTAACTTGGAGTTACATTGTGTTGTTTAAGTGTTCCCTTTATTTTTTTGAGCAGTGTATATTTTTTTCTTTGGAATAAATCTGCCGAACATTTCTCAACCTCTTTTTGCTTTGTGATTATGGGTTATTGTGTGTAGATTGATAAGGGGGAAAAAACGATTTAATCCATTTTAGAATAAGGCTGTAATGTAACAAAATGTGGAAAAAGACTAGAGTCATGGATCTTAGGAAAACTCCCTGGTCAGAAGATACTATCGTCGATAAGTACTAAAGCAGTTAGCATCTATGAGCGGGGTAGCAGTGCAGGTGTACTAAAGCAGTTAGCATCTATGAGCGGGGTAGCAGTGCAGGTGTACTAAAGCAGTTAGCATCTATGAATGGGGTAGCAGTGCAGGTGTACTAAAGCAGTTAGCATCTCTGAATGGGGTAGCAGTGCAGGTGTACTAAAGCAGTTAGCATCTCTGAATGGGGTAGCAGTGCAGGTGTACTAAGCAGTTAGCATCTCTGAATGGGGTAGCAGTGCAGGTGTGCTAAAGCAGTTAGCATCTCTGAATGGGGTAGCAGTGCAGGTGTACTAAAGCAGTTAGCATCTATGAATGGGGTAGCAGTGCAGGTGTACTAAAGCAGTTAGCATCTCTGAATGGGGTAGCAGTGCAGGTGTACTAAGCAGTTAGCATCTCTGAATGGGGTAGGAGTGCAGGTGTACTAAAGCAGTTAGCATCTCTGAATGGGGTAGCAGTGCAGGTGTACTAAAGCAGTTAGCATCTCTGAATGGGGTAGCAGTGCAGGTGTACTAAAGCAGTTAGCATCTCTGAATGGGGTAGCAGTGCAGGTGTACTAAGCAGTTAGCATCTCTGAATGGGGTAGCAGTGCAGGTGTACTAAAGCAGTTAGCATCTCTGAATGGGGTAGCAGTGCAGGTGTACTAAGCAGTTAGCATCTCTGAATGGGGTAGCAGTGCAGGTGTACTAAAGCAGTTAGCATCTCTGAATGGGGTAGCAGTGCAGGTGTACTAAAGCAGTTAGCATCTCTCAATGGGGTAGCAGTGCAGGTGTACTAAAGCAGTTAGCATCTCTGAATGGGGTAGCAGTGCAGGTGTACTAAAGCAGTTAGCATCTCTGAATGGGGTAGCAGTGCAGGTACATGAGAGAGAGACAATTTCACGGTCGCACTACTATTTTGAAGCTAACTGTAATCATTATCAGTTTCTACATGTGTACTAATATTAAGACACATTCAGTTGTTTACATTTTATCTATAATTGTTACTATGGTGTAAACAGGAAATACAATTGGCAGTGATGTAAAGTAACTAAGTAAAAATACTTTGAAGTACTGCTTAAAGGAGACATTTTCTTTTTTATAAATGGCATGTTATGGTTACGTGCACTTGTGTTGTGTAATTTAAATATGTACTTTGTTTAATGTGAATATTTTGTTGTTTGTCAATGCTTAGCTACCTGATCTATTGTAATTACATAATTGACTTTAAAAAATATTTTTTGAGAATAAAGAAAGTGACAGAACTGTCAAGACAATAACTTGTGTTTGTTTCTCTTTATTACTACAGGCCAACTCAGATTAAGTCTGAGGCCGGTAACATCAACAGTGAGGACAAACCCAGCCTGCCTCTCTCCTTCCACACTGAGTCCAAACCTACAGTCACTGGGTCCTGATTGTGACAGTGGAGCCCAGTTTGCACTGCAGGATCCAGAGATGACATCAGTGAAGCTGGAAGACTGCAGTCAAACACTGGAGCTGAATGTCAACATTAAAGATGAAGAAGTGGAGGAGAAGATTGGGAAATCTATTTCTCATGGTAAGAGCAGGTTCTATCTAACTATGTTTGTGTTCATTCCAACTTCCCACTGTGCATGACAAGTTGCAGTAGAACTGTTTCAATGAGAAGGTAGGTGTTATTTCATGCTACTGATACTTGCATGGTTTGACACCAGCATTGCCAGCATTTGTTTTATTCACTGGGCTATCTGGAGTGTTCAGAGAGTAGACTACAGAAGTGAAGTAGACAAACTGACAGTGTTTTAGGGTTCTATGAAATGAGTCTGTGTAGTTACTAACCCTTGTGATAGTGAGTGGAGGATGATATGAAATGAGTCTGTGTAGTTACTAACCCTTGTGATAGTGAGTGGAGGATGATATGAAATGAGTCTGTGTAGTTACTAACCCTTGTGATAGTGAGTGGAGGATGATATAGCTCAGAATTTTCATGACTTTTGCCCCCCGTTTTAGCTTTCAACTCTTACCCACTTTTAGAGTAGTTTTATTCCCCCTTTGTATTGCACAGCCTACTTATGTGAATACATACAGTGCATTCGGAAAGTATTCAGACCCCTTGACTTTTTCCACATTTTGTTACGTTACAGCCTTATTCTAAAATGTATTAAATAAAACAAGTTCCTCATCAATCTGCACAGACTACCCCATAATGACAAAGCAAACACAGGTTTTTAGAAATGTTTGCACATTTATTAAAAATGTAAAACATAAATACCTTATTTACATAAGTATTCAGGCCCTTTGCTATGAGACTCAACATTGAGCTCAGGTGCATCCTGTTTCCATTGATCATCATTGAGATGTTTCTACAACTTGATTGAGACTCCACCTGTGGTAAATTACATTGATTGGACATGATTTAGAAAGGCACACACCAGTCTATATAAGGTCCCACATTTGACTGTGCATGTCAGAGCAAAAACCAAGCCATGTGGTCGAAGGAATTGTCCGTAGAGCTCCATGAAAGGATTATGTTGAGGCACAGATCTGGGGAAGGGTACCAAAACATTTCCAATAATAAAAATAAATAAAAAGTATAATGTGCAGTCGCAGATAATGCAGATTACACTTCGACTATAGCCAAAATTCACAAAAATGTTTGAATATACAGATTTACAGTTCCAATGCTTCTACAATATCACTGGTTTGTAAAGCTCGCAAAACAGATCCCAAATATTATGAAATTCTGGGGCTTTCTTTTTCACTATATAAGTACATTTTTCAAGAGCCAGGCTTGATGTTAATTATTTTAACCTACGACCAAGTGAGGGAACTGACATACTTCCTGTGGAGAGCAATTGAACATCTAGCTTGTAATAGACAGAGGTCAACCATTTTCTTTTCTCTCCTATGTAAAGAGATATTCTCTGGGTAAAGATTTAGGAGGCATAGTTGTCACGAGAATTTGCAATCCCAGTGATGATAACTAACAATCAATAAGCTTTGACCAATCCCCAAGGTTTGTAAGTCTCTGGGTTTAATAATAATTAGGCAAAGACTCAGCTTATGCAAAAGGTTCGTACAGTTTATTCACGAGAATGATCTGAAGTCCATAATACAAAGACATCCATTTTATAAATTGCTCCCTACTTACGCACAGACATACACACTAACAGTAGGTGAGTTGTAACCCTCCCCAGAGTTCTCACCACTGTTTATCACTACCTAGCGCTGTCAGTTCCATTCCCCCGAGATTAGAGGAACCTTGAAAATGACTCCCTGTCCTATTATAAGTTTCTCAGAGTTCTAGCCAGGTCGGGTCAAACACAGTTGAATTGTTCTCGGTATTTTCTTAGACACACACACACACATTTCTCTCCCTCACATGTCTCTACCGAACCTTATTGGACTTACGTTTAGTACTTTAATTATTCATTATACATGCTACATAAACTAATAATCACTAATAGTTAGGTTTCAGGGTGGAATTATTTAATCATTGCCTTTAAACATATAAATTCCCTTATCAATAGTTTAGGGATTAGTGGTATTGGGGTAGAGGTCCTCTCAGAGATATAGCGCAGTACTGAGCTCTCAGCACATTCCTCCAGGCAATGATACAAAGTGCGTAAATGCGTGTTACATTTAACACACAGGTCTGGGATATTGGGGTCAAATTTGTGGAGCTTAACAAGGGTGATATATGTTCTCATTATCCAATTGTATTGCAACAATCTCAGGAGGGTGTTTATTGTCTGTATCTGTGCTCTACAGCATATCATACCCCAGTCCTGAAATATCTTCCTGCATATCTTGTATCCACTGAAGTCTCTTACTATCAGAGTTGTCTTTATGAGTAGCTACCATTTTCCCATATAATGACGTCATGTGACCTCTCCTGTAACACACATTAACAGAGAGCGTTTCTAAAGTGGTCAATGGAGGTTGTAGGGCTGATTGTTTTAAACTGGAAAAGCTTCTCAATTGTAAGTATTTGAAAAAATGCTTTGTGGTAAGTTAAATCTTCCCTTTAGTTCCTCAAACAACATGAGACCCTTTTTTTTATTGTATAAGTCAATTACTTCAACAATACCTGTCGTTGTCCATTCCTTAAACCAGTCCATTACTTTAGCAATACCTTTTCTTGACCATTATTTAAACCCCTAGTCAATTTTACCAGGTGTGAAATTGTCATTACACCAAATTGTTGTAAAACTGGATAATACAGGGGATTTGCCCAGATATTGCTGTACTTTGTGGCATATAGTTGGTGTTTTTAACAAAGGGATTAGTAGTATTCTTCTTTAGTTAAAGGGGAAGAGTTTTTTTTATTTTATTTAACCTTTATTTAACTAGGCAAGTCAGAACAAATTCTTAATTTCAATGATGGCCTAGGAACAGTTAACTGCCTTGTTCAGGGGCAGAACGACAATTTTTACCTTGTCAGCTCGGGGATTCGATCTAGCAATCTTTCGGTTACTGGCCCAACACTCTAACCATCCAAAGTTAAGCCTTTAGTGGATAGCATTTCAGTCTGCAGCCAGGGTAGGTATGGTTTCTTGGAGAACCAAAACATTGCAGCCCTAAATTGTGCAGCCAAGTAATACATACCACTGTAGGTTTGGATGTTGCAACCCCCCTCTGTCAAAGGCCAAATAAAGAAGAGAAAGTCTAAGCCTTGGTTTTCTGTTGCTCCAGGTATCTTTCAGATCTTTGGGAAAAATAAATAAAGTTGGTGGAGCCAGAGGAATTGATTGAAATAGATAAAGAAATTTGGGCAGAATATTAATCTTAATGATATTTATTCTACCAGTAACAGATACAAGCAGTAATGTTCATCTGTTGATGGATTATGTTACTTGTTACTCGTTACCATTGGTTCATAATTTGTTGAGCTCAAGGAGCTAATTTCTGGTGTGATTTTAATACCAAGATATGTGAAACCTTGTTCTGTATTCACAAATAGATGCTGTACAACTGGATTCAGTCTCTCTTGCTTGTTGAGGAAAAGGATGGAAGATTTGGTTTTATTATTAACTTTATTAATTACATTTACAAAACCAACATGGTAGCCAATCAGTCTGTCTGTTTTTATGTGATCCTTGAGATCAGAGTTTTAATCTCTCTAGGGTACGTGGGACGATAGCGTCCCACCTGGCCAACATCCGGTGAAATTGCAGTGTGTGAAATTCAAAAATACTCAATTCAAATATTTAACATTCTTGAAAATATATGTGTTATGCGTCAAAATAAAGCTTAACTTCTTGTTAATCCAGCCACTGTGTCAGATTTCTAAAAGGCTTTACGGCGAAAGCAAACCATGCGATTATCTGAGGAGAGCGCCCCGCATACAAAACCATGAAAAATATATTTCAGGCAGGTGTGCCACAAAATTCAGAAATAGCGATATAATTAATGCCTTACCTTTGAAGATCTTCTTCTGTTGGCACGCCAAAATGTCCCAGAAACATCACAAATGGTCCTTTTGTTTGATAATGGCCTTCTTTATGTCCCAAAAATGTCAAATTATTTGGCTCGTTTGATTCAGAAATACACCGGTTTCAACTCGCCCAACATGCCTACAAAGTATCTAATAAGTTACCTGTAAACTTGGTCCAAACATTTCAAACAACGTTCCTAATCCAACCTCAGGTACCCTAAAACGTAAATAATCGATAAAATTTAAGATGGAATAAACTCTTTCTAATACCGGATAAAAACAACATGGAGCGAGCTCCTGTTCACGCGCACCAAAACAGTAGAGTCCACCTGGAGTGACACTTACAATGAATAGCACTACTTCTTCATTTCTCAAAAGGAAAACATCGGACAATTTCTAAAGACTGTTGACATCTAGTGGAAGCCATAGGAACTGCAACCAGGTTCCTGAAAATAAGGGCATCCCATAGAAAACCATTGGAAAATCCTATGACCTCAATATTTTTTCTTCCCTGGATGGTTTGTCCTCGGGGTTTCGCTTGCCAAAAGAGTTTTGATGTTTTAATGACCCTGATCCTGTTTAAAGAAGCAAACACTTTTGATATGAAGGTGGATGCTGTATATAACAAATATTATTTTTAGATCTGTGTATTTTACGAGATTTACTTGTACAAAGATTTTGGATTGAGAAGCCTTTTTTCCCCCTCCACCTTTCTGGAGTTGGAACTTGCCGAGTCAGGAGCGTGTGTCTGCACGCAAGGCCTGCTACGCGAGCGCTGGTGCGCACTGAAGGCTAGGAGCGGAGAAACGGTTATCTGATTGGAAAACCAGATGCACCGTGGGCCATGGGAAAATCTACTTTCTACACAACGCTTACGGGTGCTGAAATACCTCTAAAAACTGTATAATGTATCTGTTACTGTGCCTGCTCTTTACTCAATGCCATCCTGGATTAAATAGGCTGGATGATCAATGGGTGAGTGAATTATCTTCGCCTTATGCCCTACAATTTCCAAACACTCTGACAAGACCTTCATGTCAATACCACCAGGAACTTGGTCTCTCTCTGCATTTGTACCACTCTCAAACACAACTGGACCTACACTTGTTGGCATACTTCCAAAATCTCTAACTATTGAATTACTTTTTTTTCTGTGTCGAAGGACTCAGTTCATTTTATTGACAATGGTGCTGGCTCCGCCATGTCCTTACGCATTGGCCAACTGAGATATATTGTTATGCTTTTATTGTTGATCTCTGGTAATGTGTGACCAAACCCTGGGCCGGTAGATACCATGCAATCTCTACCAACTCCCTATGATTTTAAAATCAGAGCAGGTTTTGGCCTCTTGCATTTTAATGTCAGAAGTCTATTTCCAAAAACTAGACATGATTAGAATATGGGCCAAAACGACAAATGCAGACGTAATGGTTTTTTATCAGAAACTTGGCTAAAGAAATCTGTGTCAAATAACTGGATTTTTTTTTGATGGGTACATGGTTCGTAGAGCTGATCGGATGAGTAAAGGAGGAGGGGTTGCAATTTATGTTAAATCCGAGTTGAACACCTCTGAAATGCTCTCGATTACCAAAGCCAAACATTTTGAATTGCTTGCGGTTAAAGTGAACGTATATAAGGACTCCCACATCACTGTAGTCGGCTGCTACAAACCGGAGAAGCACTAAACTCTCTTTCTGATGTCCTGCACAAGTTAAATGACTCTGAATTCGTTATTTTAGGAGATTTGAACTGGGACATGCTTAAATCTGTATCAGACTCTTTTAACCTCCCTGGGCAAGGTGCGTCACACCTAGTCAACAGCCAGTGGAATCGTGTGGCGCGAAATAAAAATACCTCATAAATGCTATAACTTCAATTTCTCAAACATATGACTATTTTACACCATTTTAAAGACAAGACTCTCGTTAATCTAACCTCAATGTCCGATTTCAAAAAGGCTTTACAGCGAAAGCAAAACATTAGATTATGTCAGGAGAGTACCCTGCCAAAAATAATCACACAGCCATTTTCAAAGCATGCATATATGTCACAAAAACCAAAACCGCAGTTAAATGCAGCACTAACCTTTGATGATCTTCATCAGACGACACTCCTAGGACATTATGTTATACAAACTTCCGGTGAATTTACTTAATTACTCACGATTAACGTTCACAAAATACATAACAATTATTTTAAGAATTATAGATACAGAACTCCTTTATGCAATCGCGGTGTCAGATTTTAAAATAGCTTTCCGGCGAAAGCACATTTTGCAATATTCTGAGTAGATAGCCCGGCCATCACGGCTAGCTAATTTGACACCCACCAAGTTTGGCCCACACCAAACTCAGATTTACTAAAAGAAAAATTGGATTACCTTTGCTGTTCTTCGTCAGAATGCACTCCCAGGACTTCTACTTCAACAACAAATGTTGTTTTGGTTCGAAATAATCCATAGTTATATTGAAATAGCTCCGTTTTGTTCGTGCGTTGAGGTCAGTATGCGAAGGGTGACGCGCGGGCACATTTCGTGACAAAAAAATTCAAAATATTCCATTACCGTACTTCGAAGCATGTCAAACGCTGTTTAAAATACATTTTTATGCGATTTTTCTCGTAAAATAGCGATAATATTCCAACCGCGCGACGTTGTATTCGTTCAAACACTGAAGGAAAAAAATGGAGTCGTCTCGTGCACGCGCGCGCCAGTGTCGTTGTTCCCAGAAGGACCACTCACAAAAACCCCTGCTGTTTTTCGCCCAGAGACTGGAGAGCTCTCATTCAACTTTCTGGCGCCTTCTGAGAGCCAATGAAAGCCTTAGAAAATGTCACGTTACAGCAGAGATGCTGTATTTTTGATAGAGATGCCCTAGAAGTAGAACAAATTGTCAGACAGGGCACTTCCTGTATAGAATCTTCTCAGGTTTTGGCCTGCCATATGAGTTCTGTTATACACAGACACCATTCAAACAGTTTTAGAAACTTTAGAGTGTTTTCTATCCAAATCTACTAATTATATGCATCTTCTCGTTTCTGGGCAGGAGTAGTAACCAGATTAAATCGGGTACGTTTTTTTTATCCGGCCGTGAAAATACTGCCCCCTATCCCAAACAGGTTAACGAAGCCATTTTGGTCTTTGTGTATTAGATATGGGAGCACTCTATCCAATCTCCTGGCCAAGGCTTTAGCACTAATTCTTGATTCGGAGTTCAGAAGAGAAATCGGTCTAACTTTCACATATTGTTGGAGATTTATCAGGCTTCAGAATGAGAGTAAAACACTCCTTAGAGAGGAGGGGAAGCAACCTTGCTGAAAGGATTCAGCATACAGTGCATTGCGAATTTATTCAGACCCCTTGACTTTTTATAAAAGCCTTATTATAAAATAGATTAAATCGTTTTTTTTCCCTCATCAATCTACACACTACCCCATAATGACAAAGCAAACACAGGTTTTTAGAAATTTTTCCCGATGTTATATTACATTTACATAAGTATTCAGACCCTTTACTCAGTACTTTGTTGAAGCACCTTTTGGCAGTGATTACAGACTCGAGTCTTCTTGGGTATGACGCTACAAGCTTGGCACACCTGTACTTGGGGAGTTTCTCCCATTCTTCTCTGCAGATCCTCTCAAGCTCTGTCAGGTTAGATGGAGAGTGTCGCCGCACAGCTATTTTCTGGTCTCCAGAAATGCTTAATCAGGTTCAAGTCTGGGCTCTGGCTGAGCCACTCAAGGACATTCAGAGACTTGTCCCGAAGCCACTGCTGCGTTGTTTTGGCTGTGTATTTAGGGTCGTTGTCCTGTTGGAAGGTGAACCTTGGCCCCAGTCTGAGTTCCTGAGCACTCTTGAGCAGGTTTTCATCAAGGATCTCTCTGTATTTTGCTCCTTTCATCTTTCCACTTGATCCTGATTAGTCCCCCAGTTACCTCCCTGACCAAGGCCCTGCTCCCCCGATATCTCAGTTTGGCCGGGCGGCCAGTTCTAGAAAAATTATTGGTGGTTCCAAACTTCTTCCATTTCGATCATATCCTTGGACTAAAATGATTGACACTCACATGCAAGCCTAACATCATGTGCAAAGGGCCTTTGAGTAATGTAGCACATATTCAATGGTATCGCTTTTTCTACACAGGTTGTTAATTTCTGATCTTTTTTTATTAATTAAAAAAATATATATATATTTTACCCCCTTTTCTCCCCAATTTCGTAGTATCCAATTGGTAGTAGTTACAGTCTTGTCTCATCGCTGCAACTCCCGTACGGACTCGGGAGAGGCGAAGGTCGAGAGCCATGCGTCCTCCGAAACACAACACAACCCAACCAAGCCGCATTGCTTCTTGACACAATGCACATCCAACCCGGAAGCCAGCCGCACCAATGTGTCGGAGGAAACACTGTACACCTGGCGACCTGGTCAGCGTGCACTGCGCCCGGCCCGACACAGGAGTCGCTAGTGCGCGATGAGACAAGGATATCCCTGCCGGCCAAACCCTCCCTAACCCGGACGACGCTGGGCCAATTGTGCGCCACCCCATGGGCCTCCCTGTCGCGGCCGGCTGCGACAGAGCCTGGGCGCGAACCCAGAATCTCTGGTGGCGCAGCTAGCACTAGGGGAGGCCCTAATTTCTGATCTTTGATACTTTCTTGGTTTATTAAGGTATCATGGTATGTATATACTGCGTTAATGCTAAATGTATGGACCATTTTGTTACTTAGTAGTGTTAGGTTCTAATTCTCAGAGTAAAAACTTTACGGACACTATGAAAGCTCAAACCAAGTTTATTCTTCCCAGAGGATCAATACAGCTGCATTAGACAAAGACATTGTTCACACAAGCACTGATATTTAACCCTTTCTCCTAGGCTGATTCTCCTCCTACACATCTGAACAAACATTGTATCTTAACTGCTAGGCAGGAAACTAAGTGATACAGCCATAAACGTGTCTTTCTCCCTTAACGTGACCTGACCAGACCTCGACCCCCTTCATCACTAATCCATGGCTCTCTCCCCTTAACAATGCCTGCCACGTGATCGCTTTCCCTGCACTCAGCACATTCCAAGCTTAATTGCACACACTATATACCTTCCTCCTACAGATAACCATTTACTTCTGGTGTAGACCCTCTAAACCTAAGCACTCAATATTTCAATAGGATACCTGATAATTAACCCTAACCCAAGTTTAGGAGTTAGTACCCAGAATCCATCAGTAGCTACAAGCTAAAGACCCTGTGTTGTGGTATCAGGCTAGGAATATGTTATTGAAAGTATGTGAATGTAACATTTTGCAACTGTGATGGGGTCATATTCTCGAATTCCCAGAGTGCCCTGTTAGGGTGAAAGAGATTGAGGTGTCAAGGATAAGCGGCTGTACAGCAAATCTCCTATGTGGAGGTGGAAGAGAGTTATAGGGGCAAAAGGCCACAGTTCTGAAGCAGATATGGGGGTGGATGCACCGCACTAGTTGCAAATGTTGTACGTCAATCAAGTGATCTGGGTACACTTACTGTGAAGGTGGATTATTTTGTATTTATAGTCAGTTATTAATTGTACTGCACGAGAAGTCCAAGAAGCTGGGCATCATTATATCTGCAGCTGACATTTTTGGCCCTCCAAGACGGCAAGGACTACTGTTGCCAGAGAATGTAATATTAATTTCTCTACCATAAGCCGCCTTCAATGTTGTTTTAGAGAATTTGGCAGTATGCCCAACCAGCCTCACAACTGCAGACCACTAGTATGGAGTTGTGCGGTTTGCTGATGTCAATGTTGTGAACAGAGTGCCCCGTGGTGGTATAAGGGTTATGGTATGGGCAGGCATAAGCTACAGACAACCAACACAATTGCATTTATCGATGGCAATTTGAATGCACGGAGAAACCATGATAAGATCCTGAGGCCCATTGTCCTGCCATTCATCTGCCGCCATCACCTCATGTTTCAGCATGACAATACACTGCCCCATGTCACAAGGATCTGTACACAATTGAAAATGCAGAAAATGTCCCAATTCTTCCATGGCCTGCATACTCACCAGACATGTCACCCTTTGAACATGTTTGGGATGGTCTAGATCGACGTGTACGACAGCTTGTCCAAATGTAATTACTCTGATTCCTTTAATTAGGATGTTTACTTTGCTAACAGTAGAAATTATTTTTCATGCCACAAGAGGTAAGCTACCTGATTCTGGCAAATGGGTTCTGGAACGAAAGACAAAAAAAGTGAGAGGTGCTGGAGGATCCAACTTAAATTAAGCACCACCCTTCTCATATAACGGGGTAGGGCCATCCCAAGTATCCACTAAACCAAGATAGACCACCGCCGGTCGTTTCCATTGGGAAGAGATGAGTCATAGTGGGCAGAGCCAAGCATGAGCTAGCGAGATCCTATTGGCGCGTTCTAGCGCATATCTGCATATTTCTGGTAGGAAACGCCTCCTCTGTGAAGCACTCGTGTGCAATAACTCAATTCGACTTTGTGTTCCTTCTCAACAACGTCTTTTTTTTTATACTTTTGCAAAGGGTAAAGTCCACAAAACGTAGTCCACTCTGTTCATAACATATTTTAGTTTTGGGAACAGAAAACTGTATTAGGGGGCAGTATTTAGAAGTTTGGATGACAAAGTAAACTGCCTGTTACTCAGGCCCAGAAGCTAGGATATGCAATTGGTAGCATTGGATAGACAACACTCTGAAGTTTCTAAAACTGTTAAAATGTTGTCTGTGGGTATAACAGAACTGATTTGGCAGGCGAAACCCCGAGGACAATCCATCCAGGAAATTGTATTTTTGAGGTCATTGGACTTTTCAATGCTTTTCTATGGGAAAGTCTAATAATTAGGACACAGATTGCAGTTCCTATGGCTTCCACTAGATGTCAACAGTCTTTAGAAATTGTTTCATGCTTGTTTTTTGAAAAATGAAGAAGTATACCTCAGAAGGACTCTAGTCTTTTGGCGTGCGTGAATGAGTGCGCACTCCTCGTTCTTTTTCTCCAGTATTGAACACAGTATATTCCGTCTTAAATTTTATCGATTGTTTACATATTAGGGTACCTGAGGTTGGATTAGAAACGTTGTTTGAATTGTATGGAAGAAGTTTACAGGTAACTTTTTAGATTCCTTTGTAGGCATGTTGGGCGAGTTGGAACAGGTGGATTTCTGAATCAAACGCGCCAAATAAACTGACATTTTTGGGATATAAAGAAGGACTTTATCGAACAAAACGACCATTCATTGTGTAACTGGGACCCTTTGGATTGCAAAAAGATGAAGATCTTCAAAGGTAAGTTATTTATTTATCGCTATTTTTCAGTTTTGTGACACCTGTGCAGGTTATGAATTTATGTTAATGCAGGAAGTGGGTAAGGCGCTGTCTTCAGACGATCAAATGCTATGCTTTCGCCGTAAAGCCTTTTGTAAATCGGACAAAGCGGTTTGATTACCAAGATTCTAAGCTAAAGAATGGTGTATAACACTTGTATTGTCATGAATGTTTAATATTACTACTTTTGTATTTTGAATTTCGCGCTCTGCAATTTCACCTGATGTTGTCGAGGTGGGACGCTAGCGTCCCAATGATCCGTAAGAAGTTAAGATCAGATGTTTCATCAATTAGAACATTTGCAGAATGTCGGCCAAAATCCATCTTCTCCCACTGCCGGCCAGTGGGCTTCCTCTCACTACCATATTTGGTAGTGAGTGGAAACGCTAAGCAGATGCTTCACATTCCTACATCCGGTGAAATATCTGTCTCATTGTTCTATCTGTGGCTGCACTGTGGTAGTGGGGGAACAGGAAGTTCCAGGCAGGTATGCACCATTCTTCAGAATAAAGAAAGAGACAGAACTGTGATGTCAAGAACCTTTGTGTTGGTTTCTATTTATTACTACAGGTATGTAATAGCAGGTTTAAACGTCCTATTATCGAATGAACATGTCATACAATGCTAGGTAACAAATCTGTTAAGGTATTGTCACATTTGGTAAAGGTTTGATGTGTTATGTTGTGTCAAACTGAGTGAAGAATGTGATAAACAATTTTACAAGTCACATAGGTAACGTTAGATACTTTGGGTTTGTCTGAATGGATATACATAATTTCCTCAATCTATTTATTTGAGATTTCTGAGTTTGTTTAGCATGTTATTGTTTTTTTTGTAAAATTCACAAGCTGGTAAAATGGTGGCGCTCAGTCAGTCTGCGTCAACTGACTTCAGTGCTAGTGCAGAGAGACAATTTCACGGTCACACTACAGTTTTGAAGCTTAATGTAATGATTATCAGTTTTCTACATGTGTACTGATATTTAGACACATTAAGTTGTTTCTATATTTATCTATAAATGTTACTATGGTGTGAATGGGAAATACAATTGGTTTTTCATTGAAATAATACAATAAAGACAAGGTTATTCAGGAAAATAGAACATGAGTGCTGCCTAAAACATACTGCAACTTTGTACTAAATGGTTTTTAGTAATTTATGCGAATTTGGGAAAATCTACTATAGGTTAAGTGCACTTACGTTGTGTAGACTAATTTAAAGCAGGTACTTTGTCTAATTTTAATGAATTCATGTTTTGTTCTAAATGCTGATCTACCTGATCTATTGAAATGAGATCAGTGCTTAACTTGGACAGAATATTAACAGTATTTTGGAGCTCCTGCATGTAAAAATGAGTACAGGCACCTATTTCAGTCCAAGTCAAGCACTGAAGTAGATAATTTAACAAGAAGAAATATATTTTTTGAGAATAAAGAAAGTGCCAGAACTGTCAAGACAATAACTTTCTGTGTCTGTTTCTCATTGTTACTACAGGACAACTAGAAATAAGTCTGAGGCCGGTAACATCAGCAGTGAGGACAAACCCAGACTGCCTCTCTCCTTCCACACTGAGTCCAAACCTACAGTCACTGGGTCCTGATTGTGACAGTGGAGCCCAGTTTGCACTGCAGGATCCAGAGATCACATCAGTGAAGCTGGAAGACTGCAGTCAAACAATGGCGCTGAATGTCAACATTGAAGATGAGGAAGATAAGATTGGGAAATCTCTTTCTCAAGGTAAGAGAATACCAAGATTGTGCAATGCTGTCATCAAGGCAAAGGGTGGCTATTTGAAGAATATCAAATATAATGTATTTTGATTTGTTTAACACTTTTGGTTACTACATGATTCCATGTGTGTTATTTCATAGTTGTGATGTCTTCACTATTATACAATGTAGAAAATAGTAAAAATAAAGAAAAACCCTTGAATGAGTAGGTGTTCTAAAACTTTTGACCTGTAGTGTATATCACACAACTGACTGGTTCTTCTGATGCTGTTCACACAGGAGACCATGTTGAGACATTCTCTACATCCAGAGAGCAACAGCAGGAAGATCACAGAGCTAAGAGGTCTCACCACTGCCCACATTGTGAGGAGAATTTTTCAATTCTATCAAAGCTAAAATTACATGTAAAAATACACACAGGAGAGAATCTGTATTCCTGTACTGACTGTGGGAAGAATTTCACAACATCAAAGGCTCTGACAGTTCATCAGAGAGTGCACAGAGGAGAGAAGCCCTACTCCTGCTCTGACTGTGGGGCGAGTTTCTCTCAACTGGGCACCTTAAAAAGACATGAACGTATACACACAGGAGAGAAGCCTTACTCCTGCTCTGACTGTGGAAAGAGTTTCTCTCAACTGGGCGACTTAAAAACACATGAACGTGTACATACAGGAGAGAAGCCTTACTCCTGCTTTGACTGTGAAAAATGCTTCAAAACATCAACTGAGCAAAAAGTTCATCAGAGAACACACACAGGAGAGAAGCCTTACTCCTGCTCTGACTGTGGAAAGAGGTTCTCTCAACTGGGGGACTTAAAAACACATGAACGTATACACACAGGAGTGAAGCCTTACCCCTGCTCTGACTGTGGAAAGAGTTTCTCTCAACTGGGCCACTTAAAAACACATGAACGTATACATACAGGAGTGAAGCCTTACTCCTGCTCTGACTGTGGAAAGAGTTTCTCTCAACTGGACAACTTAAAAAGACATGAACGTGTACATACAGGAGTGAAGCCTTACTCCTGCTCTGACTGTGGAAAGAGTTTCTCTAAACTGGACAACTTAAAAAGACATGAACGTATACATACAGGAGTGAAGCCTTAATCCTGCACTCATTGTGTAAAATGCTTCACAACATCAACTGACCTAAAAGTTTGTCAAAGAACAGACACAGGAGAGAAGCCTTACTCCTGCTCTTAATATGGCAAGAGTTTCTACCGATTGGGCAATGTAAAGACACACCAACGGATACACACTTGACCGAAGCCTTATCACTGCACTGACTGAGAAGAGATTCTACAGATTGGGCCATTTTAAGACGCCAATGTATACATAAAGGAGAGAAGCCTCATCAGTTCTCTCAGACCAGCTAAGATTAGTCACTCCACTTAATTCTCATGTCATTAAATAATTGGCAACATTGAATTGGATCAAATGAAGCATAGAACACTATTGTAAAAAAAAAAACATTAAAGACACCTGCTCTTTCCATGACAGACAGACCAGGTGAACCCAGGTGGGCTAAGGAATGAAAACACTGGACACTGAAAAATTGGAAAACTGTTGCCTGGTCTGATGAATCCTGGTTCCTGCTGTTTCACGCTGATGGGAGGACTAGAGTATGGAGGAAACCACGAGTACATGCATCCAGTGGTGGAAAAATTACCTAACTGTCATACTTGAGTAAAAGTAATGATACCTTAATAGAAAATGACTCAGTAAAATACCCAGTAAAATACTACTTCAGCAAAAGTCTAAAAGCTTTTGGTTGTAAATATACTTATGTATCAAAAGTAAAAGTAATTGCTAAAATATACTTCATCAAAAGTAAAAGTATGAATAATTTCTAATTCCTTAAATTAAGCAAACCAGACTGCACAACTTTTTTTATTTTTTATATTACAGATAGCCAGGGGCACACTCCAACACTCAGATATCATTTACAAATGAAACATTTGTGTTTAGTGAGTCCACCAGATTAGAGGCAGTAAGGATGACCAGGGATGTTATCTTCATAAGTGCGTGAATTGGATCATTTTCTGTCCTGCTAATCCTAAAAAAATGTGACAAGTACTTATGGGTGTCAGGGAAAATGTATGGAGTAAAAAGTACATTTTCTTTAGAAATGTTGTAAAGTAAAAGTTGTCAAAAATATAAATAGTAAAGTACAGATACCCCCAAAAACTACTGAAGTAGTTTAAATCATTTTTACTTCAGTACTTTACACCACTGTATGCATCCATGTCGTGTGTCAGCATTGCAGGCTGGTGGTGTGATGGCGTGGGGTGTGTTTTCAGGGCACACATTGGGCCCCTTGATAAAAGTTGCACAATGTTTGAATGCCACAGGATGTCTAAACATCATTGCCAATCAGGTGCATCCCTTCATGGCAGCAGTGTATCCATTTGCAAATAGATTTTTTCAGCAGGATTATGCCCCATGCCACAAGGCTTGTCCAGGAATGGTTCCAAGAACATGACAGTGAATTCAGCTTACTGCAGTGGCCTGCCGAGTCACCAGATCTCAATCCAAATGTGCATCTGTGGGAGGAGATGGAACGAGCTATTCAGAGTAGATCCACTCCCAGGCAACTTGACACAATTGTAGGAAGTGTTGGAGTCGACATGGACCAGCATCCCTGTGGAACGCTCTCAACACCTTGGACAGTCTATGCCTGACGAATTGAGGCTGTTCTGAGGACAAATGGGGTGCAACTCAATATTAGGAAGCTGTTTCTAATGTTTTGTACACAGTGTATATCAGATAAAGATGGTGTGACGATCACTTTTCAGCATTAGTTTGGGTGGATTATTTTATTACTAAACAACTTTTGTTTAATGATAAACAGGCTATGAATCGACTACTTGTGCTTATTAAATTGTATTTTAATACTAGATTCATTATTTTAGTCATTGATGAATGTATTTGAATAACTGTATTGAAGTTAATTGATCTGGCGGCAGGTAGCCTAGCGGTTAAGAGTGTTGGGCCAGTAACTGAAAGGTTGCTGGTTTGAATCCCAAGCCGACTAGGTGAAAAATCTGGCATTGTGCCCTTGAGCAAGCCAATTAACTCTTATTTGTCCTGTAAATTGCTCTGGATAAGAGCATCTGCTAAATGACAAGAATGTAATGAAAAATTTTTGTACATGAATTTATGCTGAGCAACCTCTTCTTCTCGTGTATAATTAAATAAACTGAAGTGAAAAACTGTATATACAATACACAACATTACCACTTTGTTTACCCTGGTCAGAGGTACAGGGCCATAGTAAACTAGACTATGTAGCTGCTGTTGTTAGTTGCCTACAGTTTCCATGCAATAACACATGTCAGATCACTAATGATTAGGTGTATAGGCTGCTACATTTATACAAGAGTTTCTGCCTGTGTCTGTCAGGAGTGATGTGTTATCAGGCTTGTTAAATAACTACCAGAGGGAAGTGGAGAGCCGCCTTGAGCTTTGTGCCCAGCCCGCACGACATGGTCAAGAGACGCAGAGAGCCTGCAGCAGCACTCTGATGTGAAGAACAGGCCTTACAAAAATGTACGATTGTAGTACAACAGTATTTTCGTGGAATGGTAGTGACCAAAAAACTCTGTTTTTCATTGTACTAGGCCTAGGAACATAGAAGAAACTGACAGATGTGTCATAATAGCCCAGATCTAAAGCTGCACTGGGAATAGAATACATGCAGCAGGGTGGAGAAAAATCACAGTAAAACAAGATTTAAATGTATTTTCTTACGGGCTGTGTTCACCATTCATGTAATACATTAAATATATACATCAGACGGTATTGGGG
This sequence comes from Salmo trutta, assembly GCF_901001165.1. Classification (NCBI taxonomy): domain Eukaryota; kingdom Metazoa; phylum Chordata; class Actinopteri; order Salmoniformes; family Salmonidae; genus Salmo; species Salmo trutta. The sequence goes on along the minus strand of NC_042995.1, from coordinate 10,606,378 downwards.
AGCTATTTCATAGGGTTTTCACAGGTACATTATTTTCCCATTTCAATCTTCTACCAACCAACCCTATGCTTGGTGTGACTGTTATGGTCAGAGCAGACCATCTGATATGCCCTTAAATAGTGTAATATGATATGATATATTGCCAATATACCACGACTAAGGGCTGTGTCCAGGCACTCCGCTTTGCAACCTGGGATTCAAATGTAAAAGGACCAGTGCTTCTACAGTGAAACACGTCTTTGCCGTTTGTTTCCTCTTCTGAGTGCACTGGTGGGCAACAACATTTCAATAAACAGAGCCAATGAGTCCTTCAAATGTAGCACTATATCCACACGTTTGAATTATCTGAATGATAGTGAATGGGGAGACTGAATTAAGCAATAAGGCCCGAGGAGGTGTGATATATGGCCAATATACCACGGCTAAGAGATGTTATTATGCACGAAGCAAAGCGGAGTGCCTGGACACAGCCCTTAGTCGTGGTATATTGGCAATACATCACAAACCTCGGAGGTGCCTTATTGCTATTATAAACAGGTTACCAACGTTATTAGAGCAGTAAAAGTGCATGTTTTGTCATACCCAGCTAATCAGCATTCACCGCTCGAACCACCCAGTTTATAATTTGCATTATACATTGTGGGTTGGTAACTAGGTTTGGCCTCCAGTCAATTTGTAGCTGGGCTTGTAGCTAGTCTGCGGGCCAGAACATAATTGGCCTATTATGACTGATAATATCGATTCGATCACAGAAAAAACGTTGATCTATATAGTGCGAACTCATTGAAGTTCAATCGCTTGGGTCTCTGCGCGGCATGGCATTTCTTCTGACTGCAGTCCTGGAGGAAGTGAGCAGGCGCGCAGTTTAGAGAGAACGTTGCCTGCAGGAACACCTTTTGTAATATTGAGGAATCTAGATTTGATACCGTCACTAAGCAAGCACACATGATGTCCTTTAGATAGTACTTGATCCAATTGCAAGATGCCTGATCTAGGTTTATTTCAGACAACCTTTAAAAAAGTAAGAAATGGTCAACCGTAACAAATGCCTTCGACAGGTCAATAAGGCAGCGCAATGATTTGTATGGTCTGAACCACAGGCGTCAAACTCATTCCACGGAGGACCAAGTGGCTGCCGGTTTTCACTCCTCGATTTTACAGTCGTGGCCAAAAGTTTTGAGAATGACACAAATATTAATTTTCATAAAGTCTGCTGCCTCAGTTTGTATGATGGCAATGTGCATATACTCCAGAATGTTATGAAGAGTGATCAGATGAATTGCAATTCATTGCAAAGTCCCTCTTTGCCATGCAAATGAGTCCCCAAAAATATTTCCACTGCATTTCAGCCCTGCCAGAAAAGGACCAGCTGACATCATGTTTGTGATTCTTTCATTAACACAGATGTGTGTCGACGAGGACAAGGCAGGAGAACACTGTCATGCTGATTGAGTTTGAATAACAGTCTGGAAGCTTCAAAAGGAGGGTGGTGCTTGGAATCATTGTTCTTCCTCTGTCAACCATGGTTACCTGCAAGGAAACACGTGCCGTCATCATTGCTTTGCACAAAAAGGGCTTCACAGGCCAGTAAGATTGCACCTAAATCAACCATTTATCGGATCATCAAGAACTTCAAGGAGAGCGGTTCAATTGTTGTGAAGAAGGCTTCAGGGCGCCCAAGAAAGTCCAGCAAGCGCCAGGACCGTCTCCTAAAGTTGATTCAGCTGCGGGATCGGGGAACCACCAGTATAGAGCTTGCTCAGGAATGGCAGCAGGCAGGTGTGACTGCATCTGCACGTACAGTGAGGTGAAGACTTTTGGAGGATGGCCTGGTGTCAAGAAGGGCAGCAAAGAAGCCACTTCTCTCCAGGAAAAACATCAGGGACAGACTGATATTCTGCAAAAGGTTCAGGGATTGGATTGCTGAGGACTGGGGTAAAGTAATTTTCTCTGATGAATCCCCTTTCCGATTGTTTGGGGCATCCGGAAAAAAGCTTGTCCGGAGAAGACAAGGTGAGCACTACCATCAGTCCTGTGTCATGCCAACAGTAAAGCATCCTGAGACCATTCATGTGTGGGGTTGCTTCTCAGCCAAGGAAGTGGGCTCACTCACAATTTTGCCTAAGAACACAGCCATGAATAAAGAATGGTACCAACACATCCTCCGAGAGCAACTTTTCCCAACCATCCAGGAACAGTTTGGTGACGAACAATGCCTTTTCCAGCATGATGGAGCACCTTGCCATAAGGCAAAAGTGATTTGAAACTAAGTGGCTGATGAAACTAAGTGGCTCGGGGAACAAAACATAGATATTTTGGGTCCATGGCCAGGAAACTCCCCAGAGTCCCCTTAATCCCATTGAGAACTTGTGGTCAATCCTGAAGAGGCGGGTGGACAAACAAAAACCCACAAATTCTGACAAACTCCAAGCATTGATTATGCAAGAATGGGCTGCCATCAGTCAGGATGTGGCCCAGAAGTTAATTGACAACATTCCAGGGCGGATTGCAGAGGTCTTGAAAAAGAAGTGCAAATATTGACTCTTTGCATCAACTTCATGTAATTGTCAGTAAAAGTCTTTGACACTTATGAAATGCTTGTAATTATACTTCAGTATTCCATAGTAACATCTGAGAAAAATATCTAAAGACACTAAAGCAGCAAACTTTGTGAAAATTAATATTTGTGTCACTCTCAAAACTTTTGGCCACGACTGTACTTGATTGATCAATTGAGGTCACTAATTCGTGAGGAACTCCCAAACCTGGTTGTCTCGGTTAGAATTGTAAGGAAAAAACCTGCAGACACAAGGCCCTCAATTTAATAAATTTGACACCCCTGGTCTAAACAATATAGCACCTCATCTAGTGTAGCCGCTGAAACATATGTTCAGGTCTAAAACCAGATTGGAAGAAATGAAAAACCCATTCACTGAAATATTCTTTAAGTTGTAATATATTCTTTTTTAGCAGCAGAGGTCAACACAAATGGAGGAGGCCTTCATCATTGTTTGGAGAACAACAGACACCCACCATATTGATAGATGTCACATTGTTGTGCTGATTCTTTATTTCTTTACAATCAATCATTATTTACAATCATTATTCACAATCGGTATTCACAATCATTATTTACAAATATTATTTACAATCATTTTCTACTGTTGACACAGCAGATATTGTCTGTTATGTATTATAGGTATCTTTCATACAAATCTTAACCTTGTGACCCATTCTATATATCTGTTGTTCATCATGTAGGTTGAAAGGGGTGTATCTTGACTATAACAGACCTTTGTACTTTTGTCTCGCCGCTTTCAATGGATCATCCGAAGTGGTGATTCGTCGACAAGCCATCGCTATTGCAAAGCTCTCACTATTAAAGATTTAGTTTAAGTATAACTCTGACTTGTTTTTGTGAAGTTTGTCTCCTCATTTGATAGTAAAGAAATGAACCACAGAGGTTTCAAGGGAAGGTGAGCTGAGACAAAGACAACATCTTTAATCATGTGGTTCAATCGCAACAGCCATTGTCTACATTGTGGGAGGCAACCTGTTAGTTCAAACCTAAATATACATTCCTGTTTCTAACTTCTAACGACTACTGAAAAGTCCAAATTCAATCCCTCCTTATAAGATAACATTAAATATATATATATATATATATATATATATATATATATTAAAAGCACAATCATTATTTCTAATAAATTATCAACACAGTAATACGTTTTGGTAAATGGCTAGAAAAACTAATTCATAATAAAATATAACATCTACAGGTAAAAATGCATTGTTCCTTTTGATAGTGAATTGTTATTAGTATTATCAACATAATATTCAATAATTCCACCTTTCCAAATTATTGATTACTCCTCTAATGTATAACACCAGAATTGACATCCACTGGAGAAATAATAAACAGTAGATAAACTGACTAAATATGTGAAGAATATTTTTTACTTTTAAAAGAGGGAGTATTGGCAAAGTGTGACTCTTTCTGAATTGTCTTTCCGGAACACCTTCCAGAATCATCCCATTGTCTTAACCCCTAACATGATACCATTCTAAACACTATAAACTAAAAAATAAAGAAATATTAAACACAGGATCAAAAACTCATTTTAAAACACCAATTGTTCTCAGATCATTAAAATAGTCCAGGTAATCCAGTTTCTCTCATTGCCAAGGTCAACCTGGGGGCCAACATCCATTCATCTCAAGTTAAACCTGCCTCTGGACAGGTTTAATTGAAGCCTTCACTTAGATCCAGTGGTGAACCGTGACTATAGGACCTAGGCCTTCAGAGGGACCAAAAATCTTCCAATACCTTGTATCAAACTAAAGAATCATGAAAATAACAGAAAACATAGCATCACTTCATGTGTCCAACATTATATAGTCTGTAGTTGAGCCGTTCTAGTGAAGGAGGAGCAATGCTTTTTGATGACATTATGAATGAATCAAACAGGCCTGGCCGCGCTTCGGGCTGCACACACAGACAGAACCGGCATGGACACAACATGACACACAGCATAACATCACTGTTTACACAGCTGTTTACACAGCTGATGGTAGCCAGTACCACTATCACACTATCACCAATAGAGACAATGACAGTGTCACATCAATGGTGAAAGGCTCGGGGTGCTGAAAGGACAGCGACCGTAATACCTGTGCATTCCATGGCGCTGAAGGAGAGACAGTTTTGGTCAAACACATAACCAGGAGACAGCAGTCACATACAGCATCAAGTAATGTAACAGAATAAGCAGCCCATTCATTCCAGTAGGCCCCATGAAGTCAGAACAATACAAAAAGCACAATCATTTAATTTCCAAAATGGCATTTTACGACCATGATATTAAATTTCTTGTAGTGACTGAGTAAGCCTAATTATAAAAAGTAAGCCTCAAAGTGCCATCTTTATTATGAGGAGAAACATTTAGACAGCCAGGACCATAGCCGCTCTGGCCTAGCTCTCACTGCAGTCCAGTGCCATGGATTGACATCTTTGAAGTTTGTCCTCGAGTAATTTAGGAGGGCAACTTTATGAAGGCTTCCCCACAATGGCCTTATCATACAACGCTCTACAGAAGAAAATGACATAGGCCATTTTTATTGTTCACATTATTTGCATTGATGGTGTACTGAAGTCAAGTGGTTCAACATTCAAATGCAGTTTGATGAAAAAGCGACGGTTGGTGGAACTCTGGCGCCACCAAGTGGACAATTGACTGTCATATTGAACGTGAGTATGCTCTCCACCAACTCAGATTACCATACCAGACTGTCATATTGAACGTGAGGATGCTCTCCACCAACTCAGATTACCATACCAGACTGTCATATTGAACGTGAGGATGCTCTCTACCAGCTCAGATTACCATACCAGACTGTCATATTGAACGTGAGGATGCTCTCCACCAACTCAGATTACCATACCAGACTGTCATATTGAACGTGAGTACACCCTCTCCAGAACATCCTGGCTGACCCCAAACCCCTTTAATTTCCTGATTAAGAACAGGCGTTAGCTTGCTAATTTAAAAATACAGTCTGCATTCTCTGTAAAACTCAGCGTGTTATCAATGTGTCCCCCTAGGTATTTAAAACACTCAACCACCTCCACTGGTTGGTCGTTCAGAGAGAGTGGTTGGGACATTGGCAAGTTGTTGCCATTGATGATCAGCTCCTTTGTCTTTTCCACATTGATATGGAGGGCGTTGACAAACACCATTCTTGAAGGTTGTTGGTCTGTTTAAAATTGCTGTCCCCATCTGACGTAGCATCTTTTTTATTATTATTAAAGAGTCCTACCAGAGCCATGTCCTCTGCGTACTTAAAAATACACTATATGTTGTAGTTTCCTTTATTTCTGCAGTTACCTGTAGCAGCAGGCTACATGGAAAATGGAATCGCTCGAGACGGCCCGAGTCGCAGAAAATGGAATATAACCTTGCAGGTAAAGTTCGTAATAAAACAACTTCATGTGTACAACATCATTATACTGAGAGCCATTTCTAAAAGGACATCTTGGGGTGTTTTATTACATTTTGTTCACGTTTTTTCAGGACCTCCATACCACATAACGACGATGAAGAAGTGATTTGCTCTTTGGGGTACATTTTTCTTAAACATGTGAAATCACAAAAATGGTGTCTGGACCTTTCTATAACATGCAATTTACATAAAAAAGGTTGTATTTTTACTTTATGTCACGCTTGTCGTCGGTGAAGGAGGACCAAAACGCAGCAGGTATGTGCAGGCTCATCTTGACTTTTATTAACTATCAAAATGAACACCAAAATAACAAACAGAAATACGATCGACAAAAAACAGTCTGGTAAGGCACAAGGCTAAACACAGAACAATCTCCCACAAAATACAAGACAAACACACCCAACTAATATAGGACTTCCAATCAAAGGCAACACCAAACAGCTGCCTTCAATTGGAAGTCCAACCCCAATTAACTCAACATAGAACCACACACACTAGACTAAACATAGAAATACATGAAAACCAAACAGTGCCCAAAAACCCAGGAATACTTATTCAAACACCCTTTTAACAAACACACCACCCTGAACCACATAAAACAAATACCCTCTGCCACGTCCTGACCAAACTACAATACTAATTAACCCTTATACTGGCCAGGACGTGACACTTTATTCATTTACACCACTACGAATTGTATTTCCTTATTCACGCCATAGTAACAATTATAGATAAAGATAGAAACAACGTGTCTGAATATTAGTACACATGTAGACACTGATAAACATTACATTCAGCTTCAAAACAGTAGTGCAACTGTGAAATTGTTTCTCTCTCCTGCACCGCTACCCCATTCGTAGACGTTAACTGCTTTAGTGCTTATTGACGATAGTATCTTCTGACCAGGGGAGTTTTAAGAGCCCCAAAACTAGTCTAAACATTAACACGCATCGCTTGCAGTACTTGTTTGGAAACATAAGAAACGTATCTTTCATATCAGCAAAATATCATTTTCAAAAAACAAGGTTAAGTTACTACACACCTTTATAGGGTTAGTGTTCCCACACGGTCCTATCGCCATGTTACAGCACTTGTTAACGGAAGACATAGGTACCCACCTGTCTGTTTGAAACATTAGTTCTCGTTGGCATGAAAGATAAGGGGCATATCAGCATATGTTTCGAAAGCGATGATTATTTACGTTTCTCAACGTTAAAACACAGCGTCGGAATTGTAGTTTACACAGAGCCAAATATGGGCAAATGTAACAGCTGAAAACCCTACTTATGGAGACCGAGGCAAAGCCAGTTTCAGGTTGGATATTCGCGCTTTCAAACCACTTGCCACAGACTCCAAATAAGTGTCATGAAGTTGGAATAATTGCGCACAACATTGCACAGGTTTTATTTTCACGATTTGGACATTTTTTCGCTTTTCAAAGCTAATAAACATGTGGAAATGTGAACAGCATTTTGTATTCCTAGTTGAATTAGTTAGGCAGCGTAAACAAACTACACACTTTTTTTTACATTTGAATTTCAAAAGCTCCTTGGTCATGTGACCTACTGACTTCAAACAAGGTTCAGAATGTCCACTCAGCGTGCCTACACATTGCACATCCTTTTGTTTGTCCATTTTCATCTCACACAATGTTACATTAATTTGCCTGCTCTGCCCCCCTGAAGGACAGTGTCACTCACACACCAATTCACTTGGGCCTTCTCCTTGGGGCCTTCCTGACCTCCAGGCAGGCCCCCATTGACCTGGTGACCTCTGACTCCTGGCCTCTAGGCCTACACTCCTGCATGCCTGCCTGCCCTCTCCCTGGGTCTAAGAGTGTATAGCTTACTCCCTGGAACTACAGACCTCCAGGCCTCCACACCTACTCTCCTTACCCGGTCAACACCCCTCTCCCTTGGCCTTAGAGTATAGCTTACTCCCTGAAATTACTAAGACGTCTATAGTCCCGCTGTCAGGAACCACGTGCACCTGGTAACCCGAAACAGGCTCTGTGCTCCTGGTGACCCACCCACTTTTATCTGCTCAGTCCCCACTCCAACTTCCATGGCCTGAGTGCTGCCCCTAGCCCCAGAGTCCGTCCGGTCGCCCCTACTTGGACTCGGAGTGCCCCCCACCTTGATGGAGGCCTCCGTGTGCACCTGGTAACCTGAAACAAGCTCTGTGCACCTGGTGACAGAGCTTTTATCGGCTTAGAGACTAAATCCCTAACCCAACCTCCACGGCTTGAGTGCTGCCCCCAGCACCTGAGTCCGGCCACCCGTGCTCGGGCTCTGAGTGCCCCCCGCCTTGGCGGAGGCCTCCTTGTGCACCTGGTGACCTTTTGACTTCCACGGTGAGTCCCAACCTGACTCACAGTCCCACCAGATGGGCGACCACCACCTAGCCCCCTACCTATCCAGAGCCCAATGTCTTATGCCTTCTACCCGCCTGCCTGGGCTCTCTCACACTCTGTGTCTGGCCCCTGGCCCTTCTCCGTGCACCTGGTAACCCGTAAGTAAAGAAGGAGGATGGTGGAGGAAGACGCCTTCCGTCCCCGACTAAAGCTTGGATCAAGGGCTGACTTTCAATAGTGAGCTGCTCTGCTACGTACTAAACCCTGACCCAGAATCAGGTCATCTACAAGGGATTTAGCACCAGGTTCCCCACAAACATGCTGTGCGCATCAGGAGAGGGGCAGCAACTAATCCGGCCGCACCCCAACCCCGTCACGAACGGATCTACTCACCTGCCAAAAGGGGCAGGCTATTCCGGGCCAACCGAAGATCCGCGGCGCTATGGTATCATTACATTTAGGGGGGATTCTGACTTAGAGGCGTTCAGTCATAATCCCACAGATGGTAGCTTCGCACCATTTGCTCCTCAGCCAAGCAAATACACCAAATGTCTGAACCTGCAGTTCCTCTCGTACTGAGCAGGATTACTATTGCAACAACACATCGTCAGTAGGGTCAAATTGACTTGTCTCACGGTGGCCTAAACCCAGCTCACGTTCCTTATTAGTGGGTGAACAATCCAACGCTTGGTGAATTCTGATTCACAATGATAGGAAGAGCCGACATCGAAAGATCAAAAAGCGACGTTGCTATGAACGCATGGCCGCCACAAGCCAGTTATTGTTGTGGTAACTTTTCTGACACCTCCTGCTTAAAGGCCATAAATTCAGAGGGATCGTGAGGCCCCGCTTTCACGGTCTGTATTCATACTGAAAATCAAAATCAAGCAAGCTTTTGCCCTTCTGCTCCATGGGAAGTTTCTGTCCTCCCTAAGCTTGCCTTAGGACACCTGCGTTACCGTTTGACCAGTGTACCTCCCCAGCCAAACTCCTCACCTGCCACTGTCCCCAGAGCGGGTTGCACCCGGGGCGCGCCTCCCCGCCTTAACGGGTAAGTGAAAAAACGATAAGAGTAGTGGTATTTCACCGGCGGCTGGGGCCTCCCACTTATTCTACACCCCTCATGTCTCTTCACAGTGCCAGACTAGAGTCAAGTTCAACAGGGTCTTCTTTCCCCGCTGATTCCGCCAAGCCCATTCCCTTGGCTGTGGTTTCGATAGATAGTAGGTAGGAACAGTGGGAATCTTGTTCATCCATTCATGTACGTCACTATGACGAGGCATTTGGCTACCTCAAGAGACTCTTATGTCCCGTCGTTTACCCCCGCTTTATCAAATTTACTCACTTTGACATGAGGGGGTCACAGCCACCCCGAAGGTGGTTTGACTGCGACCGCGAAGGGTAGCATGCTACGGTCAGATATCATCAAATTGACATCCATTCGAGTCACGCCCGGTATCATCAGAGGCTGTTCTGTCTTACAAACTGGACATCAGTTGCCGCTACTAACCTTCAGGGGACTTTAACTGGGTTTTTACACCCAATCAACATCAAGTGCCAGCGCAATACTTATAGACTTGAGAACCAAATACCCATCGCAGTATCTCGCGGCCCCATCGACCGGGTGTTGGAAGAAGCAACAGAAAATAATTATCCCCTTTCAATCATTTGCTTGCCCACTCAGCCCTCCGGGACAGAAACCTCTCCCCACATCGTAGGGCATGAGCCAGATCCATGCGATGCCCTATCACTGTGGGGCCAATGGGTTTAGTCTCCGCCTCAAGTCTAGTGAGCGTAGAGGAGACCTTCCCACCTACAATGTGGGGCCGGCGAGCGCCGTAGCTGGGGAGATCCACGAGAAGAGTCCGGCACACGTCCAGAGTTTCCGCCTCCAACCGCCGGAACCAACCCCCACCCCCACCGGTCCGCCGACAGTACCACCCCGACGAACCCCCGCACACAGCTCCTTGCGAGACCACGCACGAGAGACTGCGAGATGAGCCACACAATGAACTTACAATGGTGGCGAGAGGAGGGCCACGGTGCAACTGCTCCCCCAGCCGCGGCTTGAGCCCAGCCCCGCTTCGCACCCCAGCCCGACCGACCCAGCCCTTAGAGCCAATCCTTATCCCGAAGTTACGGATCTGACTTGCCGACTTCCCTTACATACATTGTTATATAACATGTCAGAGGCTGTTCACCTTGGAGACCTGCTGTGGATATGGGTACGGCCCGGCGTGAGATTTACACCCTCTCCCCTGGATTTTCAAGGGCCAGGGAGAGCTCACCAGACGCCTCCGAAACCATAACGCTTTCCAGGGCTTGGGACCCTCTCTCGGGGTGAACCCATTCCAGGGCGCCCTGCCCTTCACAAAGAAAAGAGAACTCTCCCCGGGGCTCCAGCCAGCTTCTCCGGGATCGGTCGCGTTAACGCACTGGATGCCTCGCGGTGCCCGTCTCCGCCGTTCTGAAAGTAGTTTGAGGTTGGTAGGTGACATTACCAAGGAGCTATTGAAATGATAAACGTTGAAAAATGTATGTAAAATCATGTGAGATGAAAATGGACAAACTTAAGGGTTTGCGATATAGAAGGGTAGTCAGCGGACATTCTGAACCTTGTTTGAGTCCAGGTCAACAGACGCCTCACTTCCTCAACTGGCAGCTTCATTAAATAGTTAAAACATCAGTCTAAACAGTGAAGAGGCGACTCTGGGATGCTGGCCTTCTAGGCAGAGTTCCTCTGTCCAGTGTCTGTGTTCTTTTGCCCATCTTAATCTTTTATTGGTCAGTCTTAGATTTGGCTTTTTCTTTGCAACTCTGCCTAGAAGGCCAGCATACCAGAGTCGCCTCTTCACTGTTTAGACTGCTGATGGTAGCCAGCACCACTATCACAAAATCACCAATAGAGACAACGACAGTGTCACATCAATGGTGAAAGGCTCGGGGTGCTGAAAGGACAGCGACCGTAATACCTGTGCATTCCATGGCGCTGAAGGAGACAGCAGTCACACACAGCATCAAGTAATGTAACAGAATAAGCAGCCCATTCATTCCAGTAGGCCCCATGAAGTCAGAACAATACAAAAAGCACAACCATTTCATTTCCATAATGGCATTTTATGACCATGATATGACATTTCTTGTAGTGACTGAGTAAGCCTAATTGTAAAAGTAAGCCTCTAAAGTGCCATCTTTATTATGAGGAGGAAACATTTAGACAGCCAGGACCATAGCCGCTCTGGCCAAGCTCTCACTGCAGTCCAGTGCCATGGATGGACATCGTTGAAGTTTGTCCTCGAGTAATTTAGGAGGGCAACTTTATTAAGGCCTCCTCACACAATGCTCTACAGAAAAAAGACAGGCTATTTTTATTGTTCACATTATTTGCATTGATGACGTATTGAAGTCAAGTGCTTCAACATTCAAATGCAGTTTGATGTACCACACAGGACAGCTTGGAAAAAGCGACGGTCGGTGGAACTCTGGCGCCACCAAGTGGACAATTGCTTCTGTTCCGTTGTGGCAGCAGAGATATTTGATACAAGATCAAATTTGAGGTCAATATTATTATCTCCAAATTGTCCCCCCCACTCGTGATATATTATTATTCCAATTTAGCTGTTAATATGGTTTTAATTAAACAACGCTTTCTCTAATTTCTGATTGGAGGGGGATGACCACGTGACTTTAAAACCTACAACTGTGTTACTTTGTAACAGTCAAACGTGGTTATTCCTGACGTTGATCAACTCGCAATCCATGCCACCATTTATTTAAAGCATTATCTTTTTTTATGGGGAAAAAAAGTATACCGAGCTAATTTTGGTGTAACCATCGTCGAATTTGACGTGTCGGAGAACGGCGACTTCCTCCCGAAAGCATTGCGGTATCGCTTCTCGGCCTTTTGGCTAAGATCAAGTGTAGTATCTGTTCTTATCAGTTTAATATCTGATACGTCCCCTATCTGGGGACCATATATTAAATTGATTTTTGGAACAGGGAGATGGAATAGGGGCTTGCTCCGTCCACTCCACGCATCGACCTGGTATTGCAGTACCTCCAGGAACGGTGCACCCCCTGTCGTTGTAAATATAAATCAGGAGTTGCTTCGTTTAAGTTTGTTAGGATCATGATCTATATTTTATTTTCACATCTAGTAAGTTCATCTTAGTGTCAGTGATGGCTAGATAGTGCTGGTCAAGTCTGTTACCGTAAAATTGACTATGATAGCTGATGTGAATGGTGCGAAAATGTATTCGTCACGTGCACGTGTGGTCCCATGTGGCTCAGTTGGTATAGCCTGGTGTTTGCAACGCCAGGGTTGTGGGTTCGATTCCCACGGGGGACCAGTACGGAAAAAATGAAATGTATGCATTCACTACTGTAAGTCGCTCTGGATAAGAGCGTCTGCTAAATGACTAAAATGTATATAGTGTGTAAACTTTACAGTGAAATGCTCTCTCCTCAACAGTGACAATACACATGATCAAAAATATACACAAATAGCTAAGTAATAAAGTAGTTAAAAAATATATATGATTGGATACACAATATAAACTATGAAATGTGCTAAAGTCATGTACTGGTAACGTTATCTGATGTATTTGTCTGAAGTCATTATTTCAAACGCCTGCTATTTTCACAAGACTCAAATATATGTCGTCAAATGTTTAAAAGGTGTAACTCATCTATCTGCCTGTGTTAAAGTAACTGTCTGTTTATCCCATTGATTCTATTTCTATGATTTCACACCGCACTTTTTCAAGTGACATAAACTTGATATAGTGTAGCAAGAGTTATTCCTTCGCTTACAGCATTATTACATATCATATAAACACAATACAGTCTCGGAAGCTAAGTAGGGTCGGGCCTGGTTAGTACTTGCTGCCTGGGAATACCAGCTGCAGTAAGCTTTTTTGTCCGGCAGGGTGTACTCTTGTACTATTTAATCAGAGAGCAACTGTCTTTATGTATTAGTTTCTCTCAATCGACTACAATCATTTTTTAGAACAATGTTGTAGATTTTCAAAACAGACTCCACAAAACACAACTTTTGCAAAACAGTAAATGCTTTTTGAAAATGTAGTTGTCTTTTAAAAAAACATAACATTCATAAAAAATATAATACCATCAAAATTGCAAATACATTCATCAACAGAACTTATTACAGAACTTATATACTTATTTCTTGAGTTCAAGCAGACAGAACAGAAAGTTAGTCTGTCTTTTAAAAATCACAGTAGATCCATAAATGTTCTTTGCAGTCACTAAATCATGATGATCAAAACTGGAAGTACAATTTATACAAAGGTGCAGAATTCAAATAAAATTAAAACAGAATGAGAAAATGTCTCGTTGGGCAGACTGTTATACATTTTTAGAACTTGCGCATCAATAGGTTAAAATGCCAGATGGCATAGTAGCAAGACGCATTTGTTTTTGTCCCGTGTAAATATTCAGCCTTTTCCGTTTTTCTGTATACATTTCAATCTCTTTTTCCATTTTCAAATTAAATATACCTTTCTGCAACCCGCCTCACCCAATGTGGTACGGATCTATTTTTTTTTTACCTTATAACTGTAAACTCCATTAGCAGCTAGCCAGCTAATTAGCTACTAGCTATTTTGTCATTGTTAGCCACTGCTAGCGGTCTTTACCTTTAGCACAGACACCAGCCGCTTTAGCCCGGATTGTATCTGCCAGTCTGCACAGCGTGATATCAGCCCTGAGCATGTCAGACTGCTATTCTTTTTTTCCCACTGCATCACTGGATTACTGCCACAAGCTCTGGACCATTACACCGGATCATCGCAGCTAGCTAGCTGCTACAGAATGGCTAATGCCTTTGTCCAGAAGCAAGCACCAGTTAGCCTCGAGGTAGGCCTATTCCCACGGCTAGCAAACGAAGTACACCAACTACAATACCTCTCTTGCCAATTGATCTGGACCCTTTGTCGACACGGTGCCCGCCGATCCATCACGACTGGTCTGCTGACGTATTTCGGCCGATGTGCTCTCAACCGGCCTCTGCGTCGTTGAAGACCCATCTGCTAGCCCCGGCCTGCTAGCTCTCTGAACGCCCTGTCTCCCGCTCACCTAGCGTGGTAACGACTACCGGATGGCTCCGTTTCATCCATTAACCTCTGTCTCAGTAGGACTAATTTAAAAATCAATTCTACAGGCATTGCTTGTAAGAGTGGAATTAACTAATTGTATCACTTTAGGTAGTGTGAAAAATCCTTACTGAATCTACAGTGTAAATGAAATGTCAAAATAAATGTAAATTTCACCATCAGATTCTGTGCATCCACACTTTGAAGGCGGCTTCTATAGTTGCTCAAAGTCTTGCTCTGTCTCCATCAGCTTGACATGGAACTCAAAGAGTCTTGGGCCTCTGATCTCCCAACACGTTTCACCTCCTCCAATATCTCCACCAATTTAGTTAGGACACACTTCTGAAATGAGAACATTTTGTTGACACTGTGGAAATATGGAGTTGTCACACGCAAGAGGATTTTTACTTGCAATAATACATATAGTTCAACATTTCAATAATGTTCTATAACCTAATGGATCAGCGTTTAACTTTAATACAAGTTTCAATTTTGTAGTACATTTTGAGTTGTTCCACAAAATAGGTGCCTTTTGAATTAGTGCATCACTTATACATAAAGTATCAGAGAATCAAAAGGCACATTTCATGGAACAATCCACTTACTGGCATTATTCATGGGGAAACAGCTCTGGTCTTGATCAGTTGTGGATGTATAATTATAATCTTCACTCTTTTTAATTTTTGAAAAAAAGTTCATAGAGGTAAATAGTAAACAAACTGTAGTAATGAATACACTGAGAGCAAGTTTGAACTACAGTTTGACAGGCTTCTTAGCTAGTTAATTTTGGTCAATGCATTTTGCACTCATTCTCCTGTCTTATTTGTAACATATTAACGCCCTCTCTCCTGTGAGCTAACGTTCTTAGCTAGCTAGTTAGTTAACCCATACTACAGTTAGTTAGCAAACCAACCAGCTTCACGATAGGTACCCAGAGAGTAACGTTGATGTTGGACTCTAGCTAGTTAATTTTAAAAAAAAATGTCTGTCAAAAAACCATCACTCCACACCGGTTACCAGAAAACATAGCTAACCGTAGTCAGCTAAACCGATACACTAAGCTAGCTAACAGTACAACTATCAAATATGTTATCCCTGCTTTCCCATCTAGCTAGCAACTAAGTTGGTGTTAACGTTAGCTAGCTAGCATGCAAGTATCCAGGCAGAGAGAGTTAGCCAAGAGAAAATAATAGTTTGCGACAGAAACTGATCATTAATATAACAACCTTATCAGATTACAAACGTTTTCAGAAATGTTGAGCGTACAATTATCCGCGTGTCGTTGTTACCCGTCTTGAGGAACAAATGTCGGGTGAATGACTTGCTCTTTCTGCTTCTCCCAGTTTTGAGACATGACGGTAATAAATTGTAATAAATTCCATTGTGATATTGTAAACTAATGATTTGAAATTACAGGTAATGTGTCATTCTGTCTATATCAGAACATCTAACAAGCTATTCGTTTTTTATTTTATTTTTAAATCAATATATTTCATTATGTTGTGTATATCAGAAAAATAATCAAACTTATACTATATGCAATATTATTGTAACGACCCTGGGTTTATAAGCGCGGAAATCGACTCTGCCGCTCGAGCATGCTTTTGCGGCACAGTCGATAGCGCGCCGGACTTCGGGCTTGAAGGTCGAGGGTTCGAGACCTGCTCCCTGCCTGTTCATTACATTATATTCGTGTATCTCATGCATTTCAATGAGTACAAGCTGATCAGGCTGACCTTCAGCTATATTTGGATCAAAACAGAGGGACAATTTTGGGCGAAATAAAGTCCATGATGAACGTCGCCACTGATGCCAAGGCAAAGCCAGCGTGAAATTCCCCTTTAAACTGTAGTTGTTAAATTTCTTCAATGCAGGATTCTACATGCAGGAGTTAGTCCGTAGCGGGGTGTGTCTGGTTTTGGGTAGGAAATATGGCGACGCGGAAGTGCTGTTCGAGTCTGATGGCTCCCAGACGCAAACAGACCAAAAGTTGTAAACAAACATTGGTTTCTTTTGGAGCGCGATTCATCAACAATTATCTATTTTTGGGAGATCATTTGAGGTCAGGAAGATGTTAAGGGAGGCATTAGGAAAGGTAGAGTCAGTCAGAGTGACCAGTAGTGGTTTTGTTTTGATTTCATGCGTCTCAGAAGAGCCGAAGGAGAGAGCATTGTTTTTCGGAGCAGGGCACCGATAAAATGTGTTATATCTGGAGTTTCGTTGGAAGAGTGTCTGGCTACTCATGTGAATCTGCGATATGTACGATACGCAGTGAGGGCTATTGTGAATAAACCACTGCAGTTATGAAATTGATAAAATAATGGCCATGTTTCAAGTGTGTGCCGACGGAATCTTTTAGGTATATATTAGGATCCCCATTAGCCGCTGCAAAAGTATCAGAATTGTTCACTTCTCTCATTGACTTCTCAAACCACGGATTGGTCTGCTTCACAGGCGTTCTCTGAAGTCTCGCGTTGTTACGTCTCTGGGTTTAGAAACTGGTAGTGGGGGAACAGGAAGTTCCGCGCAGGCGCGCATCATTCTTCAGAATAAAGGATACATCAGAATTGTGCAGTCGAGACGACAACTTCTGTGTCCGTTTCAAATGTATTACTACTGGTATGTAATAGCACGTTATAATACCGAAAGAACATGTAATAACATGCTAGGTAACAAATACGTCAAGGTATTATCACGTTTGATAAAGGTTTTATGTGCTGTTTTTGTTTCAGACAGCATGAGTGAACGTGATCACTTTTTTACAAGTCACGTAGAGACTTTGTGTTAGTCTGAGTGGATGGATATCATTTCGTCAAGGTAATTTAATTAATAATCAATTTATTTTCGATTTCTGGGTTCGTTTTACATGTCGTTTTTGGTTTTGTGTAAAATTCACGAGCTGGTAAAATGGCGGTTTTCCCTCGGTCTGCATCAACGTACTTCAGTGCAGGCAGTGAGGGAGCAGCAGGGAGACAATTTACGGTTGCACTACTGTTTTGGATCTAAATGTAATGATTATCAGTTTTCTACATGTGTAATAATATTCAGACATTCAGTTGTTTCTGTCTATCTATACATGTTACTACTATGGTGTGCACGGAAATACTATTGGTTTTTAATTGGAATAATACAGTGAAGACAAGGTTATTCAGGAAAATAGTACATATTGCTGCCTAAAACATACTGCAACCTTGTACTAACTGTTTTTTGAGGCATTTTGTGAATTCAGGAAATCTACTATAGATTGAGTGCATTTAGAGTTGTGTAGCCTAATTTAAAGTGTGTACTTTGTCTAATATGAATTAATTAATGTTTTGTCAATGCTTAGCTACCAGATCTATTGAAATGAGATCAGTGCTTGACTTGGACAGGAGCTCACTGGAGCTGAGAACCGTCACCTCAAATGTCTACTGTTTGAGCTCATGTTCCTCTTATAGAATATTAGGTCAACAGTATTGTGGAGCTCCTGCACCTAAATATAAACAATTTTTTTAGAGAATAAATAAAGTCTTGACAGTTCTGGCACTAACTTTTGTGTCCGTTTCTCTTCATTACTACTGGCTGACTCAGATTAAGTCTGAGGCCGGTAACATCAACAGTGAGGACAAACCCAGCCTGCCTCTCTCCTTCCACACTGAGTCCAAACCTACAGTCACTAAGTCCTGATTGTGACAGTGGGACCCAGTTTGTACTGCAGGATCCAGAGATGGCATCAGTGAAGCTGGAAGACTGCAGTCAAACACTGGAGCTGAATGTCAACATTAAAGATGAAGAGGAGGAGGAGAAGATTGGGGAATCTGTTTCTCATGGTAAGAGCAGATTCTATCTAACTAAGTTTGTGTTTTCATTCCAACTTCCCACTGTGCATGAAAAGTTGCTGTAGGACTGTTTTATTTATTTTATTTCACCTTTATTTAACTAGGTAGGCCAGTTGAGAACAAGTTCTCATTTCCAACTGCGACCTGGCCAGGATAAAGCAAAGCAGTGCGCCAAAAACAACAACACAGAGTTACACATAGGATAAACAAACTTAGTCAATAACACAATAGAAAAATCTATATGCAGTGTGTGCAAATGTAGTAAGATTAGGGAGGTAAGGCAATAAATAGGCCATAGTGGCGAAGTAATTACAATTTAGCATTAACACTGGTGTGATAGAAGTCAAGGATCAGTAGGACAGTCAGTTTTACAAGGGTATGTTTGGCAGCATGAGTGAAGGATGCTTTGTTGCGAAATAGGAAGCCGATTCTAGATTTCATTTTGGATTGGAGATGCTTAATGTGAGTCTGGAAGGAGAGTTTACAGTCTAACCAGACACCTAGGTAATTGTAGTTGTCCACATATTCTAAGTCAGAACGTCCAGAGTAGTGATGCTAGGCGGGCGTGTGCGGACAGCGATCGGTTGAAGAGCATGCATTTAGTTTTACTAGCATTTAAGAGCAGTTGGAGGCCACGGAAGGAGTGTTGTATGGCATTGAAGCTCATCTGGAGGTTTGTTAACAGTGTCCAAAGAAGGGCCAGACGTATACAGAATGGTGTCGTCTGCGTAGAGGTGGATCAGAGAATCACCAGCAGCAAGAGCTACATCATTGATATATATACAGAGAAATGAGTCTGCCCGAAAATTGAACCCTGTGGCATCCCCATAGACTGCCAGAGGTCCGGACAACAGGCCCTCCGATTTGACACACTGAACTCTATCAGAGAAGTAGTTGGTGAACCAGGCGAGGCAGTCATTTGAGAAACCAAGGCTGTTGAGTGTGCCAATAAGAATGCGATGATGCTGTGACACACCGCCCCAGACCATGACGGACCCTCCACCTCCAAATCGACCCCGCTCCAGAGTCAGGCCTCGGTGTAACGCTCATTCCTTCGACGATAAACGCGAATCCGACCATCACCCCTGGTGAGACAAAACCACGACTGGTCAGTGAAGAGCATTTTTTGCCCGTCTTGTCTGGTCCAGCGGCGGTGGGTTTGTGCCCATAGGTGAAGTTGTTGCTGGTGATGTCTGGTGAGGACCTGCCTTACAACAGGCCTACAAGCCCTCAGTCCAGCCTCTCTCAGCCTATTGTGGACAGTTTGAGCACTGATGGAGGGATTGTGCGTTCCTGGTGTAACTCGGGCAGTTGTTGTTGCCATTCTCTACCTGTCCCGCAGGTGTGATGTTCGGATGTACCGATCCTGTGCAGGTGTTGTTACACGTGATCTGCCACTGCGAGGACGGTCAGCTGTCCGTCCTTTCTCCTTGTAGCGCTGTCTTAGGCATCTCACAGTAAGGACATTGCAATTTATTGCCCTGGCCACATCTGCAGTCCTCATGCCTCCTTGCAGCATGCCTAAGGCACGTTCACGCAGATGAGCAGGGACCCTGAAATTTTGGTGTTGCTGCTCATCCTGTGTGTGATTTCCTGCAAGATAGGAATGTCAGTGTTCTGCCCAGCGACGAGCCTGGATCTCAATCCTATCGAGCAGGTCTGGGACCTGTTGGATTTGAGGGCTAGGGCCTTCCCCCCCAGAAATGTCTGGGAACTTGCAGGTGCCTTGGTGGAAGAGTGGGGTAACATCTCACAGCAAGAACTGGCAAATCTGGTGCAGTCCATGAGGAGGAGATGCACTGCAGTACTTAAGGGATAGGGGGCAGTATTTTCACAGCCAAATTAAACTGCCTGCTACTTGGGCCCAGGAGGTAGGATATGCAAATTAGTAGATTTGGATAGAAAACACTCTGAAGTTTCTAAAACTGTTTGAATGATGTCTGTGAGTATAACAGAACTCATATGGCAGGCAAGAACCTGAGAAAAATCCACCCAGGAAATGGGAAATCTGAGATTGCAGTTTTTTCAAGTGATTGCCTTTACAGTATACAGTGACTTAGGGTTCATTTTGCACTTCCTAAAGCTTCCACTAGATGTCAACAGTCTTTAGAACCTTGTTTGAGGATTCTATGGTGAATTTGAAGGGAATAACAGCCCAAGGAAGTAGGTGTCCCATTATAAGGCATGGGTTCAGTCACGCGCAGAGGCTTGGGAGCGAGCTGAGTTCATATTCATATCTAAAGAGAACGGATAGGTCCGGTTGGAATTTTATTAAAGATATATGTTAAAAACAACCTAAAGATTGATTCTATACATCGTTTGACATGTTTCTACAAATTGTAGTATAACTTTTTTGACTTTTCGTCTGGACTAAGTAAGCACGCGTTGTGGATTTGGATAGTGAACCTAACGCGTGAACAAAATGGATGTATTTGGACATAAAGATAAACTTTATCGAACATTTATTGTGGAGCTGGGATTGCTGGGAGTGCATTCTGATGAAGATAATCAAAGGTAAGTGAATATTTATAATGTAATTTCTTAGTTTTATTGACTCCAAGATGGTGGGTTCCTGTTTGCTTGTTGTTGGTGTCTTCTGGGCTGTACTCAGATTATTGCAAATTGTGCTTTCGCCGTGAACCTTTTTTGAAATCTGACAAAGCGGTTGCATTTAGGAGAAGTGTATCTATAATTCTGTGCATAACACTTGTATATTGATCAAAGTTTATGATGAGTATTTCTGTAATATGTGTGCTCATTGTGCTCATTCACCGCAAGGTTTGGAGGGAAAACATTTCTGAACATTACGCGGCAATGTAAAATGGGGTTTTTGGATATAAATATGAACTTTATCGAGCAAAACATACATGTATTGTGTAACATGAAGTCCTATGAGTGCCATCTGATGAAGATCATCAAAGGTTAGTGCTTAATTTTAGCTGTATTTCTGTTTTTTGTGACGTCTCTCCTTGCTGGGAAAATGGCTGTGTGGCTTTTCTTGTTTAGGTGGTGTCCTAACATAATCTAATGTTTTGCTTTCGCCGTAAAGCCTTTTTGAAATCGGACAATGTAGTTAGATTAAGGAGAATCTTATCTTTAAAATGGTGTATAATACTTGTATGTGTGAGAAATCTGAATTATGACATTTTTGTTGTTTTGAATTTGGCGCTCTGATTTTTCACTGGCTGTTGTCAAAATCAATCCCGTTAACAGGATCCGAGTGTTAAGGGGTCTCTAAGAGGTTAATGCAGCTGGTGGCCACACTAGATACTGACTTGATTTTGACCCCCCCCCCCCCCCCCCCCCTTTGTTCAGGGAAGGGGTTAATCATTCCATTTCTGTTAGTCACATGTCTGTGGAACTTGTTCAGCTTATGTCTCAATTGTTGAATCTTGTTATGTTCATACAAATATTTACACATGTTAAGTTTGCTGAAAATTAACACAGTTGACAGTGAAAAGAGAAACCATTGAATATGTGCTACATTACCCAAAGGCCCTTTGCACATGGTGTTAGGCTTGCATTTGAGTGTCAATCATTTTAGTCCAAGGATATGATCGGAAATCCTCCAAGAGCCTTGGTCAGGGAGGTGACCATGAACCCAATGGTCACTCTGACAGAGCTCCAGAGTTCCTCTGTGGCAATGGGAGAGCCTTCCAGGAGGACAACAATCTCTGCAGCACTCTACCAATCAGGCCTATATGGTAGAGTGGCCAGATGGAAGCCACTCCTCAGTAAAAGGCATATGATAGCCAGCTTGGAGTTTGCCAAAAGGCACCTAAAGGACTCTCACACCATGAGAAACAAGATTGGGGAAGGTAACTCGGAGTGGACTCATAATGATTTATTGTTTGTCTTATATCCAGAGGGAGTGGGCGCTCCGGATTTCGCGATTGGGGACAAGAATTGTGACTCGACTTGCTCTCTGGAACAGGGCGGCATTGAAAGGAGTGATAATGGGATTAGGTTTAAGTGTTAAGGAGGAGCAGTTGAAATGGAAGATTCCAGGTGTCTGTGATGCTTGCCGTTTGGTGAGACATGGATCCTGTGTAGAGCGTTGGGAAACAGAGAATACATTGTCATGTAGAGTTTTGATGCAGAGTCTCTGCCAGAAAGGTAAAGGTAGGAAGTGTCAGTTATCCCGTGAGATGTAAAAGGTTTGGCCACATGTCAAGTGTTTGCAGAGTGACATTTTTTATTGAAGGGTATGTGAATGTATAATGTTGCAACTTTGGAGGGGGTCATATTCCTGAATTCCCAGAGTGCCCTGTTAGGAGATTTGCTGTACATTCACCCTATGTGGAGGTGGTGAAGAGTGTTATAAGGCCAAGAGGCCACAGTTCTGAAGAAGATATGGTGGTGGATGCACCACAACCAGTTGCAAATGTTGTATGTCAATCAAGTGATCTGGATACACATATTGTGAAGAAGGTGGATATTTTAGTATTTATAGCCACAGTTATGAATTGTACTGCACAAGAAGTCCAAGAAGCTGGACATCATTATATCTGCAGCTGAGAAGTTTTTGGGCCTCCAAGACTACAAGGACTACTGTCACCAGAAAATGTTCTGCTCTTACAGGATCCTTCTCAGCCTCAAATAAAATTTTATTTGTCACATACACATGGTTAGCAGATGTTAATGCGAGTGTAGAGAAATGCTTGTGCTTCTAGTTCCGACCATGCAGTAATATCTAACAAGTAATCCAACCTAACAATTTCACAACAACTACCTTATACACACAAGTGTTAAGGAATGAATAAGAATATGTACATAAAAATATATGAATGAGTGTTGGCCGAACGACATAGGCAAAATGCAGTAGATGGTATAGAGTACAGTATATACATATGAGATGGGTAATGTAGGGTATGTAAACATATCAAGTGGCATTGTTTAAAGTGGCTAGTGATACATTTATTACATCAATTCTTCTATTATTAAAGTGGCTAGAGTTGGGTCAGTATGTTGGCAGCAGCCACTCAATGTTAGTGATGGCTGTTTAACAGTCTGATGGCCTTGAGATAGAAGCTGTTTTTCAGTCTCTCGGTCCCAGCTTTGATGCACCTGTACTGACCTCGTCGTCTGGATGATAGCGGGGTGAACAGGCAGTGGCTTGGGTGGTTGTTGTCCTTGGTGATCTTTTTGGCCTTCCTGTGACATCGGGTGGTGTAGGTGTCCTGGAGGGCATGTAGTTTGCCCCCGGTGATGCGTTGTGCAGACCTCATTACCCTCTGGAGAGCCTCACGGTTGTGGGCAGAGCAGTTGCCGTAACAGGCGGTGGGTGATACAGGATGCTCTCGATTGTGCATCTGTAAAAGTTTTGAGTGTTCTTGGTGACAAGCCGAATTTCTTCAGCCTGTGTAGGGACCTGATTAGAACAGAAAAGCAGGCTGATTTAGTTTAATAACATTTTTGTTATTGATAGATTGTATGATTTTTTTAAATATATACTGTAAACACTTAACAAATAACCACAACATGTAAAGTGTTGGTCCCATGTTTCATGAGGTGAAATAAAAGATCCCAGAAATGTTACCGATACACAAACTTATTTCTCACAAATGTTGTGCACAAATTTGTTTACAACACTGTTAGTGAGCATTTCTCCTTTGCTAAGATTATCCATCCACCTGACACGTGTGGCATATTAAGAAGCTGATTAAATAGCATGATCATCATTGCACAGGTGCACCTTGTGTTGGGGACAAGAGTAGCTGAGTAGGTACCTTGGAGGCAGCTAATGGGGAGCCCTGATGTCAACGTTGTGAACAGAGTGCCCCATGGTGAGGTTATGGTATGGGCAGGCATAAGCTACAGACAACGAACACAACTGCATTTTATCAATGGCAATTTGAATGCACAGAGATACCATGACATGATCCTGAGGCCCAATGTCCTGCCATTCATCTGCCGCCATCACCTCATGTTTCAGCATGACAATGCTCAGCCCCATGTCGCATGACTCGGTACACAATTGAAAATGTTGAACATGTCCCAGTTCTTCCATGGCCTGCATACTCAGACATGTCACCCTTTGAGCATGTTTGGGATGTTCTGGATCGACGTGTACGACAGCTTGTTCCAGTTCCCTCCTATATCCAGGAATTTCACACAGCCTTTGAAGAGTGGGATAACATTCCAGATGCCACAATCAACAGCCTGATGAACTCTATGTAAAGAAGATGTGTCCTGGAGGAGGCAGCTGCAGCTACCCACTTCTCCAGTGCTTACTGTGTATATTGGGAGGTGCTGGAACCAAAAGTGAGCTGGGGGTCTCTGAGGTACCAGAACACATTAAATAAAATACCTTTATAATAAAGCATTGCATGCATTATCATGGCTTTTGCGTACTGGCATAATATAATTGTTTTATTTTATTTAACTAGGCAAGTCAGTTAAGAACAAATTCTTATTTCTAATGACGGCCTACCCGTACCAAACTCGGACGCTGCTGGGCCAATTGTGCGCAGCCCTATGGGACTGCCAATCACGGCCAGATGTGATACAGACTGGATTCGAACCAGGGGCTTTCGTGACGCCTCTTGCACTGAGATGCAGTGCCTTAGACCGCTGCACCACTCGGAAGCAGTGGTGTTGAGCCGCTTACAGAAGTTAGACACATGGAATACATTTTTTGTAGCCTAGACTCCAGGAAAAATGTGGTCTTTTATAAACGGATTTCATGCAATTCTACATCATTTTAGATGACTGGAGACTTTTGAAGAATCTTTTTCATCAATAAAAATGACCTTGTCTCTAATCCATCAATAGCCTAGGCCAGGTGTGAGGAGAAACACATTGTACAATATGAGGAGGAAGTTACAGTCCTAAACAAGCTTTCCAGTTTCACTGACTCACCCAATGATGTGCAGCTCACTCACCGGCCAAAAGCTCATCTTTCTCTTGCTTTACTTTGTAAAACATGCTGTTCGCTCAATAGGCCTATTTGGAAGTTGATAACTTGGTAACATACAGACAGATTAGTATTTTATTTTCAGCAGGATCCATTTGCTTTACAACCTGTGTTTTCCAGTGACTGTATTAGAAATATTGCTAAAGGCCTGTTTTGGCTGCATGCTGTTCACTGACATTTGCCACACGTTCCTGACTGTAGACATGCCTTGTGATTTGGCTACACACAATCCACAGCTAGGCTATTTTATTTAAATTATCTATTGATCCTCTGTAGCTAAATACTCCTGGTGTAGTTTTGGGAATTATTTCATTTCTTCCTGAACAGACTGCAGAGTGCTGCAGAACCTCAACACACTTCCCACAGCTATTATTCTATTAGGAAATAAATGAAGTGCAATGCTGGAGAGATGAGTTGCTGGCTCATGTCTATAACAGCACAGAGAGGGAGAGAGATCATAGAAAGTGAATCTCATTTTAGTTCTGTGAGAGATACAGGCGTGCTTCTCTCTCACCACAGCAATGGCCACGCCTTGGTCTAAATAGGCTACAATGTTGCACAAACCATAAACCTGGGGCGGCCCAACATTAATACATTCTTAGAATATCAGGCATTTCTTCACATTACGTTTTTTAGGAGGCATGACAATTACAGAGGAATCCAAATGTAATTAGGATTTTTACATTGCAAACAGTGGAAATAATTTTTCATGCCACGAGGTAGGCTACCTGATCCTGGCAAACGGGTTCCTGGAACGAAAGACTACAAAACTGAGCGGTGCCGGAAAATCCGGCTCAAATTAAGCACCGCCCTTCTCATATTTCTGTTAGGGAACTTCTCTGTGATCCGCTCGTGTGCAATAACTCAATTCGCCTTTGCGTTCCCTCTAAACATCCCTATGAAAAACGTTAAAAAAATTTGCAAAGGGTAAAGTCTACAAAACTTCGTCCACTCTGTTCATAGCAGGTTTTAGTTTTGGCAACAGAAAACTGTATTAAGATCAGATGTTTCATCGATTAAAACATTTTGCAGATTGTCGGCCAAAATCCATCTCGTTCCATCTTCTCCCACTGCCGGCCAGTGGGCTTCCTCTCACTACCATATTTGGTAGATTTGGCAGTGAGTGGAAACGCTAAGCGGATGCTTCACATTTATACTTCAGTGAAACTTCAGTGCAGGTGCAGAGCTAAATGTAATGATTATCAGTTTTCTACATGTGTACTAACATTCAGAGACATTCAGTTGTTTCTATATTTATCTATAAATAGTACTATGGTGTGAACAGGAAATACTATTGGTTTATGATTTAAATAATACAGTGAAGACAAGGTTATTCAGGAAAATAGTACACAGTGCTGCCTAAAACATACATTAAGTACAAGGTTGCAGTATTTGTCATTTCTGCATTTATGTGAATTTGGGAAATCTACTATAGATCAAGTTCACTTATGTTGTGTAGACTAATTTTAAAGCGTGTACTTTTTAATGAATTAATGTTTTGTTGTCAATGCTTACCTACCCCATCTATTGAAATGAGATCAGTGCTTGACTTGGACAGAAGCTCACAGGAGCTGAGTACCGCCATCTCACATTTCTAGTGTTTGAGCTCATGTTCCTCTTATAGAATATTAGCTCAACAGTATTGTGGAGGTCCTGCACCTAAATATAAACAGTACCGGCACCTATTTCAGTACAAGTCTAGTACTGAATTAGATAATTGAACAAGAAGAAATATAATGTATTTAATAGAGAATAAAGAAAGTTCCAGAACTGTCAAGACAATAACTTTTTGTATGTTTGTCATTGTTACTACAGGACAACTAGAATTATGTCTGAGGCCGGTAACATCAACAGTGAGGACAAACCCAGCCTGCCTCTCTCCTTCCACACTGAGTCCAAACCTACAGTCACTGGGTCCTGATTGTGACAGTGGAGCCCAGTTTGCACTGCAGGATCCAGAGATGGCATCAGTGAAGCTGGAAGACTGCAGTCAAACACTGGAGCTGAATGTCAACATTAAAGATGAAGAAGAGGAGGAGAAGATTGGGAAATCTGTTTCTCATGGTAAGAGCAGGTTCTATCTATCTCGTTCCAACTTTCCACTGTGTATAAAAAGTTGCAGTAGAACTGTTTCATGATTAACTGTTTCAATGAGAAGGTGGATGTTATTTCATGCTACTGACACTTGCATGGTTTGACACCAGTATTGCCAGCATTTGTTTTATTCACTGGGTTATCTGGAGTGATCAGAGAGTAGACTAAAGAAGTGAAGTAGATAAACTGCCAGTGTTTTAAAGTTTTATGAAATGAGTCTGTGTAGTTACTAACCCTTGTGATAGTGAGTAGAGGATGACAGGCCCCTTTTTAGCTTTAATCTCTTTTAGAATAGTTGAATTCCCCTTTTGTATTGTACAGCCTACTGATATGAATACATATGTCACCCGGTACAGCCAGAAGAGGACTGGCCACTTCTTTGAGCCTTGTTACTCTCTACCTTTCTTCCAAGGATCCTGCTTTCTAGGGAGTTTTTCCTGGCCACTGTGCTTCTGCATTGCTTGCTCTTTCGGGATTTTAGGCTGGGTTTCTGTAAAGCACTTTGTGACAACTGCTGATGTAAAAAGGGCTTCATAATGTAAATTTGAATGACATGTATATCACACCAACTGACTGGTTCTTCTGATGTTGTTCACACAGGAGACCATACTGAGACATTCTCTACATCCAGAGAGCAACAGCAGGAAGATCACAGAGCTAAGAGGTCTCACCACTGCCCACATTGTGAGGAGATTTTCCCATTTCTATCAAAGCTAAAAATACACCTAAAAATACACACAGGAGAAAATCTTTATTCCTGCGCTGACTGTGGGAAGAGCTTCACAACATCAAGGGCTCTGACAGTTCATCAGAGAGTGCACACAGGAGAGAGGACTTACTCCTGCTCTGACTGCGGAAAATGCTTCACATCATCAACTGAGCAAAAAGTTCACCAGAGAACACACACGGGAGAAAAGCCTTACTCCTGCTCTGATTGTGGGGTGAGTTTCTCTCGGCTGGGCCACTTAAAAAGACATGAACATATTCATACAGGAGAGAAGCCTTGCTTCTGCTCTGACTGTGGGAAGAGTTTTTCTCGACTGGACCTCTTAAAAAAACATGAACTTATACATACAGGAGATAAGCCTTACTCCTGCCCTGACTGTGGAAAGAGTTTCTCTCGACTGGGCCACTTAAAAAAACATGAACTTATACATACAGTAGTGAAGCCTTACTCCTGCTCTGACTGTGTGAAATGCTTCACATCAGCTCAGCTAAAAGTTCATCAGAGAACACACACAGGTGAGAAGCCTTACTCCTGCTCTGACTGTGGGAAGAGTTTCTCTCAACTGGGACACTTAAAAAGACATGAACATATACATACAGGAGTGAATACTTATGTCTGCTCTGACTGTGTGAAATGCTTCATTACATCAACTGATCTAAAAGTTCATCAGAGAACACACACAGGAGAGAAGCCTTACTCCTGCTCTGACTGTGGAAAGAGTTTCTCTCTACTGGGCAACTTAAAAAGACATGAACGTATACATACAGGACTGAAGCCTTACTCCTGCTCTGACTGTGGAAAGAGTTTCTCGCAAATGGGCCAGTTAAAAAGACACCAAGGTAAACATAAAGGAGAGAAGCCTTACCACTCGTAATGTGGCAAGAGTAACTCAAGTGAAAGTCACCAAGTAAAATACTACTTGTGTAAAAGGCTGAAATTATTTGGTTGTAAATAAACTTATGTATCAAAAGTAAAAGTATGAATAATTTGAATAGAGAGAGAATTACCATTACTAGGAGCTGAATAGAGGGAGAACTACCATTAACCTCTGTGGAATAGGTGTCCCTAAACCAGGACGGTTGTTGCTAACGTGCGCTAATGTGACTAGAATGACGTTGAATACAACAGCTAACTTTCCGGGACATAGACATGTCTTAAATGGGCAGAAAGCTTAAATTCTTGTTAATCTAACTGCAGTTTCCAATTTAACAGTAGCTGTTACAGTGAAAAAATGTCATGCTATTGTTTGAGGAGAGTGCACAACAATAAAAAAACGTATCACGGCAACTGGTTTGATACATTCACCTCTGAAGGTTAATAATGTACTTACATTCAGTAATCTTGCTCTGATTTGTCATCCTGGGGGTCCCACAGATAAAATGTAGCATAGTTTCGTTTAATAAAATCAATGTTCAAATGTAGGAACTGGTTTCTACATTTTGAACCCCTGCTGTCTCTGGCTCCACACCCACTCCACCCGGCCATCTAGATGTGTGAAAGTTAGTGTATAAGCTAATGGCCCATCATGTATGACATTCCTGGGAGTGTGTAAACTTAATTTTTTTATTACCATAGCATTTTTATATGTTCTCTATAGTTATGTACTTAAAGGACCAATTCAGCACATTTGGGCAAACTCCTGGCAGACTTGATACAGTGCAGTAATGTAATTCTTTACTGCATCAGTCAAACTGGTGGCCAAAATCTAAATTACACCTAGACTCCTATCTGAAAGTATGGCCTTTCTCTTCCATTTCAAAGATGAAAAAGTTTTTTTTGTTTGTATGATCTTTTACCAGATATAATGTGTTATTCTCATACATTAATTTCACATTTCCACAAACTTCAAATTGGTTCCTTTCAAAAGGTATCAAAAAGATGCATGTCTTTGCTTCAGGTGCTGAGCTACAGGCAGTTACATTTTAGGTAAAAATGTCAAAAAAAGGGTACGATCCTTAACTTCTTATGGATGGGTGGCAGTATTGAGTAGCTTGGATGACTGACGTGCCCAGAGTAAACTGCCTGCTACTCTGGCCCAGAAGCTAAGATATGCATATTATTAGTAGATTTGGATAGAAACTGTTTGAATGATGTCTAAAACTGTTTGAATGATGTCTGTGAGTATAACAACTTATTTGG
The DNA here is from genome assembly GCF_901001165.1 of Salmo trutta. NCBI lineage: Eukaryota > Metazoa > Chordata > Actinopteri > Salmoniformes > Salmonidae > Salmo > Salmo trutta. The sequence goes on along the minus strand of NC_042995.1, from coordinate 10,576,215 downwards.
CAGGCAAAACCCCGAGGACAAACCATCCAGGATTTTTTTTTTTTTTTTTAGGTCACTCTCTCTTCAATGGGTTTTCATTGAGAATCTAGAATTCTAAGGCAGTTGCTTGCAGTTCCTATCGCTTCCACTGGATGTCAACAGTCTTTAGACATTGGTTGATGTTTTTCCTTTGTGTAATGAAGAAGTAGCCCTGTTCAGAATGAGGGTAGAGGGAAGTGTACTTTTTGATAGAGGCGCGCGACCTGAAAAGCACACTCCACTTTGTTTTCCTCCGGTATTAAACGCAGTTTATCCCGTCTTAAATTTGATCTATTATTTACGTTAAAAAATACCTAAAGTTGTATTAGGAAAGTTGTTTGAGGTGCTTGGACAAAGATTACAGGTAACTTACGAGATATTTCGTAGTCATGTTGCGCGAGTTGGAACGGGTGTTTTTCTGTATCAAACGTGCCAAATAAATGGACATTTTACAACGGAATTAATCGAACAAAAGAACCATTTGTGATGTTTATAGGACATATTGGAGTGCCAACAGAAGAAGCTCGTCAAAGGTGAATGAATTATGTTATTTCTGAGTTTTGTGTCGCGCCTGGTGGGATGAAATATGATTGTCTGTATTTGTTTGATGGGGTGCAGTCCTCAGATTATAGCATGGTTTGCTTTCACAGTAAAGCCTTGTTGAAATCTGACACGGTGGATAGAATAACGAGAAGTTCAGCTTTTAAGTTGGTGTATTGCACTTGTGAATGTATGAAAGTTAAATATTTGTAATAATTTTCTTTTGAATTTGGCGCTCTGCCATTTCACCGGATGTTGTCAAATCGATCCTGTTAACGGGATTTCAGCCATAAGAAGAGGTTTTTAAGTGAATCAGACGGTACAATTGTGTCGTTGTTTTTTATATTACGGATAGCCGGGGGCACACTAACACCGTTTACAAATGAAGCATTTGTGTTTAGTGAGTCCGCCAGATCAGAGGCAGTAAGGACGACCAGGGATGTTATCTTGATAAGTGTGTGAATTGGACCATTTTCTATCCTGCTAATTATTTTAAAAAAATGTAACGAGTACTTTTGGGTGTCAGGGAAAATGTATGGAGTAAAAAGTACATTATTTTCTTTAGGAATTTTTGGGAAATAAAAGTAAAAGTTGTCAAATACCCCAAAAAACGACTTAATTTTTACATAAGTACTTTACACCACTGCATGCATCCATGCCGTGTGTCAGCATTGCAGGCTGGTGGTGTAATGGGTGGGGTGTGTTTTCAGGGCACACATTGCTCAACTTTTATCAAGGGGACCAATGTTTGAATGCCACAGGATATCTAAACATCATTGCTAATCGGGTGCATCCATTCATGGCAGCAGTGTATCCATCTGCAAAATAATTTTTTTCAGCAGGATTATGCCTTATGCCACAAGGCTTGTCCAGGAATGGTTCCAAGAACATTACAGTGAATTCAGCTTACTGAATTCACTGTAATTGTGCATCTGTGGGAGGAGAAGGAACGAGCTATTCGGAGTAGATCCACTCCCAGCCAACTTCACACAATTGTGGGAAGCATTGGAGTCAACATGGACCAGCATCCCTGTGGAACACACACAACACCTTGGACAGTCCATGGTCCTGACGATTTGAGGCTGGTCTGAGGACAAAGGGGGGTGCAACTCAATATTAGGAAGGTGTTTCTAATGTTTTGTACACTGTGTATATCAGATAAAGATGGTGTGATCAGTTTTTTAGCATTAGTTTGGGTGGATTTTTTTATATTACTAAACAACTTTTGTTTAATGATAAACAGACTGAATTGTATTTTAATACTGAATGTATTATTTTAGTAATTGATGATGAATGTATTTGAATAGCTGTATTTTAGTTAATTGATCTGGCGGCAGGTAGCCTAGCGGTTAAGAGTGTTGGGCCAGTAACTGAAAGGTCGCTGTTCATCTAATCGGCTCAGGACCAATCTGCCACTGTGCCCTTGAGCAAGGCAATTAACCCTTTTTTGTCCTGTAAGTTTCTCTGGATAAGAGCATCTGCTAAATGACAAGAATGTAATGAAAAATGTTTGTACATGAATTTATGCGGGGCAGCTACTTCTCTTGTGTATAATTAAATGAAATAAACAGTTTGAAGTGAAATACTGTATATACAATACACAACATTACCACTTTGTTTACCCTGGTTAGAGGGACAGGGCCATAGTAAGCTAGACTATGTAGCTGCTGTTGTTAGTAGCCTACAGTTTCCATGCAATACAGCATGTCAGATCTCTAATGATTAGGTGTATAGGCTGCTACATTTATACAAGAGTTTTTGCTTTTCTCTGTCGGGAGTGATGTGTTATCAGGCTTGTTAAAGAAGCTACCAGAGGGAAGTGGAGAGCCGCCTTGACCTTTGTGCGTTGTGCCCGACCCGCCCGACATGGTCAAGAGAGACAAAGAGCCTGCAGCAGCACTCCGATGTGAAGACCTGTACAATTGTAGTACAATGAAAAATATATAGCATGATATTTTCGTGGAGTGGTAATGACAAAAAAAACATGTTTTTTATTGTACTAAACCTAGGAACATAGAAGAAACTGCCAGATGTGTCATAATAGCCTGGAAGTAAAGCTGCACTGGGAGACACATTTGAAATGGAATACATTGAATATATGCAGCAGGGTGGAGACAATCACAGTAAAATGTTATTGAAATGTATTGTTGGAAGGGCTGTGGTCACCATTCATGTAATACATTAAATATATACATCAGACGGTATTGGGGAGATATTTCATAGGGTTTTCACAGGTACATTATTTACCCATTTCAATCTTATACCAACCAACCCTATGCTTGGTGTGACTGTTATGGGCAGAGCAGACCATCTGATATGCCCTTAAATATTGTGATTATCAACCTGGAATTAAAATGTACGAGGACCAGTGCTTCTACAGTGAAACACATCTCACATCTGTGCTGTTTGAGAGAGATGTTGTTAGACTACATTGTATTGTTTCCTCTTCTGAGGTCACTGGTGGGGAACATAATTTAAATTCACAGAGACAATGAGTCCTTCAAGTTTAGCACTATATCCACACGTTTTAATGATCTTTTTGATGACGAAGGGGGAGATTGAATTTACAATGGGGGTTGGCAACTAGGTTTGGCCTCCAGTCAATTTGTTGCCTAACTTGTTATCAGGTTTCAGGTAAGACCCAAGTGCAGACTGTGTAGAAGTAACAATGTTTATTGTAACAGTGGCAGGCAAACGACAGGTCAAGGTAGGCTTGGGTCGTAATCCAGAGTAGTGGGGCCAAGGTACAGGAAGGTAGGCAGGGTCAGGTCAGGCAGAGGTCGGTATAAGGTACAGGACAGCAGGCAGGCAGAGTGGTCAGGCAGGCGGGTTCGGAGTCAGGACGGGCAGGGGTCAAAACCAGGAGGGCGAGAAAAGAGAGACTGGAAAAAGCAGGAGCTGAGACACAAACCGCTGGTAGGCTTGAACAAACAAGACACACTGTCACAGACAGACAGAAAACACAGGTATAAATACCCAGGGGATAAGTGGGGAAGATGGGCAACACCTGGAGGGGGGTGGAGACAAGCACAAGGACAGGTGAAACAGATCAAGGCGTGACACTTGTAGCTGGTCTGGGGGCCAGAACATAATTAACCTGTTAACAAATAGCCTGTAGCTGCCCAATTCAAAGTCCGACACAGTGTAGGCTACACTACACATTTAACATGTGGTTAGTGGGCTAATCAATTCAATGACCATAACATAATAATGTTGATCTGATTACAGTGGTAAAATCACCAATGTCTATATTTATTATAATTTTTTTTTAACCAGGTAGGCTAGTTAAGAACAAGTTCTCATTTACAACTGGGACCTGGCCAAGATACAGCAAAGCAATGCGACACAAACAACAACACAGTTACACATGGAATAAACAAATATGCAGTCAATAATACAATAGAAAAAGTATATATAAAGTGTGTGCAAATGAGGTAGGATAAGGGAGGAAAGGCAATAAATAAGCCATAGTGGAGAAATAATTACAATATAGCAATTAAACACTGGAGTGTGCAGAAGATGAGTGTGCAAGTAGAGATACTGGGGTGCAAAATAAATAAAATGTATAACAGTATGGGGGATGAGGTAGTTGGGTGGGCTATTTACAGTGAGGGGAAAAAGTATTTGATCCCCTGCTGATTTTGTAAGTTTGCCCACTGACAAAGAAATGATCAGTCTATAATTTTAATGGTAGGTTTATTTAAACAGTGAGAGACAGAATAACAACAACAAAAATCCAGAAAAATACTTGTCAAAAATGTTATAAAATGATTTGCATTTTAATGAGGGAAATAAGTATTTGACCCCTCTGCAAAACATGACTTACTACTTGGTGGCAAAACCCTTGTTGGCAATCACAGAGGTCAGACGTTTCTTGTAGTTGGCCACCAGGTTTGCACACATCTCAGGAGGGATTTTGTCCCACTCCTCTTTGCAGATCTTCTCCAAGTCATTAAGGTTTCGAGGCTGACGTTTGGCAACTCGAACTTTCAGCTCCCTCCACAGATTTTCTATGGGATTAAGGTCTGGAGACTGGCTAGGCCACTCCAGGACCTTAATGTTCTTCTTCTTGAGCCACTCCTTTGTTGCCTTGGCCGTGTGTTTTGGGCCATTTTCAATGCCCTGGCTGAGGGAAGGAGGTTCTCACCCAAGATTTGATGGTACATGGCCTCGTCCATCATCTCTTTGATGCGGTGAAGTTGTCCTATCCCCTTAGCAGAAAAACAAAGCATAATGTTTCCACCTCCATGTTTGATGGTGGGGATGGTATTCTTGGGGTCATAGGCAGCATTCCTCCTCCTCCAAACACGGCGAGTTGAGTTGATACCAAAGAGCTCCATTTTGGTCTCATCTGACCACAACACTTTCACCCAGTTGTTCTCTGAATCATTCAGATGTTCATTGGCAAACTTCAGACGGGCGTGTATATGTGCTTTCTTAAGCAGGGGGACCTTGCGGGCGCTGCAGGATTTCAGTCCTTCACGGCGTAGTGTGTTACCAATTGTTTTCTTGGTGACTATGGTCCCAGCTGCCTTGAGATCATTGACAAGATCCTCCCGTGTAGTTCTGGGCTGATTCCTTACCGTTCTCATGATCATTGCAACTCCACGAGGTGAGATCTTGCATGGAGCCCCAGGCCAAGGGAGATTGACAGTTATTTTGTGTTTCTTCCATTTGCGAATAATTGCACCAACTGTTGTCACCTTCTCACCAAGCTGCTTGGCGATGGTCTTGTAGCCCATTCCAGCCTTGTGTAGGTCTACAATCTTGTCCCTGACATCCTTGGAGAGCTCTTTGGTCTTGGCCATGGTGGAGAGTTTGGAATCTGATTGATTGATTGCTTCTGTGGACAGGTGTCTTTTTTACAGGTAACAAACTGAGATTAGGAACACTCCCTTTAAGAGTGTGCTCCTAATCTCAGCTCGTTACCTGTATAAAAGACACCTGGGAGCCAGAAATCTTTCTGATTGAGAGGGGGTCAAATACTTATTTCCCTCATTAAAATGCAAATCATTTTATAACACTTTTGACATGTGTTTTTCTGGATTTTTTTGTTGTTATTCTGTCTCTCACTGTTCAAATAAACCTACTATTAAAATTATAGACTGATCGTTTCTTTGTCAGTGGGCAAACGTACAAAATCAGCAGCGGATCAAATACATTTTTCCCTCACTGTACATATTTTATTGTTATTTAACCTTGATTTAACTAGGCGGTTCTTATCGACTTAAACAAATCCACAAGGAATCAGTAGAAACCATATTTGTTTAAGCTAGTCAGCCATATCAGCTATGTTTTTTAAAAAGGCAGTAAATGAGTCCGAATGAACTGCCGGACGAGGCTCCGGTGGCTGATAGCCAGGTGCAGCGGTGGTAAGGATTCACTCCATGGTGCTGAAAGCAAAGCTCAAGCATTATGTTGGACTAACTAAAATTCAAATGGTTTATTTGAGCTGTTCTTGCCATAATATAGACTTGGTACTTTACCAAATCTTCTGTATACCACCCAGTGGTGTAGCTTCAGCCGGTGTGGTTGCACCAGGGCCCGCGGCGTACATGAGCCCGGTGACGAGCCCGGATCTACGGAGCCACGGGCCCCCAACGTAATTTGAATTCCACCCTACCATGGCCAATTATTAATTGTTGACGCGAGTCCATCATGCCCACGATTTGAGGAGAAGATCTTTCTTTAATGTCGGCTATATGATAAATTATCCCACTGATGGTTTCACCAACAAAATGTTTTTTGTCACTACATAATTGGCTAAATAAATTATATTATTCAATAGTTTCAATACCATGTTAAGATAATAAAACGCGTTCTGGGATTCATTGTGCAAATACTCTCCAAAGCGTTGTTGTTTCTGCCATCGTTTAAAGAAACAGTTGAGCTAGCTATCAAGAGACAACGGGCGCAAAGAAAATTGAGAGAATGTTGAGAATAGAAAATTACGGATTTAAAAATCAGCAATGTATCTACACAAAAGTGGAGCCCAACAGAGCAAGGCCAAAAATTAGAACGCAAAGGAGGTATCAAAACGTGTTAAATTAGATTCAAATGCAGTTTGATTCAAATGCAATTAGATTCAAATGCAGTTCAAGTACAGCCATTGCTAGCACAAGCAATGTAGTGGGACAAGAAGAGGATGTAGGTTTATCGTCGCCAGCAGCAGCTTTTAGCGGGTCAAGTGAGCCAAGGCCAAGCTGTTCCTGTCACGTCCTGACCAATAAAAGGGGTCATTTGTCATTGTAGTATGGTCAGGGCGTGGCAGGGGGTGTTGTTTTTGTGTGTTTTGGGGTTGGTTTGTTTCATGGGGATTTGTTCTAGTTTTCATTTCCTATGTTCATTTTCTATGTGTGGCCGAGTATGGTTTCCAATCAGAGGCAGGTGTCTTTCGTTGTCTCTGATTGGAAACCATACTTAGGCAGCCTGTTTTTTCCTGTGGGTTGTGGGTCGTTGTTTTCCGTATAGTCTATGTTACCTTACGGAACTGTTGTATGTCGTTTTGTTATTTTTTGTTTAAGTGTTCACGTTACTCTAATAAAAGAAGATGAGCACTTTATATGCTGTGCTTTGGTCTGTTCAATACGACGGTTATGACAGGACCACCCACCAAAGAAGGACCAAGCAGCGTAAGAAGGAGCAGCAGGAGGAATGGACATGGGAGCAGATATTGGACGGCAAGGGATCCTGGACATGGGAGGAGATCCAGAAGGGATGGAATCGCCGTCCATCGGAAGAAGTGGAGGCAGCAAGAGCAGAGCGGTGATGAGAGGAGGCTCTAAACGCACCTAAAGGCAAGACTGAGAGGCAGCCCAATTTTTTTTTTGGGGGGGGCACAAGGGGAGTTGGGAAGAGTCAGGATGGAGTCCTGAGACAACTTCCCGGGCTTACTATGAGGAGCAAGTGATGGAGCAGACACCGTATTTTGCGGTGACGCGCACTGTGTCGTCAGGGCGCATACAAAGGCCGGTGCGAACTGTGCCCGCACCCTGCAGTGATCGAGCAGAGTTGAGTATCCAGCCAGGGCGGGTTGTGCAGGCCGTGCGCTCCAGACCTCCAGTGCGCCTCCAAGACCCAGTGGACCCTATGCCTGCTCCGCGCACTCTACCGCCAGTGCGCCACCATAGCCCAATACGCCCTGTTCTTGCTCCCCGCACTAGCCCGAAGGTATGTGGAACTAGTCTGGCGCCTCCTATACCAGTCCCACGTAGCAGACCTCCAGTGCGCCACCATAGCCCGGTAAGGCCGGTGCCTGCTGTGAGCACACGGTCCGAAGTACGTCTCCCCAGTCCGGTGAGACCAGTTCCAGCGCCCCGAAGGAAGCCTCTAATGATGGTCAATGGTCCGACGTCTCCAGCAATAATCCATGGCATGAAGCCTCCAGTGATGATCCATGGCCCGGAGCCTGTAGTGTTAATCCATGGCACGAAGCCTCCAGTGATAACCCATGGCCCGGAGCCTCCAGTGATGATCCATGGCACAAAGCCTCCAGTGATTATCCATGACGCGGAACCAGTAGTGATGACCCATGGCACGGAGCCTACAGTGAAGGTCCGAAGTCCGGAACCTCCAGCGATGCTCCTCAGCCCAGAGCCTTCAGCGGTGGTCTGCAGCCAAGAGCCTTCATCGGTGGTCTGCAGCCAAGAGCCTTCAGCGGTGGTCTGCAGCCCAAAGTCTTCAGCGGTGGTCTGCAGCCCAGAGTCTTCAGCAACGGTCTACAGCCCAGAGCCTCCAGCGGGGGTCAGCAGCGCAGAACGGGAGCTACGCCCGGAGCCAGAGCCACCTCCGTAGTGGGAGGATTGGCGTAGGTGTAGCACAGGAACCGTCGTTGACGGTGGCCACCCTCCCTTCCCTCCCTTTAGGTTTGGGGTTGTTTTGTGGGGTTTTTTGTTTTGAGGTGCAGTCGGGTTCTGCACCTTCGGGGGAGGGGGGGGGGGGGTACTGTCACATCCTGTCCAGTAAAAGGGGTCATTTGTCATTGTAGTATGGTCAGGGCGTGGCAGGGGGTGTTGTTTTTGTATGTTTTGGGGTTGGTTTGTTTCATGGGGATTTGTTCTAGTTTTCATTTTCTATGTTCATTTTCTATGTGTGGCCGAGTATGGTTTTCAATCAGAGGCAGGTGTCTTTCGTTGTCTCTGATTGGAAGCCATACTTAGGCAGCCTGTTTTTTCCTGTGGGTTGTGGGTGGTTGTTTTCCCATATAGTCTATGTTACCTTACTGAACTGTCGTGTGTCATTTTGTTATTTTTGTTTAAGTGTTCACGTTACTCTAATAAAAGAAGATGAGCACTCTACACGCTGCGCTTTGGTCTGTTCAATACGACGGTTATGACAGTTCCATCGTACCAGACGAAGCAACTTTGACAGAGGAGGATACAGGTTGTCAGGTATCGGCGGATACGAACCTAAGCACAAGCCAGGCCGGACAAGCTATCCCCGGGCCGGGCGAGGAGGAAGAGGAGCAGGGCGAGACTAGAATGGTGGCGGCTGAGGAAACAGGTGGAAGTGGTACAGACGGCCCTTTTACCTATCCAACTGACAGGGGACATTATGCAACAAATGTGGATGCAAAAGTTAAACAGCACGTTATTGCATTAGGCTCGTGTAAACCTACTGGCCCATTCACAAGAGATGACGAAAAGCGGTGTTTTTCCTAGTCGTATTACACCACTACAACCAAGGCTGGAATCAAATTACCACGTACATGGTTATGTTATTCGGCCAAGCTAGATTGCGCGTATTGTGAGCCTTGTTGGCTGTTCGGAGATCGGAGTGCCCCTTTCTTCTCTGATGCGTGGGTGAATGGGGTGAGAGATTGGCGCCATCTAACACCCAAAATAGCATGTCATGAGACATCCCAGATTCACATGGGTGCCTGTTTGGTATATGAGCAATGGAAGCTCAAATGGCACTATTGACGCAGAAATGGAGAGAGGCGTGTGTAACTCAGCAAATTTCTGGCTACAGGTGTTGGAGCGCATAGTTAATGTAACTCTCACACTTGCATCATGTAATTTGGCGTTCAGCTGGGGCACTGTGAAAAGCTGGGGCAGGTCAACAGTGGGAATCTTCTCAGTATAATTGAACTGCTGTCATTTTACGACCCAGTTCTGAAATAACTTTTAGAATGCCCCACAGGATCCGTTAACTATCTCAGTCCTCAAATCCAAAATGAGCTGATTTATATCTTAGCCGAGCGAGTGAAGTGTGACATTCAGGGAGAGATGCAGGGAGCCCCATTTTTTCTATTATTATGGACACCACACCGGATGTATCCAAAGTAGACCAGTTAAGCCAAGTTTATCACTATGTGAGAGTGATAAGGGATGCAAATAATGTTGCCACAGATCTGACCATCACAGAGTTGTTTTTGGTATTTCAGGAGACTTCAACATAAAAACCTTCGACAGCATAGAGGATAAGGGGCTGGATATTTCAAAATGTCGTGGGCAGGGGTATGATGGAGCTGCTAACATGAGTGGGGTCTATTCGGGTGTGCAGGCCAGAATATCCGAAAAGGAGCCGCTTGCTGTTTATGTGCATTGCGCAGCGCATAATCTTAACCTGGCTCTCAACGACTCTATCAGAAATGTGCCAGAGATTAAACAGTTTAAACAGTATGATACTGTTGAACTGTTATACACCTTCTTCAGGTATAGCATGAAGAGATGGTCAATGTTGAGTGGTAAATTTGATTTTAAATCAGAAAATGTAACTCCAAAACGACTGTGTCCCACCCGCTGGTCATCTAGATATGAGTCCCTTGCCGCCCTGAGACACAGATATGTGGACGTAATGAAGGCCCTCACCAAGATTGTGCTTTTAAGTGACAAGAAGTACGAGATGGATGATGCTGCAGCACTTCAATTTTAGAAAATGTGAACGTCGTCTCCAAAATGCTACAGGCCACAGACGTAGACCTGCACAGGGCAGTTAGCCTACTCAAGGACATTATAGAGGTCCTGTCCGGATTCCGGCATGATTTTGAGAAGGCCAAAGTCACTGCAAAGACCCTTGCCGACAAATGGGGAGCTCAGAAGGCATTTTAAGACACTCTGATGAGCTATGTGAGGACGAGCGACTGTCTGATGGGGAGAGTAGTTTTAGAGTCAACGTCTTTAATGCAAACCTTGACATCGTTATTCACCAGCTGTGAAACAGATTTAAAAGCCTGCGGGCAACATCGAGTCCGTTTGACTCCATCCATCCCACTACCCTGGCCAACGCAGATGATGATGTGCTCTACGAAACGGCAAGCCGGCTGGCTGAACATTACAGCAAAGATATATCAGCAAGCTTGGGGCGGCAGGTAGCCTAGGTCCTCATGGTTCCCCACTGTTAGATCTAAACTCAGCAGAAAAAGAAGTGTCCTCTCACTGTACAACTGAGTTTATTTTCAGCAAACTTAACATGTGTAAATATTTGTATGAACATAACAAGATTCAACAACTGAGACATAAACTGAACAAGTCCCACAGACATGTGACTAACAGAAATGGAATAATGTGTCCCTGAACAAAGGGGGGGTCAAAATCAAAAGTAACAGTCAGTATCTGGTGTGGCCACCAGCTGCGTTAAGTACTGCAGTGCATCTCCTCCTCATGGACTGCACCAGATTTCCCAGTTCTTGCTGTGAGATGTTACCCCACTCTTCCACCAAGGCACCTGCAAGTTCCCAGACATTTCTGGGGGGGGATGGCCCGAGTCTTCACCCTCCAATCCAACAGGTCCCAGATGTGCTCAATGGGATTGAGATCCGGGCTCTTCGCTGGCCATGGCAGAACACTGACATTCCTGTCTTGCAGAAAATCACGCACAGAATGAGCAGTATGGCTGGTGGCATTATCATGCTGGAGGGTCATGTCAGGATGAGCCTGCAGGAAGGGTACCACATGAGGAAGGAGGATGTCTTTCCTGTAATGCACAGCGTTGAGATTGCCTGCAATGACATCAAGCTCAGTCTGATGATGCTGTGACGCACTGCCCCAGACCATGACGGACCATCCACCTCCAAATCGATCCCGCTCCAGAGTACAGGCCTCGGTGTAACGCTCAGTCCCTCGACGATAAACGCAAATCCAACCATCACCCCTGGTGAGACGAAACCGCGACTCGTCAGTCAGTGAAGAGCACTTTTCGCCAGTCCTGTCTGGACCAGCGACGGTGGGTTTGTGCCCATAGGCAACGTTGTTGCCGATGATGTCTGGTGAGGACCTGCATTACAACAGGCCTACAAGCCCTCAGTCCAACCTCTCTAAGCCTATTGCGGACAGTCTGAGCACTGATGGAGGGATTGCGCGTTCCTGGTGTAACTCGGGCAGTTGTTGTTGCCATCCTGTACCTGTCCCGCAGGTGTGATGTTACATGTGGTCTGCCACTGCGAGGACGATCAGCTGTTCATCTTGTCTCCCTGTGGCGCCGTCTTAGGCGTCTCACAGTACGGATATGCAATTTATTGCCCTGGCCACATCGGCAGTCCTCATGCCTCCTTGCAGCATGCCTAAGGCACGTTCACGCAGATGAGCAGGGACCCTGGGGATCTTTCTTTTGGTGTTTTTCAGAGTCAGTAGAAAGGCCTCTTTTGTGTCCTAAATTTTCATAACTGTGACCTTAATTGCCTACAGTCTGTAAGCTGTTAGTGTCTTAAACAGGTGCATGTTCATCAATTGTTTATGGCTCATTGCACAAGCATGGGAAACAGTGTTTAAACCCTTTACAATGAAGATCTGTGAAGTTATTTGGATTTTTTATCTTTGAAAGTCCAGGTCCTGAAAAAGGGACGTTTCTTTTTAGCTGAGTTTAGATTAACTCTAATCATCCTTCTGGAAATCATACTTTTAAAATCTAGACTAGGACAAGTCTGAGACTATTTTAAACCGTGTCTGAGATAAGCCATTTTAGTTAGTACAGTTTAAAAGTGCAATTTATTCAAGGATTAGGCTCAATCTGTGTCCGCGGAACTGCACCATAGAGTTTACTAGATGAATGAAGTGACGATCCATTCAGACCAGCCTTACTGATTGAACTTTCATAACTACATTTGTGCAGTTGGAAGTTCTTCAGTGATGTGTAATGTCATAATTCAACACAGCAATAGACTGGGTCATAACTTATGGAGGTCAAATTTATGAAGATAATTTATAGCTAGAACCTGGTTTTACCATGAATAACAGATTTCCCAATCTTCTCCTCTTCTTCGTCTTTAATGATGACATTCAGCTCCAGTGTTTGATTACAGTCTTCCAGCTTCAGTGATGCCATCTCTGGATCCCGCAGTGCAAACTGGGCTCCACTGTCACAATCAGGACCCAGTGACTGTAGGTTTGTACTCAGTGTGGAAGGAGAAAGGCAGTCTGGGTTTGTACTCAGTGGTATTCTGGAAACTCTGGATAGGATGCTAATCCAAAATAGAGGTCTGAGCTCAACCTCCTGGTCCTCCCCTGTGCATTCCACCCCCTCTCATTGTACTGTATGAATGAACCCATTTTGATAAATGGCTTCCTAAAATGCTGTGGTGCTTACTAACACAATAGCAAAGGTTGTGGTAGATGTGGATCAACACAGGTGAGTTCACAGCTCTTCCACTCTGAACAATGGGACATGGAAAGGGAAACGCAAGCTTCCTCTCTGGTTCCATTCCCCAATAGTAAGTGGGTCATACTTGAATTGTGGTATTAATTTAATCTCTGGACTTTTGCACCATAGAAAACTTTTAAATGATTTGAATTTGTTTTGTTTTATTTCACTTTTATTTAAATATGAAAGGAGGCTAGCTAATTGGCATGTAGAGGGGTAGTGACATGCATTGGGTAGATAGACATTTATATGATTTAGCATGCTATGAATTAAACAAAAAAAATTCTGTATAGATAACCCATTGACTGAGCAGCACAAATGAATGTAGAATATGAATTTGTCATTAGCGGATCAATCAAGTTCAATGCAGTTATCCAAATACATTATTCATCAATGACAAAAATAATAAATCTAGTTTTAAAAGACAATTTAATAAAAGAGTTTCAAAGTATAATTAAAACAAAAAATTGACAAATGTTACCTGGAGAAAAATGAGGGTTTAGTAATTTGTACATTTATTTCAGGGGAGGGTCATGTCATTTGGAATCAATTAAATGTCATATTTCTCAGGGTTTGAGAATTAGTTGCTTATTATATCATGATGCCTCTCATCCCTGATTCTCTGCTGGGTAAGCAATATCAAGTGTACCAAGTGTAGTCTCAATGAAACGATTGTTAAGTTCTGAACGAACAGAGTATAAATAGACGGACAACTAGTAAAAGCACAAACCAGATTTATTCAACCCGCTGGATGCTTCAGATGAAAATACAACATACAAGTACATTATTATACCTTCCAACTAGGCCGAGTCACCACTCACAGAGATAATCAGTCTGTATTGATAAGATGACCTAAATCTGTTCCTCTTACTGGTATTGTTATGGCCCTGACTGAGTCCAGAGCAGCGTGAGGTGTGTGAGATAGGACTGTGGTTAGTGTCGTTGGGGTGGGCCCCAAATGATTGTGCCATTATCCAATACATACACACAGAAAAACATAAAAGCCCATGCTCTTTTGGGTAAATACATGAAACTAGCTCCAGTAGGCTAATCTTTGAGTGTGGACTGTATTATATTGTATTATCTGGACTGGAATTACTCACCTCTTTCATTCCATGAACTGTGGAGAGAACATGCCAATCTGGTGCAGGACATGCGGCCTACAAAGTTACAATTATAAGCTAGCAAATGTGATAATCATTTTGAAATATAATAGGGACTATTTTACATTTGTATAATTAGTAGGCAGATGCATATGGATTCATAATATTTCCCCTCATGTTATTAGCCTACCTCCTTTTTCTATGGTTGCTTCATTCCTTCCTGACTTTCAACAGTTAAATAAGTCCTGTTGTCCTCATCTTTATTATTGTAATGACATGCTTGAATAATATAGGACTACAATATAATATAGGACTACAATAAGATAATATACGACTACAATAAGATGCAGACGGCTTTCTCTTCACGAAGATTGAATGGTTTTGGGTCTGAATCAATAACTGCTATATATTTTACCACCATTGAGCGTTGGCTCTTTCAAACTACCCGTGAGTTCTATTGGCTGCTGTAATGAATATTCAGCAAAAAAAGAGCTTGCTTCTCTCTTCCAATAGTCTGTTAGTAGAAGAAATGCGAGTCCAAGAGCTAAGGAGGGTTTAAGGAGAGGCCAGCGGAGCACAGGTGCGTATTGCACAAGAGACAGAGGCTATAAGTTATTAGCTTATTATGCATAACCCATTATTAATAATCTTAATACTGTGTTGACTTTAACTGAAAGAAATAGGCTACCACATCACACCCACCCACACACACACACACACACACACACACACACACACACACCTACCCACACGGAAAGTATTCAGACACCTTGACTTTTTCCACATTTTGTTACGTTACATAATCTACACACAATACCCCATAATGACAAAGCAAAAACGGGTCTTTAGAAATGTTTGCAAAAAAACTCAAATACTTAATATATATATATATATATATATATTAAGACCCTTTACTCTGTTGAAGCACCTTCAGCAGCGATTACAGCCTCGAGTCTTCCAGGTTATGACACTACAAGCTTGGCACACCTGTATTTGGTGAGTTTCTCCCATTCTTCTCTGCAGATCCTCTCAAGCTCTGTCAGGTTGGATGGGGAGCGTCGCAGCACAGCTAATTTCAGGTCTTTCCAGAGATGTTCGATCGGGTTCAAGTCCGGGCTCTGGCTGGGCCACTCAAGGATATTGAGACTTGTTCTGAAGCCACTCCTGTGTTGTCCTGTTGGAAGGTGATCCTTCGCCCCAGACGGAGGTCCTGAGCGCTCTGAAGCAGGATTTCATCAAGGATCTCTGTACTTTTCTCTGTTCATCTTTCCCTCGATCCTGACTAGTCTCCCAGTCCCTGCGGCTGAAAAACATCCCCACAGCATGATGCTGCTTCCACCACGCTTCACCGTAGGGATGGTTCCAGGTTTCCTCCAGACGTGAAGCTTGGCATTCAGGCCAAAGAGTTCATACTTGGTTTCTTCAGACCAGAAAATCTTGTTTGTCATGGTCTGAGAGTCCTTTAGGTGCCTTTTGGCAAACTCCAAGCGGGCTGTCACGTGCTGATTGGTGGAGTGCTGCAGAGATGGCTGTCCTTCTGGAAGGTTCTCCCATCTCCACAGAGGAACTCTGGAGGTCTGTCAGAGTGACCATTGGGTTCTTGGTCACCTCCCTGACAAAGGTCCTTCTCCCCCAATATCTTAGTTTGGCTGGGCGGCCAGATCGGCCATTAACTTGATACTTGTAACCTCACTTTTGAGAAATGGACTTTGAATATTTTTGGCACCTACTGGAGAGCTCTTCTTTGCCCATTCAGCATCGTTCACACCCTCTTAAGCTTTAGCCCCACAGCTAACTGGCTAAAATTGGCTTGCTTGCTAGCTACTTCCAGACACAAATGAGAGGACACCCAACTGACCATTTTACTCGCCCTAGCTGGTTAGGCTGTTGTCATGTTATCCAGATCGTTGGTGACTAACTGTGCTGCTGGCAACAATTTATTTACGCTTTTTTGCAGATGTTTACCGACTCTGGCCACATTCAACTGGTGTTGAGTGTTCATAAATTCATCAGTTATTCTGCGCTCCGGCATACTCAGACTGAATTTACAAATGCAACTGAAATGGTTACTTGCATAGTGGAGTCTTTTGTTAAGACATGTAGCTAGCTAGGTAAACAATTAATCATAATCCCAACTCATGACGTTACTACCTGCATGAATCTGCAGGTAGCTAACCAACCAGGTTCAATGTTAGCTAGCTAACATTAGGCTATAACTAGCAAAGCAAATGGCTCTGAGATACAAATAATAAGATCATACATGTAATGTAAGCTAGCGAGCCAGCCAGCTAACGTTAGCTAGATAGCTAACAGTACACTTTAGCTTGAAATGAAACCACTGTCAAAATTAGAAACGTGTAATATCTGAAAGTCTAGCTAGCTACATTATCTTACCCGTATACATCATGGATGGATGCGTCTCCCTGTCACAGATGCCATGTTTGCCCTTAGTTTGAAGATGTAATCCAGAGACATGGGTTTTCTCCATCTCCTTAGCTAACATACTCTAATTCCACTGATTTCAAACTCGGTCCTCCAGAAAAGTGGAGAGCAACACTTATGCAGAAGTACCAACTAGGCTCGTAATTTAAACAAATGTGTTCGTATTTACAGATGGCACATCACAGACTATACTAAAACAATTTTTTAGCACGGCTGTGCTGCAGTCATAGGTAAGAGTACCGTAGATCAGCACAGCCGTGCTAAAAAAAAAAAGAAAGTTGTCCACAACCTCTAGTGAACATTTGCTTTTATACAATGGGTTACCAATAAATTTTTTTTTAAAAACAGGTCAAACAGTGCAGCTGGAATAACAGCAAAGTAGCTGCATCTGCATTTGTTTAAGCTGTTTTGGATTTCACATGGCATAGAAAATGTGCTCTCTGGTCAGGACACTGTTCAGAGAAGCTAGTCAGGACACTGTTCAGAGAAGCTAGCCATCTACACAGCAAACACAATCATTTCAAACTGACGCTGGTAACACAGCAAACTAGCTGCATTTCATGTCGTTTTACCTGTTTTTCTATCAACATTTCTTTGTATATATCCATAAAAATCACGCTGATTCATGATTTTGATTGGCTGAGAAAAGATGTCCGTTCATTCTATTGGATAGAGAGACTCGAGAGACTCGACTTATTCTGTATCTATGGATGCGACCAAGTCGTTTGTTATCCCTTGCTTGCTTGCTAGCTAGCCAACTATGGCTAACAGTCATGTGAAACCTAGAATAACAGCAAAGTAGCTGCATTTAATTTATTTTTACTTGTTTTTCTATTGACATTTGTATATAATATATATATGCTGAAAACTGATCATCACACACATGCTGTGTCTACTTGCTCATTCACACAGAAAACTACAGAGGGAAGCAGTACTACACAGTCAACCATCAGACTCCATTGTTTCAACAAGAGAAACCTAAGAGGATATTCAACACTAAGGGCCAAGTTCATCTCAATATCTTTGCAGTAGACCCTAACAAAACACCAAAACTGACAAGCTGCACACTGATCAGTAAAGAGAGGCTAACATTCTGTAATGCTCCTTTTCCTCTGCACAGTTCTCTCACAGTGAGAAACAATAGGATTACAGTAGTGTTCCACAATTTCTTCATTTGACCCAATTCACTTACCACTTCTTTAATGAGAATTAAGTGATGGAGTGACTTTAATCTTAGCTGGTCTGAGAGAACTGTTACCAAAAAAGGATACTTTAAAACGGGTCTATTGTCAATCCCCCGAAAACGTAAGATTTGAATATGCAAAAGTCTTGGCTTGTGTGTATCTGTTGGTGTGCTTCTCTCCTGTGTGTGTTTTCTGATGAACTGTTAGAGCACTTGATGTTGTGAAGCATTTACCACAGTCAGAACAAGAGTAAGGCTTCTCTCCCGTATGTGTACGATGGTGTGTTTCTAAGTTTCCCAGTCGAGAGTAACTTCCCCCACAGTCAGAGCAGGAGTATGGCTTCTCTCCTGTGTGCACTCTCTGATGAACTGTCAGAGCACTTGATGTTGCAAAACTCTTTCCACATTCAAAGCAGGAGTAAGGCTTCTCTCCTGTGTGTATACGTTGGTGTTTCTTTAAGCTGCTGTGTCGAGAGAAATTCTTTCCACAGTCAGAGCAGAAGTAAGGCTTCTCTCCTGTGTGTATACGTTGGTGTGATTTCAAGCTGTCCTGTAGAGAGAAACTCGTCCCACATTCAGAGCAGGAGTAAGGCCTCTCTCCTGTGTGTATTCGTTGGTGTTTCTTTAAGCTGCTGTGTTGAGAGAAACTCTGCCCACAGTCAGAGCAAGAGTAAGGCTTCTCTCCTGTATGTATACGCTGGTGACATTTTAATGTATCAATTTGGCTGAAACAAGTCCCACAGTCAGAGCAGAAGTAAGGCTTCTCTCCTGTATGTATTCGCTGGTGACTATTTAACTTATCCAATTGGGAGAAACTCTTTTCACAGTCCGAGCAGGAATAAGGCTTTTCTCCTGTATGTAAACGTTGGTGTATTTTTAAGTTGCTCCGTTGAGAGAACCTCTTCCCACAGTCAGAGCAAGAGTAAGGCTTCTCTCCTGTATGTATTCGTGCATGTGCTTTTAAGGAATCCAATAGGGAGAAATTCTTTCCACAGTCAGAGCAGAAGTAAGGCTTCTCTCCTGTGTGTATATGTTGGTGTTTTTTTAAACTGCTCAGTTGAGAGAATCTCCCCCCACAGTCAGAGCAGGAAAAAGGCTTCTCTCCTGTGTGTGTTCTCTGGTGAACTGTTAGGTCAGATGATGTTGTGAAGCATTTTCCACAGTCAGAGCAAGAGTAAGGCTTCTCTCCTGTGTGTATATGTTGGTGTCTTTTTAAGTGGCTCTGTCGAGAGAATCTCCCCCCACAGTCAGAGCAGGAGTAAGGCTTCTCTCCTGTGTGCACTCTCTGATGAACTGTCAGAGAATGTGATGTTGTGAATCTTTTCCCACAGTCAGTACAGGAATACAGATTCTCTCCTGTGTGTATTTTTAGGTGTATTTTTAGCTTTGATAGAAATGGGAAAATCTCCTCACAATGTGGGCAGTGGTGAAACCTCTTAGCTCTGTGATCATCCTGCTGTTGCTCTCTGGATGTAGAGAATGTCTCAACGTGACCTGTGTGAACAGCATCAGAAGAAAAAAGTCAGTGGTACAAATATTATGAACACCTGCTCTTTCCATGACAGACTGACCAGGTGACAGCTATGATCCCTTATTGATGTCACTTGTTAAATCCACTTCATATCGGTGTACATGAAGGGAAGGAGATGGGTTAAAGAAAGATTTGTAACATTTTTTTAAACATTTTAGTCATTTAGCAGATGCTCTTATCCAGAGCGACTTACAGAAAACAGATTTAAGTGCCTTTGAACAGGGTATGATCGTAGGTGCCAGGTGCACCGGTTTGTGTCTAGAACTGTAATGCTGCTGGGTTTTTCATGCTTAACATTTTCCCATATGTATCAAGAACAGTCCACCACCCAAAGGACATCCATCAAACTTTACAACTGTGGGAAGCTTGAGTCAACATTGAGTCAAAACTGGCCAGCCTCTCTGTGGAATACTTTCAATGACTGGAACGAATTGCAAAAAAATAAAAATAATAATTAACAAAAAAAATAATTATATATATATATATATTTTTTTTTTTTTTTTTTTTTTTCGCTGAAGCTGGAGACTTATAATTTTCCTCACTAACTTTAAACATCAGCTATCTGAGCAGCTAACCGATCGCTGCAGCTGTACATAGCCCATCTGTAAATAACCCACCCAAGCAAGCGCTGTGTGCATATTATGTGTGCCAAATAGGTGCTGTTAGATTACAAGAAAAATTAACTTAACCTGTCTGGGCTAGGGGGCAGTATTGAGAATTTTGGAAAAAATATGTTCCCATTTTTAACTGCCTCCTACACCAACTCAGAAGCTAGAATATGCATATTATTGTTCAGGTTTGGATAGAAAACACTCTGAATTTTCTAAAACTGTTTGAATGGTGTCTGTGAGTATAACAGAACTCCTATGGCAGGCAAAAACCTGACAAGGTTTCAAGCAGGAAGTACCCTGTCTGACAAGGAGTCGTGCGTCTTGCATCTTTTTATTGAAAAGTAAGGATCTTAGCTGTAACGTGACAATTCCCAGGGCTCCGATAGGCTCTCAGAGCCCGGGAAATAACTGAAGGTTTACGAGGGAACCTCAGGCTGAAACACATTATCACCTTTTGTAAGTGGCTGCTCCGAGGACCTTTGAATGAGGCGCGTGCATGAGTCGCTCCTGAGGAGAAATTTTATTCGGCTGTTTAGGCTCAATGCATACTCCCGGTCGGAATATTATCACTAATCTACGAGTTAAATGGCATAAAAATTGGTTTTAAACAGCGGTTGACATGCTTCGAAGTACGGTAATGGAATATTTAGACATTTTTGACACGCCAATGCGCCATGCGTGGGACCGTGAAGAAGCATTCTGATAGTGTCTAGAACTCACGAACAAAACGTCGCTGTTTGGATATAACAATGGATTATTTGGGACCAAACCAACATTTGTTATTGAAGTAGAAGTCCTGGCAGTGTATTCTGATGAAGAACAAGCAAGGTAAGAACATTTTTCTTATAGGAAATGTGATTTTGGTGGAGGCTGACCTGGGTGGGTATCTAAATAGCTAGCCCTGTAATGCCGGGCTATGTACTTAGATTATTGCAAAATGTGCTTCATCCGAAAAGCTATTTTAAAATCGGACATATCGAGTGCATAGAGGAGTAATGTATCTATAATTCTTAAAATAATTGTTATGCTTTTTGTGAACGTTTATCGTGAGTAATTTAGCAAACTGTTAGTAAATTCAACGGAAGTTTGCCGGGGGTTATGCGTTTTCTGAACGTCACATGCTAATGCAAAAAGCTGTTTTTTGATATAAATATGAACTTGATTGAACAGACATGCATGTATTGTATAACACAATGTCCTAGGTGTGTCATCTGATGAAGATCATCAAAGGTTAGTGCTGCATTTAGCTGTGGTTTGGGTTTATGTGACATGATATGCTAGCTTGAAAAATGGCTGTCTGATTATTTCTGGCTGGGCACTCTGCTGACATAATCTAATGTTTTGCTTTCGTTGTAAAGCCTTTTTGAAATCGGACAGTGGGGTTAGATTAACGAGATTCTTGTCTTTAAATAGCTGTAAAATAGTCATATGTTTGAGAAATTGAAGTAATAGTATTTCTAACGATTCAAAAATCGCGCCACTGGAATTTCAGTAGCTGTTACGTAGGTGGGACGAGTTCGTCCCACATACCCCAGAGAGGTTTTAACAGATGTTAGATATCTAGCTGGCAAACATTTAGTTGTGAATTCCATTCTGTAATTAGATGGCGCATGCTGCACAACAGTAACTGACTCACAAGGCTCCGGTCTCTTCTCGTTGTGTGTTTGTCATCAAACACCACGTGACTGGGGGACTACCGTAAACTACATAATAATGTGACAGATGTAATGAAGAAAACAATGTTCTTTATCTCCTCACGTACTGCAAATTTACATTAGTAATTTAGCAGACGCTCAAATCCAGAGCAACTTACAGTAATGAGTGCATACATTAATACTTTTTTCATCCTGGTCCCCATGGGAATCGAACCCACAACCCTGGCGATGAGAGGACCATGATCTACCAACTGAGCTACACAGGACAGACATCTACCTTCTCAATGAAACAGTTCATCATGAAACAGTTCTACTGCAACTTTTCATACACAGTGGGAAGTTGGAATGAATAACAAACTTAGTTAGATAGAACCTGTGCTTACCATGAGAAACAGATTTCCCAATCTCCTCCTCCTCCTCTTCATCTTTAATGTTGACATTCAGCTCCAGTGTTTGACTGCAGTCTTCCAGCTTCACTGATGCCATCTCTGGATCCTGCAGTGCGAACTGGGCTCCACTGTCACAATCAGGACCCAGTGACTGTAGGTTTGGACTCAGTGTGGAAGGAGAGAGGCAGGTTGGGTTTGTCCTCACTGTTGATGTTACCGGTCTCAGACTTAATCTGAGTCGGCCTGTAGTAATAAAGAGAAACGGACACAAAAGTTAAATGTCTTGGCAGTTCAGGTACATTCTATATTCTCTAAAAATTTTATATTTTTTTCTTGTTCAATTATCTAATTTCAACAGGTCAGGTAGCTAAGCATTGACAGCAAAACACTAATTGACATTTGACAAGTACACACTATAAATTAGGCTACACAACGTAAGTGCACTTAATCTATAGTAGATTTCCCAAATTCACATAAATGACAAAAAACATTTAGTACAAGGTTGCAGTTTGTTTTAGGCAGCACTATGTACAATTTTACGGCAAGCGGTACCAGAGCGTCAAGTCTAGGTCAAAAAGGCTCCTTAACAGCTTTTACCCCTAAGCCATAACACTGCTGAACAATTAATCAAATGGCTGCCAGAACTATTTGCATTGACCCCAGTAAGGTCAACGCTTGTTGTATTCGGCATGTGACACATTTGATTCTCCCGAATAATGTTCTCTTCACTGTATTATTTCACTCAAAGACAAATTGTATTTCCCGTTCACACCAGTAACAATTATAGATAAAGATGGAAACTGAATGTGTCTGAATATTATTACACATGTAGAAAACTGATCATCATTACATTCAGCTTCAAAACAGTGCAACCGTAAAATTGCCTCTCTTTGACGCAGACAGAGTGGGCACCGCCATTTTCCCAGCTCGTGAATTTTACACAAAACGACATGTAAAACAAACTCAGAAATCTCAAATAAATTGATTCTTTATTAAATTACCTTGACGAAATGATGTACATCCACTCAGGCAAACCGAAAGTCTCTAACTAGCTAACGTTATGTAAATTGAACATTATTTTTTATCACGTTCTTCACTCACTCAGTCTGACACAAAAATAGAACATAACACCTTAACTAAACGTGATAATACCTTAACGTTTTTATGACATGTTCTTTCGATATTAGAACGTTTAAACGTGCTATTACATACCTGTAACAATGAATTTGAAACGGAGACAAAAGTAATCGTCTCTACTGCACAATTCTGGCGCTTTCTTAGTTATGAAGAATGATGCGCGCCTGGCCGGAACTTCCTGTTCTCCCACTACAGCCACAGAGTTCCTAAACCAAGAGACGCAACAACGCGAGACTTGCGAGAACGCTTGGGAATCAGACCAAGCCGGGGTTTGAGAAGTTAAGGAAAGAAGTGAACAATTCTGATGCTTTTGCAGCGGCTAATGGGGATCCTAATAAATACCAAAAAGATTAGTAGGTTGATACTCTTCTTCCAACATCAGTAAAACCGATTGACTTTCCTCCTTCTTTCCATCTACACACGGTTTAGTGCTCCAAACACTCCAGGAATCTTCTGCATAAGAAGATGAACCTCATTGTCCGAGGAAACTCCAGATATAACACATTTTGTACGACCTTTACATAACACCTTTATTAAACTCACCAGATCATTTTCTATCAATGAATGTCGACTTGATTAAGCAATAAGGCACAAGGGGGTATGGTATATGGGCAACATACCACGGTTAAGGGCTGTTCTTAAACACAACGCAACGCGGAGTGCCTGGCCATATACCACAAACCCCAGGGGTGCCTTATTGCTATTATAAACTCGTTACCAACGTAATTAGAACAGTAAAAAGTAATGTTTTGTCATACCCCTGGTATATGGTCTGATATATTACGGCTTTCAGCCAATCAGCATTCTGGGCTTGAATCAGGTTCATTATTGTAAATAAATACCCTTTGCACATGTGCATAACTATAGATAAATCCGAAAGGAGAGTTTGAGAGATGAAAGCTGGCAGAGGATCTCGAAATCTCTGAGCAAGAAACATTTGGATGAACATAAAACAAACGAATGTTAGGCTAATTTATGGCAATTGTGCAGTTATTATGTGCCAGATTGTAAGACTACAGCCGTTATAAATGACCTATTTGCGAGATTGACTTGTCATTTCAAAAGACATAGGCAACAGACTAAAATCTGGGTTTATGTTTCTAATTACATTTTGACATAGTTTGCTTCGATAAAGGCAGGTAGCCTGATAGACCTACATATCATTTCAGATAGTCTACAGTAGCCTAGACAAGATGTAGGCAAGATGTAAACTGAACGATTTAGCAGCTTGCTTACTTTAGATTTCCAGACTAATTTATTCAACATGAAAGCGAGACAATTTCTCAATTACCTGCTGGAATAGGCTACTGAGGGATGGGCTCATCATTTCAATCACTGAATTAAATATGAACAATATGAATGTTAACTGAATATGGTTGTCAACAACAGCCAGTGTTTTTTAACATTTATTTTACCTGTAGCCTAATCTGACTACTGTTACTGTCAATCTAATGCGTTCATAATAAAATTAATAACATTTCTGTTTGAAAAAGCTAGCCTTAGCTTTCCTAACTGATTGACTATATTGGTTCCTGACTTTCCTGAAAGGTTGCATATCGCGGTGGCTATTCGATGCTAATGCAGAACGCCACAGGATGTTTTTGTGCTGGTTAAGGGCAGTCAAGTCTGCGGTGAACCAAGGGCTATATCTGTTCTTAGTTCTATATTTTTTGAATGGTGCATGCTTATTTAAGATGGAGAGGAAAGCACTTTTAAAGAGCAACCAGGCATCCTCTACTGACGGGATGAGGTCAATATCCTTCCAGGATACCCGGGCCAGGTCGATTAGAAAGGCCTGCTCGCTGAAGTGTTTTAGGGAGCGTTTGACAGTGATGAGGGGTGGTCGTT
Source organism: Salmo trutta (assembly GCF_901001165.1). Lineage (NCBI taxonomy): Eukaryota > Metazoa > Chordata > Actinopteri > Salmoniformes > Salmonidae > Salmo > Salmo trutta. The sequence goes on along the minus strand of NC_042995.1, from coordinate 10,551,179 downwards.
TGACCGCAGACCAATTACGCATGCAGGCATTGAGGCAATGATCGCTGAGACCCTGATTGAAGACAGCAGAGGTGTATTTAGAGGGCAATGGTTTCGGATTTAGGGTTGCAACTGGTAGGTTCCTTGATCATTTATGTGAGATTGAGGGCATCTAGCTTAGATTGTAGGACGGCCTGGGTGTTAAGCATGTCCCAGTTTAGGTCACCTAACAGTACGAACTCTGAAGATAGATGAGGGGCAATCAATTCACATATGGTGTCCAGGGCACAGCTGGGGGCTGAAGGGGGTCTATAACAAGCGACAACGGTGAGAGACTTGTTTCTGGAAAGGTGGAATTTTAACATCAGCACTCCATTATTGGTCAGACCAACCATACCCAGGTCCATGCTGATCAGCGTAATGTTTACATAGCAGGTTAAGAGAACTAACCTGGCAGGTTGGGATAATTAACCTAGCAGGTTGGGATAATTCACATGGCCGGTTTGGAGAATGAAGTTAAGATTAGGAAAATGGTTAGGATAATTAACGTGGCAGGTTATGATAATGAGGTTAAGGTTAGGAAAAAGGTTAGGGTTTTGCTTAGATAAAATGCTACAGTTGTCAAACAATCAACTGGTTGTGCAACAATCAAATCAGCCACACAAAACGGTCTTGAGTGGCAACAAATCTTCTCAATTAGCTGATTCACTTTCCATACACCCACCTCTGTTGATCCTCCCACTTCAGTCAACACGCCCACTTTCAGACACAATCTATATATGCTGTTACCAAAGACTCTTGCTTATGGCTGGCTGAGCTAGCTAGATTTTTCTACCCAGAGACCACCAAAGAAAATCCTGATTGGATATTTTTTTCTCTTCAGTGTTAACCCTTCTCTTTCCAACAACAACTGAAGAGATGAAATTAGAAAATGTTTACAATTATTGTTAAAACGAAATACAAATGAAAAGAATTGTAACGATGAAATACAAATTAGAAACGAAATTTTATTTAAAATAATATATACATTTTTATCAAGCCTTAGCCTTCAGATCTAGATTAAATCATCCTGACTTTAAATCTAGACTAGGACAAGTCTGAGACTATTTTAAACCGTGTCTGAGAAAAGCCATTTCAGTTAGTACAGTTTAAAAGTGGAATTTATTCTAGGATTAGGCTTAATCTATGTCAGCTGCACTGCACCATAGAGTTTACTAGATGAATGAAGTGACGATCCATTCAGACCAGCCTTACTGATTGAACTTTCATAACTACATTTGTGCAGTTGGAAGTTCTTCAGTGATGTGTAATGTCATAATTCAACATAGCAATAGACTGGGTCATAACTTATGGAGGTTTAATTTATTAATAGCATTTATAGCTAGAACCTGGTTTTACCATGAATAAAATATTTCCCAATGTTCTCCTCCTCTTCATCTTTAATGATGACATTCAGCTCCAGTGTTTGACTGCAGTCTTCCAGTTTCACTGATACCAACTTTCGATCCTGCAGTGCAAATTGGGATCCACTGTCACAATCAGGACCCAGTGACTGTAGGTTTGTACTCAGTGTGGAAGGAGAGAGGCAGGCTGGGTTTGTCCTCACTGTTAATCTGTCAACTCTGGATAGGATCCCAGTCCGAAATAGAAGTCTGAGCTCAACCTCCTGGTCCTCCCCTGTTCATGCTACATCCCCTCCCATTGTTACTGTGTGTATGAACACATTTTGAACAATGGCTTCCTAAAATGCTGTGGCGCTTACTAACACAATAGCAAAGGTTGTGGTAGATGTGGATCATCACAGGTGAGTTCACAGCTCTTCCACTCTGAACAATGGGACATGGAAAGGGTAACACAAGCTTCCTCTCTGGTACCATTCCCCAATAGTAAGTGGATCATACTTGAATTGTGGTTGTAATATTGTCCCTGGACTTTGGCACCATAGAAAACACTAAATAAATGTAAAAAAATTACAAATACATTAGTTTTATTTCACATATATTTAAATATGAAAAATGTCCTTTATACTGCAAAACATTATTTGTATGCATTGTAGAACATACTGGGGGCTAGCTAATTGGCATGTAGAGGTGTAGTGACATGTATTGAGTAGATACATAGACATTTAAATTATTTAGCATGCTATCAATTAAACAAACACATTTTCTGTATAGATAACCCATAGGCTGAGCAGTAGAATGTAGAATATTTATTTTTCATTAGCGGATCAATCAAGTTCCATGCAGTTATCCAAACACATTCTTCATCATCAAGGACGAAAATAATACATCTAGTTTTAAAAGACAATTTACTAAACATATGTAGTAGTTTCAAAGTATGTATATCATTAAACAAAAGTTGCTTAGGGAGAGGTGAAATTTACATAATTGTTACCTGGAGGAAAATGAGGGAGTGTCATTCTTTTTAGATTTCAGTCAAGGGGAGGGTTTAGTATTTTTTAATTTAGTTCAGGGAGTGTCATGTAATTTGCAATCAATCAAATGTCACATTGCTCAGGGTTTGAGAATTAGTTGCTTATTATATGTCATGATGCCCCTTCTCCCTGATTCTCTGCTGGGTGTGCAATATCAAGTGTGCAAAGTGTAGTCTCAATAAAAGGATTGTTAAGTTCTGAACGAACAGAGTAGAAACTCAGATGGACAACTAGTAAAAGCACAAACCAGATTTATTCAACCTACTGGATACGTCAGCTGTAAATACAACATACAAGTCACACAATGACATATTTATACCTTCCAACTAGGCAGAGTCACCACTCACCCCCTATAAGATAAACAATCAGTCTATTTCTCAGAGGACCTAAGTCTGTTCTTTTTACTGGTATGGTCATGGCCCTGCCTGTTCAGAGCAGCGTGAGCGGAGAGGTGTGTGAGATAGGACTGTGGTTAGTGTCGTTGGGGTGGATCCTTCCAGGCCCTCCTCCTAGAGGTTTCTTCTCTCTTCCAACATGATCCATAGACTATACTATAGGCCTAGGCTATACCAAGACCATGCTCGGAGACAAACAGTGCAAAGTTAAATTTATAAGAAAATGTACTTTCTTTTCATAGTTTTTTGTACGATGGCACTTCAGGAGGCAAGGCTGCATATCTGTGTGCGCAGACTTAACCTACTGATGTCCTGCTCAGTTGGAGAGGGTGAACCTGAAGATGAGGAAAACTAGAGCTATGGCTAGAATTAATTTGAATAAAAACAATGTTTCATTGCAATGTTTTTTCTTATTGACCTCTCAATAAGTCATATTCGAATAATTTCCATTATTCTTTATTTTTAAACCCCTATTTGTCCTCTTTTTTTTGTACAACTTTTTTGCTACATATACATACATTTTACCAATACATTTTACATACATGGTACTTTTATATATAAAACAACAATACATTACCAAACAAAGTCTTTAATCCCAACCTTCAGCCACTCTCAGCCATCCCACCTATCACCATAGACTGCCCTTGTTTGGTTTCCATGTGCCATATATTTTTCAATTGTGCTGTGATGTTTTACAAAATGTTTGAATCTTTTTAATCGTATATTATCCACAGATTGTGAGCTAAAGATGAAAACCTTTCCTACGAGTATTATTGTATTATTTATTGATTGCCTATGGCTTTCCAGATCACCCAACACTGCTATTTGTAAGGTTCATTTCAAGTGCATGTTGTGGTTTTTTAACCATTCCTGAACCTGTGATTAGAAACAAGCTACATAGGGGCAATACCAGAATAAGTGATCTATTGATTCTGTCTCTTTGCAACAAAATCTACAGAGCTGAGATTGTTGTATTCCCCATATATATATAGCATTCTGTTTGTGGCAATACTTTTATATAATAATTTAAATTGAAAAACTAAGTGTTGAGTCAACTGTAGGTTTTTGTACCAGTTCATAAACCATGTGCCATGGAATTGGTACATCGAACATTTCCTCCCATTTATTTTGCAACCTGTATGGCTCAGCTGTCATCATTTTTGTCCTCAGATGAAGCTGGTATATTTTTCTATTCATACCAATTCCTTTCAGCCAATTTGTATCTTTAATATATGGCAGGCAAACAAGTTCCCTACTTTCTCCCTTTTCCACTTGCCTCCTCTATTTTCGTGGTAGTGCTGCAATCAGTTGGTTCTAAGTTTGGATTGAGAAGATATTCCCGTATATTTTCGACAACTGCATATGTGACATAACTCCTCACTTTCTATTCATAATTTAATTAATAAATATAATACCGTTTAAAACATTTTTTCCATAAAGAATGTTTTTTTTATTAATCAATATATTTGAGTTTAACCATTACATTTGTTGTAATATTTGTTCTATCTTTTCTGGAGGACAAAACTGAAATTGTAGCCAGCTTTGTATGGCTTGATTAAGAAAGGGCAATACCATAAACAAAATTTCATTTTCAATTAGTCGGAAATGAGAAGTAATCTGTATGAAGGCAAAAAAAGCAATTTTTGAACAAAGGATGAGTTTTTCTTAAACCCAAATTGGTTTTCCAGTAGATTAAGTATAACTTATGTATGAGTGAAGCTTTTAGTGAGAGAATTAAAGCTTTAATATTTAATCATTTTAGCCCACCAAACTCATATTCATTATATAAATAGGCACGTTTAATTTTGTCTGGCTTAGCATTCCAAATAAAATGAAATATTTTTTGCTCAAATGGTTTTAAAAACAAATCATCTGGAGTAAGCAATGCTATTAGTAAGTAAGTAAACTGTGATGGACCAAAGAGTTAATCAATGTAATTTTTCCATAAATAGACAAGTATTTACCTCTCCATGGTTGCAGAATCGTATCAATTTTTGCTAACTTTCTATTGAAATTAATTGTGTTAAATGAATTTATATTTTTTGAGATGTGAATACCAAGTATGTCTACTTCACCATCCACCCATTTTATTGGTAAACTACAAGGTAGTGTCAACACTATTTTTTTAACGATCCAATACGTAATATGGTACACTTGTCATAATTATGTTTTAAACCTGAGGCGCTAGAAAAGTGATCAAGATATTCAATGAGACTGTGCAGGGATCCAGATTGCATACTTAAGAAAAAACTAGAGTCATCAGCATACATTGACACTTTTGTTTTTATCCCATGGATTTCTAACACCTTGATGTTCTTGTTTGATGTAATTGTAATAGCTAGCATTTCAATGGCCATAATAAATAGATATGGAGACAACGGACAGCCTTGTTTTACTCCTCTTAAAAGCTCAATACTTTCTGAGAAGTAACCATTGTTTACTATTTTACATCTGGGGTTGCTGTACATAACTTTAACCCATTGTATAAGAGATTCACCAAAATTAAAGTATTCCAGGCATTTATATATAAATTCGAATCGTACTTTATCAAACACCTTTTCAAAATCTGCTATGAAGACCAGACCTGGTATCTTCAATGTTTCATAATGTTCAATTGTTTCAAGTAATTGTTGTATATTATCTCCAATATATCATCCATGTAAAAAACCTGTCTGATCAGGATGAACAATATCTGGTATAACCTTTTTTATTCTATGCTATGCATTGAATAATGTGAAGTGTTAGAGTCCTCCAGTTTTTTAAATGGACTGGATCTTTATACTTACCACCTGGGTCCTGTTTTAGTAGTAATGAAATCCGACCTTGTTGAGTACCTGAAATTCTACCATTTGTATAAAAGTAATTAAAACATGCTATTAATGGATCTTTGAGTACATCAAAAAAGGTCTGATATCCCTCTACTGGTATAGTGTCAAGCCCTGGTGTTTTTCCAGACTGAAAAGATTTTATTGCCTCAGAGCTCCTCTTCTGTAAGTTGGCCTTCACACCAGTCTTTCTGTAAATGTGTTAATTTTACATTATTATAATTATTAATATTATTATTATTATTAGGAAAGAAATCCTTACAGTTATCATTCAGTGGAAATGGAGACTGAAAAGAAAACATATGCTTAAAATATTTTTTCTTCCTCTTTCAAAATATCATTTGGTGAATCATGGATAACTCCATCATTTTAATGAGTTTCTGTAAATTCTTTCTGGTAGAATTTCTGTGTTGAAGATTCAAAAACAATTGTGTGTATTTTACCCCATTTTCCATCCAATTCGCTTTATTTTTGTAATACATTACACTTGATCGTTCTTGAATAAGTACCTCCAGTTCTTTTTGTTTTTCCTGTAACATATTTTGTGCCTCTATAATACAGTTTCCATTACCATCCATTACCACCATTTTATGAATACTTGACCAGCCTCAACGTCAACAGTGAAGAGGCGACTCCGGGATGCTGAGCCATATCTCAGACTGGCCAATAAAAAGAAAAGATTAAGTTGGGCAAAAGAACACAGACACTGGACAGAGGAACTCTGCCTAGAAGGCCAGCATCCCGGAGTCGCCTCTTCACTGTTGAGGTTGAGACTGGTGTTTTGCGGGTACTATTTAATGAAGCTGCCAGTTGAGGACTTGTGAGGCGTCTGTTTCTCAAAGTAGACACTCTAATGTAATGTACTTGTCCTCTTGCTCAGTTGTGCACTGGGGCCTCCCACTCCTCTTTCTATTCTGGTTAGAGCCAGTTTGCGCTGTTCTGTGAAGGGAGTAGTATATAGCGCTGTACGAGATCTTCAGTTTCTTGACAATTTCTCACATGGAATAGCCTTCATTTCTCAGAACAAGAATAGACTGATGAGTTTCAGTAGAAAGTTCTTTGTTTCTGGCCATTTTGAGCCTGTAATCGAACCCACAAATGCTGATGCTCCAGATACTCAACTAGTCTAAAAAAGGTAGGTTTTATCGCTTCTTTAATCAGAACAGTTTTCAGCTCTGCTAACATAATTGCAAAAGGGTTTTCTAATGATCAATTCGCCTTTTAAAATGATAAACTTGGATTAGCTAACACAGCGTGCCATTGGGACACAGGAGTGATGGTTGTTAATAATGGGCCTCTGTAAGCCTATGTAGATATTCCATCACAAATTTCCAGCTACAATAGTCATTTACAACATTAACAATGTCTACACTGTATTTCTGATCGATTTGATGTTATTTTAAAATGGACAAAAAAAGTGCTTTTTTTCAAAAACAAGGACATTTATAAAGTGACCCCAAACTGTTGAATGGTAGTGTACGTTCGTTGTCACTGTTGATATTGTCCTGCAACGTGCTGATCTCCTGGAAGGGATCAGCTAAGGAAACTTAAGAATTTTCTTAGTACCTCTGACTTTGCTAGGTTTCTGTCTATTCGGTGCTGGCTGGCACCCCTTCTATTCCCATGGGGGGTTCCTGTGGACCCACTTTGACGTGGTGGTTTGTTGACCTTTGCTGATTCTGATTTGATAAGCTACAGGTGACAGTTTCACCACAATCTCGTGAGGCCCTGTCCAGTGGGGCAGGAACTTTGCCGCAACGCCCGCAGGGTTGGTGTATATGTAGTACCACACATAATCCCCGACCTCAAACACCTTTTTGTCGTAATGGGTCTTGTCACCTTCTGCACTTCTCTCCAACTTTCCTTGAGCGTACGCAAAGGTAGTTTGGAGGTGGGTTCGCAAGTCCGTCACGTGTTGATGAGCCGTGTAGGCGGTGGCTGCAGCGACATCTCCCGGTTGGTACAGGAGATGCAGTGGAAGTGTAATTTGCCAGCCCGTCATCATCTCGATTGGTGTTATTCCTGTAGACCTGTTGCGTGTGGCTCTGATCGCAATCAGTACCAGTGGGAGTTTGAAGTCTCAATCTTTGTGGTTGGCTGCCACATATTTCCTTAGGATTCTGATGATGTGGGGAGATACTTGTCACATCTGGCCGACCTGGCAAATGGGCCAACCCAGTCGATCTGGATCAAGCTCGAAAATCTAGCTGTCCGGGTTCCTTAGCTTTGCTCACAAGCTCTAGAAGTGACAAAATTGGCAAAATGCCCATTGGCAATTTTTTATTTTACCTTTATTTAACTAGGCAAGTCAGTCAAGAACATTTTATTATTTTCAATGACGGCCTAAGAACAGTGGGTTAACTGCCTTGTTCAGGGGCAGAATGACAGATTTTTACCTTGTCAGCTCGGGGATTCGATCTTGCAACCTTTCGTTTAGTAGTCCAATGCTCTAACCATTAGGCTACCTGCCGCCCCAATGTGGGCAATAGTAGTAGTGCCCAAGAAGTTAATGAAGTTGGGATACATGTTTGACAGAAACAGTTGTTTGAAAGGCAATAGCTCTTCCATTCCTGTTTCAGTGAGCATGCCAAAGTAAGCTGAACGAAACCTATGATAGTATGCTTGTGAGTGTTCATTTCGAGGTTGTTTGACATTGTTAGCCAACGAGCTATCGTGTTTGCGAGTGGCAGAACCACTGAATTCAATTTTCAAAGCCGTGGAAAGTTTAGCGTAGTCGTTTTGCCACGTGTTGCTGTTGTAGACGGATGAACCGTGTCACGTGTCTGTTGGACATTAGCTTCAACAGGTAAAGCCTGTCAGTATTTGTAGCATTAGGGTAGCCATCCAAGGCGTCCTCTATGTCTGCTAAGAACATCTGTGTTGTTTGGCTTTCCTGGACCGGGGTCAAAAACGCAGAGGTTTGACAATTTTGTCAAGGCGATCCCTGCCAAGTGCGCGGGGAGCATCTGCACCCTCCTGTGGGGAATTGTGGGCCAAAAGGCCAAGAGGAAAAGCCAAGCTTTGGTTGTGTTGCCGAGGAGGCGCCAGGTTACTGTGGGCCGAATGGCCAAGAGGAAAAGACTGAGGGACCCCTAAGAGAGGTGAAGTCTGAAATCTCCTGTCGTCTACATTCCTTTGTTCCCTGAGCTCCTGTTGTGAGCTAGGTTGCTCGTTTAGGTAGTCCCACGATAGCGCGTGACTGTTCTGGAGTTCCTCAAGATGATACCTAAGGGTGGTATTCTGCTGCATCACAGAGTCCACCTGGGAGTTGAGGGTGTTTATCTTAGACACGTAGGTGTCGCACTTGCTCCGCCCGGCCTCATACTTATCTGTCATGTTTTTCAGGGAGAGGTCTCGAGTGCGGAGCGAGAAATTAAGTGATGCAATGTCCTCCTTTTGCTTGTTCTCAAATGCAGTTCCTCGGCTAGCAGTTGTTTGTCTTTGTCGGCTTTTATTGTCAACTTCCTGGTTCTCCACCTGTACCTTCAACTCCACAGCTTCCTGCTCGTGCCTCTGCTGGGCACTGAGGTATTGGACCACTGTCCATCTCTGCTGGTGGGCATAGTTTAGGGCTAGACTGGAGAGGACCTTCACAAGGCCTGTGCCTGATGGTCTATTGTGGAGAGCGTCTGTCGCAATTTCTGCAGTTTTTTCGCTGATGGCATTGTGATCTAACATTCTCAGCCCCTCGGCATAGTTAGGATTGGCATCACTGCGGAGGTCAGCGATCAATCTTTCCGTGGTTGGGGGTTCACTTATTAGCGAGGGAATGGGTGGCAACTCATCCGATAGCTTGCTCATTATAAAGATGATCAGTTATTTCAATTTATATAGTTAGGGTTGAGTTGGAAGCTGCAAACACGACTTAAATCAGTTTATAGACGTCAATGAATCATCAATACTGGATCAGTAATGTGGGAGTTGGCAAAGTTTTATTGATTTATCAATATTAATGATAAATTCAACCTTTATAGGCTATTTTGGCATTAAACTTTAAAATACCTGAAAGCGTTGCTGTATCTATGTTAATGTGGAAAAGGTTAACAATGTCTCAATCAGTTCGTGTATTATCCCAATAAATGACCTGAAAAGGTAGTATGGCAATTTAACTTATTTATTAAATTGAATGAGACAATGATATCCAATCAGTTGAGATTGGTTGGATACCATACAGTGTACCCTGTTGTAACAAACGTGAGCAACAACCTCTCACTCAACGTCAACAAAACAAAGGTGATGATAGTGGACTTCAGGAAAAAGCAGAGGGAGCACCCCCCTATCCACAGGACAGTAGCGGAGATGGTGGAACATTTTAAGTTCCTCGGCGTACACATCACAGACATACTGAAATGGTCCACCCACACAGTGTGGTGAAGAAGGTGCAACATCGCCTCTTCAACCTCAGGAGGCTGAAGAAATTTGGCTTGTCACCTAAAACCCTGACAAACTTTTACAGATGCAGAATTGAGAGCATCCTGTCGGGCTGTATCACTGCCTGGTACGGCAACTGCACCGCCCTCAACCGCAAGGCTCTCCAGAGGGTGGTGCGGTCTGCACAACACATCACCGGGGGCAAACTACCTGCCCTCCAGGACATCAACCACCCAAGCCACTGCCTGTTTACCCCACTACCATCCAGAAGGCAAGGTCAGTACAGGTGCATCAAAGCTGGGACTGAGAGACTGAAAAACCATTACTAACACAGAGGCTGCTGCCTACATACAGACTCAAATCATTGGCCACTTTAAAAAGTGCCACTTTAATAATGTTTACATATCTTACAATACTCATCTCATATGTTTATACTGTGTCTTATACCATCTATTGCATCTTGTCTATGCCGCTCATCCATATATTTATATGTACATATTCTTATTCCATCCCTTTAGATTTGTCTGTATTAGGTAGTTGTGGAATTGTTAGATTACTTGTTAGATATTACTGCATTGTCGGAACTAGAAGCACAAGCATGTCGCTACACTCGCATTAACATCTGCTAATCATGTGTATGTGATCCAATAAAATTTGATTTGAGCATATGGTTGCTGTCACAAGAAATTATATAAAAAACATTTTTTTTAAATCTTATCCCTGAAAGCTGAAAATCCCACTGGATTCTAGCAAAGGCAGGACTTCCAACAATACCAGATCAGTAATGTGGGAGTTGGCTCTAATGAGCTCGCAAATGTAATTTCAATTCAGATAATGTTATTGATCAATCATACCTGTCTAGGCTATTTGGAAATTAAACTTTAATTAACCTGAAAACGTTGCTTAATCTAAGTTAATGTAGAAAGTTAAATGAAATCATATCATACACTATAACCTGAATTATTTAAAAACAACTACTGGCAATTCTTCACCACCAGAGGTCACTAATAGCTCATAGCATTCAGTAAATCCCCTACACTGATTTGTGTCAAATATACAACACAAGTCAAGGGAAAAGTTTGTTTAATAATGAGTTACCGTTTCCCAAATTAACTCAAAGAATATATAGATTTCATAGCAGTCACCAATTAATTAATTTGCTCAGTCTCATTCTGAATGTCGCATCATTAGTAAATCTGCACAAACCCGGGTCTCACTAATTATTCCGTACCACACAAATTGAGTTGATTATTTATTTACCGATGAGCTAAATGATAACACAAGATACATATACACAAACAGTCTAGGTTATTGGATAAAACTTCATACAATGGCAACAGGTCCCTAGTGGACCAACACAAGATGGAGATTTACAGAGAGAGATTGAGAGATAGAGCGCAAATGAGAAATTCAACACTTGGATACATTTGTAAACTATGCTTAGTTTCAGCACTAACACCTTGCCCTGAACTGCCCCTGTTATGGGTAAAAAGTGTAATGCATGTATTTATGTGTTGCCACAGTAAGAGCAGAAGAAAGGCTTCTCTCCTGTGTGTGTTCTTTGATGAACTTTTAGCTCAGATAATGTTATGAAGCATTTTCCACAGTCAGAGCAGGAGTAAAGCTTCTCTCCTGTGTGTTCTTTGATGAACTTTTAGCACAGATGTTATGAAGCATTTTCCACAGTCAGAGCAGGAGTAAGGCTTCTCTCCTGTGTGTATACATTCATGTTGTTTTAGGTGGTTCGATTGAGAGAAACTCGCCCTACAGTCAGAGCAGAAGTAAGGCCTTTCTCCAGTGTGTGTTCTCCGGTGAACTTTTAGAACAGTTGATGTTATGAAGCATTTTCCACAGTCAGAGCAGGGGTAAGGCTTCTCTCCTGTGTGTATACGTCCATGTTGTTTTAGGTAGCTCGAGTTAGAGAAACTCTTTCTACAGTCAGAGCAGGTGTAAGGCTTCTCTCCTTTATGTATACCTTGGTGACGTTTTAAGTAGCCCAGTTGAGAGAAGCTCTTCATACAGTCAGAGCAGGAGTAAGGCTTCTCTCCTTTATGTATACCTTGATGACTTTTTAAGTGAACCAGTTGAGAGAAATTTGCCCCACAGTCAGAGCAGGAGTAAGCCTTCTCTCCTGTGTGTATACGTTCATGTTGTTTTAGGTGGCTCGATTGAGAGAAACTCTTTCCACAGTCAGAGCAGGTGTAAGGCTTTTCTCCAGTGTGTGTTCTCTGGTGAACTTTTAGAAAAGTTGATGTTGTGAAGCATTTTCCACAGTCAGAGCAAGAGTAAGGCTTCTCTCCTGTGTCCACTCTCTGATGAATTGTCAGAACCCCTGATGTTGTGAATCTCTTCCCACAGTCAGTGCAGAAATACAGATTCTCTCCTGTATGTATTTTTAGGTGTATTTTTAGCTTTGATAGAATTGGGAAAATCTCCTCACAATGTGGGCAGTGGTGAGACCTCTTAGCTCTGTGATCTTCCTGCTGTTGCTCTCTGGATGTAGAGAATGTCTCAACATGATCTCCTGTGTGAACATCAGAAGAACCAGTCAGTTGGTGTAATATAAAGTGCCAGTCAAAAGTTTGGACACACCTACACATTCAAGGGTTTGTAACGCCCTGGCCATAGAGAGGGGTTTTTGTTCTCTATTTTGGTTAGGCCAGGGTGTTACATGGGTGGGCGTTCTGTGTTTATTTTTCTATGTGGGTTTGTTTCTTTGGTTGGCCGTGTGTGGCTCCCAATCAGGAACAGCTGTAGTTCGTTGTTGCTGATTGGGAGTCATACATATGTAGCCTGTTTTTCCTTTGGGGTTTGTGGGTGATTGTTTTTTGTTTAGAGTATTTCCTGACAGGACTGTTTTGCTGTCGTCTTTTGTTTATTTTTGTATTGTTCTCTTTTTCAATTAAATTTCAAGATGAACACACATCCTCCGCTGCACCTTGGTTTCATTACTACGACAGCCGTTACAGGGTTTTTCTTCATTTTAACTATTTTCTTTCATTGAATAATAGTGAAAACATCAAAACTATGGAATAACACATATGGAATCATGTAGTAACCCCCCCAAAAAAGTGTTAAATCAAAATAGCTTGTATTTTAGATTCTTGAAAGTAGCCGCTTTGACAGCTTGGCACACTCTTGGCACTCAATCAGCTTCACCAGGAATGCTTTTCCAACAGTCTTGAAGTTCACACATATGCTGAGCAATTGTTGGCTGCTTTTCCTTCACTCTGCAATCCAACTCATCCTAAACCATCTCAATTGGGTTACGGTCTGGTGATTGTGGAGGCCAGGTCATCTGATGCAGCACTCCATCATTCTCCTTCTTGGTCAAATAGCCCTTACACAGCCTGGAGGTGTGTTGGGTCGTCTTGTTGAAAAACAAATGAGTCCCACTAAGCCCAAACCAGCTGGAATGGCGTATCGCTGCAGAATGTTGTGGTAGCCATGCTGGTTACATGTGCCTTGAATTCTAAGTAAATCAGACAGTGTCACCAGCAAAGCACCCCCACAACGTCACACCTCCTCCATGCTTCACGGTAGGAAATACACATGCGGAGATCAACCGGTCACCTACTCTGCGTCTCACAAAGACACAGCGGTTGGAAGCAAAAATCTGAAACTTGGACTCATCAGACCAAAGGACAGATTTCCACAGGTCTAATGGCCATTGCTCGTGTTTCTTAGCCCAAGCAAGTCTCTTCTTATTGGTGTGATTTAGTAGTGGTTTCTTTGCAGCAATCCGACCATGAAGGCCTGATTCACACAGTCTCCTCTGAACAGTTGATGTGTCTGTTACTTGAACTCTGAAGCATTTATTTGGGCTGCAATTTCTGAGGCTGGTAACTCTAATGAACTTATCACCTGCAGCAGAGGTAACTCTGGGTCTTCCATTCCTGTGGCGGTCTTCATGAAAGCCAGTTTCATCGTAGCACTTGATGGTTTTTGCGACTGCACTTGAAGAAACTGTTAAAGTTCATGAAATGTTCCGGATTGACTGAGCTCCAGGTAATGATGGAATGTCGTTTCTCTTTGCTTATTTGAGCTGTTCTTGCCATAATATGAACTTGGTCTTTTACCAAATAGGGCTCTCTTCTGTATACCACCCCTACCTTGTCAAAACACAACTGATTGGCTCAAATGCATTAAGGAAAGATATTCCACAAATTAACTTATACAAAGGCACACCTGTTAATTGAAATGCATCCCGGGTGACTACCTTATGAAGCTGGTTGAGAGAATGCCAAGAGTTTGCAAAGCTATCAAGGCAAATGGTGGCTACTTTGAAGAATCTCAAATATATTGATTTGTTTAACACTTTTTTGGTTACTACACGATTCCATATATGTTGTTTCATAGTTTTGATGTCTTCACTATTATTCTACAATGCAGAAAGAAAAACCCTTGAATGAGTAGGTGTCCAAACTTTTGACTGGTACTGTACATGTCAATCACATTTATTTTACAGAGCCCTTTTTACATCAGCAGTTGTCAAAGTGCTTTACAGAAATCCAGCCTAAAATCACAAAAGAGCATGCAATGCAGATGTAGAAGCACAATGGTTATGACAAACTTCCTAGAAAGCCGGAACCTAGGAAGAAACAGAGAGGAACCAGGCTCAAAGGGGTGGCCAGTCCTCTTCTGGCTGTGCCGGGTGACATACACTACATTTAAAAAAAGTTTTGGGTCACTTATAAATGTCCTTGTTTTGAAAGAAAAGCTATTTTTTTGTCAAATAAAATATCAAATTGATCACAAATAGTGTAGACATTGTTAATGTTGTAAATGACTATCGTAGCTGGAAACGGCAGATTTTTTATGGAATATCTACATAGGCGTACAGAGGCCCATTATCAGCAACCATCACTCCGGTGTTCCTATGACACGTTGCGTTAGCTAATCTAAGTTTATCATTTTAAAAAGGCTAATTGATCATTAGAAAACTATTTTTTTGAAATTATACACTTGGATTAGCTAACACAACATTACATTGGAACACAGGAATGATGGTTGCTGATTACGAGCCTCTGTACACCTACGTAGATATTCAATATAAAAACAATATTTAAAAAAGCAGTTTCCAGCTACAATAGTCATTTGCAACATTAACAATGTCTACACTGTTTCTGATCAATTTTATATTTTATTGGACAAAAAAGTGCTTTTCTTTCAAAACAAGGACATTTCTAAGTGACCCCAAACTTTTGAACGGTAGTGTATGTATTCATATCAGTAGGCTGTACAACACAAAAGGAGAATAAAACTACTCTAAGTGGGTAAAAGTTGAAAGCTAAAAAGGGGAGTGTCATCCTCTACTCACAATCACAAGGGTTAGTAATGTTAGAGAATTTCCAGTCATCTGGTGATTTTCAGTACCTATAATGTTCTCTTTGAAGTAGAAAGAAGAATCGATATAAGGTAAAATATTAAACATGTGTAAGCAGAATGAAGGCTGAGCCCATTTGAATGTACAGAGCTGAATCAATATCGAGTTAACCATTAGACATGTAAAAAACAGAATGTAAGCAGAATCCGTGTGAATGAGGCAAGGTAGACCAACGCAGACTGGTCTGGGCCATATCTGATCTTGTGAAGGCTACTGGACATGGGTTAATCATACATAGACAACATCAGCCTGAACTTGTGAAGACCTTTGAACAGGAACATTAGCTAATCAGTTATAGGCACCAATAGACCTGCAGTAGGAGTGTGCATGTCTGTGTGTCACGCCACCAATAGAATCTATGCCCTAATGTCTGAGCCAATAAGAAAGGCAGCAAGATTAGAGTGGCCAAGGCTAGAAGGTATTAATAATTTACATAAAGTGGAGTGACAATGTTACATAAGGGTAAAACTGTATAAAAGCTGAGTACTGAGAATGGAGAATCAGTTCTTCCATGGAATTGCTCGGCTTTGTTGCTTTTGTAATAAAGTCTATTTGAATTCACAAGCTCCGGTATCTGAGAAATATTTGATTCAATATTTCCACGACAGTAACTACAGACTAATTTCATAGAAATGTTAAAAACACTGGCAGTTTGTATACTTCACTTATTTAGTCTACTCTCTGATCACTCCAGATAGCCCAGTGAATAAAACAAATGTCGGCAATACTGGTGTCAAACCATGCAAGTCTGAGTAGCATGAAATAACATCTAGCTTCTCATTGAAACAGTTCTACTGCAACTTAGAACGAACAACACACTTAGACAGAACCTGTGCTTACCATGAGAAACAGATTTCCCAATCTTCTCCTCCTTTTCTTCATCTTTAATGTTGACATCCAGCTCCAGTGTTTGACTGCAGTCTTCCAGCTTCACTGATGCCGTCTCTGGATCCTGCAGTGCAAACTGGGCTCCACTGTCACAATCAGGACCCAGTGACTGTAGGTTTGGACTCAGTGTGGAAGGAGAGAGGCAGGCTGGGTCTGTCCTCACTGTTGATGTTACCGGACTCAGACTTAATTTGAGTCGGCCTGTAGTAACAATGAGAAACAGACAAGTAATTGTCTTGACAGTTCCGGTACTTTCTTTATTCTCTAAAAATATATTATATTGCTTCTTGTTCAATTATCAAATTCACCACATGACTTGGACTGAAATAGGTGCCGGTACTGTTTATATTTACATGGACGAGCTCCACAATACTGTTGAGCTAAGAAGAACATGAGCTCAAGCAGTAGAAATTTGAGGTGCCGGTACTCAGCTCCGGTATGCTCCTGTCCAAGTCAAAAACTGATCTCATTTCAATAGATCAGGAGGTAAGCATTGACAACAAAACATGAATTCATCCTAATTAGACAAAGTAGACCCTTTAAATAAGTGCGCTTAACTTACAGTAGATTTCACAAATTCACATAAATGCACAAAACCATATAGTACGAGGTTACTGTTTGTGAGACCGTGAAATTGTCTCTCTCTGTGTCACGTCCTGACCATAGTAAGAGGTTATTTTCTATGGTAGAGTAGGTCTGCACTTGGTCTCCTCTTTACGAGATCTGTTACAGAACAACCCACCACAAAAGGACCAAGCAGCGTGCCCAGGAGGAGCAGGGATCCTGGGCCAGGGAGAGGAGAGAATGGAGGACGTCCTGGACATGGGAGGAGGTAATGGCAGGGGATAAGACCCTGCCATGGAAGCAGGTGGAGACAGCAAGGGAGGAGCGGCAACGTTACGAGGCGCTATATCGACCAAGAGGCAAGTGCGAGAGGCAGCCCCACAACGGGTTTTTTGGGAGGGGGGGGGCACACGGGTAGTTTGGCAGAGTCAGGGTAGAGACCTGAGCCAACTCCCCGTGCTTACTGTGGGGAGCGGGTGACGAGGCAAGCACTGAGTTCTGCGATGATGTGCACTATATCGCCAGTGCGCATTCACAGGCCGGTGCGATCTGTGCCCGCGCCCTGCATTTGTCGAGCTAGGTTGAGCATCCAGCCAGAACGGGTGGTGCCAGCTCTACACTCGAGATCTCCAGTGCGCCTCCACGGCCCAGTATGTCCTGTGCCTGCTCCTCGCACTTGCCCTGAGGTGCGTGGTACTAGTCTGGCGCCTCCTATGCCAGCCCCACGCATCAGGACTCCAGTGCGCCTGCCCAGTCCGGGGTATCCTATTCCTGCTCCCCGCACTTGTCCTGAGGTGCGTTACCAGTCTGGCGCCTCCTATGCCAGCCCCACACATCAGGCCTCCAGTGCGCCTGCCCAGTCCAGGGTGTCCTGTTCCTGCTCCCCGCACTTGTCCTGACGTACGTGTTACTAGTCTGGCACCTCCTATGCCAGCCCCACGCATCAGGCCTCCAGTGAGCCTGCCCAGTCCGGGGTGTCCCGTTCCTGCTCCCCGCACTCGCCCTGAGGTGCGTGTTACCAGTCTGGCGCCTCCTGTGCCAGCCCCACGCATCAGGCCTCCGGCGACAGTTCCCAGTCCAGAGCTTCCGGCGATAGTTCCCAGTCCGGAACCTACTGAGACGGCCTGCGGCCCGGAACCTACTGAGACGGCCTGCGGCCCGGAACCTACTGAGACGGCCTGCGGCCCGGAACCTACTGAGACGGCCTGCGGCCCGGAACCTACTGAGACGGCCTGCGGCCCGGAACCTACTGAGACGGCCTGCGGCCCGGAGTCTTCAGCGACGGCCTGCAGCCCAGAACCTCCAGCGGCAGTCTGCAGTACAGACCCTCCGCCGATGATCCACGGTCCAGTGGCACAGAAGCAGAGGGATCAGCGGGCGGAGCGGGGGTTACTACCAGAGCCGCCTCCTCCACTGGGGGACGCGCAGGTTCTGGGTACTGCACATGAGCCACCATAGACATTAGTCACCCACCCTACCCTCCTTTTGTGTTTTTTTTTTTTTTTGGGGGGGGTACTGTCACGTCCTGACCATAGTAAGAGGTTACTTTCTATGGTAGAGTAGGTCAGGGCGTGACAGGGGGGTGTTTTGTTCTATGTTTTCTATATCTATGTTTAGTTTTAGTTTTCTATTTCTATGTTGTTTTTGGGTTGATCTCCAATTATAGGCAGCTGGTCCTCATTGTCTATAAGTGGAGATCATATTTAAGTAGGGTTTTTTTCCCACCTGTGTTTGTGGGTTGTGGTCTTCTGTTTAGTTGATATTCCTGACAGAACTGTACGCTTTCGTTTTGTTATTTATCTTTAGTGTTCTGAGTTTAAATAAATATTAATTATGAGCACTCAACACGCTGCGCTTTGGTCCGCTCCTTCCGACAGCCGTTACACTCTGATGCACCCGCACTGAAGTCCGTTGACGGAGACAGAGTGGGCGCCGCCATTTTACCAGCTCGTGAATTTTACACAAATCCAATAACATGCTAAATGAACTCCGAAATCTCAAATAAATTGATTATTAAATTACCTGGAGGAAATGTAGATCCATTCAGACAAACCCAAAGTTTCTAGCTATGGGACTTTGTAAAATAGTTATCACGTTCACTGTTCGACAGAAAAATTACATCAAACCTGATAATACCTTAACAGATGTGTTACCTATCATGGAAATGTAGATCCACATGTTCTTTCGATTTTAGAAAGTTTAACACCTGCTATTACATACCTGTAGTAATACAGAAACAGACTGCACAGTTCCGGCGCTTTCTTTATACTGAAGAATGGTGCGTGCCTGCCCGGAACTTACTGTTCCCCCACTACCACAGTGCAGCCACAGATAGATATTTCACTGGATGTATAAATGTGAAGCATTCGCTAAACTTTTCCACTCACTACCAAATAGGGTAGTGAGAGGAAGCCCACTGGCCGGCAGTGGTTGAAGATGGATTTTGGCCGACATTCAGCAAATGTTCTAAACGATGAAAAATCTGATCTTAATACAGTTCTGTTCCCAAAACTAAAATCAGTTGTGAACAGAGTGGACTAAGTTTTGTAGACTTCACCCTTTGCAACAGTAAAAAAAAAATGCATTGTTTAGAAGGAACGCAAAGGCGAATTGAGTTTTTGCACACAAACGCTTCACAGAGGCGTTCCCTAACAGAAATATGCAGATATGTGCTAGAACACACCAATAGGATCTTATTAGCTCATGCTTGGTATTGCCCACTGACTCAACTGTTCCCATTGGAAACCACCAGCTGTGGTCCATCTTGGTTTAGTTATAAAATCTTTGGCACAACCGTCCGTGTATTCAGGGATACCCCAGGAGTAAAACTATAATTTAGCAATCGAGGATCAGTAGCTATTTATTTTTTAAATAGCCTAGCTGTGGATTGTGTGTAGCCAAAACACAAGGCATGACTACAGTCGGGAACGTGTGCCAAATCTGTCAGTGAACAGCATGCAGCCAAAACAGGCCTTTAGCAATATTTCTAATATTATCACTGGAAAACACAGGTTGTAAAGAAAATGGATCCTGCTGAAAATAAAATACTAATCTGTCTGTATGTTACCAAGTTATCAACTTCCAAATAGGTCTATTGAGCGAACAGCAATGTTTTACAAAGTAAAGCAAGAGAGAGAAGCTTTTGGCCGGTGAGTGAGCTGCACATCATTGGGTGAGTCAGTGAAACTGGAAAGCTTGTTTAGGACTGTAACTTCCTCCTCATATTGTACAATGTGTTTCTCCTCACACCTGGCCTAGGCTATTGATGGATTAGAGACAAGGTCGTTTTTATTGATTTGTGATCCTCAGTTTGTCAGTGTCAAAGTAGCCTGTCATTTTGGTCATTTGTGAGGTATTAAAAAATATTCTGCGAAAGTCTCCAGTCATCTAAAATTATGTAGAACTGCATGAAATCCATTTACAAAAGGCCACATTTTTCCCGGACTCCAGGCTACAATAAATGTACTCCATGTGTGCAACTTCTGCAAGCGGAGCCACACCACTGCTCTATGCCAGTACACTAAAGCCATGATAATGCAACCAATGCTTTATTATAAAGGTATTTTATTTAATGTGTTCTGGTACCTCAGAGACCCCCAGGTCACCACCTCTTGGGCTCACTTTTGGTTCCAGCACCTCCCAATTTACACAGTAAGCACTTGAGAAGTGGGTAGCTGCCCCTGCCTATTCCGGGACCCATCTCCTTTGCATAGAATTTGTGAGGATGTTGATTGTGGCCTGTAGAATGTTGTCCCACTCCTCTTCAATGGCTGTGCAAAATTCCTGGATATAGGAGGGAACTGGAACAAGCTGTCGTACATGTCGATCCCAAACATGCTCAAAGGGTGACATGTCTGAGTATGCAGGCCATGGAAGAATTGGGACATTTTCAATTGTGTACAGATCCTTGCGACATGGGGCTGTGTATTGTCATGCTGAAACATGAGGTGATGGCGGCAGATGAATTGCAGGACAATGGGCCTCAGGATCTTTCATGGTATCTCTGTGCTTTCAAATTGCCATCGATAAAATGCAGTTGTGTTGGTTGTCTGCAGCTTATGCCTGCCCATACCATAACCCCGATATCACCACGGGGCACTATGTTCACAACACTGACATCAGCAAACCACACGCCCACACAACGCCATTCACGACAGTCTGCAGATGTGAGGCTGGTTGGGCATACTGACAAATTCTCTAAAACAATGTTGTAGGCAGTTTATGGTAGAGAAATTCATATTAAATTCTCTGGCAACAGCTCTGATGGATGTTCCTGCAGTCAGCTTGCCAATTGCATGCGCCCTCAAAACTTGAGACACCTGTGGCATTGTGTTGTGACAAAACAGCACATTTGAGAGTGGCATTTTTGTATTTAATAGAGATCCTCATTAGCTGCTGCCAAGGCAGCGCCTACTCAGCTACTCTTGTCCTGCACCTGTGTAATGATGATCATGCTATTTAATCAGCTTCTTGATATGCCACACCTGTCAGGTGGATGGATTATCTTGGCAAAGGAGAAAAGCTCACTAAAAGGGATGTAAACAAATTTGTCTACAATTTCTGCAGTACAATTGACAACCATAGCTATAAATGCTAAAAAGCCCATCTTGCTGAAGCACATATTCTTCCCATCTCTCTCTCTTGGTCTGCCTACTCACAGGAATCCTCTCGGGATCCCTCACCCTGTACCCATATTCCTCTATCACTCTCTTCACTGCTTCACCATACTACACTTTCTGTACTACTGTAACCCTGGCAACCTCAATCTGCCTTTCTCTCACCTGACACCTCAGATCTACAAATGCCATGATGATCTGAATAAGACTGCCGAATCTGGGCAACGGTAAGGATCTCTGGGTTAACTATGTTAGCTAAATTTAGTCATTAATAAATACGCTACATTTATTTAAATAGACAATTTTGTGAACCGCCTTGTGCAAGTTTTAAATTGACACAACACCTGTTAGCAAAGTCGTCAGCTGGAGATGACATGCAGGAGGTTGTAGTGATTTGTTGTTTTGCATGATGTCTGATGTCTGAGAGGAAATAGCCAAATATTAATAAAAAAGTCACCTTGTCCGAGAGAGATTTACAAGGTTATCAAAACATCATGACAGGTAAGCCTACATGAAACATAGCCCTTATTTTACGTGTTTCTAAAACCCTCTATGGGAAAAATGAATGAAAAGGAAAAATGATTGGAACCATTTCCCTGTTTGACCGCTAGATTTTATGACAATATGCATATTCTAAATGTAATAAAAAATAAAAACTGATCAATTTAAATCAAGTATTCATTCCCTTTACTCAGTACTTTGTTGAAGCACCTTTGGCAGCGATTACAGCCTCGAGTCTTCTTGGGTATGACACTACAGCTTGTCATAACTGTATTTGGGGAGTTTCTCCCATTCTTCTCACTGCACATCTGTTTTCAGGTCTCTCCAAAGATGTTCGATCGGGTTCAAGTCTGGGCTCTGGCTGGGCCACTCAAGGACATTCAGAGACTTGTCCCGAAGCCACTCCTGCGTTCTCTTGGCTGTGTGCTTAGGGTTGTTGTCCTGTTGGAAGGTGAACCTTCGCCCCAGTATGAGGTCTTGAGCGCACAGGATCAGGTTTTCATCAAGGATCTCTGTACTTTGCTCCGTTCATCTTTGCCTCGATCCTGACTAGTCTTCCAGTCCCTGATGTGGAAAAAAATCCCCACAGCATGATGCTGCCACCACCATGCTTCACCGTAGGGATGGTGCCAGGTTTCCTCCAGACGTGACACTTGAGATTCAGGCCAAAGAGTTCAATCTTGGTTTCATCAGACCAGAAAATCTTGTTTCTCATGGTCCGAGAGTCCTTTCGGTGTCTTTTGGCAAACTCCAAGCATGTTGTTATATGCCTTTTACCGAGGAGTGGCTTCCGTCTGGCCACTCTACCATATATGCCTGATTGGTAGAGTTCTGTAGAGATTGTTGTCCTTCTGGAAGGTTCCCCCATCGCCACAGAGGAACTCTGGAGCTATGTCAGAGTGACCATTGGGTTCTTGGTCACCTCCCTGACCAAGGCTCTTGGAGGAGTTTCGATAATATCCATGTCCTAAAATCATTGACACTCACATGCAATCTTAACACCATGTGCAAAGGGCCTTTGGGTAACGTAGCATATATTCAATGGTATCTCTTTTTCTCACGTAGGCTGCTCAAAAACATTTAAACTTGTTGGCATGCATCCCAATTTATTTATTTTTTTGCCCCACCAAGATTTACATGCTAAAATCGCCACTGTAGCCAAGACTTAATCAATATTTTGTTTTGTCTCATTTATTGATATGGATATAGCCTCTACGTGATGGGGTTGTGCAACGCAAATTACTATAACGAGCCTCCATACAGAGTGGAATTCGCACTCAAACAATCAAAATGCCTAATATAAGTCCGTGCTCCCAAATAGTAGAAATAATGTGATTCATAAGGTTACATGATTCATTAGCCCCACATGGCTATAAAAATAAATTATGCAATTATATGGCCATTAAATAACACACAACACCATGGCATATTTAGATAGTGGAATAGGCCTAGCCTAAATCATATTTACTTTCTGTTTTGCAGCTCAAACGGTTTTTCTAGACAATGCTCTTCTGTGTCTTTATTATATAATTCTCACAGAAGTCATTTGCTGAAGGCCCAAGCCTATACTACGCCATCGACTGGTACAATGTCGTTCTAAAACAAGATCTAGACTTTTATTTTGGAAATGAAACCGGAAGCTGCAAAACAACTCTAACGTCTGGGCAGAGTTGCTTGATTGACTAGCTACATTCGGCTTTGCAGATGTCACATTCCAGACAGACGTTTGTACATATAAAAAAGATCTGTAACCGAGTAAAGGGAGACGTAAAGTAAACATTTAAGTGTAAATGTTCATTCATTGTCGTAACATAGGACGTTTACCGATTTCCTTTTTACGGTTACGTTACATGTTTCACGCACGGCTTTTTTTACGATCATATGTCCCGGAGGAGGAGGAGTCGGTGGCACCAACCCCCTTCTCATGTAATGGGGTTGGGCCGCCCCAAGGATCCCGGAACGTACGGACGGTGTTAGTGGGGGAACAGGAAGTTCCGGACAGAAGCGCACCATTCTTCAGACTAAAGAAAGCGTGCAGTCAAGAAGATAACCCTTGTGTCCGTTTCTATTTATTACTACAGGTATGTAATAGAATGTTTAAACTTTATAATATCGAAAGAACATGTCATACCATGCTAGGTAACAAATCTATTAAGGTAATATCACGTTTGGTTAAGGTTTGATGTGTTATTTTTGTGTCAAACAGAATGAAGAACGTGATAACTACTTGACAAGTTACATAACTAGAGACTTGGTTTGTCTGAGAGGATGTACATACTTTTCTCAAGGTAATTTCATAAAGAGTACATTTATTTGATATTTCTGAGTTCGTTTTGCATTATTGGTTTTGTGTAAAATTCACGAGTTGGAACAATGGCGGCGCCCACTCGGTCTGCGTAAACGGACTTCAGGCAGTGAGGGTGCAGCAGAGAGAGACAATTTGACGGTTGCACTGTTTTGAAGCTGAAAGTAATTATCCGTTTTCGACGTGTAGTAATATTCAGATACATTCAGTTGTTTCAATCTTTATAAATGTTAGTATTTACATTTACGTCATTTAGCTCTATATCTTTTTTGGGGGGGATTAGAAGGATTACTTTATCCTATCCCAGGTATTCCTTAAAGAGGTGGGGTTTCAGGTGTCCCCGGAAGGTGGTGATGGACTCTGCTGTCCTGGCGTCGTGAGGGAGCTTGTTCCACCATTGGGGTGCCAGAGCAGTGAACAGTTTTGACTGGGCTGAGCGGGAACTGTGCTTCCGCAGAGGTAGGGAGGCGAGCAGGCCAGAGGTGGATGAACGCAGTGCCCTTCTTTGGGTGTAGGGACTGATCAGAGCCTGAAGGTACGGAGGTGCCGTTCCCCTCACAGCTCCGTAGGCAAGCACCATGGTCTTGTAGCAGATGCGAGCTTCAACTGGAAGCCAGTGGAGTGTGCGGAGGAGCGGGGTGACGTGAGAGAACTTGGGAAGGTTGAACACCAGACGGGCTGCGGCGTTCTGGATGAGTTGTAGGGGTTTAATGGCACAGGCAGGGAGCCCCACCAACAGCGAGTTGCAGTAATCCAGACGGGAGATGACAAGTGCCTGGATTAGGACCTGCGCCGCTTCCTGTGTGAGGCAGGGTCGTACTCTGCGAATGTTGTAGAGCATGAACCTACAGGATCGGGTCACCACCTTGATGTTAGCGGAGAACGACAGGGTGTTGTCCAGGGTCACGCCAAGGCTCTTAGCACTCTGGGAGGAGGACACAATGGAGTTGTCAACCGTGATGGCGAGATCATGGAATGGGCAGTCCTTCCCCGGGAGTATAGTATGGTGTGAACGGAAATGCTATTGGTTTTGTAACAATATTTTGAAGACAAGGTTATTCAGGAAAATAGTACATAATACAAACAAGCTGCAACCTTGTAATACATGGTTTTTGTCATTTATGCATGTATGTAAATTCAGTATATCTACTATAGATTAAGTGCACTTAAGTTGCATTGCCTAATTTAAAGCATGTACTTTGTGTCTAATGTGAATTAATTAGTGTTTTGTTGCCAATGCTTAGCTACCTGATCCATTGAAATGAGATCAGTGCTTGACTTGTACAGGAGCTCACTGGAGCTGAGAACCGTCACCTCAAATTTCTACTGTTTGAGCTCATGTTCCTCTTATAGAATATTAGCTCAACAGTATTGTGGAGCTCCTGCACATAAATATAAACAGTACTGGCACCTATTTCAAGTCAAAACAAGTCAAACACTGACTTGGATAATTGAACAAGAAGAAATATAATATATTTTTAGAAAATAAAGAAAATGCCAGAACTTTCAAGACTAACTTTTGTGTCTGTTTCTCTTTAATACTACTGCCCAACTAGAATTAAGTCTGAGGCCGGTAACATCAACAGTGAGGACAAACCCAGCCTGCCTCTCTCCTTCCACACTGAGTCCAAACCTACAGTCACTGGGTCCTGATTGTGACAGTGGAGCCCAGTTTGCACTGCAGGATCCAGAGATGGCATCAGTGAAGCTGGAAGACTGCAGTCAAACACTGGAGCTGAATGTCAACATTAAAGATGATGAAGAAGAGGAGGAGAAGATAGAATCTGCTCTTACCATGAGAAACAGATGTCCCTATCTAAGTTTGTTATTCGTTCCAACTTCCCACTGTGAATGAAAGTTGCAGTAGAACTGTTTCAATGAGAATGTAATGTTATTTCATGCTACTGAGACTTGCATGGTTTGACACCAGTATTGTTCTATGAAATGAGTCTGTCATTATTAACTCTTGTGATAGTGAGTGGATGATGTACAGAGCATTCAGAAAGTATTCAGATCCCATGACTTTTTCCATATAATGTTTCCATTGATCATCCTTGAGATGTTTATATAACTTGGAGTTAATCTGTGGTAAATTCAATGAATTGGACATGATTTGGAAAGGCAAACACCTGTCTATGTAAGGTCCCACAGTTGACAGTGCATGTGAGTGCAAAAACCAAGCCATGAGGTCGAAGGAATTGTCTGTAGACCTCTGTGACAGGATTGTGTCGAGGCACAGATCTGGGGAAGGGTACCAAAACATTTCTGCAGCTTTGAAGGTCCCCAAGAACACAGTGTCCTCTCCATCATTCTCTAATGGAAGAAGTTTGGAACTACCAAGACTCTTCCAATAGCTGGCCGGCCAGCCAAACTGAACAAGCTGGGGAGAAGGGCCTTAGTCAGGGAGGTGACCAAGAACCTGATGGTCACTCTGACAGAGCTCCAGAGTTCCTCTGCGGAGATGGGAGAACCTTCCAGAAGGACAACCATCTCTGCATTACTCCACCAATTAGGCCTTTATGGTAGTGGCCAGACGGAAGCCACTCCTCAGTAAAAGGCACGTGAAAGCCCACTTGGAGTTTGCCAAAAGGCACCTAAAGGACTCTGACAATGAGAAACAAGATTCTCTGGTTGGATGAAATCAAGATTGAACTCTTTGGCCCGAATGCCAAGCGTGATGTCTGGGGGAAACCTGGCACTATCCCTACGGGGAAGTATGGTGGTGGCAGCATCATGCTGTGGGGATGTTTTTCAGCGGCAGGGCCTTGAAGACTTGTCAGGATCGAGGGGAAAGATGAACAGAGAAAGCACAGATAGATCCTTGATGAAAACCTGCTCCAGAGTGCTCAGGACCTCCGACTGGGGCGGAGGTTCACAAATCCAACAGGACAATGACACTAAGCACACAGGCAAGACAACGCAGGAGTGGCTTCAGGACAATTCTCAATGTCCTTGAGTGGCCCAACCAGAGACCGGTCTTGAACCCGTTCAAAGTTCTCTGGAGAGTCCTGAAAATAGCTGTGCAGCGACGCTCCCATCCAACCTGACAGAGCTTGAGAGGATCTGCAGAGAAGAATGGGAGAATCTCCCCAAATACAGGTGTGCCAAGTTTGTAGCGTCATACCCAAGAAGACTCAAGGCTGTACTCACTGCCAAAGGGGCTTCAATAAAGTACTGAGTAAAGGGTCTGAATACTTATGTAAATGTGATATTTCAGTTTTTTTTTTTATTTGCAAACATGAAAAAATACTGTTTTACTTTGTCATTATGGGGTATTGTGTGTAGCTTGATGAGGGGGAAAAACATTTGAATCATTTTAGAAAAACCTTGTAATGCAACAACATGTGGAAAAAGTCAAGGGATCTGAATACTTTCCGAATACACTGTTACCCGGTGCAGCCAGCAGACGACTTAGATAATTAATCAGGAAGAAATATAAAATATTTTTAGAGAATAAAGAAAGTGCCAGAACTGTCAAGACAATAACTTTGTGTCCGTTTCTCTTTATTACTACATCAACAGTGAGGACAGACCCAGCCTGCCTCTCTCCTTCCACACTGAGTCCAAACCTACAGTCACTGGGTCCTGATTGTGACAGTGGAGCCCAGTTTGCACTGCAGGATCCAGAGATGGCATCAGTGAAGCTGGAAGACTGCAGTCAAACACTGGAGCTGAATGTCAACATTAAAGATGAAGAAGAGGAGGAGAAGATTGGGAAATCTGTTTCTCATGGTAAGCACAAATTCTTTCTAAGTTTGTTGTTCGTCCCAACTTCCCTCTGTGCATGAAAAGTTGCTGTAGAATGAGTCTGTAGTGACTAACCCTTGTGATGGTGGTGGAGGATGAAATGGCTCATAAGTTTCACTCCTTTTGTACCTTTTTAGTTTTTGACTCGTACCCCCTTTTAGAATAGTTGTATTCTCTTTTTGTGTTGTACAGCCTACTGATATGGATACATGTCACCAATTACAGTAGGAAGAGGACTGGCCATCCCCTTGAGCCTGGTTACTCTCTACGTTTCTTCCTAGGTTCCTGCTTTCTAGGGAGATTTTCCTAGCCACTGTGCTTCTACATCTGCATTGCTTACTCTTTGGTGTTTTAGGCTGGGTTTCTGAAAAGCACTTTGTGACAACTGCTGATGTAAGAAGGGCTTCATAAAATACATTTGATTGACATGTATATCACACCAACTGACTGGTTCTTCTGATGTTGTTCACACAGGAGACCGTGTTGAGACATTCTCTACATCCAGAGAGCAGCAGGAAGATCACAGAGCTAAGAGGTTTCACCATTGCCCACATTGTGAGGAGATTTTGCCATTTCTATCAAAGCTAAAAATACACCTAAAAATACACACAGGAAAGAATCTGTATTCCTGCACTGACTGTGGGAAGAGCTTCACAACATCAACTAAGCTAAAAGTTCATCAGAGAACGCACACAAGAGAGAAGCCTTACTCCTGCTCTGACTGTGGGAAGAGTTTCTCCCGATTGGATAACTTAAACACACATGAACGTATACATACAGGAGAGAAGCCTTACTACTGCTCTGACTGTGGAAAATGCTTTAAAACAACAGCTGAGCTAAAACTTCACCAGAGAACACACACAGGGGAGAAGCCTTACTTATGCTCTGACTGTGGCGTGAGTTTCTCTCGACTGGGCCACTTAAAAATACATGAACGTATGCATACAGGAGAGAAACCTTACCCCTGCTTTAATTGTATAAAATGCTTCACAACATCAACTGATCTAAAAGTTCATCAGAGAACACATACAGGAGAGAAGCCTTACTTATGCTCTGACTGTGGGTTGAGTTTCTCTCGACTGGACCACATAAAACTACATGAACGTGTACATACAGGAGAGAAGCCGTACATCTGCTCTGACTGTGGAAAATGTTTTAAAACAACAGCTGAGCTAAAAGGTCATCAGAGAACACACACAGGAGAGAAACCTTACTCCTGCTCTTACTGTGGAAAGAGTTTCTCTCAACTGGGCCAGTTAAAAATACATGAACGTAAACATACAGGACAGAAGCCTTACTCCTGCTTTTATTGTGTAAAATGCTTCACAACATCAACTGAGCTAAAAGTTCATCAGAGAACACACACAGGAGAGAAGCCTTACTCCTGCTCTGACTGTAGGAAGAGTTTCTCTCAACCGAGCCACTTAAAAAGACACCGAGGTATACATAAAGGGGAGAAGCCTTCCTTCTACTCTGACGATGGAAAATGTTTTAAATCATCAGCGGAGCTAAAAGGTAATCAGAGATCACACACAGGAGAGAAACCTTACTTCTGCTCTTACTGCAGCAAGAGTTTCTCCCGATTGGGTAATGTTAAAATACACCAACGGATACACACTGGAGAAAAGCCTTATCACTGCACTGACTGTGAGAAGAGATTCTCTCAACAGAGCAATTTAAAAAGACACCAAAGTATACATAAAGGAGAGAAGCCTCATCAGTTCTCTCAGACCAGCTAAGATTAGACACTCCACTTAATTATCATAAAATAATTGGCAATGTTGAATTGGATCAAATGAAGAAAGCATAGAACACTATTGAAATCCTATTGTTTCTCACTGTGAGAGAACTGTGCAGAGGGAATTGAGTGTTTATAGAATGTTAGCCTCTCTTTACTTTAGTGATCAGTGTGGTCCTGGTCAGTTTTGGTGTGTTTTGTTAGCTTCTACTGTAAAGATATTGAGATGATCTTGGATTTGCCCTTGGGGTTGAATATCCTCTGTGACACGTCTCACAGTGGATTCTGATGGTTGACTGGGTGGTACTGCTTCCCTCTGCAGTTTTCTGTGGGAATGAGCTGGTAGACACAACATACACTGAGTGTACAAAACATTAAGGACACCTGCTCTTTCCATGACAGACTGACCAGGTGAACCCAGGTGAAAGATATAATCCTTGATGCTGTTTATTTATTATGGATCCCCATTAGCTTTCAGCAGAAAACAAGAAGTGGTGGGCTAGGGAATGAAAACACTGGACACTGGAGAATTTGAACAACATTGCCTGGTCTGATGAATCCCTGATCCTGCTGTTTCATGCTGATGGGAGGACTAGGGTATGGAAAAAAACATGAGTACATGCATTCATGCTGTGTGTCAGCATTGCAGGCTGGTGGTGGTTGTGTGATGGTTTGTTTTCATGGCACACATTGGGCATTTCATGCCAAATAATGTCCCCCTCTACGTCACAATGGGATTCGATAAACTATTAGCGTCCGTTGCTATACCAATGGTGTGATGACCTAATGATTAGAATTTTGGAGATCATTACAGCCTAAATTACGTTCTTTTCATCCTCGCTATGCAAACAAGGCCGATTTCCCCGACAATTTCACTGTTTAAAAGTTTTGTTTAGCTAATAAAATACAAACATGAATTGGTACTACTTTTTGGTACCTTGTTAACATTACAACATGAAATCCATGTCTTAAATGTTGCTACATTTTGGAAATGGCAAAGAACACATGTAATCTGCTTGACACATTAAAGTGTCTTAACTTATAGATCACGAAGTCAGCTAATTTCCATTTGATTCATAAACGGGCTTGTCTGGCTGTCCTGTTTTATTTTAACTGTTATTTTAACCTAGCCCTTGTGGTTGAATATATATATATGTATGTATCTATTGTAGGTCCTAGCATACAACAATGAATAATGTGTAACAAATAAATAACATCAAAGGACACCTGGCAATATTTAAGATTGTAATATATAAACTCTGATTGTTTTTTGGTACAGTTGTTATTCATTTATTTTCACAGATTATTTTTTGTACACACATGGCAAACAGAAATACTTAATTCTGGTGTGTGGAATAAAGAGGTGGGTGCTCTGTGGTTGGGAGGTTCTGCCTGTCACTTGTTCTCAATAGGCAGTCTCGGAAGGGGGATTTGAAGAGGGAGACTGCGAAGTCCAGGCACTGCTGCTCTCTTTGTTCTGAGTGTTTGCAGTGCTAGTAGTTTTTACTTCATCTGTGTATCTCACATATTATATGCCCAGTATGATATGGCTCGCAAACTTTATTAGCAGATAATGACATGACAATAACAGTAGCTTTAAATTATGTAATGAGATGGAGGGGATGAGATGAGTGGGCAGATTGTTGGGAAATCAGAAGTCACTAGATGCAGAATTTCATCTGGAGGGAGAGGAGAGAAAGAGTTAAAAAATGAGGAAGGAGGCAGAAGCAAGAGATGCTTGATCAGGTGCTGTGGCTAATTCTTCCTGTCACTTGTCCTCGACAGGCAGCCAGTCTCAGTCAGGGGTTCAATAACAGGGGCCTGGTTTAGTTGGAAGCCCTCTCACCAGGCCGAGAGAAGGATAAAAAAAAAATGTTTTATCCAGTTTAATTAAGGCCTTTAGCCCCCTACTCTATCTTTGTAGTGTTTTACCTAATGGGGCTTGGATAGGTGTAGCAATGTGGTGATGACTCAACAAATCTACAACCTCCAGATATACAAACACTAACTAGAAACCAATGTCCAATTCCATACCAGTCCTGGCCTAAAATTTGATTTGGAATTGGACACCAAAGATTAATGGTTAGGAAGAAGGGGTTAAGGACCAGTAAGGAACTGGTCAATTGAACATTTTACTTGCAATGAATACATTTAATATGCAA
Source organism: Salmo trutta (assembly GCF_901001165.1). NCBI lineage: Eukaryota > Metazoa > Chordata > Actinopteri > Salmoniformes > Salmonidae > Salmo > Salmo trutta. Next base: position 10,519,268 of record NC_042995.1, on the reverse strand, counting down.
ATGTTTACATTTACATCCAATTTGAGCAAATTTCAAATATTTACCAGCAAACAAATGGAAAAATATACAAATATTTACAGATACATATGCTTTATACTTACCAAACAACTTACCAACTTCATTGCCAATATCTGCAAGAAAACACATCTTTATAAAATTTAAAACAATATTACAACAGGTTATTAAGGTTATTTACCATAACATACATTATACAACAAGATGCAATGTAGTAAAATACCTACTGTCTTGAGGCGGGGAGCCGGCCAAGCAGTGAAAACAATGGTGGGGAAAACATCAGACAAAACAGATGACGGACAATGGACACGATGGACAGACAAATTCCCGCACATTGACGACATGAGACAAACAACACACGTTAAAATACTTGCCGCATCTCCTGCACCGGGCCACCCCCTTACCTTCTCTCACATATTTCCAACAGAAGCAGTGGATACTGACCTCTGTTGTGTAGGGTGTGGACACCTTGCGAGGCCTGGACCCAGGACAGGGCCTGGACCCAGGACAGGGACTGGAATCGGGACTGGGAAATGGTGCCAGGTGCACAGCCTGAAAACAAGAGAAAATATGTTTTCTCATGGATTTCTGATGGTATCGTGCCATGGAGGGTTGCTCATCTCTGCAGAGAGTAAGACTGTTTCAAGATGACCTCAGGAGCACCGTGGGTGTTGAAGATGTCCATCATCGCCTTGGAGGTGGCCTCGCCAGTCTTGTCCTTGATGGGTATTATACAACATGAAAATTGCTTTTTTGATTCCAAGCACACTTTTTAATGGGTTACAGGAGGGAATTTAGAGTTAAGCATTACTGACCTTAATGGGTATTGCCTCCACCCACTTGGTGTAATAATCGTTTGCCGTCAGACAACAGCGGTTGCCATTCCTGGATTTCGTGAAGGGTCCGATGAGGTCCACCCCTAACATTTAAAATGTTAGGTTACTTTATTCTTACCCGTATCTGTGTCATACAGTATGCAGTTTTCATATTTGTATGGATACTGACACAAACATTTGATCATATTGAAGTCTGCTGTGGTCAAATAAAGCAACCATTTAAAAAACAACTTATCAATGCAAAATTTGAATCGTGACACACTTACCGATCATGTGCCATGATGAAACAACTTTGATGGGCTTCAACTCCGGCGCCACAGTCTTCACCCTCTCAAACTTCTGGCAGGCTAGACAGGTACTGACCTATAAGCACAAAATTACAAATTGAAACACTGTGTTTGCTCTATGACATTCATCGAAATCATAATATTTTCAAATATAAAAGCATGTGATTTATAAACAAAAGGTTATTTCACTTGCTCAGCTGTCCACATCCTTGACAATCCCACGCCAGAAGAAGCGTAGGTTGGTTTTGGCAATCATGCGCTTCACTCCGAAATGTCCAGCATGCATCTCTGTCAGCATGGCCTCCTCCTCCTCCTTAGTGAAAATCACCGTCCTCTGTGGCTGGGCATCCTTCCCCGTAGATACATGTGTGTCATGACTTTCCCTCCTGGGTGAGGATCAAAGAGAGCCCCCCCTCCCCTCCCACCAGAGAGGAAGGGGGGGAAGTTGGCTAGTTTTATGACGGTCGTAAATACCTTGCAGGAACTCTCTCTTGTGCACTGCAGTATGGAGAAGTCAAAAATCCTTTGTGTGTAGAGAGAGACTGCCCCAAAACTTTAACATCAAAATGTTGGACATTGAAACAATATTTATTATGTAAATAATGTGGGAAATGTTCGGGAGGGACTTAAAGAACAATCATGTCAAATCAGTTGTTGATTTGTGATATCATTAAAGACGTTAGAACGGAAACATTGTAACTTTAAGAGCTTTCACAATGTATATGTCAGAGTTACATCTAAATGTTGTAATACTTATATGATTAAATGAAACTATTTGTGAAAAGATGAAATGTGATTTTAGCCTTCTAAATGAGATCATTTTTTTTCATATAGACTTTTGCCAAGTCAGTAACCACGCCCACGTGAGCTCAGACATTGTGGCAATGTGATGGAACCGCCCTCCAAGATGAGTGCTTAAAAAGATTTGCTTTAGAATTAACATATTAGACCAGTACATTGATGGGTTGCTACTGACATGTAAAATGGTTTAAAACTACCAGATCAGACAGCGTGGAGCGGTGGCTACACGGCTGACAAATGGTTTAAAACTACAACAGACAAAGTAGGCAGACGGTAAGCCGGACGTCACGAATGGTTAGACTACCAGAATATGTGCAGTGCGAGCTGAATACATTAGAAATGGTAAGACCCTCAAACTCTCGAGTTAAAAACATAAAGACTGCATCGGAACATTCAGTCTGCAGCTGTTTAAGTACTTTAGTCATGTAAATTCGATCGAGAACCACCTCATGTACCTTTTTGAAGGATCCAGTCTAACGAAGACGAGAGGGGAAGAACATTTCCCTCTCACCACTGTGTGGTACTCGGATGTATCCATTCTAACGAACACTTTCAGAACAAAGAAGCCTACTACAACTACTAAGGACATGGTGACCTCAGAGACTTTCTGTCAAACTATTTGTCACAGACGGATCGGGTGATTTCAACAGAGAGAAACGACAGACATACAAACGTAAATGACCGTATTATTCAACTGTATGAACGATAGTTGAATTCCTTTGCATCTTCTTCTCCTGCTTTCTCCCCCGTTTCATTGTGTAACAAGCCGTCATATCGGATTAGTCCTCTAGGGACTTTTCATTGCATCATGTTAGTAATCAACGTATAATCTATTCTGTGTGATTATTTAGTTAGTTAGTAAATAAATAATTAAGCCAATTTGTGTATCGCTGATTCATCATCTAGACTAGGGTTCGTGCAGATATCCAAGAATTTTGCAACGTTCAGAATGTGACTGATATGAAGTAAAAATACATGAATAAGTGACTTATCTAAACTGAGCAAAAAAAGAAACATCCCTTTTCAGGAACCAGTCTTTCAAAGATAATTCATAAAAATCCAAATAACTTCACAGATCATCATTGTAAAGGGTTTAAACACTGTTTCCCATGCCTGTTCAATGAACCATAAACAATTAATGAACATGCACCTGTGGAACGGTTGTTAAGACACTAACAGCTTACAGACGGTAGGCAATTAAGGTCACAGTTATGAAAACCAAGGACACTAAAGAGGCCTTTCTACTAACTCTGCAAAACACCAAAAGAAAGATGCCCAGGGTCCCTGCTCATTTGCGTGAACGTGCCTTAGGCATGCTGCAAGGAGGCATGAGGACTGCAGATGTGGCCAGGGAAATAAATTGCAATGTCCGTACTGTGAGATGCATTAGATAGTGCTACAGGGAGACAGGACGGACAGCTGATCATCCTCGCAGCAGCAGACCACGTGTAACAACACCTGCACAGGATCGGTACATCCAAACATCACACCTGCGGGACAGGTACAGAATGGCAACAACAACTGCCCGAGTTACACCAGGACCGCACAATCCCTCCATCAGTGCTCAGACTGTCCGCAATAGGCTGAGAGAGGCTGGACTGAGGGCTTGTAGGTCTGTTGTAAGGCAGGTCCTCACCAGACATCACCGGCAACAATGTCGCTTATGGGCACAAACCCACCGTCACTGTTCACTGACGAGTCACGGTTTTGTCTCACCAAGGGTGATGGTCGGATTCACGTTTATCGTCGAAGGAAGGAGCGTCACACCGAGGCCTGTACTCTGGAGCGGGATCGATTTGGAGGTGGAGGGTCCGTCATGGTCTGGGGCGTTGTGTCACAGCATCATCGGACTGAGCTTGTTGTCATTGCAGGCAATCTCAATGCTGTGCGTTACAGGGAAGACATCCTCCTCCCTCATGTGGTACCCTTTCTGCAGGCTCATCCTGACATGACCCTCCAGCATGACAATGCCACCAGCCATACTGCTCGTTCTGTGCGTGATTTCCTGCAAGACAGGAATGTCAGTGTTCTGCCATGGCCAGCGAAGAGCCCGGATCTCAATCCCATTGAGCACATCTGGGACCTGTTGAATCGGAGGGTGAGGGCTAGGGCCATTCCCCCCAGAAATGTCCTGGAACTTGCAGGTGCCTTGGTGGAAGAGTGGGGTAACATCTCACAGCAAGAACTGGCAAATCTGGTGCAGTCCATGAGGAGGAGATGCACTGCAGTACTTAATGCAGCTGGTGGCCACACCAGATACTGACTGTTACTTTTGTTATTTTGCTGTAATGTTCAGCCAGCTGGCTTGCCGTCTAGTAGAGCGCATCATCTGCGTTGCCAGGGTAGTTGGATGGATGTAGTCAAACAGACTCGATGTTGCCCGCAGGCTTTTAAATCTGTTTGACAGCTGGTGAATAACGATGTCAAGGTTTGCATTAAAGACGTTGACTCTAAAACTACTCTCCCCATCAGTCGCTCGTCCTCGCATAGCTCATCAAAATGACGCCTTGCCTTCCTTGCCTTCCTTCTCTGAGTGTCTTCAAATGTGTTCTGAGCTCCCCATTTATCGGCAAGGGTCTTTGCAGTGACTCTGGCCTTCTCAAAATCCTGTCGGAATCTGGACAGGACCTCTATAATGTCCTTGAGTAGGCTAACCGCCCTGTGCAGGTCTGCGTCTTTGGCCTGTAGCATTTTGGAGACGACCTCACATTTTCTAAAACCTTAGTCTGCAGAACGCCTAAAATGTAAGTGCTGCTACATCATCCATCTTGTCTTTCTTGTCACTTAAAAGTACAATGTTGGTGAAGGCCTTCATTACGTCCACATATCTGTATCTCAGGGTGGCAAGGGACTCATATCTAGATGACTAGCGGGTGGGACACAGTCGTTTTAGAGTTCCATTTTCTTTTTCTGATGCAAAATCAAATATACCACTCAACATTGACCATCTCTTTATGCTATACCCGAAGAAGGTGTATAACAGTTCAATAGTAGCATACTGTTTAAACTGTTTAATCTCTGGCACATTTCTGATAGAGTCGTTGAGAGCCAGGTTAAGATAATGCGCTGCGCAATGCACATAAACAGCAAGCGGCTCCTTTTCGGATATTCTGGCCTGCACACCCGAATAGACCCCGCTCATGTTAGCAGCTCCATCATACCCCTGCCCACGACATTTTGAAATATCCAGCCCCTTATCCTGTATGCTGCCGAAGGTTTTTATGTTGAAGTCTCCAGAAATCCCCAAAATGACTCTGTGATGGTCAGATATGTGGCGACATTATTTGCATCCCTGATCACTCTCACATAGCGATAAACGTGGCTTAACTGGTCTACTTTGGATACATCCGGTGTGGTGTCCATAATAATAGAATAAAATGGTGCTTCCTGCATCTGTCCCTGAATGACACACTTCACTCGCTTGGCTAAGATATAAATCAGCTCATTTTGGATTTGAGGACTGAGATAGTTAACGGATCCTGTGGGGCATTCTAAAAGTTATTTCAGAACTGGCTCGTAAAATGACAGCAGTTCAATTATACTGAGAAAATTCGCAGTGTTGACCTGCCCCAGCTTTTCACAGTGCCCCAGCTGAACGCCAAATTACATGACGCAAGTGTGAGAGTTACATTAATCTTACATCTAGATGTTCCGCTAGCGGAACGTCTGCTCCAATATCCAATGATGGGCGGGGCGCGAAATACAAACTCCTCTAAAATCCGAAAACTTCCACTTTTCAAACATATGACTATTTTACAGCTATTTAAAGACAAGACTCTCGTTAATCTAACCACACTGTCCGATTTCAAAAAGGCTTTACAGCGAAAGCAAAACATTAGATTATGTCAGCAGAGTACCCAGCCAGAAATAATCAGACACCCATTTTTCAAGCTAGCATATAATGTCACAAAAAACAAAACCACAGCTAAATGCAGCACTAACCTTTGATTATCTTCATCAGATGACACACCTAAGACATTATGTTATACAATACATGCATGTCTGTTCAATCAAGTTCATATTTATATCAAAAAACAGCTTTTTACATTAGCATGTGACGTTCAGAACTAGCATTCCCACCGAACACTTCCGGTGAATTTACTAAATTACTCACGATAAACGTTCACAAAAAGCATAACAATTATTTTAAGAATTATAGATACAGAACTCCTCTATGCACTCGATATGTCCGATTTTAAAATAGCTTTTCGGATGAAGCACATTTTGCAATATTCTAAGTACATCACAGGGCTAGCTATTTAGACACCCAACCAGTTTAGCCTTCACCAAAATCACATTTCCTATAAGAAAAATAGTCTTACCTTTCCTGTTCTTCGTCAGAATGCACTCCCAGGACTTCTACTTCAAAAACAAATGTTGGTTTGGTCCCAAATAATCCATCGTTATGTTCCATCAACGACGTTTTGTTCGTGCGGTCTAGACACTATCCCAATGGTAAATCACGGTCGCGCGCAAATTTCTAAATATTCCATTACCGTACTTCGAAGCATGTCAACCGCTGTTTAAAACCAATTTTTATGCAATTTATTTCGTAGAAAAGCGATAATATTCCGACCGGGAATCTGCATGTCTGTAAACTGAGGGAAAAACCGAAAGACGGGGGCGGGGCAGGTCGCGAGCCTAAGCATTTCTCCACTGATTGCCCACTTAGCTTTTGCTCTCGTGTGCTTCAGCCAGGGCTTTGAATTACGTCATTCCTGTTTTTCCCGGGCTCTGAGAGCCCATTGGAGACGTGGGAAGTGTCACGTAACAGCAGAGATCCTTTGTAATAGATAGAGAGAATCAACAAGGGCAAGAAATGTTCAGACAGGGTACTTCCTGAACAGAACCTTCTCAGGTTTTTGCCTGCCATAGGAGTTCTGTTATACTCACAGACACCATTCAAACAGTTTTAGAAACTTTGGAGTGTTTTCTATCCAAAGCTAATAATTATATGCATATTCTAGTTTCTGGGCAGGACTAATAATCAGATTAAATCGGGTACGTTTTTTATCCAGCCGTGAAAATACTGCCCCCTAGCCATAAGAGGTTTTAACTATGCGCTCCAACACCTGTCGCCAGAAATTTGCTGAGATACGCACGCCTCTCTCCATTTCTGCGTCAATAGTGCCATTGAGCTTCCATTACTCATATACCAAACAGGCACCCATGTGAATCTGGGATGTCTCATGACATGCTATTTTGGGTGTTAGATGGCGCCAATCTCTCACCCCATTCACCCACGCATCAGAGAAGAAAGGGGCACTCCGATCTCCGAACAGCCAGCAAGGCTCACAATACGCGCAATCTAGCTTGGCAGAATAACATAACCATGTACGTGGTAATTTGATTCCAGCCTTGGTTGTAGTGGTGTAATACGACTAGGAAAAACACTGCTTTTCGTCATCTCTTGGGAATGGGCCAGTAGGTTTACACGAGCCTAATGCAATAACGTGCTGTTTAACTTTTGCATCCACATTTGTTGCATAACGCCCCCTGTCAGTTGGATAGGTAAAAAGGCCGTCTGTCCCACTTCCACCTGTTTCCTCAGCCACAATTCTAGCCTCGCCCTGCTCCTCTTCCTCCCCGCCCGGCCCGGGGAAAGCTTGTCCGGCCTGGCTTGTGCTCAGGGTCGTATCCGCGAATACCTGACAACCTGTATCCTCCTCTGTCAAAGTTGCTTCTTCTGGTACGATGGAACAGCTTAGCCTTGGCTCACTTGACCCGCTAAAAGCTACTGCTGGTGATGATAAACCTACATCCTCTTCTGGTCCTGCTACATTGCTTGTGCTAGCAATGGCTGCACTTGAACTGCATTTGAAAAAGGAATCTAATGTAACTAATTTTGATACCTCCTTTGCTTTCTCATTTTTGGCCTTCCTCTTTTGGGCTCCACTTTTGTGTTGATACATTGCTGATTTTTAAATCAGTAATTTTCTATTCTCGATTTTCTCTCTTTATTTATTTCGCCAGTTGTCTCTTGATAGCTAGCTCAACTGTTCCTTAAAACGATGACAGAAACAACAAAGCTTTGGAGAGTATTTGCACAATGAATCCCAGAACGCGTTTTATTATCTTAACATGGTATTGAAACTATTGAATAATATGATTTATTTAGCAAATGAATTAGATTTATTATCATCAATACACTCAAATATCATGCTGACTTATGTAGTGACAAAAAACATTTTGTTGGTGAAACCATCAGTGGGATCATTTATCATATAGCCGACATTAAATATCTTCTTGTCAAATCGTGGGCGTGATGGGCTCACGTCAACAATTAATAATTGGACATGGTAGGGCGGAATTCAAAATACATCCTTAGATCCGGGCTCGTCACCGGGCTCATGTACTCCGCGGGCCCTGGTGCAACCACATCGGCTGAAGCTACACCACTGGGTGGTATACAGAAGATTTGGTAAAATACCAAGTCCATATTATGGCAAGAACAGCTCAAATAAACCATTTGAATTTTAGTTAGTCCAGCATAATGCTTGAGCTTTGCTTTCAGCACCATGGAGTGAATCCTTACCACCGCTGCACCTGGCTATCAGCCACAGGAGCCTCATTTACTGCCTTTTTAAAAACGTAGCTGATATGGCTGACTTGCTTTAACGAATATGGTTTCTACTGACTCCTTGTGGATTTGTGTAAGTCGATAAGAACCGCCTAGTTAAATTAAGGTTAAATAACAATAAAATATGTACATGCTAAAATCGCCACTGTAAAACACACAGGGTGTTCACTCCTTAGGCCTTCCTTTCTGTGTCGGACTTCTGGGGTGGAACATCTACTTCTGAATGTAACATGCTTAGATTCATAATGACATCTCAGATTGAACTCTTTGCAAACAGTGACAGTCTCATTACAAACAAGTCACACTAGTTTGAAATTGGAGAAGTACGATGAATATGGGTGATCAAATCCAATTTTATGTCACATGCGCCGAATACAACAGGTGTAGATCTTACAGTGAAATGCTTACTTACAAGCCCTTAACCAACAATGCAGTTTTAATAAATAAATAAATATAAAAGTAACAAATGATTAAAGAGCAGCAGTAAAATAACAATAGCGAGGCTATATGCAGGGGGTACAGAGTCAATGTGCGTGGGCACCGGTTAGTCAAGGTAATTGAGGTAATATGTACATGTAGGTGGAGTTATTAAAGTGACTATGCATAGATAATAACAGAGAGTAACAGCAGCATAAAAGGGGGGGGTGCAATTGTCATGAGAATTTTCAATCCCAATGATAATAACTAACAATCAATAAGCTTTGACTAATCCCCAAGTTTTGTAAGACACTGGGTTAATAATAATTAGTCAAAGACTCAGCTTCTGCAAAAGGTTCGTACAGTTTATTCAGAGACCGTTCTGAAGTCCATAATACAAAGACATCCATTTTATAGTTAATTCCCTACTTACGCACAGACATACACACTAACAGTAGGTGAGTTGTAACCCTCCCCAGAGTTCTCACCACTGTTTATCACTACCTAGCGCTGTCAGTTCCATTCCCCCGAGATTAGAGGAACCTTGAAAATGACTCCCTGTCCTATCATAAGTTTCTCAGTTCTAGCCAGGTCGGGTCAAACACAGTTGAATTGTTCTCAGTATTTTCTTAGACACACACACATTTCTATCCCTCACATCTCTACCAAACCTTATTGGACTTACATGTAGTACTTTAATCATTCATTATACATGCCACATAAACTAATAATCACTAATAGTTAGGTTTCAGGGTGGAATTATTTAATCATTACCTTTAAGCATATAATTCCCTTATCAGCAATGCTAATAGTCTGGGTAGCCATTTGATTAGTTGTTCAGGAGTCTTATGGCTTGGGGGTAGAAGCTGTTTAGAAGCCTCTTGGACCTTGACTTGGCGCTCCAGTACCACTTGCCGTGTGGTAGCAGAGCGAACAGTCTATGACTAGGGAGGCTGGAGTCTTTGACAATTTTTAGGGCCTTCCTCTGACACCGCCTGGTATAGAGGTCCTGGATGGCAGGAAGCTTGGCCCTAGTGATGTACTGGGCCGTACGCACTACCCTCTGTAGTGCCTTGTGGTCGGAGGCCGAGCAGTTGCCATACCAGGCAGTGATGCAACCAGTCAGGATGCTCTCGATGGTGCAGCTGTAGAACCTTTTGAGGATCTGAGGACCCATGCCAAATCTTTTCAGTCGCCTAAGGGGAATAGGTTTTGTTGTGCCCTCTTCACAACAAGCCTTTGTGTCTCAGGGTTCGATTAAGATAAAATGTTAACTTCTTGGTGACGAGGCAGTATTAGGAAATTCAGATGAATAACGTGCCCAAATTAAACTGCCTGCTACTCGGGCCCAGAAAGTAGGATATGCATATTATTAGTAGATTGGGATAGAAAACACTTTGATGTCTGTGAGTATAACAGAACTCATATGGCAGGCAAAAACCTGAGAAAAACATCCAAGTGGTTTTTAGTTTTTCAAGTGATTGCCTATCCAAACTACAGTGTCTGTGGGGTCATTTTGCACTTCCTAAGGCTTCCACTAGATGTCAACAGTCTTCAGAATGTTGTTTCATGCTTCTAGTGTGAATGGGGAGAGAATAAGAGCATATGGAGCTGGATGACTGAGAGAATGACATGAGCTCAGTGGCTCGCCCTCACGTGAGAGTTAGCTGTGTTCCTTTTCTTTTTTGAAGACAAAGGAATCGTCTGGTTGGAATATTATGGAGGATTTATGTTAAAAACATCCTAAAGATTGATGCTATACATCGTTTGACATGTTTCTACGAACGTAAATATAACTTTTTTTGACTTTGCGTCGTGACATTTCGCACGCGCTTCCTGCATTTGGAGTAGTGGACTAAACGCGCCAACAAAAAGGAGGTATTTGGACATAAATGATGGACTTTATCGACCAAAACAAACATTTATTGTGGACCTGGGATGCCTGGGAGTGCATTCTGATGAAGATCACCAAAGGTAAGTGAATATTTATAATGCTATTTCTGATTTTAGTTGACTCCAAAATGGCGGGTATCTGTATTGCTTGTTGTTGTTGTCTGAGCGCAGTACTCAGATTATTGCAGTGTGCTTTCGCTGTAACGTTTTTTAAAAATCTGACACAGCGGTTGCATTAAGGAGAAGCGTATCTATAATTCTTTGAATAACAGTTTAATATTTTATCAACGTTTATGATGAGTATTTCTGTAAATTGATGTGCTCATTCACCGGAAGTTTTGGGAGGCAAAACATTTCTGAACATTACACGCCAATGTAAAATTGGGTTTTTGGATATAAATATGAACTTTATTGAGCAAAACATACATGTATTGTGTAACATTGAGTCCTGGCAGTGCCATCTGATGAAGATCATCAAAGGTTAGTGATTAATTTTAGCTGTATTTCTGGTTTTTGTGACGCCTCTCCTTGCTTGGAAAATGGCTGTGTGGTTTTTCTTGTCTCGCGATGTCCTAACATAATCTAATGCTATGCTTTCGCCATAAAGCCTTTTTGAAATCAGACAATGTGGTTGGATTAACGAGAAGTGTATCATTAAAATGGGATATAATAGTTGTATGTTTGAGAAATTTGAATTATGTGATTTGTTGTTTTGAATTTGCCGCCCTGCTATTTCACTGGCTGTTGAATAGTGTGTCCTGCAGGTGGGACGCTAGCGTCCCACATTTCCCAGAGAGGTTAAGAGAAAAAAAAGCAGTTGCCCAGCATAAATTAATCTACAAACATTATTTTTCCTTACAATCTTGTCATTTAGCAGATGCTCTTATACAGAGCGACTTACAGGACAAATAAGGGTTAATTGCCTTGCTCAAGGGAACAATGACAGATTTTTCACCTAGTCGACTCAGGATTCAAACCAGCGACCTTTCAGTTACTGGCCCAACACTCTTAACCACTAGGCTACCTGCCGCTAGGTCAATTAACTTCAACAGTTATTCAAATACATTCATCAATGACTAAAATAATGAATCTAGTATTAAAATACAATTTAATAAACAAGTAGTCAATTCATAGCCTGTTTATCATTAAACAAAAGTTGTTTAGTAATATAAAATAATCCACCCAAACTAATGCTGAAAACTAATCATCACACCATCTTTATCTGATATTCACGGAGTGCACAAACATTAGGAACAGCTTCCTAATATTGAGTTGCAACAGCCTAAAATCTTCAGGGCATGGACTCAAGGTGTTGAGAGCGTTCCACAGGGATGCTGGTCCATGTTGACTCCAATGCTTCCTACAATTGTGTCAAGTTGGCTGGATCAACTCTGAATAGCGCGTTCCATCTCCTTCCACAGATGCACAATTAGTGACCATGACCGTAATGTTCTTGGAACCATTCCTGGACAGGCCTTGTGGGGCATAATCCTGCTGAAAACAATCAATTTGCATATGGATACACTGCTGCCATGAAAGGATGCACCTGATTGGCAATGATGTTTAGATATACTGTGGCATTCAAACATTGCACATATTTTATCAAGGGGCCCAATGTGTGCCATGAAAACACACCCCAACGCCTTCACACCAGCAGCCTGCAATGCTGACACACGGTGTAGTTCTTTAAATCTTTAAAGTAGTTCTTTAAATCACTTTGACTTAAGTTTTGGGGTATCTGTACTTTACTATTTAATTTCTTTGTATTTTATTTAACTAAATTCCTAAAGAAAACAATGTCCATATTTTCTCTAGTTACATTTTTTATGATTACAAGGACAGAAAATGGTCCAATTCACACACTTATCAAGATAACATCCCTGGTCCTCCCTACTGCCTCTGATCTGGCAGACTCACTAAACACAAATGCTTCGTTTGTAAATGGTGTTGGAGTGTGCCCCTGGTTATCCGTAATTTAAAAAAACAACACAATTGTGCCGTCTGGTTCACTGAAAAACCTCTTAAGGATCGTACCCTTTTTTGACATTTTCACCTAAAATGACATACCCAAATCTAACTGCCTGTAGCTCAGCACCTGAAGCAAAAACATGCATATTCTTCATACATTTTACATTTACATTTTAGTCATTTAGCAGACGCTCTTATCCAGAGCGACTTACAGTAGTGAATGCATACATTTCATACATTTTTTTTTTTTCCTGTGCTGGCCCCCCGTGGGAATCGAACCCTGGTGTTGCAAACACCATGCTCTACCAACTGAGCTACAGGGAAGGCTTTTGAAAAGGAAACAATTTGAAGTTTGTGGAAATGTGAAATTAATGTAGGAGAATAACACATTAGATCTGGTAAAAGAGCATACAAACGACAAAAAAACTGTTTTTCTTTTTTATCATCTTTGAAATGCAAGAGCAAGGCCATACTTTAAGATAGGAGTCTAGGTGTAATTTAGATTTTGGCCACCAGATGGCAGCAGTGTGTGCACAAAGTTTGACTGATTCAGTGAGGAATTACATTACTGCACTGTATCAAGTCTGCTAGAAGTTTGCCCAAATGTGCCGAATTTTCACATCTAGATGGCCAGGCGCGGTAGGTGTGGAGCCAGAGACAGCAGGGGTTCAAAATATAGAACCCAGTTCCTACATTTGAACATAAAAATTGATTTTAATCAACCAAAACTATATTACATTTTCATCTCTAGGAGCCTCAAGATGACGAATCAGAGCAACATTACTGAATGCAAGTACACTATTTACCTTCAGAGGTGAATGTATCAAACCAGTTGCCATGATAAGCTGTTGTTATGCACTCTCCTCAAACAATAGCATGTTTTTTTCATTGTAATAGCTACTGTTAATTGGACACTGCAGTTAGATTAACAAGAATTTAAGCTTCTGCCCATATAAAAAGACATGCCTATGTCCCGGAAAGTTGGCTGTTGTATACAACATCATTATAGTCACATTAGCAACAACCGTCCCGTTTTAGGAACACCCATCCCATAGAGGTTAATTTAACGAATTTGAAATTATTCTAACTTTTACTTTTGATACTTCAGTATATTTTAGCTATTACATTTACTTTTGATACTTAAGTATATTTACAACCAAATACATTTACTCTAGTAGTATTCTACTTGGTGACTTTCAGTTTTACTTGAGTTACTCTTGCCACATTAAGAGCAGAAGTAAGGCTTCTCTTCTGTGTCTGTTCTCTGATGACCTTTTAGCTCAGCTGTTATTTTAAAACTTTTTTAGAGTCAGATCAGCAGTGATGCTTCACTCATGTACGTATACAGCAGCATACCAGCAGCATACCACCCTGCATCCAACTGCTGGCTTGCTTCTGATGCTAAGCAGGGTTGGTCCTGGTCAGTCCCTGGATGGGAGACCAGATGCTGCTGGAAGTGGTATTGGAGGGCCAGTAGGAGGCACTCTTTCCTCTGGTCTAAAAAATATCCCAATGCCCCACTGCCCTGTGTAGGGTGCTGTCTTTCGGATGGGACGTTAAACGGGTGTCCTGACTCTCTGAGGTCATTAAAAAAGATCCCATTGCACTTATCGTAAGAGTAGGGGTGTTAACCCCGGTGTCCTGGCTAAATTCCCAATCTGGCACTCATACCATCACGGCTGTCTAATCATCCCCAGCTTACAATTGGCTCATTCATCCCCCTCCTCTCCCCTGAAACTATTCCCCAGGTTGTTGCTGTAAATGAGAATGTGTTCTCAGTCAACTTACCTGGTTAAATAACGGTAAAATAAAAATAAAATAAAAATACATTCATGTGTTTTTAAGTTGCACAGTAGAGAGAAACTCTTTCCACAGTCAGAGCAGGAGTAAGGCTTCTCTCCTGTGTGTGTTCTCTGATGAACTTTTAGCTCAGCTGATGTTGTGAAGTATGTTACACATTCAGAGCAGGAGTAAGGCTTCAGTCCTGTATGTCTACGTTTATGTGTTTTTAAGAAGTCCAGTCGAGAAAAACTCTTTCCACAGTCAGAGCAGGAGTAAGGTTTCTCTCCAGTGTGCGCACTCTGATGAACTGTCGGATTCCCTGATGTTGTGAATCTCTTCCCACAGTCAGCACAGGAATACGGATTCTCTCCTGTGTGTATTTTTAGCTTTGATAGAATTGGGAAAATCTCATCACAATGTGGGCAGTGGTGACACCTCTTAGCTCTGTCATCTTCCTGCTGTTGCTCTCTGGATGTTGAGAATGTCTCAACATGGTCTCCTGTGTGAACAACATCAGAAGAACCAGTCAGTTGGAGTGATATACATGTCAATCAAATTTATATTATGAAGCCATTTTTACATCAAAGTGCTTTGTAGAAACACCAGCCTAAAATCCCCAAAGAGCAAGCAATGCAGATGTAGAAGCACAGTGGCTTGGAAAAACTCACTAGATAGGCCAGCTCCTAGGAAGAAACGTAGAGAGGAACCAGGCTCAACGGGGTGGCCAGTCCTCTTCTGGCTGTACTGGGTGACATATGTATTCATATCAGTAGGCTGTACAATACAGGGGAATAAAACTAGTCTAAAAGTGGGTAAGAGATTAAAGCTAAAAAGGGACTTGTCATCCACTACTCACTATCACAAGGGTTAGTAACTACACTGACTCATTTCATAGAACTTTATAACACTGGCAGTTTGTCATCTTCACTTCTTCAGTCTACTCTCTGAGCACTCCAGATAGTCCAGTGAATAAAACAAATGCTGGCAATACTGGTGTCAACCCATTTAAGTATCAGTAGCATGAAATAACATCTACCTTCTCATGGAAACAGTTCATCATGAAACAGTTTTACAGAAACTTTTCCTGCACAGTGGAAAGTTGGAACGAACAACAAACTTAGATAGATAGAACCTGTGCTTACCATGAGAAACAGATTTCCCAATATTCTCCTCCTCTTCTTCATCTTTAATGTTGACATTCAGCTCCAGTGTTTGACTGCAGTCTTCCAGCTTCACTGATGTCATCTCTGGATCCTGCAGTGCAAACTGGGCTCCACTGTCACAATCAGTACCCAGTGAATGTAGGTTTGGACTCAGTGTGGAAGGAGAGAGGCAGGCTGAGTTTGTCCTCATTGTTGATGTTACCGGCTTCAGACTTAATTCTAGTTGTCTTGTAGTAACAATGAAAAACAGACCAAAAAAGCTCATCTTGACAGTTTTGGCACACAAATATATATTATTATTATTTCTTCTTGTTCAATTATCTAATTCAGTACTAGACTTGGACTGAAATAGGTGCCGGTACTGTTTATATTTAGGTGCAGGAGCTCCACAATACTGTTGAACTAATATTCTATAAGAGGAACATGAGCTCAAACAGTAGAAATTTGAGGTGGCAGTAATCAGCTCCTGTCCATCTCATTTAAATAGATGAGGTAGGTAAGCATTGACAACAAAACATTAATTCATTGAAATTAGACAAAGTACATGCTTTAAAATTAGGCTACACAACGTAAGTGAACTTAATCAAAAGTAGATGTCCCAAATTCACATAAATCCATAAATGACAAAAACATTTAGTACAAGGTTACAGTTTGTTTTAAGCAGCACTATGTACTATTTTCCTGAATAACCTTGTCTTTGCTGTATTTCACATCAAAAACCAATTGTATTTCCTGTTCACACCATAGTAACATGTATAGATAGACAGAAACTGAATGTGATGCATACAAATCCCTCCCGCGCCCTGTCTTCGGAAAATCTGACCATGAATCCATTTTGTTGTTCCCAGCCTACAGACAGAAACTAAAACAGGAAACGTCCGTGCTCAGGTCAATACAACGCTGGTCTGACCAATCGGATTCCACGCTTCAAGATTGCTTCGATCACGTGGACTGGGATATGTTCTGGATAGCATCAGACAACATTGATGTATACGCTGACTCGGTGAGCGTGTTTATTAGCAAGTGCATCTGAGATGTTGTACCCACTGTGACGATTAAAACCTTCCCCAACCAGAAACCGTGGATTAATGGCAGCATTGGCGCAAAACTGAAAGCGCAAACAACCGCTTTTAATCATGGCAAGGCAACCGGAAACATGACCGAATACAAACAGTGCAGCTATTCCCTCCGCAAGGAAATCAAACAAGCAAAGCGTCAGTATAGAGAAAAAGTAGAGTCACAATTCAAACACGAGACATATGTGGCAGGGTCTACAGTCAATCACGGACTACAAAAATAAAACCAGCCCCGCTTCTCCCAATCAAATAAAACAACTTCTTTGCTCACTTTGAGGACAATACAGCGCCACTGACACGGCCCGCTACCAAAGCCTGTGGGCTCTCCTTCTCCGTGGCCAACGTGAGTAAAATATTTAAATGTGTTAACCCTCGCAGGGATGCCGGCCCAGACGGCATCCCTCAGAGCATGTGCAGACCAGCTGGCTGGTGTGTTTACGGAAATATTCAACCAATCCCTATCCCAGTCTGTTGTCCCCACATGCTTCAAGATGGCCACCATTGTTCCTGTTCCCAAGAAAGCTAAGGTAACTGAACAAAATGACTATAGCTCCATTGCACTAACTTCTGTCATAATGAAGTGCTTTGAGAGACTAGTCAAGGATCATATCGCCTCCACCCTACCTGACACCCTAGACCCACTCCAATTTGCTTACCGCCCCAATAGGTCCACTGACGATGCAATCGCCATCACACTGCCCTATCCCATCTGGACAAGAGGAATACCTATGTAAGAATGCTGTTCATTGACTACAGTTCAGCATTTAACACCATAGTACCCTCCAAACTCATTATTAAGTTCGAGACCCTGGGTCTCAACCCCGTCCTGTGCAACTGGGTCCAGGACTTTCTGACGGGCCGCCACCAGGTGGTGAAGGTAGGAAACAACATCTCCATCCCGCTGATCCTCAAAACTGGGGCCCCACAAGGGTGCGTTCTCAGCCCTCTCCTGTACTCCCTGTTCACCCATGACTGCGTGGCCATGCACGCTTCCAACTCAATCATGAAGTTTGCAGACGACACTACAGTGGTACGCCTGATTACAAGCAAAGACGAGACGGCCTACAGGGAGGTGGTGAGGGCCCTCGGGGTGTGGTGTTAGGAAAACAACCTCACACTCAATGTCAAAAAAACAAAAGAGATGATCGTGGACTACAGGAAACAGCAGAGGGAGCACCCTTCCCCCCCATCCACATTAACAGGACAGTAGTGGAGAAGGTAGAAAGTTAAGTTCCTCGGCGTACACATCACAGACAAACTGAAATGGTCCACCCACACAGACAGCATGGTGAAGGCGCAACAGCACCTCTTCAACCTCAGGAGGCTGAAGAAATTTGGCTTGTCATCTAAAAACACTCAAACTTTTACAGATGCACAATCGAGAGCATCCTGTCAGGCTGTATCACCGCCTGGTACAGCAATTGCACCGCCCTCAACCGCAAGGCTCTCCAGAGGGTATTGTGGTGTTGTGGTGCATCAACCATCATATCTTCTTCAGAACTGCAAAGTTTCCTCAGGACCTGAAGCGAGGCAACCATCTCTGTCGGAGCCATCTTGTCAGCTCAGGGATTCGATCCAGCAACCTTTTGGTTACTGGCCCAACGCTCTAACCACTAGGATACCTGTACGTATTCATATCAGTAGGCTGTGCAATACAAAAAGAGAATAAAAGTATCTCATAAGGAATGAAAATGATGAGCCATATCATCCTCCACTCACTATCACAAGGGTTAGTAACTACACAGACTCATTTCATATCATCCTCCACTCACTATCACAAGGGTTAGTAACTACACAGACTCATTTCATATCATCCTCCACTCACTATCACAAGGGTTAGTAACTACACAGACTCATTTCATATCATCCTCCTCTCACTATCACAAGGGTTAGTAACTACACAGACTCATTTCATATCATCCTCCTCTCACTATCACAAGGGTTAGAAACTACAGACTCATTTCATATCATCCTCCACTCACTATCACAAGGGTTAGTAACTACACAGACTCATTTCATATCATCCTCCACTCACTATCACAAGGGTTAGAAACTACACAGACTAATTTCATAGAACTTTAAAACACTGGCAGTTTGTCTACTTCACTTCTTTAGTCTACTCTCTGATCACTCCAGATAGCCCAGTGAATAAACCAAATGCTGGCAATACTGGTGTCAAACCATGCAAGTCTCAGTAGCATGAAATAACATCTACCTTCTCATTGAAACAGTTCATCATAAAACAGTTCTACGGAAACTTTTCATACACAGTGGGAAGTTGGAATGAATAAGACAAACTTAGTTAGATAGAACCTGCTCTTACCATGAGAAACAGATGTCCCAATCTTCTCCTCCTCTTCTTCATCTTTAATGTTAACATTCAGCTCCAGTGTTTGACTGCAGTCTTCCAGCTTCACTGATGCCATCTCTGGATCCTGCAGTGCAAACTGGGCTCCACTGTCACAATCAGGGCCCAGTGACTGTAGGTTTGGACTCAGTGTGGAAGGAGAGAGGCAGGTTGGGTTTGTCCTCACTGTTGATGTTACCGGCCTCGTACCTGAGTCGGCAAGTAGTAATGAAGAGAAATGGACACAAAAGTTAGTATTGACATTTCTGCCACTTTCTTAATTCACTAAAAATATGGTTTATATTTAGGCGCAGGAGCTCCACAATACTGTAAAGCTAATATTCTATAAGAGGAACATGAGCTCAAACAGTAGACATTTGAGTTGACGGTACTCAGCTCTGGTGAGCTCCTGTCCAAGTCAAGCACTGATCTCATTTCAATAAATCTGGTAGCTAAGCATTGACAAAACATGAATTCACATTAGACAAAGTATACACTTTAAATTAGGCTACACAACTTAAATGCACTTAATCTATAGTAGATTTCCTGAATTTACATGAATGCATAAATGACTCAAAAAACATTTAGTACAAGGTTGCAGTATGTTTTAGACAGCAATATGTACCATTTTCCTGAATAACCTTGTCTTCACTGTATTATTCCAATCAAAAACCAATAGTATTTCCGTTCACACCATAGTAACATTTATAGACAGAAACAACTGAATGTCTCTGAATATTAGTACACACGTAGAAAACTGATAATCATTACATTTAGCTTCAAAACAGTAGTGCAACCGTAAAATAGTCTCTCTGCTGCACCCTCACTGCCTGCACTGAAGTACGTTGAACCGCCATTTTAATATCTCGTGAATTTTACACAAACCCAAAAACGACATGTAAAACGAACCCAGAAATCTAAAAGAATTTGATCCTTAATTAAATTACCTTGACGAAATGATATACATCCACTCAGACTAACCCAAAGTCTCTACGTGACTTGTAAAAAAGTGATCACGTTCACTCAAGCGGTTTGACAGAAAAATAGCACATAAAACCTTTATCAAACGTGATAATAACTTGTCGTATTTTTTATTTATTTCACCTTTATTTAACCAGGTAGGCAAGTTGAGAACAAGTTCTCATTTACAATTGTATTTGTTACCTAGCATGTTATGACATGTTCTTTCGGTATTATAACGTGCTATTACATACCAGTAGTAATACATTTGAAACGGACACAGAAGTTGTCGTCTCGACTGCACAATTCTGACGTATCCTTTATTCTGAAGAATGATGCGCGCCTGCGCGGAACTTCCTGTTCCCCCACTACCAGTTTCAAAACCCAGAGACGTAACAACGCGAGACTTCAGAGAACGCCTGTGAAGCAGACCAAGCCGTGGTTTGAGAAGTCAATGAGAGAAGTGAACCATTCTGATACTTTTGCGGTGGCTAATGGGGATCCTAATAAATACCAAAAATATTCCGTCGGAACGCACTTGAAACATGGCCATTCTTTTATCAATTTCATAACTGCAGTGGCTTATTCACAATAGCGCTCACTGCGTATCATATATCCTAGCATCACAGTTAGCCTAGTGGTTAGAGCGTTGGGCCAATAGCCGAAAGGTTGCTGGCTCGAAAACCCGATCTGACAAGGTAAAAATCTGTCGTTCTGCCCCTGAACAAGGCAGTTCCTTAGTAGGCCGTCATTGTAAATAAGAATTTGTTCTCAGCTGACTTGTCTAGTTAAAAAAATCACATGAGTAGGCAGACCGAGGTAAAGTTGGTTTTATATTCAGACATTCTTTCGCCAAAAGCCATTTAAATTGCAAAAATCTATAACTAATTCATTGATTGTCACAGAAACAAAAATAGATATGGTTTATTCTATAAAGTCTAGCATAAAATCTATCAAATGTAATTTAAAACTGTATAAATCAACAACTCTTTTACAGCTTAAACTTGTTTTAAACGCTAAGAAAACAAATGTAATGTGTTTTTTCTAGGTCTAAACTCTCAGTTAGAAACACTTTTGTAATCACTAGCTTGGATGGCACTCAAATCAAACAGGTCTCTGCAAATAAATACTTAGGGGTATGGTTAGATGATAGGCTTTCTTTTAAAAAACATGTTACTGAATTGGGAAAAATGTTCAAATTCAAGATAGGGTCCCTTTATAAATAGAAAACAAATTGTGCAGGATACTTTTATGTCCGTTTTAGATTATGGTGATATTATCTATATGCATGCATCGGCAAACACATTAAAACCACTGGATGCTATTTACCATTGTGCACTCAGGTTTATCACGGGTGATAGTTACAAAACTCATCACTGTATCCTATATCAACGTGGGTTGGGCCTCTCTATCTGTGAGGCGAGAGCAACATGCTCTCTTGTTTATTTATAAAGCACTTCTTTTAAAACTACCTCCATATATATCATCATTAATTTCCACTAGATATACTAATTTTAAAACCAGATCACAGATGTGGATTACATTAGAGACTCTTGCGGTCTCCACAGAGTTGGGTAGGACTGCCTTTAGTTCCTTTGCATCTTATTTATGGAACAAACTGCAGATCCAACTTAAGTTAGACACTCAGGTGTCCCTTGCCCATTTCAAATATGTTATGGAGCATCAATATGATGTTGTCTGTGATTGTTTCTGTTGAATTGTGTCTTTGTTTTGTATGTTTGAAATGTTCTTGTCTGTATGCCTAAAACTGTACATGTCAACATGTTTACACAGGGCAGAACCGTAGAAGAGATCCAGGTCTCAGTCTGTTTTGCCTGTTAAAATAAAGATTAAAAAAAATTAAATTAAAAACTAATTCACCGTTTGTCACAGAAACATCAAACTATGTATGATTTATTCTATAAATGTCTAATATATTTTTACAACCTTTTCTTTGAGTAGAAATTCCAGTTTTGATTTGATAAAATACATAAAATCTCAAATATTGCATTTAAAGATGAAGAAATCAATAACAGTGATTGTCTCAGAAAAGTGAGAATATGCATTTATTTAAAATAACTTAAAATAAATGTTAATTTCAAGTGCAATTTGTTCTATATGAAGTTAGACAATGTTTACATAAAGTTGTACAATGTTTACAATATTAAATTGTATGCCAAATCAATGTTTGCATTTTTAGTGCAACAGTTCCACATTTTAAAGTAGTTACAAGGCACAACAGTCATTTATTTATACGTCTCTAATTTAACAGCAAAAAGGCCCCTTCCAATAATTTTCTATTTTGGCTTTGTTGAAATCCTTCTTTGTCATCCCCAGACAAGCTAAATGGAACCATCTCTGGCACACAGAGCATTCTATCTGCAGTATTAAAACCATAAAACAGGGTTATGTTTATTTACATGTAAATAACAGTTCTGGAATACACAAATTCTGTTACATGCTTTTGCAATTAGGAACATTTTCAAATTGAATTGGATTTTTGTTCAATTGCTAAATTGACTTTAAAGGACATGCATTTGACCACAACCCTGACAGAAGCACACATAACTGAGGTGCTAATCATCGTTGAGTATTCAGGCAATATAAATCGTAGAATAAATCATATCTAGTTTGATGATTCTGTGACAACGGGTGAATTAGTTATTGATTTATACAGCTTTAAATTGAATTTAAGATTTTATATATTTCCATCAAATCAAAACTGGATGTTTTCTTCAAAACAAAGGTTGTAAAAGTATGCTCGACATTTATAGAATAAACCATAAATATTTTTGTATTTCTGTGACAATCAATTCATTAGTTATTGATTTTTACAATTATAAATGGTTTTTGGCGAATGTCTGTTGAATGTCAGAATGTGTGAATATAAAACCAACTTTACCTCGTTAGTAGACAGATACTATTCTTCAAACAACAGTAAAACGGATTGACTTTCTTCCTTCTTTCCATCTACTACAGGGTTTAGTGCTCCAACCCCTCCAGGAATCTTCCGCTTAAGACGATGAACCTTAATATCCAACCAAACTCCAGATTTAACACCTTTAATCGGTGTCCTGCTCCGAAATTGTATACACAATATAATCAAATATATTGATTTAAAATAAAAAATGTTAGATGTTCTGATATAGACAGAATGACTGAAAATTACCTGTAATTTCAAATAATTATAATATCACAACGGAATTTATTACAATGTATAACCGTCATGTCTCAAAACTGGGAGAAGCAGAAAGAGCAAGTCATTCACCCGACATTTGTTCCTCAAGACGGTCACACAACGACACGCGGATAATTGTAAGCAACAACATTTTTGAAAACGTTTGTAATTTGATAAGGTTGTTATATTAATTATTAGTTTCTGTTAATGTCGCAAGCTATTATTTTCTCTATGCTAACATTAGCAACTCTGCCTGGATACTTGCATACTAGCTAACTAGCTAGCTAACATTAACACTAACTTAGCTGCTCTAGCCTACTATGGTCCTGTCCCTCTGGCCAGGGTGAACAAAGCGGTAATGTTGTATTTCACTAAAAACATTTAATTTAATTATACACATGAGAAAAAAGTGGTTTCCCAGCACGAATTCATGTACAAATATTATTTTTCATTACATTCTTGTCATTTAGCAGATGCTCTTATCCAGAGCGACTTACAGGACAAATATGGGTTTATTGCCTTGCTCAAGGGCACAATGACAGATTTTTCAGCTAGTCGACTCGGGATTCAAACCAGCGACCTTTCAGTTACTGGCCCAACACTCTTAACCGCTAGGCTACCTGCCACCAGATCAATTAACTTCAATACAGTTATTCAAATACATTCATCAATGACTCAAATAATGAATCTAGTATTAAAATACAATTTAATAAACACAAGTAGTCGATTCATAGCCTGTTTATCATTAAACAAAAGTTGTTTAGTAATATAAAATAATCCACCCAAACTAATACTAAAAACTGATCATCACACCATCTTTATCTGATATACACTGTGTACAAAACATTAGGAACACCTTCCTAATATTGAGTTGCACCCCCCTTTGTCCTCAAAACATATTCAATTCGTTGGGGCATAGACTGTCCAAGGTGTTGAGAGCGTTCCACAGGGATGCTGGTCCATGTTGACTCCAAAGCTTCCCACAATTGTGTCAAGTTGGCTGGGAGTGGATTTCTACTCCGAATAGCTTGTTCCATCTCCTCCCACAGATGCACAATTGGATTGAGATCTGGTGACTCGGCAGGCCACTGCAGTAAGCTGAATTCACTGTCATGTTCTTGGAACCATTCCTGGACAAGCATTGTGGCATGGGGCATAATCCTGCAAAAAATATATATTTGCAGAAGGATACACTGATTGGAAAGGATTCTTTAGATATCCTGTAGCATTCAAACATTGCTAAACTTTTGTCAAGGGGCCCAATGTGTGCCCTGAAAACACACCCTACGCCATCACACCACCACCGTGCATTGCTGACACACGGCATGGATGTATGCAGTGGTGTAAAGTACTTAAGTAAAAATCATTTAAATAACTACTTTAGTAGTATCTGTACTTTACTATTTTTGATAACTTTTATTTCACTACATTCCTAAAGAAAATAATGTACTTTTTACTCCATACATTTTCCCTGACACCCAAAAGTACTCGTTACATTTTTTTATGATTAGCAGGACAGAAAATGATCCAATTCACATACTTATCAAGATAACATCCCTGATCTCTGATCTGGCAGACTCACTGTGTTGGAGTGTGCCCCTGGCTATCTGTAATATTTAAAAAACAAGACAATTGTGTCATCTGGTCTGCAGATTAGCCCCTTTTTTTCAATTTTCGCCTAAAATGACATACCCAAATCTAACTGCTTGTAGCTCAGGCCCTGAAGCAAGGATATGCATATTCTTAGTACCATTTGAAAGGCAACACTTTGAAGTTTATGGAAATGTGAAACGAAAGAAGGAGAATATAACACAATAGATCTGGTAAAAGATAATAGATAGAAAAAACAACCGCTCGTTTGTATATATTTTTTTAATATAAGAGAAAGGCCATAATGTATTATTCCAGCCCAGGTATCAGTGTATGTGCAATGTTTTAGACTGATCCAATGAACCATTGCATTTCTGGTCAAAATTTGTGTCAAGACTGCCCAAATCTGCTTAATTTGTTCATTAATAACTTTTCATGTTCAAAATTGTGCACTCTCCTCAAACAATAGCATGGTATACTTTCACTGTAATAGCTACTGTAAATTGGACAGTAATTTAAGCTTTCTGACAATATCAGATATGTCTATGTCCTGGGAAATTGTCTTGTCACTTACAACCTCATGCTAATCGCATTAGCCTACGTTAGCCGATCCCGAAGAAGATTTATAAATTTAAGGATTTTGAAATGATTCATTGTTTTACTTTTGATGAAGTATATTTTAGCAATTACATTTACTTTTGATACTTAAGTATATTTACAACCAAAAACTTTTAGACTTTTACTCAAGTAGTATTTTACTGGGTGACTCACTTTTACGTGAGTAATTTTCTATTAAGGTATCATTACTTTCACTCAAGTATGACAGTTAGGTACTTTTTCCACCACTGGATGCATGTACTTGTGGTTTCCTCCATACAATAGTCCTCCCATCAGCGTGAAACAGCAGGAACCGGGATTCATCAGACCAGGCAATAGTTTTCAAATTTTCCAGTGTCCAGTGTTCATTCCTTAGCCCACCTGGGTTCACCTGGTCAGTCTATGTCATGGAAAGAGCAGGTGTCCTTAATGTTTTGTACACTCAGTGTGTTGTGTCTACCAGCTCATTTCCACAGAAAACTGCAGAGGGAAGCAGTACCACCCAGTCAACCATCAGACTCCATAGTGAGACGCCTCACAGAGGATATTCAACCCTAAGGGCAAATCCAAGATCTCAGTATCTTTACAGTAGAAGCTAACAAAACACACAACCTGACATGGTGCACACTGATCAGTAAAGTAAAGAGAGGCTAACATTCTAGAACGCTTCCTTTCCTCTGCACAGTTCTCACAGTGAGAAACAATTGGATTACAAGTGTGTTCTACGCTTTCTTCATTTGATCCAATTCAAAGTTGACAATTATTTTATGAGATGAAAATTAAGTGATTGAGTGACTAATCATCGCTGGTCTGAGAGAACTGACAAGGCTTCTCTCCTTTATGTACACAATGGGGTATTTTAAATGGCCCAAATTGTAGAATCGCTTCTCACTGTCAGTGCAGTGATAAGGCTTCTCTCAAGTGTGTATCAGTTTTTGTGTCTTTTCATTGCCAAATCTGGAGAAACTCTTGCCACATTAAGAGCAGAAGTAAGGCTTCTCTCCTGTGTGTGTTCTCTGATGACCCTTTTAGCTCAGCTGTTATGAAAAAAAAAATCTAGTCAGATCAGTGGTAAGGCTTCTCTCCTTCATGTTTACCTTGGTGTCTTTTTAACTGGGCCATTCGAGAGAAACTCTTTCCACAGTCAGAGCAGGAGTAAGGCTTCTCTCCTGTGTGTGTTCTCTGATGAACTTTTAGGTCAGTTGATGTTGTGAAGCATTTTACACAGTCAGAGCAAGAGTAAGGCTTCACTCCTGTATGTATACGTTCATGTCTTCTTAAGTTTTCCAGTCGAGAGAAACTCTTTCCACAGTCAAAGCAGGAGTAAGGCTTCACTCCGGTATGTATGCGTTCGTGTGTTTTTAAATGGCCCAGTCGAGTGAAACTCTTTCCACATTCAGAGCAGGAGTAAGAATTCACTCCTGTATGTATACGTTCATGTGTTTTTAAGTCACCCAGTCGAGAGAAACTCTTTCCACAGTCAGAGCAGGAGTAAGGCTTCACTCCGGTATGTATGCGTTCGTGTGTTTTTAAGTTGCCCAGTCGAGAGAAATGATTTCCACAGTCAGAGCAGAAGTAAGGTTTCACTCCTGTATGTATACGTGCATGTGTTTTTAAGTGACACAGTCGAGAGAAACTCTTTCCACAGTCAGAGCAGGAGTAAGGCTTCACTCCAGTATGTATACCTTCATGTGTTTTTAAGTCGCCTAGTCGAGAGAAACTCATTCCACAGACAGAGCAGGAGTAAGGTTTCATTCCTGTATGTATACGTTCATGTGTTTTTAAGTTGCCCAGTCGAGAGAAACTCTTTCCACAGTCAGAGCAGGTGTAAGGCTTCTCTCCTGTGTGCATTCTCTGATGAACTGTCAGAGACCTTGATGTCGTGAATCTCTTCCCACAGTCAGTACAGGGATACAGATGCTGTCCTGTGTGTATTTTAAGGTGTTTTTTTAGCTTTGATAGAATTGGGAAAATCTCCTCACAATGTGGGCAGTGGTGAGACCTCTTAGCTCTGTGACCTTCCTGCTGTTGCTCTCTGGATGTGGAGAATGTCTCAACATGGTCTCCTGTGTGAACAACATCAGAAGAACCAGTCAGTTGGTGTGATATACATATGACTTCATAACAGTAGGCTGTACAATACAGGGAATAAAGCTATTAGAGCTGTCCCGACAAAAAAAGATATCCTGGTCAACCGAGTCTTTTCTTTCGACCAATCGAATTTTTACATTTTAAAACATGTATTTTTCCGTGTATATGTGTGTGAATAAAATCAACTATATGTAGGTTACTGAGCTTGTCTGATGCTTTAAGCACTGCGATTTAAAATGAAGACACAAAATACTCACGAGGAAGCCAAAGATCAATATAGCGTAACTAGAAGAAAATAAATCTGTTCCCGACTCTCCTCCTCCCGCTGCTGCGTTATGATTTTCGTGGAAGAGTTTCATTTAATTTATAATAAAGTCTTCATATCTCAAATCAATGTCATGTGGTTAATCAAAATTATATCTCAATTAAAATGATACAAAACTAAAAGTAACTTCCATTGCCATTGTCAAAACTAGCTTACATAAAGCCAACAAATAAAAACATTGCAGTCTGCAGGTAGAAAATATCCTGATGAAAATCGATATCCTATGAATCAAATTGGCTACACATGGCCTGTCTGCAAGAAACTTGAAACATTCTATTAATTTGGTCTGGCCTGTGCTAGCAAACTTGCAACAATGTATAAAATTTCTCAGTTTCTCGTACCAGCGAGCTCCAGACAGACAGACAGCTGTAGGCTATTTTGCGCAAGGGTAAGAAGTAATCAGGTAGGCCTATTTTATGACGTTTCCACTGGATCAGAGCATGACAGTTTTGGTGGTTATCAAAAGGGAGATAGCTGGAAATATTTTTCAAATAGGCTACGTTGAGGAACTATTATCATTCTTAATGGATGTAGAAACAGACTTTGTTTACTTGCTGTTTGAGCTGAACATTTGTTTATTTGAGAAACTCCACAGTGATGGTGAGTTAAGACAATCAGAAATAGTTTCAGATGCCCAAATGGGCACATTTATAGGCCTACATTTGCACAGAGGCCAGCTAGCCTATAGGCCCACTTCTATGCGTAATCAGGTGTGTGTCTTTACTCAACATGGACAGGAGCACTCTAACCAAAAGACAATGAAAAAATTGACAACTCGGAAAATGGAATGAAATAAACCAAAATTTTTCTCACAAGTGTAGCCTAGGTTGTACGCTCTGCAAACAATGTCCACTCCTACAATGACAATGGTAAGACTGTAATAATAATATATTGAATGCATTACCGTAACCAAACAAACATTGTAGATTAGAAGTGAGGGAATTATCGGTAGGCTAAATGTACTACTGGTGATACTGGTGTGCCATCCCCTCCGCAATGGACTAGTCCACTCAGACAGGCAACGGACTAGTCCACCCAGACAGGCAACGGACTAGTCCACCCAGACAGGCAACGGACTAGTCCACCCAGACAGGCAACGGACTAGTCCACCCAGACAGGCAACGGATTAGTCCACTCAGACAGGCAACGGACTAGTCCACTCAGACAGGCAACGGACTAGTCCACTCAGACAGGCAACGGACTAGTCCACTCAGACAGGCAACGGACTAGTCCACTCAGACAGGCAACGGATTAGTCCACTATGACAGGCAACGGACTAGTCCACCCAGACAGGCAACGGACTAGTCCACCCAGACAGGCAACGGACTAGTCCACTCAGACAGGCAACGGACTAGTCCACTCAGACAGGCAACGGACTAGTCCACTCAGACAGGCAACGGACTAGTCCACTCAGACTCATTTCATATCATCCTCCACTCACTATCACAAGGGTTAGTAACTACAGACTCATTTCATATCATCCTCCTCTCACTATCACAAGGGTTAGTAACTACACAGACTCATTTCATATCATCCTCCACTCACTATCACAAGGGTTAGTAACTACACAGACTCATTTCATAGAACTTTAAAACACTTGCAGTTTGTCTACTTCACTTCTTTAGTCTACTCTCTGAACACTCCAGATAGCCCAGTTGTTCAGGGATGTGTTGTCAGAATTACAGAATTCAACCTATCAACAGACTGGGTCATAAATTAAGGAGGTCTAATTAATAGATAGAACCTGCTCTTACCAATCTTCTCCTCCTCTTCTTCATCTTTAATGATGACATTCAGCTCCAGTGTTTGACTGCAGTCTTCCAGCTTCACTGATGCCATCTCTGGATCCTGCAGTGCAAACTGGGCTCCACTGTCACAATCAGGACCCAGTGACTGTAGGTTTGTGTGGAAGGAGAGAGGAGGGCTGGGTTTTGTCCTCACTGTTGACTTGACCAGAGTCGGCCTGTAGTAATAAAGATAAACACACACAAAAGTTAGTCTTAACAGTTATGGCACTTTATTCTCTAAAAATATATTAGATCAGGTCGCTAAACATTGACAACAAACCATTTATTAATTTCCCATTAGACAAAGTGCACACCTTAAATTACACAACATTAGTGTACATAACCTACAGTAGATTTCCTGAATTCACATAAATGACAAAAACCATTTAGTACAAGGTTGCAGTTGTTTTAGGCAGCACTATTCACCTGAATAATCTAGATGGCGGGGTTAAAGACATTTACAAACCATAGCACCCAATTTGAAGAAGGCAATGCTCTGATAATTGGCTTATTGCTCCTAACCCATAGGAATCCCCACACAGTTGACTACTTTAAAATGGTAGAAGCCCTCAGTGGCAATGTCCATCCTAAAACGGGAAATCGTTATCCCAAAGGTGGGAAGGCAGGGGACAAGCTTAGGTCCAAAACAAGCTCATAGAAAAGCATTAGCCTTTTTCTCTAGGATTTACACACACCAAGACCCTACCCCTGCATCTCACACCAGCAAAGTTGCAAGATCACCACATCTTCCTCTCTGGCAAGCGGTTTAAAATAGCTATTTACATTTGTGGTTTGGTCCAAAAGAATGGTTCATATGGACACAAACACATTGAGACATTATTTTACTGTAATAGAGAAGTTACTTTTTCTATCAATATCCTTTTTATGTCTCAACTACTCAGATTGAGAGCAGAGCTACACTACTAAAACCAGAGTATCAATGAACATTAATTCTAGAAAATGAATGCTAGTATTAGTACTGCTAGCAGTATTTTAGCCAAATACTATTATAACAGCTCTCTAGTCTGTTTTATAAATGTGCAATAAGCATAAAACAATTATATAAGGAATTGGCAACTCGTTCTCATTCTGAGAAATAAGGTAGGCCACTTGATTTTAACATCTGAACAAAGTGGACAGGCTAATATGCTTTTCAAACAGTTGGAGACTGTAGACAGAAGGGTGTGTTCATAACAATTCAACTGTTAAACCTTGTTAGCAAATAGATCCAAGCTGACTAAACTTGAAATCTAAATATTAGCTGGTTAATCACTAGCACGTGGGCTTGAGATATTGTTGATGAGACAGACCTGTGTTCATTTTCTATAGGCTAATAATGCCTGCTACATTAAGTTAGTCCATTTTTAACAAAGGGTAATTTTCATTGACAGAATTGAAAGCCAGATCAGTGATTATTGCAACAGCAAAAAAAGCAGGTTCAACTATTTTGATCAAATAATAAATTATTAGTGGATGTTATGGTTGTGGATGGCTTATATTTAGCCTCAGTATAACTTCACAAGCCCTGAATTCATTAGATTATTGCTGACTGTTTGAAAGGCAGTGTATTCAACCTTTAATTGTACATCGCTTATTTAGAGAAAAACTAAATCGAGATATATCGTGAATCGCCTAGATGTTTGAAAACTCAAGCTAAAGCTGTATGATTTTTTTTGTCCATATCGCCCAGCCCTAACAGAGTACTTTACTCTAAAGTGCAATACAATACTTTATACTGTACCATACTCTGTACTGTTGTACTCTACTGTACTGAATTAAATTGTACTTTTCTTTCCTGTACTCTGCTGTAGTGCTTTCCAATCTTGAGAAATGAACTATGTTTCCAATAACTTGTCCAGAGATGGGGGTTTTTGTCGCCATTTAGAAAAAGTTGAAATAGAAAATAGATCCAACAATTTCCCGCTCGGGTGTATTTCCATTTAACCATCTTGTGTGGATAAAACCTACAGTGTCGGCCTATAACTTTGTTTTATGAATGTCCATCCATGTGGTTGGCCTAGCGTTTGTAAAACAGCCAGTTGCATTGGCTTTATTAGTCCTGGTTCCTGTGACTAATCATTTTGTCTATTTAAGCGCTGAAAAGGCCCATCAGCTACCCAACTTTATCAGGTGTAACCCTGCAATAGACTGACTGGGAAGGTGATGTTTCACAGTCAGTCCTGCAATAAGAGCTAAGAAGCTAATATGTGTTAATTCTTTAAATTAGTTTTCTGTTGGTGTCACCTGTTTCGTGGGAGCACAATCTAACTCGTTTCATAAATTCATATAAGAATGCCCCCAATCCAATGATGTTGTTTTGGATTTCAGTTTTTTCCCAAAATAATTCGTTATTGTAATTCATTGTAAATTGAGTAACAACAATACAACCATGTTTTGCGTTATTTTGTCCAAATATGACATGATTACACTATTTTGTATCAGTTTATCACTTTCAAAGAGGGACTTTTATTTTGAGTGCGAACCACAAAATCCACTATTGTGGCTAGCTTCACATAGGCCTGGTACCCGCTTGTCCCTACCTATGTCCAGATGTATTATGTAGAACAAACATGCCTGATTCTAAGGTATCATGTCAGTTCTATTCAGAGGATTTCTATCTGCAACTTTCCATAACGTTTTTGTATTGAACATCCCCAGGCGAAACTCACTGAGCTATATACGACCAGCAAAGCCTAACAAATGAACGTGTTGTGGACCCCGCACCGTGTGCTTTTTTAAAATCACGTTCTTCACTCACTCGGTTTGACACAAAACCTTTCCCAAACGTATTAATACCTTGACTGGTTTGTTATCTAACATGTCATGACATTATTTCGATATTAGACAGTTTAGAAGTGCTATTACATACCTGTAGTAATAAAGAGAAAAGGACAGCACAGTTCTTGCGTTTTTATTATTCTGAAGAATGGTGTGCGCTTACCGGAACTTCCTGTTCCCCCCCACTACCACAGTGCCACAGCGACATCTATTGGACTGATGGACTAACTACTGCTAAAGCATGTAGAATGTAAGTGATATTGATTAGCTAGACTAATAAAAGTTGGTTTAAAAAACTAAAGCGGTGTCTGTTTTAGTGTCTACGTTTCTAAACCTATTACATATTCATTGTAGATGATCTCTGAAGATCATCAAGAACCTCAGCCACCAGAGACACGGCCTGTTCACCCTGCTACCATCTATCAGGCGGAGACAGTACAGGTGCGTCAAAGCTGGGGCAGAGAGAATGAAACCGCTTCTATCTCCAGGCCACAAGACTGTTAAACAGTCATCACTGATTTGATTTAGAGAATATTGGTGACTAACAACTTGGCTTGTCCCAGTGTGTAGAGGTGTCATGACATGTATTGAGTAGAGAAATACAGATATATATATTATTTTGAATGCCTTGAATTAAACAAAAGCATTATATTTACTGTGAAGATCCCCCCCCCCCCCAAAAAAAAACCTATGATGATTCAGATCAATAAAGTTACAGTTCTCTAGCAGGGCTCCCGAATGGCACTGCGGTCAGTGCTAGAGGCGTCACTACAGACACCCTGGTTCGAATCCAGGCTGTATCACAACCGGCCATGATTGGGAGTCCCATAGGGTGCCGCAAAATTGGCCCAACAGCGTCCGGGTTTGGCCAGTGTAGGTCATCATTGTAAATAAGGATTTGTTCTTAACTAACTTGCCTAATTAAATAAAGGTTAAATTATAGGTCTCACAGCTGCTTATGCTGACAAAACATGTTAGAGAATAGGTCAGATTTAGCTTTGTGATGCTCATTTCAACTTCCTGTCTTGTTCAGCTTCAGATAAACACTAAATATTTCACTTAAAATATGTTTTTTTTGTAATTCATTATACAAGAGAATTAAAGTTTGACCAGTACAAATTAATGTACAAACTTTATTTTTCATGGGAAGATCAATTAAGCTGGCTTCAATGGAGCTGTCCAAACATATTCATCAATGACTCAAATAGCAAATCTAGTTTTAAAATAAAATGTAATAAACACATATACTTTAGTTTATTGATGTACAGGCTATGTAGTAAAAAATGTCTCCCCCCAAACTAATTGTGAAAACTTATCATCACACCATCTCTATCTGATACATGTAGTGTCTGCCAGCTCATTACCACAGAAAACTGCAGAGGGAACTACTACCACCCAGTTAACCAGCCCCACAGAGGATATTCAACCTTAAGGGCAAATCCAAGGTGATCTCAATATCTTTCCAGTAGAAGCTAACAAAACACACCAAAACTGACAAGGTGAATACTAACATTCTATAACGCTCCCTTTCCTCTGCACAGTTCTCTCACAGTGAGAAACAATAGGATTACAGTAAATTGTGCTACGATTTATTGAGAATTTAGTGATGGAATGATTTTAATTTTAGCTAGTCAGAGAACAGATGAGGATTCTCACATGTATATGTTGGTGTCCTTTTAAGTTGCTCTGCTGATAGAAAATATTGCCACAGTCAGAACAGGAGTAGGGCTTTTCTCCAGTGTTGAATTATGAACTGTCAGATCTCTTGATATTTTGCAGCTCTTCCCACAGACAGAGCAGGGATACAGATTCTCTCCTGTGTGTATTTTTAAGGAACGTTGCACAAAGGGGGGGGGGGGGGTGACTGTAACCGATGTGGTATTTTTTATACACAAGAGAAAAAAGTGGTTGCCCAGCATAAATTCATGTACAAACATTATTTTTCATTACATTCTTGTCATTCAGCAATTTTTATCCAGAGCGACTTACAAGACAAATAAGAGTTAATTGGCTTGCTCAAGGGCACAATGACAGATTTTTCACCTAGTCGGCTCGGGATTCAAACCAGCAACCTTTCAGTTACTGGCCCAACACTCTTAACCGCTAGGCTACCTGCCACCAGATCAATTAACTTCAATACAGTTATTCAAATACATTCATCATCAATGACTAAAATAATGTATCTAGTATTAAAATACAATTTAATACATACAATTAGATGATTCATAGCCTGTTTATCATTAAACAAAAGTTGTTTAGTAATAAAACAATCCACCCAAACTAACGCTAAAAACTGATCATCACACCATCCTTTCTGATATACACTGAGTGTACAAAACATTAGGAACACCTTCCTAATATTGAGTTGCACCCCCTTTGTCCTCAGAACATCCTCAATTCATCAGGGCATAGACTGTCCAAGGTGTTGAGAGCGTTCCACAGGGATGCTGGTCCATGTTGACTCCAATGCTTCCTACAACTGTGGCAAGTTGGCTGGGAGTGGATCTACTCTGAATAGCTTGTTCTATCTCCTCCCACAGATGAACAATTGGATTGAGATCTGGTGACTCGGCAGGCCACTACAGTAAGCTGAATTCACTGTCATGTTCTTGGAACCATTCCTGGACAGGCCTTGTGGGGCATAATCCTGCTGAAAAAATCTATTTGCAGATGGATACACTGCTGCCATGAAGGGAGGCACCTGATTGGCAATGATTATTTAGATATCCTGTGGCATTCAAACATTGCGCAACTTTTATCAAGGGGCCCAATGTGTCCTGAAAACACCCCACGCCATCGCACCATCAGCCTGCAATGCTGACACACAGCATGGATGCATACAGTGGTGTAAAGTACTTAAGAATACATTATTTTAAGAACTACTTTAGTTGTATCTGTACTTTACTATTTATATTTTTATATAAATATTACATTTATTCATATTGTTGACAACTTTTACGTCACTAAATTCCAAAAGAAAATAAAGTACTTTTTACTCCATACATTTTCCCTGACGCCCAAAAGTACTCTTTACATTTTTTATGATTAGCAGGACAGAAAATGGTCCAATTCACACATTTATGAAGATAACATCCCTGGTCATCCCTACTGCCTCTAATCTGGCGGACTCACTAAACACAAATGCTCTGTTTGTAAATGATGTCTGAGTGTTGGAGTGTGCCCCTGGCTATCTGTAATATAAAAAAACAAGACAATTGTGCGGTCTGGTTTGCTTAATTTTAAGGAATTTAAAATGATTCATACTTTTACTTTTGATACTTAAGTATATCTACAACCAAATACTTTTAGACTTTTACTCAAGTAGTATTTTACTGGGTGACTTTCACTTTTAATTGAGTCATTTTCTATGAAGGTAATTATCCCACCACTGGATGCATGTACTCGTGGTTTCCTCCATACCATAGTCCTCCCATCAGCGTGAAACAGCAGGAACCGGGAGATTCATCAGACCAGGCAATAGTTTTCCAATTTTCCAGTGTCCAGTGTTTTCATTCCTTAGCCCACTGCAACTGCAGTTTGTTGATTTTTGCTGAAAGCTAATGAGGATCTATAGTAAATACACAAAAACTATATCATTAAGGATCATAGCTTTCACCTGGGTTCAGCTGGTCAGTCTACTCATGGAAAGAACAGGTGTCTATAATGTTTTGTACACTCAGTGTAGGTTGTGTCTACTAGCTCATTCCCACAGAAAACTGCAGAGGGAAGCAGTACCACCCAGTCAACCATCAGAATCCATTGTGAGACACCTCACAGGATATTCAACCCTAAGGGCAAATCCAACGTCATCTCAATATCTTCACAGTAGAAGCTAACAAAACTCACCAAAACTGACCAGGTGCACACTGATCAGTGAAGTAAAGAGAGGCTAACATTCTATAACACTCCCTTTCCTCTGTACAGTTCTCTCACAGTGAGAAACAATAGGATTACAATAGAGTGTTCTACGCTTTATTCATTTGATCCAATTCAATGATACAATTCAGTTCCTTTATGTTTACCTTGGTGTCTTTTTAATTGGCCCATTCGAGAGAAAAGCTTTCCACAGTCAGAGCAGGAGAATAGCTTCTCTCCTGTGTATATGTTCATGTTGTTTTAAGTCGTTCAGTTGAGACTCTTCCCATAGTCAAA
The DNA here is from genome assembly GCF_901001165.1 of Salmo trutta. Classification (NCBI taxonomy): domain Eukaryota; kingdom Metazoa; phylum Chordata; class Actinopteri; order Salmoniformes; family Salmonidae; genus Salmo; species Salmo trutta. The sequence goes on along the minus strand of NC_042995.1, from coordinate 10,482,645 downwards.
GAAGGAGTAAAGCTTAACTTGTGTGTGTTCTCTGATGAACTTTTAACCCAGTTGATGTGGTGAAGCATTTTACACAATCAGAGCAGGAGTAAGGCTTCTCCCCTGTGTGTGTTCTCTGATGAACTTTTAGCCCAGTTGATGTGGTGAAGCATTTTACACAATCAGAGCAGGAGTAAGGCTTCTCTCCTGTGTGTGTTCTCTGATGAACTTTTAGCGCAGTTGATGTTGTGAAGCATTTTTCACAGTCAGAGCAGAAGTTAGTCTTCTCTCCTGTATGTATATGTTCATGTGTTTTTAAGCGGCCCAGTCGAGAGAAACTCTTTCCACAGTCAGAGCAGGAGTAAGGCTTCTCTCCCTTATGTATATGTTGGTGTCTTTTTAAGTGGCCCAGTAGAGAGAAACTCTTTCCACAGTCAGAGCAGGAGTAAGGCTTCTCTCCTGTGTGTATACGTTCATGTCGTTTTAAGTGGCCCAGTAGAGAGAAACTCTTTCCACAGTCAGAGCAGGAGTAAGGCTTCTCTCCTGTGTGTATACGTTCATGTCGTTTTAAGTGGCCCAGTAGAGAGAAACTCACCGCACAGTCAGAGCAGAAGTAAGGTTTCTCTCCTGTGTGTGTTCTCTGATGAACTTTTAGCCTAGTTGATGTTGTGAAGCATTTTACACAATCAGAGCAGGAGTAAGGCTTCTCTCCTGTGTGTGTTCTCTGATGAACTTTTAGCTCAGTTGATGTTGTGAAGCATTTTACACAGTTAGAGCAGGAGTAAGGCTTCTCACCCGTATGTATACGTTCATGTGTTTTTAAGTGGTCCAGTACAGAGAAACTCTTTCCACAGTCAGAGCAGGAGTAAGGCTTCTCACCCGTATGTATACGTTCATGTTGTTTTAAGGTGCCCAGTTGAGAGAAACTCTTTCCACAGTCAGAGCAGGAGTAAGGCTTCTCTCCTGTGTGTGTTCGGTGATGAACTTTTAGCTCAGTTGATGTTGTGAAGCATTTTACGCAGTCAGAGCAAGAGTAAGGCTTCTCTCCTTTATGCACTCTCTGATGAACTGTCAGAGCCTTTAATGATGTGAAATTCTTCCCACCATCAGTATAGGAATACCGATTCTCTCCTGTGTGCATTTTTAGGTGTATTTTAAGCTTTGACAGAAATGGGAAAATCTCCTCACAATGTGGGCAGTGATGAGACCTCTTAGCTCTGTCATCTTCCTGCTGTTGCTCTCTAGATGTAGAGAATGTCTCAACACGGTCTCCTGTGTGAACAACATCAGAAGGACCAGTCAATTGGTGTGACATACATGTCAATCATATGTATTTTATGTAGCCCTTATTACATCAGAAGTTTTCACAAAGTGCTTTACAGTAACCCAGCCTCAATCCCCAAAGAGCAAGCAATGCAAATGTCGAAGCAAAGTGGCCACGAAAAACTCCCCAGCAAGCAGGAACCTTGGAAGAAATGTAGAGAGGAACCAGGCTCAAAGGGGTGGCCAGTCCTCTTCTGGCTGTACTGGGTGACATACGTATTCATATCAGTAGGCTGTACAATACAAAAGGGAATAAAACTATTCTAAAAGTGGGTAAAAGTCGTGAAAATTATGAGCCATATCATCCTCCACTCACTATCACAAGGGTTAGCAACCAGGCTGTATTACATCCGACCATGATTGGGAGTCCCATAGGGCGGCGCACAATTGGCCCAGCGTCGTCTGGGTTTGGCCGGGGTTAGGCCGTCAATGTAAATAATAATTTGTTCTTAACTGACTTGCCTAGTTAAATAAAAGGTTAAAAAAATACTAATTTTATAGAACTTTAAAACACTGGCAGTTTGTCTACTTCACTTCTTTAGTCTACTCTCTGATCACTCCAGATAACCCAGTGAATAAAACAAATGCTGGCAATACTGGTGTCAAACCATGCAAGTCTCAGTAGCATGAAATAACATCTACCTTCTCATTAAAACAGTTCATCATGAAACAGTTCTACTGCAACTTTTCATACACAGTGGGAAGTTGGAATGATTAACACAAACTTAGTTAGATAGAACCTGTGCTTACCATGAGAAACAGATTTCCCAATCTTCTCCTCCTCTTCTTCATCTTTAATGTTGACATTCAGCTCCAGTGTTTGACTGCAGTCTTCCAGCTTCACTGATGCCATCTTTGGATCCTGTGGTGCAAACTGGGCTCCACTGTCACAATCAGGACCCAGTGACTGTAGGTTTGGACTCAGTGTGGAAGGAGAGAAGCAGGCTGGGTTTGTCCTCACTGTTGATATTACCGGCCTCAGACTTAATTCTAGTCTTCCTGTAGTAACAAGGAGAAACAGACAAAAAGTTACTGTCTTGACAGTTGTGGAACTTTCTTTATTCTCTATTAAAATATATTCAATTTTTTCTTGTTCAATTATCTAATTCAGTGCATGACTTGGACTGAAATAGTTGTCAATACTCATCTTGGTACTGTTTATATTTAGATGCAGGAGCTCCACAATACTGTTGAGGTAATATTCTATAAGAACATGAGCTCAAGCAGTAGAAAATGATGGTGCCGGTATTCAGCTCCAGTGAGCTCCTGTCCATCTCATGTCAATAGATCAGGTAGGTAAGCATCGACAACAAAACATTAATTCATTCAAATTAGACAAAGTACACGCTACACAACGTAACTAAACTTAACCTATAGTAGATTTCTTGGATTTACATAAATTAATAAATGACTCAAAAACTATTTAGTACGAGGTTGCAGTATGTTTTAGGCAGCACTATTTTCCTGAATAACCTTGTCTTCACTGTATTATATCAATCAAAAACCAATTGTATTTCCCGTTCACATCATATTAACAATTTATAGACAAAGATAGAAACTGAATGTGTCTGAAAATTACTACATAAAATTGTCTCTTTGATGCAGACAGAGTGGCCGCCGCGGTTTTCCCAGCTCGTGAATTTTAAATAAAACCAATAACATGCAAAATAAATGTATTATTTATGAAATTACCTTGAGAAAATGATGTACATCCACTCAGACAAACCCAGTCTCTAGCTTTGTGGCTTGTAAAATAGTTATCACGTTCTTCACTTGGTTTGACACAAAAATAACAAATCAACCCTTTACCAAACGTGATAATACCTTCACGGATGTTACCTAGCATGGTATGACATTTTCCTTTGATATTAGGAAGTTGAAACCTGCTAATTACATACCTGTAGTAATAAATATAAAAGGACACAAATATTATCTTCTTAACATCAGAGTTCTGGCGCTTTCTTTATTCTGTAGAATGGTGCGTGCCTGCCCGGAACTTCCTGTTCCCCCACTACCACAGTGCAGCCACAGTGCAGCCACAGTGCAGCCACAGTGCAGCCACAGTGCAGCCACAGTGCAGCCACAGTGCAGCCACAGTGCAGCCACAGTGCAGCCACAGTGCAGCCACAGTGCAGCCACAGTGCAGCCACAGATAGATTTCACCAGATGTATAAATGTGAAGAATCTGCTTATCGTTTCCACTCACTACCAAATATGGTAGTGAGAGGAAGCCCACTGGCCGGCAGTGGGAGAAGATGGAACGAGATCGATTTTGGCCGACATTCTGCAAATGTTCTAATCTATGAAACATCTGATCTTAATACAGTTTTCTGTTGCCAAAACTAAAATCTGCTATGAACAGAGTGGACTAAGTTTTGTAGACTTTACCATTTGCAAAAGTATATATATTTTTTAATTGCCTAACAGAAATATGCAGATGTGTTCTAGAACGCGGCAATAAGATCTCTCTAGCTCGTGCTTGGATCTGCCTGCTATGACTCATCTGTTCGCATCGGAAATGTGGTCTATCTAGGTTTAGTTATAAAGAATCTTTGGTGCAACCATCCGTGCATTCAGGGATCCTTGGGATGGCCCTAACCCATTATATGAGAAGGGTGGCACTTAATTTGTTGCCGGATCCTCCAGCACCTCTCAGTTTTGTTTCCGGGACCCATTTGCCAGGATCAGGTAGCCTACCTCGTGAAATGAAAAATCAAGTTTGCAATGTAAAAATGCTGTAAAAACGCTGGAAAACAGGTTGTAAATGGATCCTGCTGAAAAGAAAATAATAATCTGTCCTTGAACAGCATGCATCCAAAATATATTGTGAAATATACTTTCAGAATATTTCTAAAACAAAAAGTCCCTTTCAAATAGGTCTTTGAGCAAACAGCATAGTTTTACAAAGTAAAGCAAGAGAGAGAAGCTTTTGTCCGGTGAGTGAGCTGAACATCATTGGGTGAGTCAGTGAAACTGGAAAGCTTTTTTAGGACTATAACTTCCTCCTCATATTGTACAATGTGTTTCTCCTCACACCTGGCCTAGGCTATTGATGGATTCATGACAAGGTCGTTTATATTGACCTCAGATTCTCAGTTTGTCAGTGTCAAAGTAGTGTGTTTTGTGAGGTATTAAAAAAGTATTGAAAGTCCCCAGTCATCTAAAATGATGTAGAACTGCATGAAATCCATCTATAAAAAGGCCACATTTTTCCTGGAGTCTAGGCTACAATAAAAATGTACTCCATGTGTGTAACTTCTGTTAGCGGCTCAACACCACTGGTCCTGAGTGGCGCAGCAGTCTAACACAATGCATCTCAGTTCAAGAGGATTCACGACAGTCCCTGGTTCGAATCCAGGATGTATCACATCCGGCCGTGATTGGGAGTTCCCTAGGTCGGCGCACAATTGGCCCATCATCGTCCGGGTTTGGCCGTCATTGTAAATAAGAATTTGTTCTTAACTGACTTGCCTAGTCAAATACATTTTTTAATAAAAAAATAAAAATATGCCAGTATGCTAAAGCCATGATAATGCATGCAACGCTTTATTAAGGGTGATTGTATTTAATGTGTTGTGGTACCTCAGAGACCCCCAGGTCAACCCTCTCTTAGGCTCACGTTTGGTTCCGGCACCTCCCAATTTACACAGTAAGCACTGGAGAAGTGGGTAGCTGCTGCTGCCTCCTCCAGGACACATTCTTTACATAGAGTTCATCAGGCTGTTGATTGTGGCATCTGGAATATTATCCCACTCTTCAAAGGCTGTGTGAAATTCCTGGATATAGGAGGGAACTGGAACAAGCTGTCGTACACTTCGATCCGGACCATCCTCAAAGGGTGGCATGTCTGGTGAGTATGTAGGCCATGGAATTGGGACATTTTCAATTGTGTACAGTGTCTTTCTTGCGACATCGGGCTGTGCATTGTCATGCTGAAACATGAGGTGATGGCGGCGGATGAATGGCAGTACAATGGGCCTCAGGATCGTGTCACGGCATCTCTGTGCACTCAAATTGCCATTGATAAAATGCAGTTGTGTTCGTTGTCTGTAGCTTATGCCTGCCCATACCATAACCTCACCATGGTGCACTCTGTTCACAACACTGACATCAGGGCTCCCCATTAGCTGCCTCCAAGGTACCTACTCAGCTACTCTTGTCCCCAGATCAAGGTGCACCCGTGTAATGATGGTCATGCTATTTAATCAGCTTCTTGATATGTCTCACCTGTCAGGTGGATGGATTATCTTAGCAAAGGAGAAATGCTCACTAACACTGATGTAAATGGAACATGTCTGGAATCTTTTATTTCACCTCATGAAACATAGGACCAACACTTTACATGTTGCATTTATATGTTTGTTCTGTGAATACAGTTTTATTTATCATACAAACTATAATAACAAAATGTAAATTAAACTAAATCAGCCTGCTTTTCTGTTCTAATCAGCTCCCTACACAGGCTGAGAAGGATACTGTAAGAGCGGAACATTTTCTGACGATAGTAGTCCTTGTAGTCTTGGAGGCCCAAAAACTTCTCAGCTGCAGATATGATGTCCAGCTTCTTGGACTTCTTGTGCAGTACAATTAATAACTGTGGCTATAAATACTAAAAACATCCACCTTCTTCACAATAAGTGCATCCAGATCACTTGATTGACGTATAACATTTGCAACTGGTTGTGGTGCATCCACCACCATATCTTCTTCAGAACTGTGGCCTCTTGCCCCTATAACTCTGTTCACCACCTCCACATAGAATATTTCCTGTACAGTCCTAATCCTTGACACAACCTCTTTCACCCTAACAGGGCACACTGGGAATTCAGGAACATGACACCCACCACAGTTGCAGCATTTTACATTCACATAACCTTCAATAAAAAATGTCTGTCTGCAAACACTTAATATGTGGCCAAACCCTTAGCATTTCTTACGTGCATCGGGTTTTACACCAACTCTCTCATGGGGAATCTTATATATCCCAGCTTTACATAGGGTGGTAGATAGTCTCTATTATTGATGTTTGATGAAGAGTAACGTTGCTCCTTTCTCACATTCTCCATACGGGTCAAGCGAAGTGCACTTGCGTCCTCCTTCTTTGGGATTTGGTTGGCGGATCACATTTACAGCGAGGGAAAAAAGTATTTGATCCCCTGCTGATTTTGTACATTTGCCCACTGACAAATAAATGATCAGTCTATAATTTTAATGGTAGGTTTATTTGAACAGTGAGAGACAGAACAAAAAAAATCCAGAAAAACGCATGTCAAAAATGTTATAAAATGATTTGCATTTTAATGAGGGAAAAAAGTATTTGACCCCTCTGCAAAACATGACTTAGTACTTGGTGGCAAAACCCTTGTTGGCAATCAGAGGTCAGACGTTTCTTGTAGTTGGCCACCAGGTTTGCACACATCTCAGGAGGGATTTTGTCCCACTCCTCTTTGCAGATCTTCTCCAAGTCATTAAGGTTTCGAGGCTGACGTTTGGCAACTCGACCCTTCAGCTCCCTCCACAGATTTTCTATGGGATTAAGGTCTGGAGACTGGCTAGGCCACTCCAGGACCTTAATGTGCTTCTTCTTGAGCCACTCCTTTGTTGCCTTGGCCGTGTGTTTTGGGCCATTTTCAATGCCCTGGCTGAGGGAAGGAGGTTCTCACACAAGATTTGATGGTACATGGCCACGTCCATCGTCCCTTTGATGCGGTGAAGTTGTCCTGTCCCCTTAGCAGAAAAACACCCCCAAAGCATAATGTTTCCACCTCCATGTTTGACGGTGGGGATGGTGTTCTTGGGGTCATAGGCAGCATTCCTCCTCCTCCAAACACGGCGAGTTGAGTTGATGCCAAAGAGCTCCATTTTGGTCTCATCTGACCACAACACTTTCACCCAGTTGTCCTGTGAATGATTCAGATGTTCATTGGAAAACTTCAGATGGGCATGTATATGTGCTTTCTTGAGCAGGGGGACCTTGCGGGCGCTGCAGGATTTCAGTCCTTCACGGCGTAGTGTGTTACCAATTGTTTTCTTGGTGACTATGGTCCCAGCTGCTTTGAGATCATTGACAAGATCCTCCCGTGTAGTTCTGGGCTGATTCCTCACCGTTCTCATGATCATTGCAACTCCACGAGGTGAGATCTTGCATGGAGCCCCAGGCCGAGGGAGATTCTTTTGTGTTTCTTCCATTTGCGAATAATCGCACCAACTGTTGTCACCTTCTCACCAAGCTGCTTGGCGATGGTCTTGTAGCTCATTCCAGCCTTGTGTAGGTGATAAGAGAATTATCTAATAAAGGTAAATGAATCAATAAACCATGATGAATTATTAGTCATACAGCATGGTTAATGAATAATCAATGTAATGATCAATGTAGGGATCGATTGGTCTGATTAGTTCCGGAAAGTCCAGGAACCACTGGAGAGGGAAAGAAATGTGTGTATGCAATTAGTATAGAGAGCTACAGAAGCAGATGGTCAAGGGAGTAAAACTTCAGAGAGTTCCTAACCTTGAAGGAAAGGAACAGGCTGAGCCAGAAGGTGATAAACAGCGTGAGAAGTTTATGGGGGTTGCAGGTCACCAACAGATTGTGTGTAAATGCATGTGCGTAAGTAAGCAAGAACTATTTAATGACTGTTTTGATATCCTGACGCCAGAACGTTCTCATGAATAAAGCTACAGAAACCTTTTGCAGAAAGCTGAGTCCTTGCCTAATTATTTTAACCCATTGTCTTACAAACCTTGGGCATTAGTCAAGGCGAATTGATTATTGATTATTATCATCAAAGATATAAAATTCCTTTAACAGTAGGTCTACAATCTTGTCCCTGACATCCTTGGAGAGCTCTTTGGTCTTGGCCATGGTGGAGAGTTTGGAATCTGATTGATTGATTGCTTCTGTGGACAGGTGTCTTTTATACAGGTAACAAACTGAGATTAGGAGCACTCCTTTTAAGAGTGTGCCCCTAATCTCAGCTCGTTACCTGTATAAAAGACACCTGGGAGCCAGAAATCTTTCTGATTGAGAGGGGGTCAAATACTTATTTCCCTCATTAAAATGCAAATCAATTTATAACGTTTTTGACATGCGTTTTTCTGGATTTCTTTGTTGTTATTCTGTCTCTCACTGTTCAAATAAACCTTCCATTAAAATTATAGACTGATCATTTATTTGTCAGTGGGCAAACATACAAAATCAGCTGGGGATCAAATACTTTTTTCCCCCTCACTGTAAAAGTTGGATGTGATCCGCCAACCAAATCCCAAAGGAGGAGGACGCAAGTGCACTTCGCTTGACCCGTATGAAGAATGTGAAAAAGAAGCAAAGTTAGTCTCTATTATTGATGTTTGATGAAGAGTATTTACCACCCTTTGTAAAGCTGGGATATATAAGATACCCCATACCCCACTGTAGCTGCATACACCGCCACCTACTGTACTGGTGTGAGGGATTCCACAGCCTACATACATTCAATTAATTGATACATAATTAATGCAAAAGTCCACATGACAAAGTATTCTCTTGTTTCCCAACGCTCTACACTGGATCTACTACTCACCAATAGACGGGCATCCCAGACATCTGTAATCTTCCATTTCAACTAGAGGTCGACCGATTATGATTGTTCAACGCCGATACCGATTATTGGAGGGCCCAAAAAGCAGGTACCGATTAATCGGCCGATTTTTATTTATTTATTTGTAATAATGACAATTACAACAATACTGAATGAACACTTATTTTAACTTAATATAATACATCAATAAAATAAATAAATGAAACATGTTCAATTTGATTTAAATAATGCAAAAACAAAGTGTTGGATAAGAAAGTAAAAGTGCAATATGTGCCATGTAAAAAAAGCTAACGTTTAAGTTCCTTGCTCAGAATATGAGAACATATGAAAGCTGGTGGCTCCTTTTAACATGAGTCTTCAATATTCCCAGATAAGATGTTTTAGGTTGTAGTTATTATAGGAATTATAGGACTCTCTCTCTCTATACGATTTGTATTTCATACACCTTTGACTATTGGATGTTCTTATAGGCACTTTAGTATTGCCAGTGTAACAGTATAGCTTCCGTCCCTCTCCTCGCTCCTGCCTGGGCTCGAACCAGAAACACATCGACAACAGCCACCCTAGAAGCAGCGTTACCCATGCAGAGCAAGGGGAACAACTACTCCAAGTCTCAGAGCGAGTGACGTTTCAAACGCTATTAGTGCGCACCCGCTAACTAGCTAGCCATTTCACATCAGTTACACCAGCCTAATCTCGGGAGTTGATAGGCTTGAAGTCATAAACAGCGCAATGCTTGAAGCACAGCGAAGAGCTGCTGGCAAAACGCACGAAAGTGCTGTTTGAATGAATGCTTACGAGCATGCTGGTGCCTACCACCGCTCAGTCAGACTGCTCTATCAAATCATAGACTTAATTATAATATAATAAACACACAGAAATACGAGCCTTAGGTCATTAATATGGTCGAATCCGGAAACTATCATCTCGAATACAAAACGTTTTTCCTTTCAGTGAAATACGGAACCGTCCCGTATTTTATCTAACGGGTGGCATCCCTAAGTATAAATATTTCTGTTACATTGCACAACCTTCAATGTTATGTCATAATTACGTAAAAGTCTGGCAAATTAGTTCGCAACGAGCCAGGCGGCCCAAACTGTTGCATATACCCTGACTCTGCGTGCAATGAACGCAAGAGAAATTACACAATTTCACCTGGTTAATATTGCCTGCTAACCTGGATTTCTTTTAGCTAAATATGCAGGTTTAAAAATATATACTTCTGTGTATTGATTTTAAGAAAGGCATTGACGTTTATGGTTAGGTATACGTTGGAGCAACGTGTACCTACCGATTATATGCAACGCAGGACAGGCTAGATAAACTAGTAATATCATCAACCATGTGTAGTTAACTAGTGATTATGATTGATTGATTTTTTTTATAAGATAAGTTTAATGCTAGCTAGCAACTTACCTTGGCTTCTTATCGCATTTGCGTAACAGGCAGGCTCCTCGTGGAGTGCAATGTAAAGCAGGTGGTTAGAGCGTTGGACTAGTTAACCGTAAGGTTGCAAGATTGAATCCCCGAGCTGACAAGTAAAAACCTGTCGTTCTGCCCCTGAACAAGGCAGATAACCCACCGTTCCTAGGCCGTCATTGAAAATAAGAATGTGTTCTTAACTGACTTGCCTAGTTAAAAAAATATATAATAGTATTTTTTTAAACTTTTTTAAATCGGTGGCCAAAAATACAGATTGTTATGAAAACTTTAAAATCGGCCCTAATTAAAATCGGCCATTCCGATTAATCGGTCGACCTCTAATACAGAGAAGAGAGTCGGCCCGAGAATTGAGCCCTGTGGCATCCCCATAGAGACTGCCAGAGGTCCGGACATCAGGCCCTCCGATTTGACACACTGAACTCTATCAGAGAAGTAGTTGGTAAACCAGGCGAGCCAATCATTTGACAAACCAAGGCTGTCGAGTCTGCCAATAAGAATGTGATGATTGACAGAGTTGAAAGCCTTGGCCAGGTCGATGAATACGGCTGCACAGTAATGTCTCTTATTGATGGCGGTTATGATTTCGTTTAGGACCTTAAGCGTTGCTGAGGTGCACCCATGACCAGCTCTGAAACCAGATTGCATAGCGGAGAAAGTACGGTGGGATTTGAAATGGTCGGTAATCTGTTTGTTAATTTGGCTTTCGAAGACTTTAGCAAGACAGGGTAGGATAGATATAGGTCTGTAGCAGTTTGGGTCTAGTGTCACCCCTTTGAAGAGGGGGATGACCGCGGCAGCTTTCCAATATTTGGGAATGTCAGACGATACGAAAGAGAGGTTGAAAAGGCTAGTTATGGGGGTTGCAACAATTTCGGCAGATCATTTTAGAAAGAGAGGGTCCAGATTGTCTAGCCCGGCTGATTTGTAGGGGTCCAGGTTTTGCAGCTCTTTCAGAACATCAGCTATCTGGATTTGGTTGAATAAGAAATGGTGGGGGCTTTGGCGGGTTGCTGTGGTGGGTGCCGGGTAGTTGACCGGGGTAGGGGTAGCCAGGTGGAAAGCATGGCCAGCCGTAGAGAAATGCTTATTGAAATTCTCAATTAGTGGATTTATCGGTGGTAACAGTGTTTCCTAGCCTCAGAGCAGTGGGCAGCTGAGAGGAGGTGCTGTTATTCTCCATGGACTTTACAGTGTCCCAGATTTTTTTGAGTTAGTACTACAGGATGCAAATTTCTGTTTGAAAAAGCTAGCCTTAGCTTTCCTAACTGCCTGTGTATTTGTTCCTAACTTCCCTGAAAAGTTGCATATCACGGGGGCTATTCGATGCGAATGCAGAACGCCACAGGATGTTTTTGTGCTGGTCAAGGGCAGACAGGTCTGGAGTGAACCAAGGACTATATCTATTCCTAGTTCTACATTTTGTGAATGGGGCATGCTTATTTAAGATGGTGAGGAAGGCACTTTTAAAGAATAGCCAGGCATCATCTACTGACGGGATGAGGTCAATGTCATTCCAGGATACCCCGGCCAGGTTGATTAGAAAGGCCTGCTCGCAGAAGTGTTTTAGGGAGCGTTTGACAGTGATGAGGGGTGGTCGTTTGGTTGCAGACCCATTACGGATGCAGCCAATGAGGCAGTGATCGCTGAGATCTTGATTGAAAACATCAGAGGTGTATTTGGAGGGCGAGTTAGTTAGGATGATATCTATGAGGGTGCCCGTGTTTACAGATTTGGTGTTGTACCTGGTAGGTTCATTGATAATTTGTGTGAGATTGAGGGCATCAAGCTTAGATTGTAGGATGGCCGGGGTGTTAACCTCTCTTGGGCAGGTGGGACGCTACCGTCCCACCCACGGGACACACTATTCAACAGCCAGTGAAAAATCAGAGCGCCAAATTCCAAACAACAAAATGTCATAATTCAAAGTTCTCAAACATACGACTATTTTACACCATTTTAAAGGTACACTTCTCCTTAATGTAACCACATTGTCCGATTTCAAAAAGGCTTTAACGACGAAAGCATAAAGTTAGATTATGTTAGGACAGGTGCAACACAAGAAAAACCACACAGCCATTTTCCAAGCAGGAGAGGGGTCACAAATACCAGAAATTCAGCTATAATTAAGCACTAACCTTTGACGATCTTCATCAGATGACACTCCTAGGACTCAATGTTAGACAATACATGTATGCTTTGTTCGATAAAGTTCATATTTATATCCAAAAACCGCATTTTACATTGGCGCGTGATGTTCAGAAAATATTTTGCCTCCAATACCTCCAGTGAATCAGCACAACAATTTACAAAAATACTCATCATAAACGTTGATAAAATATTAAACTGTTATTCAAAGAATTATAGATAACCATCTCCTTTATGCAACCGCTGTGACAGATTTCAAAAAAGCTTCACGGGGAAAGCACACTTTGCAATAATCTGAGTACGGTGCACAGAAACATACACCAGGCAATACAGATACCCGCCATTTCGGAGTCATCTAAAATCATAAATGGCATTATAAATATTCACTTACCTTTGATGATCTTCATCAGAAGGCACTTCCAGGGATCCCAGGTCAACAATAAATGTTGTTTTGTTCGATTAAGTCCATAATTGATGTCCAAATACCTCGTTGTTTGCGCGTTCAGTAAGCTACTCCAAATGTAGGAAGCTCGCCCACAATTTCACGACGAAAAGTTTAAAATAAAGTTATATTTACGTTCGTTGAAACATGTCAAACGTTGTATAGCATCAATCTTTAGGACCCTTTTAACATAAAACTTCAATAATATTCCAACCGGACGATTCCAATGTTTTGGAACACAGCTACCTCATCATGTGAACGCGTGCCACAAAACTCATGTAATTTTCTGAGTCACCAACTTCCCGGCATCCTTGTTCGCTCTCTGTTCACTGCAAAAGCCTGACACTAGGTTCTAAAGACTGTTGACATCTAGTGGAAGCCTTAGAAAGTGCAAAATGAACCCTAAGCCACTGTGTGTTAGATAGGCAATGACTTCAAAAGACTACAAGCACCAGATTTCCCACTTCCTGGTTGGATTTTTCTCAGGTTCTTGCCTGCCATATGAGTTCTGTTATACTCACAGACATCATTCAAACAGTTTTAGAAACTTCAGAATGCATATTCTAGTTCCTGGGCCCGAGTAGTAGGCCGTTTAATTTGGGTACGTTTTTCATCCGGCCGTGAAAATACTGCCCCCTACCCTAGTGAAGTTAAGCATGTCCCAGTTTAGGTCACCTAGTAGCACGAGATCAGAAGATAGATGGGGGGCAATCAATTCACATATGGTGTCCAGGGCACAGCTGGGGGCAGAGGGAGATCTATAGCAAGCGGCAACAGTGAGAGACTTGTTTCTGGAAAGGTGAATTTTTAGAAGTAGAAGCTCGAAATGTTTGGGTACAGACTTGGATAGTAATACAGAACTCTGCAGGCTCTCTCTGCAGTAGATTGCAACACCGCCGCCTTTGGCAGTTCTATCTTGGCGGAAAATGTTATAGTTAGCGATTTCAGGGTTTTTGGTGGTTTTCCTAAGCCAGGATTCAGACACGGCTAAGACATCCGGGTTGGCAGTGTGCTAAAGCAGTGAGTAAAACAAACTTAGGGAGTAGGCTTCTAACGTTAACATGCATAAAACCAAGGCTTTTACGGTTACAGAAGTCAACAAATGAGAGAAGCTGGAGAGTGGGAGTGGAGCTAGGCACTGCAGGACCTGGATTAACCTCTACATATCCAGAGAAACAGAGGAGAAGTAGGATAAGGGTACGGCTAAAGGCTATACGAACTGGCCATCTAGCACGTTCGGAACAGAGAGTAAAAGGAGCAGGTTTCTGGGCACGATAGCATAGATTCAAGGCATAGTGTACAGACAAAGGTAAGGTAGGATGTGAGCACATTGGAGGTAAACCTAGGCATTGAGTAATGATGAGTTAATAAAACAAACGCTGGCAATACTGGTGTGCAAGTCTGAGTGGCATGAAATAACATCTACCTTCTCATTGAAACAGTTCATCAAACAGTTCTACTGCAACTTTTCATACACAGTGGGAAGTTGGAATGAACAAAAAGCATAGTTAGATAGAACCTGCTCTTACCATGAGAAACTGATTTCCCAATCTTCTCCTCCACTTCTTCATCTTTAATGTTGACATTCAGCTCCAGTGTTTGACTGCAGTCTTCCAGCTTCACTGATGCCATCTCTGGATCCTGCAGTGCAAACTGGGCTCCACTGTCACAATCAGGACCCAGTAGGTTTGGACTCAGTGTGGAAGGAGAGAGGCAGGCTGGGATTGTCCTCACTGTTGATGTTACCGGCCTCATACCTGAGTCGGCAAGTAGAACAAGAGAATCAGACACAAAAGTTATTTTCTTGACAGTTCTGATACTTTCTTTATTCTCTAAAAATATTTTATATTTTTTCTTGTTCAATTATCTAATTCAGTGCTGGACTTGGACTGAAATAGTTGCCGATACTCATTTTGGGTGCTGGTACTGTTTATATTTATGTGCAGGAGCTCCACAATACTTTTGAGCCAATACTAAACCTATAGTAGAAAATGCATAAATGACTCAAACCATTTATTTAGTACAAGGTTCCAGTTAGTTTTAGCCAGCACTACGAGCTATTTTCCTTAATAACCTTCCTTGTCGTCACTGTATTACTTCAAAAACACAACACCGTAACAACCATAAAATTGTCTCCCTGTGAGGATGAAGTTTGTTGATGCAGACCAAGTGGCGCCGCCATTTTACCAGCTTGTGAACATTTCCTTTCACGGAGCTCTACGGACAGTTCCTTCGGCCTCATGGCTTGGTTTTTGCTCTGACATTTAAAACAAATAATAATTATATGTATATATGTATATATTTCACCTTTATTTAACCAGGTAGGCTAGTTGAGAACAAGTTGTCATTTACAACTGCGACCTGGCCAAGATAAAGCAAAGCAGTTCGACACATAAACCAACACAGAGTTACACATGGAATAACCAAACAGACTCAATAATACAGTAGAAAAAGTCTTTATACACAGTGTGTGCAAATGAGGTAAGGGAGGTAAGGCAATAAATAGGCCATGGTGGCAAAGTAATTACAATATACCAATTAAACACTGGAGTGATTGATGTGCAGAAGACGAATGTGCAAGTAGAGATACTGGGGTGCAAAGGAGCAAGATAAATATATACAGTATGTGGATGAGGTAGTTGGATGGGCTATTTACAGATGGGCTATGTACAGGTGCAGTGTTCTGTGAGCTGCTCTGACAGCTGGTGCTTAAAGCTAGTGAGGGAGATATGAGTCTCAAGCTTCAGTGATTTTTGCAGTTCGTTCCAGTCATTGGCAGTAGAGAACTGGAAGGACAGGCGGCCAAAGGAGGAATTGGCTTTGGGGTGCCAGTGCTACGGGTGGGTGCTGCTATTGTGACCACTGAGCTGAGATAAGGCGGGGCTTTACCTAGCAAAGACTTGTAGATGACCTGGAGCCAGTGGGTTTGGCGACGAGTATGAAGCGAGGGCCAGCCAACGAGAGCATACAGGTCGCAGTGGTGGGTAGTATATAGGGCTTTGGTGACAAAACGGATGGCACTGTGATAGACTGCATCCAATTTGTTGAGTAGAGTGTTGGAGGCTATTTTGTAAATGACGTCGCCGAAGTCAAGGATCAGTAGGATGGTCAGATTTACGAGGGTATGTTTGGCAGCATGAGTGAAGGATGCTTTCTTGCGAAATAGGAAGCCGATTCCAGATTTAATTTGGGATTGGAGATGCTTAACCTGTTATGGATAGGGGGCAGTATTTTCACGGCCGGATAAAAAAACGTACCTGATTTAATCTGTTTATTACTCCTGCCCAGAAACTAGAATATGCATATAATTGTTTGATTTGGATAGAAAACACTCTAAAGTTTCTAAAACTGTTTGAATGGTGTCTGTGAGTATAACAGAACTCATATGGCAGGCCAAAACCTGAGAAGATTCCAAACAGGAAGTGCCCTCTCTGACCATTTCTTGGCCTTCTTTAGCCTCTTTTTTGAAAACATAGGATCTCTGCTGTAACGTGACACTTTCAAAGGCTCCCATAGGCTCTCAGAAGGCGCCAGAACGTTGAATGATGACTATGCAGTCCATGGCTGAAAAACAGTAGCGCGTTTGGATAGTGGTCGATCTGAGAACAATGAGACGGGCGCACGCGCTTGCACGTGAAGAGTCCATGAAGAGTCCATTTTACATTTTCAGTCTTTGAACGAAAACAACGACTCCCGGTCGGAATATTATCGCTATTTTACGAGAAAAATCGCATAAAAATGTATTTGAAACAGCATTTGACATGCTTCGAAGTACGGTAATGGAATATTTTGAATTTATTTGGCACGATACGCGCGGGCGCGTCACCCTTCGTTACCCTTCGGATAGTGTCTTGAACGCACGAACAAAACGCCGCTATTTGGATATAACTATGGATTATTTGGAACCAAACCAACATTTGTTGTTGAAGTAGAAGTCCTGGGAGTGCATTCTGACGAAGAACAGCAAAGGTAATCCAATTTTTCTCTATAGTAAATCTGAGTTTGGTGAGTACCAAACTTGGTGGGTGTCAAAATAGCTAGCCTGTGATGGCCGGGCTATCTACTCAGAATATTGCAAAATGTGCTTTCACCGAAAAGCTATTTTAAAATCGGACACTGCGATTGCATAAAGGAGTTCTGTATCTATAATTCTTAAAATAATTGTTATGTTTTTTTTGTGAACGTTTATCGTGAGTAATTTAGTAAATTCACCGGAAGTGTTCGGTGGGAATGCTAGTTCTGAACGACACATGCTAATGTAAAAAGCTGTTTTTTGATATAAATATGAACTTGATTGAACAAAACATGCATGTATTGTATAACATAATGTCCTAGGAGTGTCATCTGATGAAGATCATCAAAGGTTAGTGCTGCATTTAGCTGTGGTTTTGGTTTTTGTGACATTATATGCTAGCTTGAAAAATGGGTGTCTGATTATTTCTGGCTGGGTACTCTGCTGACATAACCTAATGTTTTGCTTTCGTTGTAAAGCCTTTTTGAAATCGGACAGTGTGGTTAGATAAAGGAGAGTCTTGTCTTTAAAATGGTGTAAAATAGTCATATGATTGAAAAATTGAAGTTTTCGGATTTTCGAAGAGTTTGTATTTCGCGCCACGCCCTATCATTGGATATTGGAGCGGTTTTCCGCTAGCGGAACGTCTAGATGTAAGAAGTTAATGTGAGTCTGGAAAGAGAGTTTACAGTCTAACCAGACACCTAGGTATTTGTCGTTGTCCACGTATTGTAAGTCAGAACCGTCCAGAGTAGTGATGCTGGACGGGCGGGCAAGTGCGGGCAGCGATCGGTTGAAGAGCATGCATTAAGTTTTACTTGCATTTAAGAGCAGTTGGAGTCCACAGAAGGAGAGTTGTATGGCATTGAAGCTCGTATGGAGGTTAGTTAACACAGTGTCCAACGAAGGGCCAGAGGTATACAGAATGGTGTCGACTACGTAGAGATGGATCAAAGAATCACCAGCAGCGAGAGCGACATCATTGATGTATACAGAGAAGAGAGTCAGCCCGAGAATTGAACACTGTGGCACCCCCATAGAGACTGCCAGAGGTCCGGACAACAGGCCCTCCGATTTGACACACTGAACTCTATCAGAGAAGTAGTTGGTGAACCAGGCGAGGCAGTCATTTGAGAAACCAAGGCTGTTGAGTGTGCCGATAAGAATGTGGTGATTGACAGAGTGCACTGTCAAATGTGGGACCTTATATAGACAGATGTGTGCCTTTCCAAATCATGTCCAATCAATTGAATTTACCACCAGGTTGACAACAATCAAGTTGTAGCAACATCTCAAGGATGATCAATGGACACAAGATGCACCTGAGCTCAATGTGGAGTCTTATAGCAAAGGGTCTGAATACTTGTAAATAGGGTACTTCTGTTTTTAATTTTTAATAAATGTGAAACATTTCTAAAAACCTGTGTTTGCATTGTCATTATGGGGTATTGTGTGTAGATTGATGAGGAACGTTTTTTATTTAATCCATTTTAGAATAAGGCTGTAAAGAAACAAACTGTGGAAAAAGTCAAGGTTTCTGAATACTTTCCGAATGCACTGTATGTATTCATATCAGTAGGCTGTGCAATACAAAAGAGGAATAAAACTATTCTAAAAGTATCTCGTACGTCATAAAAATGATGAGCTATATCATCCTCCACTCACTATCAAAAGGGTTAGTAGCTACACAGACTCATTTAATTTCATATCATCCTCCACTCACTATCACAAGGGTTAGAAACTACACAGACTCATTTCATATCATCCTCCTCTCACTATCAGAAGAGTTAGAAACTACAGACTCACTTCATAAAACTTTAAAACACTGGCAGTTTGTCTACTCTCTGATCACTCCAGACAGCCCAGGTATAAAACAAATGCTGGCAATACTGGTGTCAACCCATGCAAGTATCAGTAGCATGAAATAACATCTACCTTCTCATGGAAACAGTTCATCATGAAACAGTTCTACTGCAACTTTTCATACACAGTGGAAAGTTGGAATGAACAACACAAACTTAGAACCTGCTCTTACCATGAGAAACAGATTTGCCAATCTTCTCCTCCTCTTCTTCATCTTTAATGTTGACATTCAGCTCCAGTGTTTGACTGCAGTCTTCCAGCTTCACTGATGACATCTCTGGATCCTGCAGTGCAAACTGGGCTCCACTGTCACAATCAGGACCCAGTGACTGTAGGTTTCTACTTTAAATGACTTAAATGTAAATGTAGTAATAAAGGAGAAACAGACACAAAAGTTAGTTCTGGCACTCTTTATCCTCTAAAAATAGTTTATAATTAGGTGCAGGAGCTCCACAATACTATTGAGCTAATATTCTATAAGAGGAACATGAGCTCAAACAGTAGAAATTTGAGGTGACGGTTCTCAGCTCCGGTGAGCTCCTGTCCAAGTCAAGCACTGATCTCACTTCAATAGATCTGGTAACTAAGCACTGACAAAACATGAATTAATTCACATGAGACAAAGTATACACTTTAAATTAGGCTACACAACTCTAAATGCACTTAATCTACATGAATGCAAAAATGACTGAAAAACCATTTAGTACAAGTTTGCAGTATGTTTTAGGCAGCACTATGTACTATTTTCCTGAATAACCTTGTCTTCACTGTACTTTTCCAATCAAAAACCAATAGTATTTCTGTTCACACCATATGAACATGTATAGATAGACAGAAACAACAGAATGTCTTTGAATATTAGTACAAATGTAGAAAACTGATAATCATTACATTCAGCTCCAAAACAGTAGTGCAACCGTAAAATTGTCTCTCTGCTGCTCCCTCACTGCCTGCACTGAAGTACGTTGACGCAGACCGAGTGGGAACCGCCATTTTACCAGCTGGTGAATTTTACACAAACCCAAAAACGACATATAAAACGAACCCACAAATCTCAAATAAATGTGTCCTTTATGAAATTACCTTGACAAAATGATATACATCCACTCAGAGAGTTATCACTTTCACTCACGCGGTTTGAAATAAAAAAATAGCACATAAAACCTTTATCAAACGTGATAATAACTTGACGTATTTGTTACCTAGCATGTTATGGCATGTTCTTTCGATATTATAACGTGCTATTACATACCAGAAATTATTCATTTGAAATGGACACAGAAGTTGTCGCCTCGACTCCACAATTCTGGCGTATCCTTTATTCTGAAGAATGATGCGCGCCTGCGCAGAACTTCCTGTTCCCCACTACCAGTTTCAAAACCCAGAGACGTAACAACGCGAGACTTCAGAGAACGCCTGTGAAGCAGACCAAGCCGGGGTTTGAGAAGTCAATGAGAGAAGAGGACAATTCTGATACTTTTGCAGCGGCTAATGGGGATCCTAATATATACCTAAAAGATTCCGTCGGCACACACTTGAAACATGGCCATTATTTTATCAATTTCATAACTGCAGTGGCTTATTCACAATACCTCTCACTGCGTATCATACATATCACAGGTAGCCTAGTTATTAGAGCGTTGGGGCAAGTAACCGAAATGTTGCTGCGTCGAATCCCCGACATGACAAGATAAAAATATATCTCTCTGCCCCTGAACAATGCAGTTAACCCACTGTTCCCTGGTAGGCCGTCATTGTAAATAAGAATTTGTTCTTAAGTGACTTGCCTTGTTAAATAAAGATTATTTTTTTTAAATCACATGAGTCGGCAGACCGAAGTAAAGTTGGTGTTATATATATTCATTCGCCAAAAGCCATTTAAAATTGCAAAAATCTATAACTAATTAATTGATTGTCACAAAAATATTAGTGGTTTATTCTATAAATGTCTAGCATACTTTTACAACCTTTGTTTGAGTGGAATTTCCAGTTTTGACTTGATAGAAATACATAATCTGTCAAATGTTTTATACAGTTTTAAATGACAACTTATTCACCGTTTGTCACAGAAACATCAAACTATGTATGATTTATTCTATAAATGTCTAGTATATAGTCTAGTAGATTGTCGCGAAAGAAAAAACGTTATAGACGAGACAAACTCGTCAAGACCGGAGAGAGAGAGGTACCTTTTCCATTGAATTTGTTTAGTTTTCTTTTCGGAATACATGGATTCTGTTGGGCGATTTAGCATAGGAAGTTAGCTAGAATTTTGGCCTGCTAGCTAACTGCAGTGCCATAACTGTAGCTAGCAAACGTTAGCTGGCGTTATTGTTAGGCCTGCTAACTAGTTACCATATCACATTGTACAGAATATACTTTCCATGTAGTATGTTGAGTTTTGTTAGGATTAGTTAGGTAGTTTTCTAACCTTGGCTAGCTACGTTACCTAACCTAAATCTGACAAATAGCTATGATATGGGCGCTACTCGCTAGCTAGCTGGGCTCACCTTTGTGTGAAGCTAGCCACAATAACGATTATCCTCATCAGTGGAATTTACGGCTCGCCTTCATAATAAAAGTCCCCCATTGGAAACAACAGGGTGTGGTCAATCTTGGGTTAGTTATACACATCTTTCGTGTTAGCATGCACTTTTATAGCTAGCTGGACAACACAATAACTAGTTAGCAAGGCCTAGCTAACTATAGGCTTAAACTATGGAAAGCATGATGATGATAACTACTGTAGGGTAACGTAGTGTCTAAATTGCCATACATTCTTCTCTACCACAGATTTCCATAAGTATTCAGACCCTTTGCTATGAGACTCGAAATTGAGCTCTGGTGCATTCTGTTTCCAATGATTATACTTGAGATGTTTATACAACTTGATTGGAGTTCACCTGTGGTAAATTTAATTGATTGGACATGATTTGGAAAGGCACACACCTGTCTATATAAGGTCCCACATTTGACAGTGTATGTCAGAGCAAAAACCAAGCCATGAGGTCGAAGGAATTGTCCTTAGATCTCTATGAAAGGAATAATTCACAAACTGGTAAAATGGCGGTGCCCTCTCGGTCTGCGTCAACAAACTTCAGTGCAGGCACTGTGGGTGCAGCAGAGCGAGAGACAATTTTTACGGTTGCAGTACTGTTTTGAAGCTAAATGTAGTGATTATCAGTTTTCTACATGTGTAGTAATATTCAGACACAAATGTCAGTAGAATTCCATGAAAGGATTATGTCGAGGCACAGATCTGGGGGAGGGTACCAAAACATTTCTACAGTTTTTATTTAACTAGGCAAGTTGGTTAAGACATATTTTTTTGCTGGTAAAATGGCGGCACCACTCGTTCTGCATCAACAAACTTCATCCTCAGAGAGAGACAATTTTTCGGTTGCACTACTGTGTTGTTTTTTTGAAGTAATACAGTGAATACAAGGAAGGTTATTAAAGAAAATAGCACGTAGTGCTGCCTAAAACTAACTGGAACCTTGTACTAAATTGTTTTTTGAGTCATTTATGCATTTATATACTACAGGTTAAGTATTAGCTCAAAAGTATTGTGGAGCTCCTGCACCTAAATATAAACAGTATCAGCACCCAAAGTAGATGTCAGAGAGATTCTTGATGAAAACCTGCTCCAGAGCGCGCTCAGGACTTCAGACTGGGGTGAAGGTTCACCTTCCAACAGGACAACGACCCTAAACACACTGCCAAGACAACGCAGGAGTGGCTTCTGGACAAGTCCCGTAATGTCCTTGAGTGGCCCAGCCAGAGCCTGGCCACTGCTCGGAGCCTGGTTCCTGTCTAGGTTTCTTCCTAGGTTCCTTCCTGCTAGGGAGTTTTCACTAGCCACTGTGCTTCTGCATTGCTTGCTCTTTGGGGTTTTAGTCTCGGTACCTGCACCCTCAGTGGAGTCAACAAACACCGGAAGAATCCGTTTTTCAGGGAAAAGGCAGAGAGGAAGCCAAAGCCTGAAAACCGTAAGCTTCTGGTGTTTCTTCTATGCCTGATACGTTAGGTTAGGGTATCTGTAGAACACTTTGTGACAACTGCAGATGTAAAAAGGGCTTTATAAAATATATTTGATTGACATGTACGTCACACCAACTGACTGGTTATTCTGATGTTCACACAGGAGACCATGTTGAGACATTCTCTACATCCAGAAAGCAACAGCAGGAAGATCCCAGAGCTAAGAGGTCTCATCATTGCCAACACTGTGAGGAGATTTTGCCATTTCTATCAAAGCAAAAAATGCACACAGGAGTGAATCTGTATCCCTGCACTGACTGTGGGAAGAGCTGCAAAATATCAAGGGATCTGACAGTTCGTCAGTCAACACTGGAGAGAAGCCCTACTCCTGCTCTGACCGTTGGAAGAGTTTCTGTCAACATGGCCACTTAAAAAGACACCAACATATACATAAATGTGAGAATCCTCATCTGTTCTCTGACTAGTGAAGATTAAAATCATTCCATCATTTAATTCTCAAGAAATTGTAACACACTCTATTGTAATCCTATAGTTTCTCACTGTGAGAGAACTGTACAGAGGAAAGGGAGCGTTATTTAAATTTATCCTTTCTTTACTTTACTGATCAGTGTGCACCTTGTCAGTTTTGGTGTGTTTTGTTAGCTTCTACTGTGAAGATATTGAGATCACCTTAGATTTGCCTTTAGGATTGAATATCCTCTGCGAGGCTGGTTGATGGGGTGGTACTGCTTCCCTCTGCAGTTTTCTGTGGGAATGAGCTGGTAGACACAACATGTATCAGATGGAGATGTGATGATCAGTATTCACCATAAGTTTGGGTGGATACAATTTAATAAACAAAAAGTATTTTAAAACTAGATTAGTTATTTTAATTATGGATATGTTTGGATAACTTAATTGAAACCTGCTTGATTTATCTGCCAATGAAAAATAAAGTTTGTTCATGAATTTGTACTGGTCAAACTCTTCTCTTTTGTATAATGAATTACCAAAAAATGATGTTTCAAGTGACATATTTACTGTTTTTCTGAAGCTGAACAATACAGGAAGTTGAAATGAGCATCAAAGCTAAATCTGACCTATTCTCTAACATGTTTTATCAGCATAATCATCTGTGAGACCTGCTAGAGTACTGTAACTTTATTGTAGAGGTCGACCGATTCATCGGAATGCCCGATTAATTAGGGCCGATTTCAAGTTTTCATAACAATCGGAAATCGGTATTTTTGGACCCCGATTTGGCCGATTTTTTTATTTATTCATATATTTTTTAGACCTTTATTTAACTAGGCAAGTCAGTTAAAAACACATTCTTATTTTCAATGACGGCCTAGGAACGGTGGGTTAACTGCCTTGTTCAGGGGTAGAACGACAGATTTTTACCTTGTCAGCTCAGGGATTCAATCTTGCAACCTTACGGTTAACTAGTCCAATGCTCTAACCACCTGCTTTACATTGCACTCCACGAGGTTACGCGAATGCAGTAAGAAGCCAAGGTAAGTTGCTAGCTAGCATTAAACTTATCTTATAATCAATCAATCATAATCACTAGTTAACTACACATGGTTGATGATATTACTAGTTTATCTAGCCTGTCCTGCGTTGCATATAATCACTTAGGTACACGTTGCTCCAACCATAAACATCAATGCCTTTCTTAAAATCAATACACAAGTATATATTTTTAAACCTGCATATTTAGTTAATATTGCCTGCTAACATGAATTTCTTTTAACTAGGGAAAATGTGTCACTTCTCTTGCAAACAAAGTCAGGTTATATGCAGCAGTTTGGGCCGCCTGGCTTGTTGCGAACTGTGAAGACTATTTCTTCCTAACAAAGACAGCCGACATCGCCAAACGGGGGATGATTTAACAAAAGCGCATTTGCGAAAAAAGCACAATCGTTGCACGACTGTACCTAACCATAAACATCAATGCCTTTCTTAAAATCAATACACAGAAGTATATATTTTTAAACCTGCATATTTAGCTAAAAGAAATCCAGGTTAGCAGGCAATATTAACCAGGTGAAATTGTGTCATTTTGCGTTCATTGCACGCAGTCAGGGTTTATGCAACAGTTTGGCCGCCTGGCTCGTTGCGAACTAATTAGCCAGAATTTTACGTAATTATGACATAACACTGAAGATTGTGCAATGTAAAAGGAATAATGTTTTGTTTTTGAGATGATAGTTTCCGGATTCGACCATATTAATGACCTAAGGCTCGTGTTTCTGTGTGTTATTATGTTATAATTAAGTCTATGACTTGATAGAGCAGTCTGACTGAGCGGTGGTAGGCACCAGCAGGCTCGTAAGCGTTCATTCAAAATAGCACTTTCGTGCGTTTGCCAGCAGCCCTTCGCAATGCATTGCGCTGTTTATGACTTCAACCCTATCAACTCCCAAGATTAGGCTGGTGTAACCGATGTGAAATGGCTAGCTAGTTAGCCGGGTGCGTGCTAATAGCGTTTCAAACGTCACTCGCTCTGAGACTTGGAGTAGTTGTTCCCCTTGCTCTGCATGGGTAACGCTGCTTCGAGGGTGGCTGTTGTCGATGTGTTCCTGGTTCGAGCCCAGGCAGGAGCGAGGAGAGGGACGGAAGCTATACTGTTACACTGGCAATACTGAAGTGCCTATAAGAACATCCAATAGTCAAAGGTATATGAAATACAAATCGTATAGAGAGAAATAGTCCTATAATTCCTATAATAACTACAACCTAAAACTTCTTACCTGGGAATATTGAAGACTCATGTTAAAAGGAGCCACCAGCTTTCATATGTTCTCATATTCTGAGCAAGGAACTTAAACGTTAGCTTTTTTACATGGCACATATTGCACTTTTACTTTCTTCTCCAACACTTTGTTTTTGCATTATTTAAACCAAATTGAACATGTTTCATTATTTATTTGAGGCTAAATAGATTTTATTGATGTATTATATTAAGTTAAAATAAGTTTTCATTCAGTATTGTTGTAATTGTCATTATTACAAATAAAAAAAATAAAAAACTGCCTATTAATCGGCAACGGTTTTTTTGGGGTCCTCCAATAATCGGTATCGGCGTTGAAGAATCTTAATCGGTCGACCTCTACTTTATTGACCTACTGAATCATTGTAGTTTTGGGGTAAATATAATGCTCTTGTTTAATTCATGGCATTCAAATTAACAACAGGAGAATGCTGTGTAAGGGCTATTTGACCAAGAAGGACAGTGATGGAGTGCTGCATCAGATGACCTGGCCTCCACAATCACCAACCTCAACACATTATTGAGATGGTTTGTAATGAGACGGACCGCAGAGTGAAGGAAAAGCAGCCAACAAGTGCTCAGCGTATGTGGGAACTCCTTCAAGACTATTGGAAAAATATTCCAGGTGAAGCTGGTTGAGAGAATGCCAAGCATGTGCAAAGCTGTCATCAAGTCAAAGGGTGGCTACTTTGATGAATCTGAAATGTAAAATATATTTTGACTTAACACTTTTTTGGTTACTACATGATTCCATATGTGCTATTTTATAGTGTTGATGTTTTCACTATTATTATACAATGTAGAAAATAGTAAAAATGTTTAAAAAAACTGGAATGAGTAGGTGTGTTCAAACTTTTGACTGGTACTGTATATCTGTATTTATCTACTCAATACATGTCACGACACCTCTACACACTGGGACAAGCCAATTTGCTAGTCACCAATATTCTCTAAATCAAATCAGCGATGACTGTTTAACAGTCTTGTGGCCTGGAAATAGAAGCCGTTTCATTCTCTCCGTCCCAGCTTTAACGCACCTGTACTGTCTCCACCTGATAGATGGTAGCAGGGTGAACAAGCCGTGTCTCGAGTAGCTGAGGTTCTTGCTGAGGTTCTTGATGATCTTCTTGGCCTTCCACAGAGATAATCTACAATGCATATGTAATGGGTTGATAAACATAGACACTAAAACAGACCCCCCTTTCGTTTTTTAAACCAAGTTTTATTTGTCTGGCTTATCAATCTCACTTTTTATATTCTACATGCTTTAGCAGTAGTTAGTCCATCAGTCCAATACATGTCGCTGTTGCACTGTGGTAGTGGGGGCAACAGGAAGTTCCGGTAGGCGCACATCATCCTTTTCAATTTAGAAAACACAGAAACTGTGCTGTCCGTTTCACTTTATTTCTACAGGTATGTAATAGCACGTTTAAACGGTCTAATATCGAAAGAACGCAATAACATGTTAGATAACACACCCGTCAAGGTATTATCACGTTTGGGAAAGGTTTTGTGCCAAACCGAGTGAGTGAAGAACGTGCAAAAACAATATTTTACAAGCTCATGATGCGGAGTCCACCACACGTTCATATGTGAGGCTTTGCAGGTTCGTATATAGCTCAGTGGGTTTCGTCTGGGGTTGTTCAGAACAAAAACGTTATGGAAAGTTGCAGATAGAAATCCCCTGAATAGAACTGACATGAATCCTTAGAATCAGAGGCATGTTTGTTCTACATAATACATTTATATCTGAATGTGGCCAACGTCTCCGTCCTCCTGCTGAACTCAGCCCTGGTACTCGCTTGTCCCTACCTATGTGAAGATGGCTACAATAACGATTAGCCACAATGGTGGAATTGGCGGTTCGCCCTCAAAATAAATGTCCCTCATTGAAAGTGACGCAAAATGATACAAAATAGTGGAATCATGCCATATTTGGACTAGGTAACGCTAAACATGGTTTGAATGTTATTTAATTTAAAATGATTTACAATAACGAATTAGTTTCATTATTGAGTCTCATAGGGCGTCGCACAATTGGCCCAGCTTCGTCCAGGTTTGTCCGGTCTAGGCCGTCATTGTAAATAAGAATTTGTTCTTAACTGACTTGCCCAGTTAAATAAAGGTTAAAATATTTAATTAAAACGTTTGAAAATAACCAGACAAAAACTGTTGAAATCACTCTGTGGAGGTATACCGCAAAATAACATTGGGGACATTTTTATATGCACTTATGAATCTAGTTGGATTGTGAACCAATGAAACGGGTGACACCCACAGAAAACAATTACCAATAGTTTACACAAATATTAGCGTCTTAGCTCTTACTGCAGTACTTGGACTGAAAAATCACCTTCCCAGTCAGTCTATTGCAGGGATACTCCAGTACTATTTGAGAAGATCCAGTCACACAAATGTCCTAGGTGGCAAAGGTCCAGATGGATATTGTCATTTATTGGCGTAGTAACAAACCTCGAACTTGCAACCCCAAAATCTTAACAACCCTCCTCTTAGCGGAGAAAACATTTTGCTGTTTTAAAGCTAATTTCCTGCAATTCAATCCTAAACCTGTCCATGTCTTTTGTGTGTTTATATGATACCAGGGGTCGAAGCCCAACGGCAAAAATTAGGGTTTCCGTATTGACCCCATTCTGTATCCGGACCGCGGTCCGCCAGTTGAGTATGGAGGATCTTTTGTTTGTGTTGGACATTTATATTGCACTCTACAGCCTTATCTATGGATTGTTCAGTCTACTCAGTGACACCCACAGAACACAACTATGTAGAGTTTACACAAATATTAGCATCTCCGCTCTATTGCAGGACTCTGAAACCTCTGTTGTCCGGGAGTTGAAGCCTGTCAGCTAAATTGTCATGATAATCAGTGGTTTAAAGTTTCTCTGTACATTTTTGACGAGATGATCATAGCAAAATAAATTATACTTCTGCATTTCCCGCTGTGTAAATGCATTGATTCTCATTGCCAATAGGCTCAGGATAACTCCTGATAAAGTTGGGTAGCTGATGGGCCTTTTCAGAGCTTAAATAGACAAAATAATGAATCTTAGGAACCAGGACTAATAAAGCCAATGCAACTGGCTGTTTTACAAACGCTAGGCCTACCACATGGATGGACATTCATAAAATACAGTTATAGGCCGACACTATATGATACACCCCAGTAAGCACCGACCGATGTCGATTGATGTCTTTTTTTTCCTTCTTTTTTTTACTTGACACAAACATTAGACCTGACCAAATCTGAACCAATCACCCAGACATTATTAGGCAGGTTTCCATTGACTCGGGTGCTTTCAACAAAAGCAATGTGGTAAAAACAATATTTTCGACATGTGTAATGGAAACGGCCAACACAGTCTCACAATCAATTCGTGCAGCGCAGCAATACACAACATTGCCGCTTTGTTTACCCTGGCCAGAGGAACATGACCATAGTAGGCTAGAGCAGCTAAGTTAATATTAGCTAGCATGCAAGTATCCAGGCAGGGTTTCTTATGTTAGCCTAGAGAAATAATAGTTTGCGATATTAACGGAAACTGATCATTAATATAGCAACCTTATAAAATTACAAACGTTTTAAAAAATGTTGACGCGTGTCGTTGTGTTACCCGTCTTGAGGAACAAATGGCGGGTGAATGACTTGCTCTTTATGCTTCTCCCAGTTTTGAGGCATGAAGGTTATATATTGTAATACATTCCGTTGTGATATTGTAAACGAACAACGGTTTCTTTTGGAGCGCGATTCATCAACAATTATCTATTTTTGGGAGATCATTTGAGGTCAGGAAGATGGTGAAGGAGGCATTAGGAAAGGTAGTCAGTCAGAGTGACCAGTAGTGGTTTGTATTGATTGCATGTTTTTCGGAGCAGGGCAGCGATAAAAGGGTGTTATATCTGGGGTTTCGTTATATATTGAGGTTCATCGTCTTGAGTAAAATATTCCAGGAGTGGTTGGAGCGCTAAACCGTGTAGAAGATGGACAGAAGGAAGAAAGTCAATCCGTTTTACCGTTGATTGAAGAAGATAATCTGCCTACTACCGAGGTAAAGTTGCTTTTATATTCACACATTCGGACATTCAACGGACATTCAGCAGACATTTGCAAAAAGCCATTTATAATTGTAAAAATACGTAACTAAATCATTGATTGTCACAGAAATATAAAAATAGATATAGTTTGTTCTATAAATGTCTAGCATACTTTTACAACCTTTGTTTGAATAAAAAATCCAATTTTGATTTGATGGAAATATATAACATCTATAAGATGCCATTCTTGTAATGTTTAATATTACAACATTGATATGTGATACCTTTTTTTATCAACGCATACGTTTTTTGCAAACGATTTATATTGCCTGAATACTCAACGATGAATAACACCTCAGTTATGTGTGCTTCTGTCAGTGTTCTGGTCAAATGCATGTCAATTTAGTGATTGAACAAAAATCCAATTCAATTTGAAAATGTTCCTAATTGCAAAAGCATGTAACAGAATTTGTGTATTCCAGAACTGTTATTTACATGTAAATAAACATAACCCTGTTTTATGTCTTTAATACTGCAGATAGAATGCTCTGTGTGCCAGAGATGGTTCCATTTAGCTTGTCTGGGGATGACAAAGAAGGACCTCAACAAAGCCAAAATAGAAAATTATTGGAAGGGGACTTTTTGCTGTTAAATTAGAGACGTATAAATAAATGACTGTTGTGCCTTGTAACTACTTTAAAATGTGGAACTGTTGCACTAAAAATGCAAACATTGATTTGACATACAATTTAATATTGTAAACATTGTACAACTTTATGTAAACATTGTCTAACTTCATATAGAACAAATTGCACTTGAAATTAACATTTATTAAATGCATATTCTCACTTTTTTGAGACAATCACTGAATTAGTTATTGATTTCTTCATCTTTAAATGCAATATTTGAGATTTTATGTATTTCTATCAAATCAAAACGGGAATTTCTACTCAAAGCAAAGGTTGTAAAAGTATACTAGACATTTATAGAATAAATCATACATAGATGGATGTTTCTGTGACAAACGCTGAATTAGTTATTGATTTATACAGTTTTAAATGATATTTGGCGAATGAATGTCTGAAAATAAAACCAACTTCACCATGGTCTAGCTACTCATGTGATTTTTTTTTTTTTTTACCTTTACCTTTACCTCGATGACGGCCTACTAAGGAACAGTGGGTTAACGGCATTGTTCAGGGGCAGAACGACATATTTTTGCCTTGTCAGCTCGGGGATCCG
This sequence comes from Salmo trutta, assembly GCF_901001165.1. Classification (NCBI taxonomy): domain Eukaryota; kingdom Metazoa; phylum Chordata; class Actinopteri; order Salmoniformes; family Salmonidae; genus Salmo; species Salmo trutta. The sequence continues at coordinate 10,451,809 of NC_042995.1, read as the reverse complement.
ATCCACAACTTTTCAGCTACTAGCCGAACGCTCTAACCACTAGGCTACCTGTGATGCTAGGATATATATATATGATACGCAGTGTGAGGTATTGTGAATAAGCCACTGCAGTTATGAAATTGATAAAAGAATGGCCATGTTTCAAGTGTGTGCCGACAGAATCTTTTTGGTATTTATTAGGATCCCCATTATCCGCTGCAAAAGTATCAGAATTGTTCACTTCTCTCATTGACTTCTCAAACCCCGTCTTGGTCTGCTTCACAGGCGTTCTCTGAAGTCTCGCGTTGTTACGTCTCTGGGTTTAGAAACTGGTAGTGGGGGAACAGGAAGTTCCGCGCAGGCGCGCATCATTCTTCAGAATAAAGGATACGTCAGAATTGTGCAGTCGAGACGACAACTTCTGTGTCCGTTTTAAATGTATTACTACTGGTATGTAATAGCACGTTATAATACCGAAAGAACATGTCATAACATGCTAGGTAACAAATACGTCAAGGTATTATAACGTTTGATAAGGGTTTTATGTGCTATTTTTCTGTCAAACCGCGTGAGTGAACGTGATCACTTTTTTACAAGTCACATAGTTGGAGACATTGGGTTAGTCTGAGTGGATGTATATCATTTCGTCAAGGTAATTTCATAAAATATACATTTACCTGAGATTTCTGGGTTCGTTTTACATGTCGTTTTTGGTTTTGTGTAAAATTCACGAGATGGTAAAATGGCGGTTCCCCCTCGGTCTGCATCAACGTACTTCAGTGCAGGCAGTGAGGGTGCAGCAGAGAGACAATTTTACGGTTGCACTACTGTTTTGGAGCTAAATGTAATGATTATCAGTTTTCTACATGTGTACTGATATTCAGAGACATTCAGTTGTTTCTGTCTATCTATACATGTTACTATGGTGTGAACGGAAATACTATTGGTTTTTGATTGAAATAATACAGTGAAGACAAGGTTATTCAGGAAAATAGTACATAGTGCTGCCTAAAACATACTGCAACCTTGTACTAAATGTTTTTGAGGCATTTATGTGAATTCAGGAAATTTACTATAGATTAAGTGCATTTAAGTTGTGTAGCCTAATTTAAAGTGTATACTTTGCCTAATGTGAATTAATTAATGTTTTGTTGTCAATGCTTAGTTACCAGATCTATTGAAATGAGATCAGTGCTTGACTTGGACAGGAGCTCACTGGAGCTGAGAACCATCACCTCAAATGTCTACTGTTTGAGCTCATGTTCCTCTTATAGAATATTAGCTCAACAATATTGTGGAGCTCCTGCACTTAAATATAAACAATATTTTTAGAGAATAAAGAAAGTCTTGACAGTTCTGGCACTAACTTTTGTGTCCGTTTCTCTTTATTACTACTGGCTGACTCGGATTAAGTCTGAGGCCGGTAACATCAACAGTGAAGACAAATCCAGCCTGCCTCTCTCCTTCCACACTGAGTCCAAACCTACAGTCACTGGGTCCTGATTGTGACAGTGGAGCCCAGTTTGTACTGCAGGATCCAGAGATGGAATCAGTGAAGCTGGAAGACTGCAGTCAAACACTGGAGCTGAATGTCAACATTAAAGATGAAGAAGAGGAGGAGAAGATTGGGAAATCTGTTTCTCATGGTAAGAGCAGGTTCTATCTAAGTTTGTTTTTCATTCCAACTTCCCACTGTGCATGAAAAGTTGCTGTAGAACTGTTTTATTTATTTTATTTCGCATTTATTTAACCAGGTAGGCCAGTTGAGAACAAGTTCTCATTTACATCTGCGACCTGGCCAAGATAAAGCAAAGCAGTTAGACAAGAACAACACACAGTTACGCATGGGATAAACAAACGTACAGTCAATAACACAATAGAAAAATCTATATGCAGTGTGCAAATGTAGTAAGATTAGGAAGGTAAGGCAATAAATAGGCCGTAATGGTGAAATAATTACAAATTAGCATTAACACTGGAGTGATAGATGTGCAGATGATGATGTGCAAGTAGAGATACTGGGGTACAAAAGAGCAAAAATAAATAACAATATGGAAATGAGGTTGTTGGGTGGGCTATTTACAGATGGGTTGTGTACCGGAGCAGTGATCGGTAAGCTGCTCTGACAGCTGATGCTTAAAATTAGTGAGGGAGATATGTCTCCAGCTTCAGTGATTTTTGCAATTTGTTCCAGTCATTGGCAGCAGAGAACTGGAAGGACAGGTGGACAAATGAGGAGTTGACTTTGGGGATGACCAGTGAAATATGCCTGCTGGAACGCATGCTACGGGTGGGTGTTGCTATGGTGACCAGTGAGCTGAGATATGGTGGGGCTTTACCTAGCAAAGACTTATAGATGACCTGGAGCCAGTGGGTTTGGTGACCAATATGAAGCGAGGGCCAGCCAACGAGAGCATACAGGTCGCAGTGGTGGGTAGTATATGGGGCTTTGGTGACAAAACAGATGGCACTGTGATAGACTACATCCAATTTGCTGAGTAGAGTGTTGGAGGCTATTTTGTAAATGACATCGCCGAAGTCAAGGATCGGTAGGATAGTCAGTTTTACCAGGGTATGTTCGGCAACATGAGTGAAGGAGGCTTTGTTGCGAAATAGGAAGCCGATTCTAGATTTAATTTGGGTTTGGAGATGCTTAATGTGAGTCTGGAAGGACAGTTTACAGTCTAACCAGGCACCTAGGTATTTGTAGTTGTCCACATATTCTAAGTCAGAACCGTCCAGAGTAGTGATGCTAGTCGGGCGGGCGGCTGCGGTCAGCGATCGGTTGAAGAGCATGCATTTAGTTTTACTAGCATTTAAGAGCAGTTGGAGGCAACGGAAGGAGTGTTGTATGGCATTGAAGCTCGTCTGGAGGTTTGTTAACCTGTTAGGGCTAGGGGGCAGTATTTACACGGCCGGATAAAAAACGTACCCGATTGAATCTGGTTATTTCTACTGCCCAGAAACTAGAATATGCATATAATTATTGGCTTTGTATAGAAAACACCCTAAAGTTTCTAAAACTGTTTGAATGGTGTCTGTGAGTATAACAGAACTCATATGGCAGGCAAAAACCTGAGAAGATTCCAAACAGGATGTACCCTCTCTGACCATTCCTTGGGCTTCTTGGCTCTGTTTATTGAACATTTAGGATCTTTGCTGTAACGTTACACTTCCTACGGCTCCCATAGGCTCTCCCCAGGCTGAATCACATTAGCGCCTTTGGTAAGTGCTCTATCAGGGGACCATCAGACTGAGGCTCGTGCACGAGGGGATCACATTTTTTAATTTTCTCTCTCTTTGAACGTAAACACGCTTTCCCGGTCAGAATATTATTGCTTTTTTATGAGAAAAATGGCATAAAAATTTATTTTAAACAGCGGTTGACATGCTTCGAAGTACGGTAATGGAATATTTCGATTTTTTTTGTCACGAAATGCGTCGTGCGCGTCACCCTTCTTTACACTTCGGATAGTGTCTTGAACGCACGAACAAAACAGGATATTTGAACATAACTATGGATTATTTTGAACCAAACCAACATTTGTTATTGAAGTAGAAGTCCTGGGAGTGCATTCTGACGAAGAACAGCAAAGGTAATAACATTTTTCTTATAGTAAATCTGACTTTGGTCAGGGCTAAACTTGGTGGGTGTCTAAATAGCTAGCCCTGTGATGCCGGGCTATCTACTTAGAATATTGCAAAATGTGCTTTCACCGAAGAGCTATTTTAAAATCGGACATAGCGAGTGCATAGAGGAGTTCTGTATCTATAATTCTTAAAATAATTATGCTTTTTGTGAACGTTTATCGTGAGTAATTTAGTAAATTCACCGGAAGTTTGCGGGGGGGTATGCTAGTTCTGAACGTCACATGCTAATGTAAAAAGCTGGTTTTTGATATAAATATGAACTTGACTGAACAAAACATGCATGTATTGTATAACATAATGTCCTAGGTGTGTCATCTGATGAAGATCATCTAAGGTTAGTGCTGCATTTAGCTGTGTTTTGGGTTTATGTGACATTATATGCTAGCTTGAAAAATGTGTGTCTGATTATTTCTGGCTAGGTACTCTGCTGACGTACTCTGCTGACATAATCTAATGTTTTGCTTTCGTTGTAAAGCCTTTTTGAAATCGGACAGTGTGGTTAGATTAACGAGAGTCTTGTCTTTAAAATGGTGTAAAATAGTCATATGTTTGAGAAATTGAAGTAATAGCATTTCTAAGGTATTTGAATAACGTGCCACAGGATTCCACTGGTTGTTACGTAGGTGGGACGATTTCGTCCCACTGGCCCTGGAGAAGTTAACACAGTGTCCAAGGAAGGGCCACATGTATACAGAATGGTGTCATCTGCGTAGAGGTGGATCAGAGAATCACCACCAGCAGCAAGAGCTACATCATTGATCTATACAGAGAAAAGAGTCGACCCGAGAATTGAACCCTGTGGCACCCCCATAGAGACTGCCAGAGGTCCGGACAACAGGCCCTCCGATTTGACACACTGAACTCTATCTGAGAAGTAGTTGGTAAACCAGGCAAAACAGTCATTTGAGAAACCAAGGCTGTTGAGTCTGCCGATAAGAATGCGGTGATTGACAGAGTCGAAAGCCTTGGCCAGTTCGATGAAGACGGCTGCACAGTACTGTCTTTTATCGATGGCGGTTATGATATCGTTTAGGACCTTGAGCGTGGCTGAGGTGCACCCATGACCAACTCGGAAACCAGATTGCATAGCGTAGAAGGTACGGTGGGATTCTAAATGGTCGGTGATCTGTTTGTTAACTTGGCTTTTGAAGACTTTAGAAAGGCAGGGCAGGATTTCATGATGAACTGTTTCAAAAGAAGGTAGATGTTATTTCATGCTACTGAGACTTGCATGGTTTGACACCAGCATTGCCAGCATTTGTTTTATTCACTGGGCTATCTGGAGTGATCAGAGAGTAGACTAAAGAAGTGAAGTAGACAAACTGACAGTGTTTTAAAGTTCTATGAAATTAGTCTGTGTAGTTTCTAACCCTTGTGATAGTGAGTGGAGGATGATATGAAATGAGTCTGTGTAGTTACTAACCCTTGTGATAGTGAGTGGAGGATGATATAGCTCATCATTTTTATGACGTACGAGATACTTTTAGAATAGTATTATTCCCCTTTTGTATTGCACAGCCTACTGATATGAATACATACAGTGCATTCGGAAAGTATTCAGACCCCTTGACTTTTTCCACATTTTGTTACGTTACAGCCTTATTCTAAATTGGATTAAATAAAAATTGTTCCTCATCAATCTACACACAATACCCCATAATGACAAAGCAAACGCAGGTTTTTAGAAATGTTTAAACATTTATAAAAAAGTAAAAACATACCTTATTTACTTAAGTGTTCAGACCCTTTGCTATGAGACTCGACATTGAGCTCAGGTGCATCTTGTTTCCATTGGTCATCCTTGAGATATTTCTACAACTTGATTGTTGTCAACCTGTGGTAAATTTTATTGATTGAACATAATTTTGAAAGGCACACACCTGTCTATATAAGGTCCCACATTTCACAGTGCATTTCAGAGAAAAAACCAAGCCACGAGGTCGAAGGAATTGTCCGTCGAGCTCCATGAAATGAAAAATTCAGAAGGTGGTAAAATGGCAGCATCCACTCTGTCTGCGTCAACAGACTTCAGTGCAGGCAGTGAGGGTGCAGCAGAGTGTGACAATTTTACAGTTGCTCTACTGTTTTGAAGCTAAATGTAATGATCATCGGTTTTCTACATGTGTAATAATATTGACACATTCAGTTTGTCTTTATCTATAAACGTTACTATGGTGTGAACAGGAAATATAATTGTTTTTTGAAGTAAAACAGTGAATACAAGGTTATTGATGAAAATATCACATAGTGATGCCTAAAACAAACTGTAACCTTGTACTAAATGGTTTTTGAGTCTTTTATGCATTTATCTTCTATAGGTTAAGTATTAGCTCAAAAGTATTGTGGAGCTCCTGCACCTAAATATAAACAGTACCGGCACCCAAAATGAGTATCGGCAACTATTTCAGTCCAAGCCCAGCACTGAATTAGATAATTGAACAACAACAAAATATATATATATTTAATAGAGAATAAAGACCTTGCCAGAACTGTCAAGAAAATAACTTGTGTCTGTTTCTCTTGTACTACTTGCCGACTCAGGTACGAGGCCGGTAACATCAACAATGAGGACAAACCCAGCCTGCCTCTCTCCTTCCACACTGAGTCCAAACCTACAGTCACTGGGTCCTGATTGTGACAGTGGAGCCCAGTTTGCACTGCAGGATCCAGAGATGGCATCAGTGAAGCTGGAAGACTGCAGTCAAACACTGGAGCTGAATGTCAACGTTAAAGATGAAGAAGAGGAGGAGAAGATTGGGAAATCTGTTTCTCATGGTAAGAGCAGGTTCTATCTAAGTTTGTTGTTCGTTAGAACTTCTCCGCTGTGTATGAAAAGTTGCAGTAGAACTGTTTCACGATGAACTGTTTCAATGAGAAGGTAGATGTTATTTCATGCTACTGAGACTTGCATGGTTTGACACCAGTATTGCCAGCATTTGTTTTATTCACTGGGTTATCTGGAGTGTTCAGAGAGTAGACTAAAGAAGTGTAGTAGACAAACTGCCAGTGTTTTAAAGTTCTATGAAATGAGTTTGTGTAGTTCCTAACCCTTGTGATAGTGAGTGGAGGACTCTTACCCACTTTTAGAATAGTTTTATTCCCCTTTTGTATTGTACAGCCAACTGATATGAATACATATGTCACCCGGTATAACCATTTTTTCCAAGATTCCTGCTTGCTAGGGAGTTTTTCCTGGCCACTGTGCTTCTACATTTGCATTGCTTACTCTTTGGGGATTTTTGGCTGGGTTACTGTAAAGCACTTTCTGACAACTGCTGATGTAAAAAGGGCTTCATAATATAAATTTGATTGACATGTATATCACACCAACTGACTGGTTCTTCTGATGTTGTTCACACAGGAGACCGTGTTGAGACATTCTCTACATTCAGAGAGCAACAGCAGAAAGATCACAGAACTAAGAGGTCTCACCACTGCCCACATTGTGAGGAGATTTTCCCAATTCTATCAAAGCTGAAAACACACCTAAAAATACACACGGGAGAGAATCCGTATTCCTGTACTGACTGTGGGAAGAGATTCACAACACCAGGAGCTTTGGCAGTTCATCAGAGAGTGCACACTGGAGGGAAGCCTTACTCCTGCTCTGACTGCGTAAAATCCTTCACAACACCAGCTCATCTAGAAGTTCATCAGAGAACACACACAGGAGAGAAGCCTTACTCTTGCTCTGACTGTGGAAAGAGATTCTCTCTACTGGGCAACTTAAAAACACATGAACGTATACATACAGGAGTGAAGCCTTACTCCTGCTCTGACTGTGGAAAGAGATTCTCTCTACTGGGCAACTTAAAAACACATGAACGCATACATACAGGAGTGAAGCCTTACTCCTGCTCTGACTGTGGACAGAGTTTCTCTCGACTGGGTCACTTAAAAACACATGAACGTATACATACAGGAGTGAAGCCTTACTCGTGCTCTGACTGTGTAAAATGCTTCACAACATCAGCTCAGCTAAAAGATCATCAGAGAACACACACAGGGGAGAAGCCTTACTCCTGCTCTGACTGTGGAAAGAGTTTCTCTCTACTGGGCAACTTAAAAACACATAAACGTATACATACCGGAGAGAAGCCTTACTCCTGCTCTGACTGTGGGACAAGTTTCTCTCTACTGGGCCACTTAAAAACACATGAACGTATACATACAGGTGTGAAGCCTTACTCCTGCTCTGACTGTGGAAAGAGTTTCTCTCTACCGAGCACCTTAAAAACACATGAACGTATACATACAGGAGTGAAGCCTTACTCCTGCTCTGACTGTGTAAAATGCTTCACAACATCAGCTGAGCTTAAAGTTCATCAGAGAACACACACAGGAGAGAAGCCTTACTCCTGCTCTGACTGTGGAAAGCGTTTCTCTCGACTGGGCCACTTAAAAAAACATGAACGTAGACATATTGGAGTGAAGTCTTACTGCTGCTCTGACTGTGTAAAATGCTTCACAACATCAGCTGAGCTTAAAGTTCATCAGAGAACACACACAGGAGAGAAGCCTTACTCCTGCTCTGACTGTGGAAAGAGTTTCTCTCGACTGGGCCACTTAAAAAGACATGAACGTATACATACAGGAGTGAAGCCTTACTCCTGCTCTGACTGTGGTAATAGTTTCTCTCAAATGGGCCAATTAAAAAGCCACCAAGGTAAACAAAGGAGAGAAGCCTTGCCACTGATCTGACTGTAGAGAACACACAAAGGAGTGAACCTTACTTCTTCCTTGAGGTTTTTAAGCAAACCAGACTGCACAATTCTGTTGGTTTTTTATATTACTATATTACCAATAGCCAGGGGCACACTCCAACACCATTTACAATTAAAGCATTTGTGTTTAGTGAGTCCGCCAGATCAGAGGCAGTAGGGATGACCAGGGATGTTATCTTGATAAGTGCGTGAATTGGACCATTTTCTGTCCTGCTAATCATAAATGTAACTAGTACTTTTGGGTGTCAGGGAAAATGTATGGAGTAAAAAGTACATTATTTACTTTAGGAATTTTCAAAGTAAAAGTTGTACAAAATATTAATAGTAAAGTATAGATACTCAAAAAAAACGACTTAAGTACTTTACACCACTGCATGCATCCATGGCGTGGGGTGTGTTTTCAGGGCACACATTGGGCCCCTTGATAAAAGATGAACAATGTTTGAATGCCACAGGATATTTAAATAATCATTGCCAATCAGGTGCATCCCTTCATGGCAGCAGTGTATCCATGTGCAAGTAGATTTTTTCAGCAGGATTACGCCATAAGGCTTGTCCAGGAATGGTTCCAAGAACAGTAATTGTCCATCTGTGGGAGGAGATGGAACGAGCTATTCAGAGTAGATCCACTCCCAGCCAACTTGACACAATTGTAGGAAGCATTGGAGTCAACATGGACCAGCATCCCTGTGGAACGCTCTCAACACCTTGAGAGTCCATGTCCTGAAGATTTGAGGCTGGTCTGAGGACAAAGGGGGGGCAACTCAATATTAGGAAGGTGTTCCTAATGTTTCGTACACAGTGTATATCAGATAAAGATGGTGTGATGATCAGTTTTCAGCATTAGTTTGGGTGGATTATTTTATTTTACTAAACTTTTGTTTAATGATAAATGTAGAGCTTGTATGTATATCATGCATTTTTTGTGATTCCTGTTTGACCCCTGGAAGAGTAGCCGCTGGGGATCCTAATAAGATACTAAATTGTACTAAATGTATCAGATATTGATGACGTGTTGATCAGTTTTCACCATTAGTATTTTAATGAAGGTGTCATTCAATGTGTTTCTATGGGATATAGTAGTAAAGGCCAAATTCAGTATTTTATCAAATCATTTTAAAATATATTGTTTATACCTAATGTAGTCCTAAAATACTAAATAAATTATGTAAACAATCAATTCTCTAAACCATTCCATATGTTAGCATAGTATTGTAATGTATTATTAGTCTTTTTTATGGTGCCAAAGTCCAGGGACAGCATTACCACCACAATCCAATAATGACCCAGTTACTATTGGGGAATGGAACCAGAGAGGAAGCTTGTGTTACCTTTCTCACACCACTACAGTATTCATTTCAACAGACCTTTTCCATGGCCCTTTGTTAGAGTTCAATATATACTGTGGCAAACCTCTTCAAAGCTAGGAGCGTTTGTCACAAATTAAGTGAGAAACTGTCACCAAAGTCAGCCCAGAATTAAAGTTCTTTCGAACACGACAGTACCTGTATGTTTGTTTCTCTGTCCTGGTCCACCCAGGTCGCAGGTAAGGTCAAGGATAGCAGGATTCGGTACACAAATCTGGTTCTCGGTAGGTCCAGGTCTAAACGCCAACAGGTAAGTCCAAAACAGTCCAGCTCGTACACGGTAAATCCAGCCAATGTAGAATGTCTCTCTCTCTATGGTTCATAGATCCTTCCCGCTCTCTCTCTCTCTTCCTGGTTTTTCTTGACCTTTTATCTGTGGGTCGGCTCCACCTTCTGAGGGTTCCCCTTGCTTCTGGGAATTGTAGTTTTGGCAGTCGGCCATTTTGTGATCTGTAGTTCTGATCGGGGTGGCCATTTTAGTGATCGGGCAGAGCCCGTTTATTAGTTCTGCCCTCACATATCTGCCATTTATCACTCGACCCCCTTCTTTGCCACACATCTCCCCCCCTAGATCCGACCCCCTAGGTCGGGCTACCGCAGCAAAATATGCGTGCATGCGGGATAACCCATCCACATTTCCCATTTCCTTTCCTGCTCTGTGTTTCAAGTCAAAGTGAAACGGTTGGAGACTCAAAAACCACCGCATCACCCGAGCGTTCTTCTCTTTAGCCCTATGCATCCAGGTGAGTGGTGCATGGTCACTGATGAGGGTGAAGTGGCGCCCCAGCAGGTAGTATTTCAGGCTTTCCAGAGCCCACTTTACTGCCAGCGCCTCTTTCTCAACAACTGAGTAGTTGGTTTCCCGTGGTTCCAGCTTCCTGCTTAAAAACAGGATGGGGTGTTCCACCCCTTCTACCTCTTGGGACAGCACTGCTCCCAAGCCGACCTCTGAAGCATCCGTCTGAACCACAAACTCTCTCTCAAAGTCTGGTACCACCAGCACTGGATTACAGCAGAGGGCCTCCTGTAATGTCCTAAATGCTTTGGTGGCCCTTTCATCCCACTTGACCATGTTTGGCCCTCTGGCTCTAGTCATGTCGGTGAGTGGGGCGGCCACTGTGGCATAACTTGGGATGAACTTCCGGTAGTACCCGGTCAGCCCTAGGAAGGCTCGAACCTGCTTCTTATTTACTGGTTTCGGCCATTCTCTAATTGCCTCCACCTTCTTACGTTGGGGTTTGATTAATCCTCTTCCCACGGTGTATCCCAGATACTCCGTTTCCTCTAACCCCACATAACACTTGGCAGGGTTCGCCGTGAGCCCTGCCTTTCTAAGGGCGTCTAACACCGCCTGTACCCGGGGTAAGTGGGATTCCCAATCTGGGCTGTAGATCCCCACGTCATCTAAATAAGCTGCGGCGTATGCTTGGTGCGGTTTTAGGACCTTGTCCATGAGCCGTTGAAAGGTGGCTGGGGCCCCATGTAGGCCGAATGGCATGACGGTGTATTGAAACAAACCGTCAGGGGTTGCAAATGCTGTCTTTTCTTTGGCCCTGGGGGTCAGAGGAATTTGCCAGTACCCTTTTGTCAGGTCCAGGGTCGTAATGTACCGAGCTTTACCAATTTTCTCCAGTAGTTCGTCTACTCTGGGCATGGGGTAGGCATCAAACTTGGAGATTTCATTTACCTTCCGAAAGTCGTTACAGAACCGCAAAGACCCATCGGGCTTGGAGACCATCACAATTGGGCTAGACCACTCACTATGTGACTCTTCGATCACTCCAGCTGTCAACATTTTCTCCGTCTCTGCTCTAATCGCTGCCTGTCGAGCCTCGGGTACCCGATATGGCCTCATGCTCACTTTTCTCCCTGGTAGGGAAACGATATCATGAGCTGTAACCTCAGTTCGGCCGGGTACTTCTGAAAACACATCTCTGTTTTTCTGGATCAGGGTCTTTACTTCCTGTACTTGTGCTGGGGACAAAGTAGGTGAAATATTTACTTCAGCTGTCTCCTGAGTGTGTGTGGGGTACGTGACCATTAGTGTTTCTCTCTCTCTCCATGCTTTTAACAGGTTTATGTGATAGATCTGTTCCTGGGGCCGTCGACCTGGCTGTCGGATCCGATAATTAACTTCTCCTATTCTCTCCAGTACTTCATATGGTCCTTTCCATGTGGCTAGTAGTTTGCACTCTACCGTGGGGATCAGCACTAACACCTTATCTCCCGGTTGAAATTCCCTCAGGGTAGCCTGCCGGTTATAAGTGTGCCGCTGGTGCTCTTGTGCTTGTCTCATGTGCTCTCTGACGATGGGCATGACTGTGGCTATCCTGTTTTGCATTGCCGTGACGTGCTCTATGACACTAGTATACGGGGTGGATTGGTGTTCCCAGGTTTCCCGGGCAATGTCTAAGATTCCCCGGGGGTGCCTCCCATATACCAGCTCGAAGGGAGAAAACCCCAGCGAGGCTTGAGGAACCTCTCTAATGGCAAACATCAGATATGGCAACATGCAATCCCAGTTTTTCCCATCCTTGTCGATTACCTTCCTGAGCATTGACTTCAGGGTCCGGTTGAATCTCTCAACCAGCCCGTCCGTCTGTGGATGGTAAACTGATGTCCTCAACTGTTTCACCTGCCACAATTTACAAAGGTCTGCCATAAGGCGGGACATAAAGGGGGTCCCCTGGTCAGTAAGGATCTCCTTTGGGACCCCAACCCTGGTGAACAATAGCACTAGTTCCTTGGCGATATTTTTGGAAGCCATTGTCCGAAGGGGAATGGCTTCTGGGTAGCGAGTGGCATAATCTAGAATGACCAGAATGTATTGGTGCCCTCTGGCAGATTTGGGTAGTGGGCCCACTATGTCCATCGCTATCCTCTCAAATGGCGTTTCGATTATGGGGAGTGGCACTAACGGGCTTCTAAACGCTGGTCGGGGAGCTGTTACCTGGCACTCCGGGCACTCTCCACAATGCCGAGCCACTTCAGCCTGAATTCCTGGCCAGTAAAACCTCCTTACAATCCGGTCTCGGGTTTTATCGATACCAAGGTGTCCACCCAGAATGTGCCCATGAGCTAGATCCAGCACTGTCTTTCTGTACCGGGTGGGGACCAACAACTGTTCCACCACATCAACCCCTATTTTTGAGACTCTGTACACCAAACCATTTTTCATGATGAAGTGGGGAAAATGATTGGCCCACCTTTGGGTATTTGCAGCTGGTAACTGAGTCCCAATTTGGTCCGCTAGCCCCTTTAGGCCTTCTCTTAACTCCCGGGTGTTTCTCTCTTGCTCTTCTCTGAGCAGCTGGTTGGTGTGGTGCTGGACCTGTAACGTGTCCTGATACATTCGCATTGCATCCTGATGAGCTATTTGTTGAGCTCTAGTTGCCTCTTGTTGGGCGGCCACCGCTTGTAACAGGGCCTGTATGGCTCCCTCCATACTCATTTTCCTGAAAAAACTGTCCTAACCAAACAAAGCCACAAAAAAAACAAACAAAAAAAAAACTTGACTCCCCTTTGGAGTGCTAACTAAACTTTTTTTTCTTTTTTTTTTTTCTACCTAACCAGCGGTATGGTTAATCCAATGCCCACATTCTCCACCACGTGTGGCAAACCTCTTCAAAGCTAGGAGCGTTTGTCACAAATTAAGTGAGAAACTGTCACCAAAGTCAGCCCAGAATTAAAGTTCTTTCGAACACGACAGTACCTGTATGTTTGTTTCTCTGTCCTGGTCCACCCAGGTCGCAGGTAAGGTCAAGGATAGCAGGATTCGGTACACAAATCTGGTTCTCGGTAGGTCCAGGTCTAAACGCCAACAGGTAAGTCCAAAACAGTCCAGCTCGTACACGGTAAATCCAGCCAATGTAGAATGTCTCTCTCTCTATGGTTCATAGATCCTTCCCGCTCTCTCTCTCTCTTCCTGGTTTTTCTTGACCTTTTATCTGTGGGTCGGCTCCACCTTCTGAGGGTTCCCCTTGCTTCTGGGAATTGTAGTTTTGGCAGTCGGCCATTTTGTGATCTGTAGTTCTGATCGGGGTGGCCATTTTAGTGATCGGGCAGAGCCCGTTTATTAGTTCTGCCCTCACATATCTGCCATTTATCACTCGACCCCCTTCTTTGCCACAATACCCAAGACTATATTGAGGGTCAGACTGTTGTGATGCCCAGTTGATTATGTAAATAGTCTTCTAGAACTCTAGTGGTGATGGCCCATTTCAAGGTGAGTCATTGATATGAATGTTTAGAGTGAAAGAGCTGTGACCTCACATGTGATGGCCCACATCTACCACAACCTTTCCTATTGTGTTAGTCAGCACCACAGCATTTTCAACAGCCATTGTTCAAAATGTGATCATACATACAGTACAATGGGTGGGGGTGTGGCCTGCACAGGGGAGGACCAGGAGGTTGATCTCAGACAGATTGACAGTGAGGACAAACCCAGCCTGCCTATCTCCTTCCACACAAGTCCAAACCTACAGTCACTGGGTCCTGATTGTGGCAGTGGAGACTTGTTGCACTGCAGGATCTAGAGATGACATCAATGGACAGGTTTCCATTGGCCCAGCTCTACAAAAAAAAAACATTTTGCAAAACAACCATTGCAACATGATGGAAATGGCAGATACAGGAGACATTTTCGAAAGATCCACAAATGTTTTATCTGTTCAACAGGGGCAGGAAAACATTGAAGAACCACAGTGCAATGCTGTGAAGGTGTAAGAATGGCACTGCTAAGATCAGAGATTCATCTCCTGAGTACACACCACAAATCTTGAATACACACCTAGTCCCCTGAATACAAACCAAGTAATTTTACATGCAGGACTTCAAGTTGTAAACTACTCCTTTAATGGAGTATTAGGTTCTTTGAAAGGGATGTTTCACTATTTTTTTAAAACTTTATTGTAGTATTTTGTTCATTAGTCCACTGCAATCAACTTTTCAAGATGGAGAACTTTCAGTACAGAGGAAAAAGTGTGAAGATGATGCAAATGTCCTAATGATAATTGCATATCATTTGCATCATCACACCTTTTGTTATGTACTACATTGTTTTCCAATCCTGGTCCTTGGGATCCAAAGAGGTGAGCTTTTTTGTTTTTGCCCTAACACTCACACACTGGATTCAACTAAGCAACTCAAGGCTTTGAATTGAATAAGGTATGAGAGCTAGGGCAAAAACAAACATGTGCACCCCTTTGGGACAAGGATTGGGGAACACTGCTGTACTGAAAGTCTTCCATCATGAGAACTTCACTGCTGACGTGCACATTATTGGGATTGTATACAGGGTGAAGAAACCAATGTGTACATTTGTAATTTGATTGGCCTATCCCTTTAATTAGAGTTTCTTTGGAGTTACATTTAGTTAGAGGTGCATTTGCTCTAAACATACATTTATTTGATAAATAAAGGTGCTTTTGTCATCTCTTAAGACTAGGTGAACCTAACGAGTGTGCTTGCATACTCCCTTTAAAGACCTTTGCTTGAAAAACGTGAAAAAAGCGGCAGTAGTGCTGTTAGTCCATTTTGAGACGCCATAGAACCCTTTGTGTTTACAAATTTGCTGCAAGAGGGCGAGGCGCGCAAGTTGGTGGCAGAACAAGTTCTTATAGAATGGCAGCAAAAAAAAGCCTATATTTACATGTTGCTTATTAGTGCATTTCACACTACTTTTTGATTATAATTGGATTTTACGATTTGTATGAATGTCCTGCTTCATATAATGTTTGTGTCATCACAAATGAACTGCATTATACTGTGACGACCCTGGGTTTATAAGCGCGGAAATCGACTCTGCCGCTCGAGCATGCTTTTGCGGCACAGTCGATAGCGCGCCGGACTTCGGGCATGAAGGTCGAGGGTTCGAGACCTGCTCCCTGCCTGCCTGTTTCATTACACTGGTGTCCCCAGGGTCGTCACAATACTTTAAAAAAACACTTCAACCAGTAAAATGGTTCTTTGGCTAGCTTTTGCTATAGCCTATATCAATGAGCATTAGCATTCTGTAATCTTAGCGACTGTTCAAGCAAGATTCAAAACAACATTGAAAGCGTATATAACGGCAAAAAGTTATTTTGTTGAGAAGCAATAACGCAAATCTGCAGCCAATAGTCTGTGAGTGACGTCAGTGTGTCAAGTACTGGAAAAGGGTCTATAGCTACTTCCTCAAAATAGTCAGATAACTCAATAAATCTGTCATTAATGTTGACCAATCCCCAATGAAGGGGCTTAGACTTCAGCTACTGACTTAGGCCTGCCTCCAGGAAAAAAGTGTGTGCACGGAATAGCCGAAAAAACCCTTACACAATGTCCAAAACGAAAACGTCACAACATGTCGTCATAACATATGCACAAACTCTTCCGAACTGTTTCGGATGTTTTTGTTTAACCTTGATTTAACTAGGCGGTTCTTATCGACTTACACAAATCCACAAGGAGTCAGTAGAAACCATATTTGTTTAAGCAAGTCAGTCATATCAGCAGTAACTGAGGCTGAATTAACTGTTTAGCTGCCGGACGAGGCTCCGGTGGCTGATAGCCAGATGTAGCGGTGGTAAGGATTCACTCCATGGTGCTGAAAGGAAAGCTCAAGCTTTATGTTGGACTAATTTAAATAATGTTACAAATGGTTTTAGTAGTCCGACATTGTCACTAATCTGGATTTAGACTGCCTGCTACTTCAGGTCTAAATAGGTGTACAACCTATACCTTGTGACAATGTAGGAAACCATTGTCAGACAGACTTTTTCTTAGCCTTTAAGGCGTCAGCATGTTTCACAACTTGCCTTGTTAATTAAAGGTTAAATAATAATAATACAATATCTACATGCTAAAATCACCACTGTAAAACACGCAGGGTGTTCACTCCTTAGGCCCACCTTCCTTTCTGCGTCAGACTTCAGCCTCATGTCTGAGGTGGGAAATCTACTTCTGAAAGTACCATGCTTAGATTCATAATGACATCTCAGATTGAACTCTTTGCAAACAGTGACAGTCTCGTTACAAACAAGACACACTGGTTTGAAATTGGAGAAATACGATGAATATATTGTAACAGAACAGGTAGGACTATTAATATAGACATTGGTGATTTTACCATTGTAATCAGATGGACATTATTATGTTATGGTCATTGAATTGATTAGCCCACTAACCACGTGTTAAATGTGTAGTGTAGCCCACACTGTGTAGGACTATGAATTGGGCAGCTATAGGCAATTTGTTACTAGGATAATTATGTTCTGGCCTGCAGACTAGCTAAAAGCCTAGTTGCCCCCGTTGTATATTGTAAATTCAATCTCTCCCTTCATCACCATCATCATTCAGATAATTCAAACGTGTGGATATAGTGCTAAAGTTGAAGGACTCATTGTCTCTGTGAATTGAAATGTTGTTGCCCACCAGTGCACTCAGAAGAGGAAACAACGATACAATGTAGTCTAACATCGGCTGCAAACCTCACAAATGTGAGATATCAAATCAAATTTTATTAGTCACATGCGCCGAATACAACAGGTGTAGACCTACAGTGAAATGCTTATTTACGAGCCCCTAACCAACAATGCAGTTTAAAAAAAAATACGGATAAGAAATAAAAGTAACAAGTAATTAAAGAGCAGCAGTAAAATAACAATAGGCAGACTATATACAGGGGGCGGTACCGGTACAGTGTCAATGTGCAGGGGCATTGGTTAGTTGAGGTAATATTATAGGTATATTGTAGGTACCGGATGATACCAGCTTCTACTGCTTGCCTTGCCTTGCGGTAGCAGAGAGAACAGTCTATGACTAGGGTGGCTGGAGTCTTTGACAGTTTTTAGGGCCTTCCTCTGACACCACCTGTTATAAAGGTCCTAGATGGCAGGAAGCTTCTACAGTGTTTCTTACATTTTCATTCCAGGTTGCATATCACAATATTTAAGGACATATCAGATCTGCTCTGTCCATAACAGTCACATAGGGTTGGTATAAGATTGAAATGGGTAAATAATATGAAATAGTTCCCCAATACCATATTTTTTTATTTTACTAGGCAAGTCAGTTAAGAACAAATTCTAATTTTCAATGACAGCCTAGTAACAGTGGGTTAACTGCCTTGTTCAGGGGCAGAACGGCAGATTTTTACCTTGTCCGCTTGGGGATTTGATCTTGCAACCTTGCGGTTACTAGCTACCTGCCACCCCTGATGTATATATTTAATGTATTACATGAATGGAGACCACAGCCCTTCCAACAATACATTTAAATCGTGTTTTACTGTGATTGTTTCCACCCTGCTGCATGTATTCTATGTATTCCATTTCAAATGTGTCTCCCAGTGCGGCTTCACTTCCGGGCTATTATGACACATCTGTCAGTTTCTTCTATGTTCCTAGGCATAGTATAATAAAAAAACATATATCATTTTTCCACGAAAATACCATGCTTTATTTTTTTCATTGTACTACAAATCGTACATTTTTGTACAGTTCTTCACATCAGAGTGCTGCTGCATGCCCTTTGTCTCTCTTGACCATGTCGGGTGGGTCGGGCACAAGGCACAAAGGTCAAGGCGGCTCTCCACTTCCCTCCAGTAGTTATTTAGCCTGATAATACATCACTCCTGACAGACACAAGCACAAACTCTTGTATAAATGTAGCAGCCTATACACCAAATCATTAGTGATCTGACATGCTGTATTGCATGGAAACTGTAGACTACTAACAACAGCAGCTACATAGTCTAGTTTACTATGGTCCTGTCCCTCTGACCAGGGTAAACAAAGTGGTAATGTTGTGTATTGTATATACAGTATTTCATTTCAGTTTATTTAATTTAATTATACACAAGATAAAAATAAGTTGCCTAGCATGAATTCATGTACAAACATTTTATTACATTATGCAGATGTTCTTATCCAGAGAGACTTACAGGACAAATAAGGGTTAATTGGCTTGCTCAATGGCACAATGACAGATTTTTCACCTAGTCGGCTCAGGATTCAAACCAGCAACCTTTCAGTTACTGGCCCAACACTCTTAACCGCTAGGCTACCTGCCACCAGATCAATTAACTTCAATACAGTTATTCAAATACATTCATCATCAATGACTACAATAATGAATCTAGTATTAAAATACAATTTAATAAACACAAGTAGTCGATTCATAGCCTGTTTATCATTAAACAAAAGTTGTTTAGTAATATAAAATAATCCACCCAAACTAACGCTAAAAATTGATTACCCCACCATCTTTATCTGATATACACTGTGTACAAAACACTAGGAACACCTTCCTAATATTGAGTTGCACCCCCCTTTATCCTCAGAACATCCTCAAGTCGTCGGGGCATGGACTGTCCAAGGTGTTGAGAGCGTTCCACAGGGATGCTGGCCCAATAATTCCCACAATTGTGTCAAGTTGGCTGGGAGTGGATCTCTACTCCGAATAGCTCCTTCCATCTCCTACCACAGATGAACAATTGGATTGAGATCTGGTGACTCGGCAGGCCACTACAGTAAGCTGAATTCACTGTCATGTTCTTGGAGACATTCCTGGACAAGCCTTGTGGCATGGGGCATAATCCTGCTGAAAAAATCTATTTGCAGATGGATACACTGCTGCCGTGAAAGGATGCACCTGATTGGCAAGGATGCTTTAGAATGCTGTGGCATTCAAACATTGCTCAACTTTTATCAAGGGGCCCAATGTGTGCCCTGAAAACACACCCCACGCCCCATAGTCCTCCCATCAGCATTAAACAGCATGAACCGGGATTCATCAGACCAGGCAATGTTTTTAAAATTCTCCAGTGTCCAGTCTTTTAATTTCTTAGCCCACTGCAACTGCAGTCTCTTGTTTTCTAGTGAAAGCTAAATGGGGATCCATAATAAATACACAAAAACTACACTATTAAGGATCATAGCTTTTCACCTGGATTCACCTGGTCAGTCTATATCATGAAAAGAGCAGGTGTCGTTAATGTTTTGTAAACAGAGTATGTTGTGTCTACCAGCTCTTTCCCACAGAAAACTGCAGAGGGAAGCAGTACCACCCAGTCAACCATCAGACTCCATTGTGAGACATCTCACAGAGGATATTCAACCCTAAATTAATCTCAATATCTTTACAGTAGAAACTAACAAAACTCACCAAAACTGACAAGGTGCAAACTGATCAGTAAAGTAAAGAGAGGCTAACATTCTATAACACTCCCTTTCCTCTGTAAAGTTCTCTCATAGTGAGAAACTACAGTTGAAGTCGGAAATTTACACACACCTTAGCCAAATACATTTAAACTCAGTTTGACAATTCCTGACATTTAATCCGAGTAAAAATTCCTTGTTTTAGGTCAGTAAGGATCACCACTTTATTTTAAGAATGTGAAATGTCAGAATAATAGTAGAGAGAATGATTTATTTCAGCTTTTATTTCTTTCAACACATTCCCAGTGGTTCAGAAATTTGCATACACTCAATTAGTATTTGGTAGCGTCTCTTTTAAATTGTTTAACTTGGGTCAAACGTTTTAGGTAGCCTTCAACAAGCTTCCTACAATAAGTTGTGTGAATTTTGGCCCATTCCTCCTGACAGAGCTGGTGTAACTGAGTCAGGTTTCTAGGCCTCCTTGCTCACACAATCTTTTTCAGTTCTGCCCACAAATGTTCTATAGGATTGAGGTCAGGGCTTTGTGATGGCCACTCCAATACCTTGACTTTTTTGTCCTTAAGCCATGTTGCCACAACTTTGGAAGTATGCTTGGGGTCATTGTCCATTTGGAAGACCCATTTGCGACCAAGCTTTCACTTCCTGACTGATGTCTTGAGATGTTGCTTCAATATATCCACATCATTTTCTATTTTGTGAAGTGCACCAGTCCCTCCTGCAGCCAAGCACCCCCACAACATGATGCTGCCACCCCGTGCTGCATGGTTGGGATGGTGTTCTTTGGCTTGCAAGCCTCCCCCTTTTTCCTCCAAACATAACGATGGTTATTATGGCCAAACAGTTCTATTTTTGTTTTATCAGACCAGAGGACATTTCTCCAAAAAGTACGATCTTTGTCCCCATGTGCAGTTGCAAACCGTAGTCTGGCTTTTTTATGGCGGTTTTGGAGCAGTGGCTTCTTCCTTGCTGAGCGGCCTTTCAGGTTATGTCGATATAGGACTCATTTTACCGCGGATATAGATACTTTTGTACCCGTTTCCTCCGGCATCTTCACAAGGTCCTTTGCTGTTGTTCTGGGATTGATTTCCACTTTTCGCACCAAAGTACGTTCTCTAGGTGACAGATGGCTGCGTGGTCCCATGGTGTTTATACTTGCATACTATTTTTTGTACAGATGAACGCGGTACCTTCAGGCGTTTGGAAATTGCTCCCAAGGATGAACCAGACTTGTGGAGGTCTACAATAGTTTTTCTGGGGTCTCGGCTGATTTCTTTTGATTTTCCCATGATGTCAAGCAAAGAGGCACTGAGTTTGAAGGTAGGCCTTGAAATACATCCACAGGTACAACTCCAATTGACTCAAATGATGTAAATTAGCCTATCAGAAGCTTCTAAAGCCATGACATAATTTTCTGGAATTTTCCAAGCTATTTAAAGGCACAGTCAACTTTGTGTATGTAAACTTCTGACCCACTGGAATTGTGATACAGTGAATTATAAGTGAAATAATCTGTCTGTAAACAATTGCTGGAAAAATTACTTGTGTCATGTACAAAGTAGATGTCCTAACCGACTTGCCAAAACTATAGTTTGTTAACAAGAAATTTGTGGAGTGGTTGAAAAACGAGTTTAATGACTCCAACCTAAGTATGTAAACTTCTGACTTCAACTGTATAGGATTACAATAGAGCATTCTACGCTTTCTTCATTTGATCCAATTCAACATTGCCAATTATTTAATGACATGAGAATTAAGTGGAGTGTCTAATCTTAGCTGGTCCGATAGAACTGATGAGGCTTCTCTCCTTCATGTATACATTGGTGTCTTTTAAAATGGCCCAATCAGTAGAATCTCTTCTCACAATCAGTACAATGATAAGGCTTCTCTCAAGTGTCTATCCGTTAGTGTGTTTTTACATTGCCCAATCGGGAAAAACTATTTCCACATTGAGAGCAGAAGTAAGGCTTCTCTCCTGTGTCTGTTCTCTGATGACCTTTTAGCTCAGCTGTTGTTTTAAAACCTTTTCTACAGTCAGATCAGTGGTAAGGCTCCTCTCTTCTGTTCACCTTGGTGTCTTTTTAAATGACCCAGTTGAGAGAAACGCTTTCCACAGTCAGAGCAGGAGTAAGGCTTCTATCCTCTGTGTATACGTTCATGTTGTTTTAAGGTGCCCAGTCGAGAGAAACTCGCCCCACAGTCAGAGCAGGAGTAAGGCTTCTCTCCTGTGTGTATACGTTCATGTTGTTTTAAGGTGCCCGGATGCGAGAAACTCGCCCCACAGTTAGAGCAGGAGTAAGGCTTCTCTCCTGTGTGTATCCGTTCATGTCTTTTTAAGTCACCCAGTTGAGAGAAACTCTTTCCACAGTCAGAGCAGGAGTAAGGCTTCTCTCCTGTGTGTGTTCTTTGATGAACTATTAGCTCAGTTGATGTTGTGAAGGATTTTACACAGTCAGAGCAGGAGTAAGGCTTCTCTCCTGTGTGTATACGTTCATGTTGTTTTAAGGTGCCCGGATGAGAGAAACTCGCCCCACAGTCAGAGCAGGAGTAAGGCTTCTCTCCAGTGTGCATACGTTCATGTTGTTTTAAGTTGCCCAGTCGAGAGAAACTCGCCCCACAGTCAGAGCAGGAGTAAGGCTTCTCTCCCGTGTGTGTACGTTCATGTTGTTTTAAGGTGCCCAGTCGAGAGAACCTCACCCCACAGTCAGAGCAGGAGTAAGGCTTCTCTCCTGTGTGTGTTCTCTGATGAATTTTTAGCTCAGTTGATGTTGTGAAGCATTTTACACAGTCAGAGCAGGAGTAAGGCTTCTCTCCTGTGTGTGTTCCATGATGAACTTTTAGCTCAGTTGATGTTTTGAAGCATTTTACACAGTCAGAGCAGGAGTAAGGCTTCACTTCTGTATGTATACGTTCATGTCTTTTTAAGTGGCCCAGTTGAGAGAAACTCTTTCCACAGTCAGAGCAAAAGTAAGGCTTCTCTCCTGTGTGTGTGCGTTCATGTTGTTTTAAGGTGCCCAGTCGAGAGAAACTCGCCCCACAGACAGAGCAGGAGTAAGGCTTCTCTCCTGTGTGTGTTCTTTGATGAACTATTAGCTCAGTTATTGTTGTGAAGCATTTTACACAGTCAGAGCAGGAGTAAGGCTTAACTCCTGTGTGTATACGTTCATGTTGTTTTAAGGTGCCCAGTCGAGAGAACCTTGCCCCACAGTCAGAGCAGGAGTAAGGCTTCTCTCCTGTGTGTTTTCTTTGATGAACTTTTAGCTCAGTTGATGTTGTGAAGCATTTTACACAGTCAGAGCAGGAGTAAGGCTTCTCTCCTGTGTGTATACGTTCATGTTGTTTTAAGGTGCCCAGTCGAAAGAAACTCGCCACACAGTCAGAGCAGGAGTAAGGCTTTTCTCCTGTGTGTATTTTTAGGTGTATTTTTAGCTTTGATGGAAGTGGGAAAATCTCCTTACAATGTGGGCAGTGGTGAGACCTCTTAGCTCTGTGATCTTCCTGATGTTGCTCTCTGGATGTAGAGAATGTCTCAACATGGTCTCCTGTGTGAACAACACCAGAAGAACCAGTCAGTTGGTGTGATATTCATGTCAATCAAATGTATATTATGAAGCCCTTTTTACATCTGCAGTTGTAAGAAAGTATTCTACAGAAACCCACCCAAAATCCCCAATAGCAAGCAATGCAGATGTAGAAGCACAGTGGCCACGAAAACCCCCCTAGAAAATAGGAACCTTGGAAGAAACAGAGAGGAACCAGGCTCAAAGGGGTGGCCAGTCCTCTTCTGGCTGTACCGAGTGACATACAGTTGAAGTCAGAAGTTTACATACACTTAGGTTGGAGTCATTAAAACTCATTTTTCAACCACTCCACAAATTTCTTGTTAACAAACTATAGTTTTGGCAAGTCGGTTCTAGTTTGTGCATGACACAATTAATTTTTCCAACAATTGTTTTCAGACAGATTATTTCACTTATAATTTTCTGTATCACAATTAGTGGGTCAGAAGTTTACATACACTAAGTCGACTGTACCTTTAAACAACTTGGAAAATTATGTCATGGCTTTAGAAGCTTCTGATAGGCTAATTTACATCATTTGAGTCAATTGGAGTTGTACCTGTGGATGTATTTCAAGGCCTACTTTCAAACTCTCTGCCTCTTTGCTTGACATCATGGGAAAATCAAAAGAAATCAGCCAAGACCTCACAAAAAAAATTATAGACCTCCACAAGTCTGGTTCATCCTTGAGAGCAATTTCCAAACGCCTGAAGGTACCACGTTCATCTGTACAAACAATAGTACGCAAGTATAAACAGCATGGGACCACGCAACCGTCATACCGCACAGGAAGGAGACGCGTTCTGTCTCCTAGAGATGAACGTACTTTGGTGCGAAAAGTGCAAATCAATCCCAGAACAACAGCAAAGGACCTTGTGAAGATGCTGGAGGAAACAGGTACAAAAGTATCTATATTCACAGTAAAACTAGTCCTATATCGACATAACCTGAAAGGCCGCTCAGCAAGGAAGAAGCCACTGCTCCAAAACCGCCATAAAAAAGCCAGACTACGGTTTGCAACTGCACATGGGGACAAAGATAGTACTTTTTGGAGAAATGTCCTCTGGTCTGATGAAACAAAAATAGAACTGTTTGGCCATAATAACCATCGTTATGTTTGGAGGAAAAAGGGGGAGGCTTGCAAGCTGAAGAACACCATCCCAACCGTGAAGAACGGGGGTGGCAGCATCATGTTGTGGGGGTGCTTTGCTGCAGCAGGGACTGGTGCACTTCACAAAATAGATGGCATCATGAGGGAGGAAAATTATGTGGATATATTGAAGCAACATCTCAAGACATCACTCAGGAAGTGAAAGCTTGGTCGCAAATGGATCTTCCAAATGGACAATGACCCCAAGCATACTTCCAAAGTTGTGGCAAAATGGCTTAAGGACAACAAAGTCAAGGTGTTGGAGTGGCCATCCCAAAGCCCTGACCTCAATCCTATAGAACATTTTTGGGCAGAACTGAAAAATTGTGTGTGAGCAAGGAGGCCTAGAAACCTGACTCAGTTACACCAGTTCTGTCAGGAGGAATGGGTCAAAATTCACCCAACTTATTGTGGGAAGGTTATGGAAGGCTACCCGAAACGTTTCACCCAAGTTAAACAATTTAAAGGCAATACACTCAATTAGTATTTGGTAGCATGTAAACTTCTGACCCAACTGGGAAATGTGATGAAAGAAATAAAAGCTGAAATAAATCATTCTCTGTATTATTATTCTGACATTTCACATTCTTAAAATAAAGTGCTGATCCTAACTGACCTAAGACAGGGAATTTTTACTAGGATTAAATGTCAGGAATTGTGAAAAACCGAGTTTAAATGTATTTGGCTAAGGTGCATGTAAACATCCGACTTCAACTGTATGTATTCATGTCAGTAGGCTGTGCAATACAAAAGGGGAATAAAACTGTTCTAAAGTGGGTAAGAGTTGAAAGCTAAAAAGGGGCAAAAGTCGTGAAAATTATGAGCCATATCATCCTCCACTCACTATCATAAGGGTTACTAACTACAAAGACTCATTTCATAGAACTTTAAAAAATTGGCAGTTTTTCCACTTACATTTTTTTGTCTACTCTCTGGGCACTCCAGATAGCTCAGTGAATAAACAAATGCTGGCAATACTGGTGTCATCCCTGCAAGACTCAGTAGCATGAAATAACATTACCTTCTCATTGTAACAGTTCATCATCAAACAGTTCTACTGCAAATTTTCATGCCCAGTGGGAAGTTGGAACGAACAACACAAGCTTTGTTGTGCAGTGTGGAGTTTCTCAGCGATGTGATGTCAGAACTACAGAATTCAACCTAGCAATAGACTGGGTCATGTCATGACTTGCCCTTTTGGGTGAGGATCATAGGCGCCAAAAGCCACAACATGTCAAAGTCAACATCCAATACACATTGGGCTCCCAACTGGCGCAGTGGTCTAACACACTGCAGTACCTGGTTCGAATACAGGCTGCATCACATCCGGCCGTGATTGGGAGTCCCATAGGGCAGCGCACAATTGGCCCAGCGTCGTCCGGGTTTGGCCAGGGTAGGCGTCGTTGTAAATAAGAATTTGTACTGACTTGCCTAGTTAAAGAAAGTTTAATATAAAAAAGAAACATATAATTGGTACACACTTCACCGGTGTTCTCCACTCTATATAATATATGTTTATAGATGTGTTGTTTATTTGATGAATTGCTAAACTAAAGGTTCAAAAAAATAAGCTCTAAACTTGAATTCTTAAAGATTTTGTTATAGTAATAAAGACTGACTTCAAAGAGACCACATTCAAGTCCTCCATCCCCCACTTAGTCTGACTGCTGCTCTCTCTGGCTCCACAACAATCCCTGCCCAGCCATCAAGAGGTGGGAATACCCAGCCAGCCTACAAGTACATGGTAAGTGCTTTACAGCTGAAAGGGACTTGGGATCAGCAGCACAATCTTGTGTAGAGGGTGTTCTAAATACTGTAATTATAAATAGTATGTACCGTTTTTGTTTGTTTGTTTTTTACTTTGTGTGTGGTTTGTGGTGTGTTCACTTATGACATTAGATCAGTGTTGGCTGCTAACTTAGCCCTAATCTTAAATATTTCACTTCTGTGTTTGGAGACATTGTATCAGCATTCTTGTCTCCTGTTAGAGGACTGGCCAACCCTCATAGCCTGGTTCCTCTCTAGGTTTCTTCCTAGGTTCCAGCCTTTCTAGGGAGTTTTTCCTAGCCACTGTGCTTCTACACCTGCATTGCTTGCTGTTTGGAGTTTTAGGCTGGGTTTCTGTACAGCACTTTGTGACATCAGCTGATGTAATAAGGGCTTTATAAATACATTTGATTGTTTTGGGCGAATCGTGAAGGACACCTGGGTGACTTCATACTAAATGTCATGTAGCTTGCTCATTCTTGAAGTTATCGGTCTGAAACTTTGGACAAACTGCTGCCCTCTTGTGGACACAATCTAAATTACCTCCAGCTTCTTAGCTGAAAGTGTGACCTTTCTCTTGCATTTCAAAGCTCAAATAAAACAGAGAAACAACAGTCTGTCATTACTTTAAGGCATGAAGGTCAGTCAATGCGGAACATTTCAAGAACTTTTAAAGTTTCTTTAAGTGCAGTTCCAAAACCATCACGCACTATGATGAAACTGGGCTCTGATGAGGACCGCCAGATGAAAGGAAGACCCAGAGTTACCTCTGCTGCAGAGAATAAGTTAGCGTTAACTGCACCTCAGATTGCAGCCCAAATAAATGCTTCACCGAGTTCAAGTAACATCTCAACATAAACTCTTCAGAGGAGACTGCGTGAATCAGGCCTTCATGGTCGAATTGCTGCAAAGAAACCACTACTAAAGGACACCAATAATAAGAAGAGACTTGCTTGGGCCAAGAAACACAAGCAATGGACATTAGACTGGTGGAAATCTGTCCTTTGGTCTGAGGAGTCCTAATTTGAGATTTTTGGTTGCAACCGCCGTGTCTTTGTGAGACGCAGAGTAGGTGAATGGATGATCTCTGCATGTGTGGTTCCCACCATGAAGCATGGAGAAGGAGGTGTGATGGTGCTTTGCTGGTGACACGGTCTGTGATTTATTTAGAATTCAAGGCACACTTAACCAGCATTCTGCAGCGATACGCCATCCCATCTGGTTTGCGCCTAGTGGGACAATCATTTGTTTTTCAACAGGACAATGACCCAAAACACACCTGCAGGCTGTGTAAGGGCTATTTGACCAAGGAGAGTGATGAGGTGCTGCATCAGATGACCTCGCCTCCACAATCACCCGACCTCAACCCAATTGAGATGGTTTAGAATGAGTTGGACCGCAGAGTGAAGGAAAAGCAGCCAACAAGTGCTCAGCATACAGTGAGGGAAAAAAGTATTTGATCCCCTGCTGATTTTGAACATTTGCCCACTGACAAAGAAATGACCAGTCTATAATTTTAATGGTAGGTTTATTTGAACAGTGAAAGACAGAATAACAACAAAAAATCCAGAAAAACACATGTCAAAAATTTTATAAATTGATTTGCATTTTAATGAGGGAAATGAGTATTTGACCCCTCTGCAAAACATGACTTAATACATGGTGGCAAAACCCTTGTTTTGAGGTCAGACATTTCTTGTAGATGGCCACCAGGTTTGCACACATCTCAGGAGGGATTTTGTCCCACTCCTCTTTGCAGATCTTCTCCAAGTCATTAAGGTTTCGAGGCTGACGTTTGGCAACTCGACCCTTCAGCTCCCTCCACAGATTTTCTATGGGATTAAGGTCTGGAGACTGGCTAGGCCACTCCAGGACCTTAATGTGCTTCTTCTTGAGCCACTCCTTTGTTGCCTTGGCCGTGTGTTTTGGGTCATTGTCATGCTGGAATACCCATCCACGACCCATTTTCAATGCCCTGGCTGAGGGAAGGAGGTTCTCACCCAAGATTTGGCGGTACATGGCCCCGTCCATCGTCCCTTTGATGCGGTGAAGTTGTCCTGTCCCCTTAGCAGAAAAACACCCCCAAAGCATAATGTTTCCACCTCCATGTTTGACAGTGGGGATGGTGTTCTTGGGGTCATAGGCAGCATTCCTCCTCCTCCAAACACGGCGAGTTGAGTTGATGCAAAGAGCTCCATTTTGGTCTCATCTGACCACAACACTTTCACCCAGTTGTCCTCTGAATCATTCAGATGTTCATTGGCAAACTTCAGACGGGCATGTATATGTGCTTTCTTGAGCAGGGGGACCTTGCGGGCACTGCAGGATTTCAGTCCTTCAGGGCGTAGTGTGTTACCAATTGTTTTCTTGGTGACTATGGTCCCAGCTGCCTTGAGATCATTGACAAGATCCTCCCGTGTAGTTCTGGGCTGATTCCTCACCGTTCTCATGATCATTGCAACTCCACGAGGTGAGATCTTGCATGGAGCCCCAGGCCGAGGGAGATTGACAGTTCTTTTGTGTTTCTTCCATTTGCGAATAATCGCACCAACTGTTGTCACCTTCTCATCAAGCTGCTTGGCGATGGTCTTGTAGCCCATTCCAGCCTTGTGTAGGTCTACAATCTTGTCCCTGACATCCTTGGAGAGCTCTTTGGTCTTGGCCATGGTGGAGAGTTTGGAATCTGATTGATTGATTGCTTCTGTAGACAGGTGTCTTTTATACAGGTAACAAACTGAGATTAGGAGCACTCCCTTTAAGAGTGTGCTCCTAATCTCAGCTCGTTACCTGTATAAAAGACACCTGGGAGCCAGAAATCTTTCTGATTGAGAGGGGGTCAAATACTTATTTCCCTCATTAAAATGCAAATCAATTTATAACATTTCTGACATGCGTTTTTCTGGATTTTTTTGTTGTTATTCTGTCTCTCACTGTTCAAATAAACCTACCATTAAAATTATAGACTGATCATTTCTTTGTCAGTGGGCAAACGTACAAAATCAGCAGGGGATCAAATACTTTTATCCCTCACTGTACGTGGGAGCTCCTTCAAGACATTTGTTAAAGCATTCCTCATGAAGCTGGTTGACAGAATTCCAGTGTGCAAAGCTGTCATCAAGTCAAAGGGTGGCTACTTTGAAGAATCTCAAATGTAAAATACATTTAGATTTGTTTAACACCTTTTTGGTTTCTACATGATTCCATATGTGTTATTTCATAGTTTTGATGTATTCACTATTATTCTACAATGTGGAAAATAGTCAAACTAAAGAAACCCTTGAATGAGTAGGTGTGTCCAAACTTTTGACTGGTACTGAACATATGACTTCATATCAGTAGGCTGTTCAATACAAAAGGGAATTAAGCTATTAGGGCCGTCCCCGACTAAAATAAATCCTGGTTGACCGAGAGTCGTCTGTTCTTTCAACCAATCGATTGGTCGAAATTGTAAAAAGTATATTTTTTTCCATATATAGACACACCCTATGTTTG
The DNA here is from genome assembly GCF_901001165.1 of Salmo trutta. Taxonomy (NCBI): domain Eukaryota; kingdom Metazoa; phylum Chordata; class Actinopteri; order Salmoniformes; family Salmonidae; genus Salmo; species Salmo trutta. Next base: position 10,421,962 of record NC_042995.1, on the reverse strand, counting down.
AATAAAATCCACTATATGTAGGCTACTGAGCTTGTCTGATGCTTTAAGCACTGCAATTAAAAATGAAAACACATAAATGACTCAAGAGGGAGCCAGAGATCAATATAGCCTAACCAGAAGAAAAAAAACCTGTTCCAGACCCCCCCCCTCTTCTCCCCACTGCTGCTGTTCTCCGCAGATTCTGTCGTTACTCTCCTGAAGTTGCTGGTAAAAGGCTACACCAGCGGTCCATTTGGAGTGCCAAGGTATCGTACCATTTCTACTGATCTGCGTGCCAGTTATGATTTTCATCTGCACATTTTCATGGAACCGTTTCATTTAATTTATAATAGTCTTTATATCTCAAATCAACGTCATGTAAATAAATTATAACTATATTAAAATTATGCAATTCTAAAAGTAACTTCTATTGCCATTGCCAATATGTAAAGATAGCCTACATAAAGCCAACAATAAAAACACTGCAGCTTGCATGTAGAACATATTTCTTATGAAAATAAATATTCTATAAATCACATTGGCTATGCATGACCTGACTGCAAGGAGCTTGAAACATTGTATCAACTATTAATTTGGTCTGGCCTGTGCTAGCAAACTTGCAACATTGTATAAAATATTCTGGGCCCTGAGGAAAAGGCGCAACACTCGCTAACCATTAAACATTCTTAGTTTTATTAAGCAAGTTTAAAAGATTGACGTTTCGGCCTTCAAACGTCAATCTTTTAAACTTGCTTAATAAAACTTTTTTGAAATTATGGTGAGCGAGATTTGCGCCTTTTCCTGTCCAATGAGTTAAGACAATCAGAAACAGTATTAGTTGGCACATTTATAGGCCTACATTTGAGTTCAGGCCAGTTAGCCTAGGCCTACTTCTATGCATAATCAGGTGCGTGTCCTTACTCAAGATTGACAGGAGCGCTCCAAACAATAGACAACTAATAAATTGACAACTCATAAATGGAATGAAATATACCAAAAGTTTTTTCTCTCAAGTGTAGCCTAGGTTGTATGCTCTGCAAACAATGTGCCAACTCCTACAATGACAATGGTAAGACTGTAATAATAATATATTGAATGCATTAACAGAAATGATCATAACCAAACAAACATTGTAGATTAGAAATTCTGGGAATTAACAGTAAAAGTACTACTGATGATACTGGTTTGCCATCCCCACAGCCTCCACAATGGACTAGTCCACTCAGACAGGCAACGGATTAGTCCACTCAGACAGGCAACGGATTAGTCCACTCAGACAGGCAACGGACTAGTCCACTCAGACAGGCAACGGACTAGTCCACTCAGACAGGCAACGGACTAGTCCACTCAGACAGGCAACGGATTAGTCCACTCAGACAGGCAACGGACTAGTCCACTCAGACAGGCAACGGACTAGTCCACTCAGACAGGCAACGGACTAGTCCACTCAGACAGGCAACGGATTAGTCCACCCAGACAGGCAACGGATTAGTCCACTCAGACAGGCAACGGACTAGTCCACTCAGACAGGCAACGGATTAGTCCACTCAGACAGGCAACGGATTAGTCCACTCAGACAGGCAACGGATTAGTCCACTCAGACAGGCAACGGATTAGTCCACTCAGACAGGCAACGGATTAGTCCACTCAGACAGGCAACGGATTAGTCCACTCAGACAGGCAACGGATTAGTCCACTCAGACAGGCAACGGATTAGTCCACTCAGACAGGCAACGGATTAGTCCACTCAGACAGACGTGAATCAGACAGGTGTCTTGTGTGCCATAAAAAATGTTATATCCAGTGCTGCTTGAAAGTATGTGAACCCTACAGGGCTGGTCATTATTTTGCTATAAAATATTAAAATAAACATAAAATCCTTATCTAAACCCCAATTCGTAATAAAGACATTCAAGTAAATAAAATAAAAAGTGATATTTTTTCATTGTTTATTTAACAAAAGTGGTTTATATAACAAACTCAGATTTGATGTGTGCAAAAATATGTGAACCTCTTCAGTCAATAGCTTGTTGCACCCCCACTAGCAGCGATAACTTGGCGTAAACATCTCCTATAGCCAGTAATCAATCTCTGACATCTGTTAGAGGGATTTTTCCCCACTCCTCCTTACAGAACTCAGCCGATTGAAAGAATCTCCTGGTATAACTCAGAATTCATGGTTCCCTTAATGATGTGGAGTCATCCAGATCCAGAGGAATCTTGACATTCCCACCACCATGCTTGACTTTTGGGGATAAGGTTATTTTGGCGGTAGGCAGTGTTGATTTGGACTCATCGGTCCAGAGAATGGACTTCCAGAAACCTTCAGGTTTGTCCAGGTGGTCTCTGGCAAAGTTAAGACGGGCAGTTTGGTTCTTGTGTGACAGCAGAGGCTTCTTCCTAGCAACCCTCCCATTTTGATTCAGTGTTCTTATTGTTGAAGCATGCACAGTTACCTGAGATGCAGCAAGTGAGGTCTGCAAATCTCTAGATGTTATGTTTGGGTTGGCTTTTACCTGATTTATTATTGTTATTGTGGCTCTTGGGGATATTTTGGAAGGGTGTCCACTTCTAGGCCGAGTTTCTGTCATGTTAAATGCTTTCCATACGTAAATTGTTTGCCTCACAGTGGACTGAAGGAGCTCAAAACTTTTTGAGATGATTTTATAGTCTTCCCCATACTGATGTGTTCCAACTACCCTCGTCCTGTTGTCCTCTGAGATCTACTTTCCTCTCGGCTTGGTGTGCTTTGCATTCACCTGGATGGGTAACACCAAACTGACCAGATTTCTTATCTCTGTCAGAGTCCCGCCCAAACTCTTTCCTAATGATCTCTCCTTTGATTGGTTCATTTGGTACCCAATTATTTACCCACCTGAATCTACTTACCTACTTGATTTAACCAATGCAACTTGAAGTTCACTTATTTTTGACCTGCACTAATTCCGTTTTAATGTTATTTTTTGACTACACGCATAATTTCCTCTACACCAACATATGATATTGGTAAAAATAAACCTGTTATGTCAGATCAAAAGGCTGGTTCTGATTAAATGAAGATGTCATGGTAAAAACAAAAAAATCGAGAATTGCACAAGGGGTTCACATACTTTCAAGCAGCACTGTATATATTAGCCACTGCTCGACTACAAAAAGCTTGGTCGACCAACATCTATCCACCAAACAATCGACCAGTCGACTAAATGGGGTCAGCCCTAAAAGCTGTTCAACAGTTGAGGGCAAAAAGGGTGAATATTATGAGTCATATCATCCTCCACTCACTATCACAAGGGTTAGTAACTACAGACTCATTTCATATCATCCTCCTCTCACTATCACAAGGGTTAGAAACTACACAGACTCATTTCATATCATCCTCCTCTCACTATCACAAGGGTTAGTAACTACACAGACTCATTTCATATCATCCTCCACTCACTATCACAAGGGTTAGAAAGTACAGACTCATTTCATATCATCCTCCACTCACTATCACAAGGGTTAGTAACTACACAGACTCATTTCATATCATCCTCCTCTCACTATCACAAGGGTTAGTAACTACACAGACTCATTTCATATCATCCTCCACTCACTATCACAAGGGTTAGTAACTACACAGACTCACTTCATAGAACTTTAAAACACTGGCAGTTTGTCTACTTCACTTCTTTAGTCTACTCTCTGAACACTCCAGATAACCCAGTTGTTCAGGGACGTGTGATGTCAGTAGTACAGAATTCAACCTATCAATAGACTGGGTCATAACTTATGGAGGTCTAACTTATGAAGATAACTTATACAGTCGTATGAAAAAGTTTGGGCACCCCTGACAATTTCCATGATTTCCATTTATAAATAATTGGGTGTTTGGATCAGCAATTTCATTTTGATCTATCAAATAACTGATGGACACAGTAATATTTCTGTAGTGAAATGAGGTTTATTGGATTAACAGAAAATGTGTAATATGCATCAAAACAAAATTAGACTGGTGCATAAATTTGGGCACCCCAATAGAAAAATCACATCAATATTTAGTAGAGCCTCCTTTAATAACAGCCTCTAGACGCTTCCTATAGCCTCTAATGAGTGTCTGAATTCTGGATGAAGGTATTTTGGACCATTCCTCCTTACAAAACATCTCCAGTTCAGTTAGGTTTGATGGTTGCCGAGCATGGACAGCCCGCTTCAAATCATCCCACAGATTCTCAATGATATTCAGGTCTGGGGACTGGGATGGCCATTCCAGAACATTGTACTTGTCCCTCTGCATAAATGCCCGGGTAGATTTTGAGCAGTGTTTTGGGTCGTTGTCTTGTTGAAATATCCAGCCCCGGCGTAACTTCAACTTTGTGACTGATTCTTCAACATTATTCCCACGAATCTGATGATTTTGAGTGGAATCCATGTGACCCTCAACTTTAACAAGATTCCCAGTACCGGCACTGGCCACACAGCCCCACAGCATGATGGAACCCCCACCAAATTTTACTGTGGGTAGCAAATGTTTTTCTTGGAACGCTGTGTTCTTTTGCCGCCATGCATAACGTCCCTTGTTATGACCAAATAACTCAATCTTTGTTTCATCAGTCCACAGCACCTTATTCCAAAATGAAGCTGGCTTGTCCAAATGTGCATTTGCATTCCTCAAGCGACTCTGTTTGTGGCGTGTCTGCAGAAAAGGCTTCTTCCGCATCACTCTCCCATACAGCTTCTCCTTGTGCAAAGTGCGCTGAATTGTTGAACGATGCACAGTGACACCATCTGCAGCAAGATGATGTTGTAGGTCTTTGGAGGTGGTCTGTGGGCTGTTTTTGACCGTTCTCACCATCCTTCGCCTTTGCCTCTCCGATATTTTACTTGGCCTGCCACTTCTGGCCTTAACAAGAACTGTGCCTGTGGTCTTCCATTTCCTCACTATGTTCCTCACAGTGGACACTGACAGCTTACATCTCTGCGATAGCTTTTTGTAGCCTTCCTCTAAACCATAATGTTGAACAATCTTTGTGTTCAGGTCATTTGAGAGTTATTTTGAGGCCCCCATGTTGCCACTCTTCAGAGGAGAGTCAAAGAGAACAACAACTTGCAATTGGTCACCTTAAATACCTTTTCTCATGATTGGCTGCACTTGTCTATGAAGTTCAAGGCTTAATGAGCTCACCAAACCAATTGTGTGTTCCAATTAATCAGTGCTAAGTAGTTAACAGGTATTCAAATCAACAGAATGACAAAGGGTGCCCAAATTTTTGCATAGCCTGTTTTTCACATCTGATTTAATTTCATACAACTTAATATTGCTACACTAAAAAACTTTGTCTGGACAATACCCCAGTACTCAGCTTTTATTAGAAAATGAATGGCATGCCACTGTGATAATTTTCTGTGATGACAGAGTAAATTATTATGCAGCCTCAGAGGGGTGCCCAAACTTTTTCATACGACTGTAGATAGAACCTGCTCTTACCATGAGAAACAGATTTACCAATCTCCTCCTCCTCTTCTTCATCTTTAATGTTGACATTCAGCTCCAGTGTTTGACTGCAGTCTCCCAGCTTCACTGATGCCATCTCTGGATCCTGCAGTGCAAACTGGGCTCCAATGTCACAATCAGGACCCAGTGACTGTAGGTTTGGACTCAGTGTGGAAGGAGAGAGGCAGGCTGGGTTTGTCCTCACTGTTGATGTTACTGGCCTCAGACTTAATTTGAGTCGGCCTGTAGTAATAAAGAGACACGGACACAAAAGTTAGTCTTGACATTTATGGCGCTTTTTTTATTCTCAAACTATATTAGATCAGGTACCTAAGCATTAACAAACCATTCAATTAATTTCAAATTAGGCGGTTCACACTATAAATTAGTCTACACAACGTAAATGCACAAAACCTATAGTAGATTTCCTAAATTCACACACAGAGCATTCAGAAAGTACTCAGACCCCTTGACTTTGAATTGTTTTTTCCCCCTCGCCATTCTACAGACGATGCCGCAAAATGACAAAGCAAAAACATGTTTTTAGAATTTTTTGAAAATCTATTAAAAATGTAACTGAAATATCACATTTACTTAAGTATTCAGACCATTTACTCAGTACTTTTTGAAGTACCTTTGGCAGCGATTACAGCCTCAAGTCTTCTTGGGTATGAGCCACAAGCTTGGCACTAGAGGTCGACTGATTAATCGACATGGCCGATTAATTAGGGCCGATTTCAAGTTTTCATAATCAGTAATTGGCATTTTAATACGGATTATAGCTGATTACATTGCATTCCGTGAGGAAACTGCGTGGCAGGCTGACCACCTGTTACGCGAGTGCAGCAAGGAGCCAAGGTAAGTTGCTAGCTAGCATTAAACTTATCTTATAAAAACAACCAATCTTAACATAATCACTAGTTAACTACACATGGTAAATTATATTACTAGGTTAACTAGCTTGTCCTGCCTTGCATATAATCAATGCGGTGGCTGTTAATTTATCATCGAATCACAGCCTACTTCGCCAAACGGGGGATGATTTAACAAAAGCGCATTCGCGCAAAAAGCCCAATCATAGCACGAATGTACCTAAACATCAATGCCTTTCTTAAAATCAATACACAGAAGTATATATTTTTAAACCTGCATATTTAGTTAAAGATATTAATATTAGCAGGTGTAACAGGGTTATATTGGTGATTCCCCTTGCCACTTTATTGTTAAGCCAGTGGGTTTTGGTTTTAGTTTTGTCTTGCCTTCACCTACTCAACATGACATCTTATTGGCTGGTTTGCGTAGCTTGCTTACGAGGGAGGATGTTTCAGTTAGAATCGTTCCAGTGAACAAGCACCAAACCAGCGGTAAATTGTTGGTTGCAAAGCACTGTACGTCAAAAGTTATTTTTATACTCCCAAGTGATGATTTAAATGTACAATTTATATCAATATGTTTGTAAATGTTACTAGAACACCACACATAAGATGTAGCATTATTTGGTGAATATTTGTTGTGCATTTTGTTGTAGAGAATTCCAGCTAATACTAGCTAGCAACTTACTGTGTCTGGTGGGGGGGTTTGTATATTTTGTACAGTGCGTGAGTGCAGAGTTGGATGGTGAGCCGTGCATTGCATGACGTGCAATTTTGTGCCGTTTCTATCAGAATAAATCTCCATGACTGGTGCTGCAAGTTGGAGTTCGTGTCGATTATTGATTTACACAAAGCAAGAAGAGTACTGTTACACAGGCAATATTAACTAGGGAAATTGTGTCACTTCTCTTGCGTTCATTGCACGCAGAGTCAGGGTATATGCAACAGTTTGGGCCGCCTGGCTCGTTGCGAACTAATTTGCCAGAATTTTACATAATTCTGACATAACATTGAAGGTTGTGCAAAAAAAGGTACAAAAATGTAACAGCAATATTTAGACTTACGATTGCCGCCCGTTCGATAAAATACGGAACGGTTCCGTATTTCAGTGAAAGAATAAACGTTTTGTTTTCGAAATGATAGTTTCCGGATTTGACCATAATGACCAACGGCTCGTTTTCTGTGTTTATTATATTATAATTAAGTCTATGATTTGATAGTCAGTCTGACTGAGCGGTGGTAGGCGCCAGCAGGCTCATAAGCGTTCATTCAAACTTTACTGCGTTTGCCAGCAGCTCTTAGCAATGCTTGCTTCACAGCGCTGTTAATGACTTCAAGCCTATCAACTCCTGAGATTAGGCTGGCAATACTAAAGTGCCTATTAGAACATCCAATAGTCAAAGGTATATGAAACACAAATGGTATGGAGAGAAATAGTCGATGCGTCATAATTCCTATAATAACTACAACCTAAAACTTCTTAACTGGGAATATTGAACCACCAGCTTTCATATGTTCTCATGTTCTGAGCAAGGAACTTAAACGTTAGCTTTTTTACATGGCACATATTGCACTTTTACTTCTCCAACACTGTGTTTTTGCATTATTTAAACCAAATTGAGCATGTTTCATTATTTATTTGAGACTAAATAGATTTCATGTATGTATTATATTTAGTTAAAATAAGTGTTCATTGTTCATTCAATATTGTTGTAATTGTCATTATATTGGCCGATTAATCGGTATAGGCTTTTTTTGGGTCCTCCAATAATCGGCATCGGTGTTAAAATCATAATCGGTCGACCTCTACTTGGCACACCTGTATTTGGGGAGTTTCTCCCATTCTTCTCTGCATTTCCTCTCAAGCTCTGTCAGGTTGGATGGTGAGCATCGCTGAACAGCCATAGTCAGGTCTCTTCAGGGATGTTCGATCTGGCTGTGTTGTCTTGGCTGTGTGCTTAGGGTCGATGTCCTGTTGGAAGGTGAACCTTCACCCCAGTCTGAGGTCCTTGGAAGGTTTTCATTAAGGATCTCTTTGTAATTTGCTCCATTCATTTTTCCCTCGATCCTGACTAGTCTCCCAGTCCCTGCCGCTGAAAACATCCCCACAACATGATGATGCCACCACCATGCTTCACCGTAGGGATGGTGCCAGGTTTTCTCCAGATGTGTTTCATCAGACCAGAGAATATTGTTTCTCATGGTCTGAGAGTCCTTTAGGCGCCTTTTGACAAACTCCAAGTGGGCTGTCATGTGCCTTTTACTGAGGTCATGTGCCTTTTACTTAGGAGTGGCTTCCATCTGGACACACTACCATAAAGTGCTGACTGGTGGAGCGCTGCAGAGATGGTTGTCCTTCTGGAAGGTTCTCCCATCTCCACAGAGGAACTCTGGAGCTCTGTCAGAGTGACCATCGGGTTCTTGGTCACCTCCCTGACCAAGGCCCTTCTAACCAATTACTCAGTTTGGCCGGGCGGCGAGCTCTAGGAAGAGTCAATCCTGTCTCAGAGCTCTACAGATAAATCCTTCGACCTCATGGCTTGGTTTTTGCTCCGACATGCACTGTGAAATGTGGGACCTTATATAGACAGGTGTGTGCCTTTCCAAATCATGTCCAATCAATTGAATTTACCACAGGTGGACAACAATCAAGTTGTAGAAACATCTCAAGGATATCAATGGAAACAGGATGCACCTGAGCTCAATTTTGAGTCTCATGGCAAAGAGTCCGAATACTTAAGTAAATAAAGCATTTGTTTTTTTTTGGCAAACAAATCAAAAAATCTGTTTTCGCTTTGTCATTATGGGGTATTCTGTGCAGATTGATGAGGAAAATTTTAATCCATTTTAGAATAAGGCTAACGTAACAAAATGTGGAAAAAGGGAAGGGGTCTGAATACTTTCCAAATGCACTGTAAGGAATTGGCAACTCGTTCTCATTCTGAGAAATAAGGTAGGCCACTTGATTTTAACATCTGAACAAAGTGGACAGGCTAACAAGCTTTTCAAACAGTTGGAAACAGAAAGAAGGGTGTGTTCATAACAATTCAACTGTTCAACCTTGTTAGCAAATAGATCCAAGTTGACTAAACTTGAAATATAAAGATTAGCTGGCTAGTCACTAGCACGTGGGTTTGAGAGATTTGAGACCTGTGTTAATTTTCTATAATCCCTACAATAAGTTAGTCATTACTAGTTACATTTGTAACAAAAAAGGGTATTTTAATAGACTTGAAAGCCAGATCAGTGATTATTACGACAACAACAAAAAAACAGGTTAAACAATTTTTATCAAATAACAAATTATTAGTGGGTGTTATGGTTGTGGAAGGCTTATATTTAGCCTCGGTATAACTTCACAAGCCCTGAATTCATTCCATTATTGCTGACTGTTTTGAAAGGCAGTGTATTTGACCTTTAATTGTACAATTGTACTTATTTATAGAAAAACTAAATCGAGATATATATCGTGAATCGCCTAGAAGTTTGAAAAACTGAAGATTCGTTATACTGTACTGAACTAACCGTTACTTTTCTTTCCTGTAGTGTACTCTACAGTGCTTTCCAATTTTGTGAAACAGTAGCTATGTTTCCAAGAAGTTATCCAGTGATTCTTTTTGTTGACATTTAGAAAAAGTTTGAATAGAAAATAGACACAATTGCCCGCTAGTGTTTTCATTTAACTATCTTGTGTTGATAAAAACATCTGGGCGTAATGACGCACCTCGTACTGTCAAAATGATTTGGCAATCATCATTTATTTCATAAATACTGTTTTCATCCTCATTTGTCAGAATAAATCAACTTTGACAAAAGAAAGATCCACCCGTCAAACAGATATAAATGTTCTCGAGCATTAAAATATTTCTCCTATATCTGGCGTTTCCATTACACATGTCGCAAATACTGTTTTTGCCACATAGCTTTTGTTGAATTCACCCGAGTCAATGGAAACCTGCCTAATGATGTCTGAGTGAGTGGTTCATACTTGGTCAGGTCTAATGTTTGGGTCAAGTAAATCAAAAATAAAAAAAGACATCCAAAAGACGTCGACGTCAGTCTGTGCTTACTGGGGTGTAGTATCCTATAGTGTCGGCCTATAACTGTATTTTATGAATGTCCATCCATGTGGTAGGCCTAGCGTTTGTAAAACAGCCAGTTGCATTGGCTTTATTAGTCCTGGTTCCTGTGATTTATTATTTTGTCTATTTAAGCTCTGAATAGACCCATCAGCTACCCAACTTTATCAGGAGTTATCCTGAGCCTATTGGCAATGAGAATCAATGCATTTACACAGCGGGAAATGCAGAAGTATTAATTTTTTGCCATGATCATCTCGTCAAAAATGTACAGAGAAACTTTAAACCACTGATTATCATGACAATTTAGCTGACAGGCTTCAACTCCCGGACAACAGAGGTTTCAGAGTCCTGCAATAGAGCGGAGATGCTAATATTTGTGTAAACTCTACATAGTTGTGTTCTGTGGGTGTCACTGAGTAGACTGAACAATCCATAGATAAGGCTGTAGAGTGCAATATAAATGTCCAACACAAACAAAAGACCCTCCATACTCAACTGGCGGGCCGCGGTCCGGATACAGAATGGGGTCAATACGGAAACCCTAATTTTTGCCGTTGGGCTTCGACCCCTGGTATCATATAAACACACAAAAGACATGGACAGGTTTAGGATTGCAGGAAATTAGCTTTAAAACAGCAAAATGTTTTCTCCGCTAAGAGGAGGGTTGTTAAGATTTTGGGGTTGCAAGTTGTTTGTTACTACGCCAATAAATGACAATATCCATCTGGACCTTTGCCACCTAGGAAATGTGTGTGACTGGACCTTCTCAAATAGTACTGGAGTATCCCTGCAATAGACTGACTGGGAAGGTGATTTTTCAGTCCAAGTCCTGCAATAAGAGCTAAGATATTAATATGTGTTAACTCTTGGTAATTGTATTCTGTGGGTGTCACCGTTTCATGGGTGCACAATCCAACCCGATTCATAAGTGCATATATAAATGCCCCCAATGCAATTTTGCGGTCTAAAACCACCAGTGTGATTTCAACAGTTTTTTTCTGGTTATTTTCAAACTTTTGTATTACTTTTTTAACATTTATTTATATAGGCAAATCAGTTCAGAATAAATTCTTATTTACAATGACGGCCTAGTCCGGTCAAAACCTGGACGAAGCTGGGCCAATTGTGTGCCGCCCTATGGGACTCAATAATTAAACGAATTCATTATTGTAATTCATTTTAAATTAAGTAACAACATTCAAACCATGTTTAGCATTATCTAGTCCAAATATGGCATGATTCCACTATTTTGTATCATTTTGCGTCACTTTCAACGAGGGACATTTATTTTGAGGGCGAACCGCAAATTCCACTATTGTGGCTAATCGTTATTGTAGCCATCTTCACATAGGTAGGGACAAGCGAGTATCAGGGCTGAGTTCAGCAGGAGGACGGAGACGTTGGCCACATTCAGATATAAATGTATTATGTAGAACAAACATGACTCTGATTCTAAGGATTCATGTCAGTTCTATTCAGAGGATTTCTATCTGCAACTTTCCAAAACGTGTTTGTTCTTTAACATCTCCAGGCGAAACCCACTGAGCTATATACGAACCTGCAAAGCCTCACAAATGAACGCGTGGTGGACTCCGCATCGTGCGATTTAAAAAAAACATTTTTTTTGCACGTTCTTCACTCACTCGGTTTGGCACAAAACCTTTCCCAAACGTGATAATTCCTTGCCAGGTGTGTTATCTAACATGTTATTACGTTATTTTGACATTAGACAGTTTAAACGTGCTATTACATACCTGTAGTAATAAAGAGAAACGGACAGCACAGTTTAAGCGTTTTATAAATTCTAAAGAATGGTGCCCGCCTACCGGAACTTCCTGTTCCCCCCACTACTACAGTGCAACAGAGACATCTATTGGATTGATGGACTAACTTCTGCTAAATCATGTAGAATATAGAAGTGAGATTGATTAGCTACACAAATAAAACTTGGTTTAAAAAACTAAAGGGGTGTCTGTTTTAGTGTCTAAGTTTTCAACCCTTTACATATTCATTGTAGATGATCTCTGTGGAAGGCCAAGAAGATCATCAAGAACCTCAGACACCAGAGACACGGCCTGTTCACCCTGTTACCATCTAACAGGCGGGGACAGTACACGTGCATCAAAGCTGGGCCAGTCATCCTTGATTTTGATTTAGAGAATATTGGTGACTAGCAAATTGTCTTGTCCCAATGTGTAGCGGTGTCATTACATGTATTGAGTAGATAAATACAGATATACAGTACCAGTCAAAAGTTTGGACACACCTACTCATTCCAGGGTTTTTCTTTATTTTTATTATTTTCTACATTGTATAATAATAGTGAAGACATCAAAACTATGAAATAGCACATATGGAATCATGTAGTAACCAAAAAAGTGTTAAACAAATAAAAATATATTTTAGATTCTTCAAAGTAGCCACCCTTTGACTTGGAATGCTTTTCCAACAGTCTTGAAGGAGTTCCCACATATGCTTTGCACTTGTTGGCTGCTTTTCCTTAACTCTGCGGTCCAACTCATCACAAACCATCTCAATAATGTGTTGAGGTCGGTGATTGTGGAGGCCAGGTCATCTGATGCAGCACTCCATCACTGTCCTTCTTGGTCAAATAGCCCTTACACAGCTATTCCTGTTGTTAATTTGAATGCCATGAATTAAACAAAAGCATTATATTTACCCCCAAAACTACAATGATTCAGTACATCAATAAAGTTACAGTACTCTAGCAGGTCTCACAGCTGCTTACGCTGACAAAACATGTTAGAGAATAGGTCAGATTTAGCTTTGTGATGCTTATTTCAACTTCCTGTCTTGTTCAGCTTCAGAAAAACAGTAAATATGTCACTTGAAATTTTTTGGGGGGTATTTCCTTATACAAAAGAGAAGAGTTTGACCAGTACAAAAGAATTGGCAGGTTTCAATTAAAATATCCAAACATATTCATAATTAATGATTAAAATAACTAATCTAGTTTTGAAATACAATTTATTAAACAAAAAGTATCCACCCAAACTAATGGTGAAAACTGATCCTCACACCATCTCCATCTGATACATGTTGTGTCTACCAGCTCATTCCCACAGAAAACTGCAGAGGGAAGCAGTACCACCCAGTCAACCATCAGACTCCATAGTGAGACGCCTCACAGAGGATATTCAACCCTAAAGGCAAATCTAAGGTGCTCTAAATAGCTCTACAGTAGAAGCTAACAAAACACACCAAAACTGACCAGGTGCACACTGATCACTAAAGTAAAGAGAGGCTAACATTCTATAACATTCCCTTTCCTCTGTACAGTTCTCTCTCAGTGAGAAACAATAGGATTACAGTGGAGTGTGTTACAATTTATTGAGAATTAAGTGATGGAATGACTTTAATCTTCACTAGTCAGAGAACAGATGAGGTTTCTCACATTTATGTATATGTTGGTGTCTTTTTAAGTGGCCATGTTGAGAGAAACTCTTCCAACGGTCAGAGCAGGAGTAAAGCTTCTCTCCTGTGTGTATATGTTGTTGTGTTTTTAAGTTGCTCTGCTGAGAGAAAATAGTCTCACAGTCAGAACAGGAGTAGGGCTTCTCTCCAGTGTTGAATTATGAACTGTCAGATCCCTTGACATTTTGCAGCTCTTCCCACAGTAAGAGCAGGGATACAGATTCTCTCCTGTGTGTATTTTAAGCTTTGATAGAATTGGGAAAATCTCCTCAATGTGGGCAGTGGTGAGACCTCTTAGCTCTGTGATCTTCCTGTTGTTGCTCTCTGGATGTAGAGAATGTCTCAGTATGGTCTCCTGTGTGAACAGCATCAGAAGAAGAAGTCAGTTGGTGTGACATACATGTCAATCAAATGTATTTTATAAAGCCCTTTTTACATCTGCAGTTGTCACAAAGTGTTCTACAGATACCCTAACGTATCAGGCGTAGAAGAAACACCACAAGCTTACGGTTTTCAGGCTTTGGCTTCCTCTCTGTCTTTTCCCTGAAAAACGGATGCTTCCGGTGTTTGTTGACTCCGCTGAGGGTGGAGGTACCGAGACTAAAACCCCAAAGAGCAAGCAATGCAGAAGCACAGTGGCTAGTAAAAACTCCCTAGCAGGAAGGAACCTAGGAAGAAACCTAGACAGGAACCAGGCTCCGAGCAGTGGCCGGGCTCTAGCTGGGCCACTCAAGGACATTACGAGACTTGTCCAGAAGCCACTCCTGCATTGTCCTGTTGGAAGGTGAAACTTCACCCCAGTCTGAAGTCCTGAGCGCACTCTGGAGCAGATTTTCATCAAGAATCTCTCTGACATCTACTGTCAACTGTGGGACCTTATATAGACAGGTGTGTGCCTTTCCAAATCATGTCCAATCAATTGAATTTACCACAGGTGGGCTCCAATCAAGTTGTAGAAACATCAAGGATAATCAATGGAAACAAGATGCACCAGAGCTCAATTTCAAGTCTGATAGCAAAGGGTCTGAATACTTATGTAAATAAGTATTTCTATTTAAATTTGTGTTTTTTTGTAAACATTTCTAAAAATCTGTTTTCATTGGTATTATGGGGTATTGTGTGTAGATTGCTGAGGAAAACGTTTTATTTAATACATTTTAGAATAAGGCTATAAAGTAACAAAATGTGGAAAAAGTCAAAGGGGTCTAAATACTTTCCAAAGCCCTGTAGTTAATTTTGAAAAACGGGATTGTATTTGTGTCCTCCTTTTTAATGTTACAAATAACAATGGAAATCAACAACTCTGTCGGCATATGTTTCTTTCTAGTAAGCCTTTCCCATCCTGGAGTCTGAGACCTTGTGGAAATCATTGGTAGAGAAGAATGTATGACAATTTAGACACTACGTTACCCAATAGTAGTTATCGTCATCATGCTTTCCATAGTTTAAGTCTATAGTTTCGCTAGGCCTTGCTAACTAGTTATTGTGTTGTCCAGCTAGCTATAAAAGTGCATGCTAGTGTATCAGGGTTATATTGGTGATTCCCCTTGTTAAACCAGTGGGTTTTAGTTTTGTCTTGCATTCACCTACTCAACATGGCATCTTATTGGCTGGTTTGCGTAGCTTGCTTACGAGGGAGGATGTTTCAGTTAGAATCGTTCCAGTGAACAAGCACCAAACCAGCGTACGTCAAAAGTGATTTTTATATTCCCAAGTGATGATTTAAATGTACAATTTATATCAATTTGTTTGTAAATGTTATTCGAACAATATACATAAGATGCAGCGGTTTTTGGTGAATATTTGTTGTGCATTTTGTTGTAGAGAATTCCAGCTAATATTAGCTAGCAACTTACTGTGACTGGTGGGGGGGTTGTATATTTTGCATTGCATGACGTGCAATTTTGTGCTGTTCCTATCAGAATAAAGCTCGACGACTGGTGTTGTAAGTTGGCGTTCGTGTCGATGATTGATTGTACACAACTCAAGAAGAGTACTGTTACACTTACACAAAATATTTGTATAACTAACCCAAGGTGGACCACACCCTATTGTTTCCAATGGGGGACTTTTATTATGAAGGCGAGCCGTAAAATTCCACTGATTAGCATAATCGTTATTGTGGCTAGCTTCACACAAAGGTGAGCCTAGCTAGCTAGCGAGTAGCGCTCATATCATAGCTATTTGTCAGCTTTAGGTTAGGTAAATCAGCTAACTACAGTAGCTAGTCGAGGTTAGAAAACTACCTAGCTAATCCAAACAAAACTCAACATACTACATGGAAAGTATATTCTGTACAATGTGATATGGTAACTCGTTTGCAGGCCTAACAATAACACCAGGTAACGTTTGCTACCTAGCTAGGTACGTTTGCTAGCTACAGTTATGGCACTGCAGTTAGCTAGAATTTTGGCCTGCTAGCTAACTTCCAATGCTAAATCGCCCAGCAGAATCCATTTATCCCCAAAAGAAAACTAAACAAATTCAATGGTAAACGTACCTCTCTCTCTCCTGTCTTGACGTTTTTTCTTTCGCGACAATCTACTAGACTATATATTTGACATTTATAGAACAAATCATACATAGTTTGATGTTTCTATGACATTTGACAGATTATGTATTTATATCAAGTCAAAACTGGAAATTCTACTCAAAACAAAGGTTGTAAAAGTATGCTAGACATTTATAGAATAAACCATATCTATTTTTGTGACAATGAATTAGTTATTTATTTTTCAATTTTATATAGCTTTTGGTGAATGAATGAATGAATATAAAACCAACTTTACATCGGTCTGCCTACTCATGTGATTTAAAAAAATATATATATTTAACAAGGCAAGTCAGTTAAAAACAAATTATTACTTACAATGATGGCCTACCAGGAAACAGTGTGTTAACTGCATTGTTCAGGGGCAGAGAGATATATTTTTACCTCGTCATTTCGGAGATTCGATCCAGCAACATTTCGGTTACTTGCCCCAACGCTCTAATAACTAGGCTACCTGTGATATGTATGATACACAGTGAGAGGTATTGTGAATAAGCCACTGCAGTTATGAAATTGATAAAAGAATGGCCATGTTTCAAGAGGGTGCCGACGGAATCTTTTAGGTATTTATTAGGATCCCCATTAGCCGCTGCAAAAGTATCAGAATTGTTCACTTCTCTCATTGACTTCTCAAACCACGGCTTGGTCTGCTTCACAGACGTTCTCTGAAGTCTCGCGTTGTTACGTCTCTGGGTTTAGAAACTGGTAGTGGGGGAACAGGAAGTTCCGCGCAGGCGCGCATCATTCTTCAGAATAAAGGATACGTCAGAATTGTGCAGTCGAGACGACAACTTCTGTGTCCGTTTCAAATGTATTACTACTGGTATGTAATAGCACGTTCTAATACCGAAAGAACATGTCATAACATGCTAGGTTACAAATACGTCAAGATATTATCACGTTTGATAAAGGTTTTATGTGCTATTTTTATGTCAAACCGCATGAGTGAACGTGATCACTTTTTTACAAGTCACATAGACTTTGGGTTAGTCTGAGTGGATGTATATCATTTCGTCAAGGTCATTTCATTAAGGATCAATTTCTTTTAGATTTCTGGGTTCGTTTTACATGTCGTTTTTAGTTTTGTGTAAAATTCACGAGATGGTAAAATGGCGGTTCCCCCTCGGTCTGCATCAACGTACTTCAGTGCAGGCAGTGAGGGTGCAGCAGAGAGACAATTTACGGTTGCACTACTGTTTTGGAGCTAAATGTAATGATTATCAGTTTTCTACATGTGTACTGATATTCAAAGACATTCAGTTGTTTCTGTCTATCTATACATGTTACTACTATGGTGTGAACGGAAATACTATTGGTTTTTGATAGGAATAATACAGTGAAGACAAGGTTATTCAGGAAAATAGTACATAGTGCTGCCTAAAACATACTGCAACCTTGTACTAAATGTTTTTTGAGGCATTTATGTGAATTCAGGAAATCTACTATAGATTAAGTGCATTTAAGTTGTGTAGCCTAATTTAAAGTGTATACTTTGTCTAATATGAATTAATTAATGTTTTGTTGTCAATGCTTAGCTACCAGATTTATTGAAATGAGATCAGTGCTTGACTTGGACAGGAGCTCACTGGAGCTGAGAACCGTCACCTCAAATGTCTACTATTTGAGCTCATGTTCCTCTTATAGAATATTAGCTCAACAGTATTGTGGAACTCCTGCACCTAAATATAAACTATTTTTAGAGAATAAAGAAATACTTGACAGTTTTGGCACTAACCTTTGTGTCCGTTTCTCTTCATTACTACTGGCCGACTCAGATTAAGTCTGAGGCCGGTAACATCAACAGTGAGGACAAACCCAGCTTGCCTCTCTCCTTCCACACTGAATCCAAACCTACAGTCACTGGGTCCTGATTGTGACCGTGGAGCCCAGTTTGCACTGCAGGATCCAGAGATGGCATCAGTGAAGCTGGAAGACTGCAGTCAAACACTGGAGCTGAATGTCAACATTAAAGATGAAGAAGAGGAGGAGGAGATTGGGAAATCTGTTTCTCATGGTAAGAGCATGTTCTATCTAAGTTTGTTATTCATTCCAACTTCCCACTGTGTATGAAAAGTTGCAGTAGAACTGTTTTATTTATTTATTTTATTTCACCTTTATTTAACCAGGTAGGCTAGTTGAGAACAAGTTCTCATTTACAACTGCGACCTGGCCAAGATAAAGCAAAGCAGTGCGACGAAAACAACAACACAGAGTTACACATAGGATAAACAAACGTGCAGTCTATAACACAATAGAAAAATCTATATGCAGTGTGTGCAAATGTAGTAAGATTAGTGAGGTAAGGCAATAAATAGGCCGTAGTGGTGAAATAATTACAATTTAGCATTAACACTGGAATGATAGATGTGCAGATGATGATGTCCAAGTAGAGATACTGGGGTGCAAAAATAAATAACAGTATGGGGATGAGGTAGTTAGGTGGGCTATTTACAGATGGTCTGTTTACAGGTGCAGTGATCGGTAAGCTGCTCTGATAGCTGATGCTTAAAGTTCGAGAGGGAGATATAAAACTCCAACTTCAGTGATTTTTGCAATTTGTTCCAGTCTTTGGCAGCAGAGAACTGGAAGGAAAGGTGGCCAAATTAGGAGTTGGCTTTGGGGATGATCAGTGAAAAATGCCTGCTGGAGCGCGTGCTACGGGTGGGTGTTGCTATGGTGACCAGTGAGCTGAGATAAGGCAGGGCTTTACCTAGCAGAGACTTATAGATGACCTGGAGCCAGTGGGTTTGGTGACGAATATGAAGCGAGGGCCAGCCAACGAGAGCATACAGGTCGCAGTGGTGGGTAGTATATGAGGCTTTGGTGACAAAACGGATGGCACTGTGATAGACCGCATCCAGTTTGTTGAGGCTATTTTGTAAATTACATCGCCGAAGTCAAGGATCGGTAGGATAGTCAGTTTTACGAGGGTATGTTTTGCAGAATGAGTGAAGGAGGTTTGTTGCGAAATAGGAAGCCGATTCTAGATTTCATTTTGGTTTGGAGATGCTTAATGTGAGTCTGGAAGGAGAGTTTACAGTCTAACCAGACACCTAGGTATTTGTAGTTGTCCACATATTCTAAGTCAGAACCGTCCAGAGTAGTGATGCAAGTCGGGTAGCGATGAAGAGCATGCATTTAGTTTTACTAGCATTTAAGAGCAGTTGGAGGCCACGGAAGGAGTGTTGTATGGCATTGAACCCTGTGGCACCCCCATAGAGAATGCCAGAGGTCCGGACAACAGGCCCTCCAATTTGACACACTGAACTCTATCTGAGAAGTAGTTGGTGAACCAAGCAAGACAGTCATTTGAGAAACCAAGGCTGTTGAGTCTGCCGATAAGAATGCGGTGATTGACAGAGTCGAAAGCCTTGGCCAGGTCGATGAAGACGGCTGCACAGTACTGTCTTTTATCGATGGCGGTTATGATATCGTTTAGGACCTTGAGCGTGGCTGAGGTTCACCCATGACCAACTCGGAAACCAGATTGCATAGCGGAGAAGGTACGGTGGGATTCTAAATGGTCGGTGATCTGTTTGTTAACTTGGCTTTTGAAGACTTTAGAAAGGCAGGGCAGGATTTCATGATGAACTGTTTCAATGAGAAGGTAGATGTTATTTCATGCTACTGACACTTGCATGGTTTGACACCAGTATTGCCAGCATTTGTTTTATTCACTGGGTTATCTGGAGTGATCAGAGAGTAGACTAAAGAAGTGAAGTAGACAAACTGACAGCGTTTTAAAGTTCTATGAAATTAGTCTGTGTAGTTACTAACCCTTGTGATAGTGAGTGGAGGATGATATGAAATGAGTCTGTGTAGTTACTAACCCTTGTGATAGTGAGTGGAGGATGATATGAAATGAGTCTGTGTAGTTAGTAACCCTTGTGATAGTGAGAGGAGGATGATATGAAATGAGTCTGTGTAGTTACTAACCCTTGTGATAGTGAGTGGAGGATGATATGAAATGAGTCTGTGTAGTTACTAACCCTTGTGATAGTGAGTGGAGGATGAAATGAAATGAGTCTGTGTAGTTATTAACCCTTGTGATAGTGAGTGGAGGATGATATGAAATGAGTCTGTGTAGTTATTAACCCTTGTGATAGTGAGAGGATGATGATATGAAATGAGTCTGTGTAGTTACTAACCCTTGTGATAGTGAGTGGAGGATGAAATGAAATGAGTCTGTGTAGTTATTAACCCTTGTGATAGTGAGAGGATGATGATATGAAATGAGTCTGTGTAGTTACTAACCCTTGTGATAGTGAGTGGAGGATGATATGGCTCATAATTTTCATGACTTATAAGATACTTTTAGAATAGTTTTATTCCCCTTTTGTATTGCACAGCCTACTCATGAATACATACAGTCCATTCGGAAAGTATTCAGACCCCTTGACATTTTCCACATTTTGTTACGTTACAGCCTTATTCTAAAATGAATTAAATAAAAAACATTCCTCGTCAATCTACACACAATACCCCATAATGACAATGCAAAAACAGGTTTTTAGAAATGTTTTCACATTTATAAAAAATGAACAACAGAAATACCTTATTTACATAAGTATTCAGACCCTTTGCTATGAGACGGGCAGTGAGGGTGCAGCAGAGGGAGACCATTTTACAGTTGCACTACTGTTTTGAAGCTAAATGTAATGATTATCGGTTTTCTACATGTGTAATAATATTGACACATTAAGTTTGTCTTTATCTATAAACGTTACTATGGTGTGAACAGGATTTTTTTTTTTTTGTCGTAAAACAGCGAATACAAGGTTATTACGGAAAATAGCATATAGTGCTGCCTAAAACAAACTGTAACCTTGTACTAAATGGTTTTTGAGTTATTTATGCGTTTATCTACTACAGGTTAAGTATTAGCTCAAAAGTATTATGGAGCTCCTGCACCTAAATATAAACAGTACCGGCACCCAAAATGTTTATCGGCAACTATTTCAGTCCAAGTCAAACACTGAATTAGATAATTGAACAATAAAAAATATAATATATTTAATAGAGAATAATGACCTTGCCAGAACTTTCAAGATAGTAACTTTTGGGTCTGTTTCTGTTGTACTACTTGCCGACTCAGGTGTGAGGACAAACCCAGCCTGCCTTTCTCCTTCCACACTGACTCCAAACCTACAGTCACTGGGTCCTGATTGTGACAGTGGAGCCCAGTTTGCACTGCAGGATCCAGAGATGGCATCAGTGAAGCTGGAAGACTGCAGTCAAACACTGGAGCTGAATGTCAACATTAAAGATGAAGAAGAGGAGGCGAAGATTGGGAAATCTGTTTCTCATGGTAAGAGCATGTTCTATCTGTCTGATTTTGTTGTTTGTTATAACTTCCCACTGTGTATGAAAATGATCTTCCCTGTGGCTCAGTTGGTAGAGCATGGTGTTTGCAACGCCAGCATGGTGTGTGCAACGCCAGGGTTGTGGGTTCGATTCCCACGGGGGGCCAGTACAAAAAAACAAAAAAATAAATGCATGAAATGTATTCATTCACTACTGTAAGTCGCTCTGGATAAGAGCGTCTGCTAAATGACAAAAAAATGTTGAATTTTTTTTTTTTTTTTTTTAAAGTTGCAGTATAACTGTTTCATGTTGAACTGTTTCCATGAGAAGGTAAACCACTTCCATGGTTTGACACCAGTATTGCCAGCATTTGTTTTATTCACTGGGTTATCTGGAGTGATCAGAGAGTAGACTAAAGAAGTGAAGTAAACACACTGCCGGTGTTTTACAGTTCTATGAAATGAGTCTGTAGTTTCTAACCCTTGTGATAGTGAGAGGAGGATGATATGAAATGAGTCTGTGTAGTTACTAACCCTTGTGATAGTGAGTGGAGGATGATATGAAATGAGTCTGTGTAGTTACTAACCCTTGTGATAGTGAGTGGAGGATGATATGAAATGAGTCTGTGTAGTTACTAACCCTTGTGATAGTGAGTGGAGGATGAAATGAAATGAGTCTGTGTAGTTACTAACCCTTGTGATAGTGAGAGGAGGATGATATGAAATGAGTCTGTGTAGTTACTAACCCTTGTGATAGTGAGTGGAGGATGATATGAAATGAGTCTGTGTAGTTACTAACCCTTGTGATAGTGAGAGGAGGATGATATGAAATGAGTCTGTGTAGTTACTAACCCTTGTGATAGTGAGTGGAGGATGATATAGGTCATAATTTTCTTGACTTATGAGATACTTTTAGAATAGTTTTATTCTCTTTTTGTATTGCACAGCCTACTTATATGAATACGTACAGGTATCCTAGTGGTTAGAGCGTTGAGCCAGTAAACAAAAGGTTGCTGGATCGAATCCCTGAGCTGACAAGGTAAAAAATAAACTCAGCAAAAAAAGAAACGTCCTCTTACTGTCAACTGCGCTTATTTTCAGCAAACTTAACGTGTAAATATGTGTATGAACATAACAAGATTCAACAACTGAGACATAAACTGAACAAGTTCCACAGACATGTGACTAACAGAAATTGAATAATGTGTCCCTGAACAAAGGGGTGGGTCAAAATCAAAAGTAACAGTCAGTATCTGGTGTGGCCACCAGCTGCATTAAGTACTGCAGTGCATCTCCTCATCATGGACTGCACCAGATTTGCCAGTTCTTACTGTGAGATGTTACCCCACTCTTCCTCCAAGGCACCTGCAAGTTCCCAGACATTTCTGGGGGGGAATGTCCCTAGCCCTCACCCTCCGATCCAACAGGTCCCAGATGTGCTCAATGGGATTGAGATCCGGGCTCTTCGCTGTCCATGGCAGAACACTGACATTCCTGTCTTGCAGGAAATCACGCACAGAACGAGCAGTATGGCTGATGGCATTGTCATGCTGGAGGGTCATGTCAGGATGAGCCTGCAGGAAGGGTACCACATGAGGGAGGAGGATGTCTTCCCTGTAACGCACAGCGTTGAGATGGCCTGCAATGACAACAAACTCAGTCCGATGATGCTGTGACACACCGCCCCAGACCATGACAGGCCCCCTAGGTCACAGTCTACTGCACGAACCAAGAACATTTTTCCTCACATTTTTTAGAGGGCAAATAGTTGGCAGGGAAATTTTGTATGAATCAGTGTATCAATGAATTGAATGTATGTAGGCTATGAATGGCCTCACACCAGTACAGTAGGAGGTGTATGCACCGAAGAGTTGGATGCAATCCGCCAACCAAATCCCAAAGAAGGACAATGCAAATGCACATCGCTTGACCCGTATGGAGAATGTGAAAAAAGAGCGTTGTTACTCTTCATCAAACATCAATAATAGAGATTATCTACCACCCTATGTAAAGCTGGGATATATAAGATACCCCATAAGAGAGTTGGTGTAAAACCCGATGCAACGGAATAAATGTAAAAGGTTAGGCCACATATCAAGTGTTTGCAGACGGAAGGAATATGTTATTGTTTAGTATGTGAATGTAAAATTATGCAACTGTGGTGGGGGTCATATTCCTGAATTCCCAGAGTGCCCTGTTAGGGTGAAAGAGGTTGAGGTGTCAAGGATCAGGACTGTACAGCAAATCTCCTGCAGTTGAAATCGTAAGTTTACATACACCTTAGTCAATACGTTTAAACTAAATTTTTCACAATTCCTGACATTTAATCCTAGATAAATTCCCTGTCTTAGGTCAGTTAGGATCACCAGTTTATTTTAAGAATGTGAAATGTCAGAATAATAGTAGAGAGAATTATTTATTTCAGCTTTTATTTTTCATCACATTTGCAGTGGGTCAGAAGTTTACATACACTCAATTAGTATTTGGTAGCGTTGCCTTTAAATTGTTTAACTTGGGTCAATCGTTTTGGGTAGCCTTCCACAAGCTTCCCACAATAAATTGGGTGAATTTTGGCCCATTCCTCCTGACAGCTGGTGTAACGGAGTCAGGTTTGTAGGCATCCTTGCGCGCACATGCTTTTAATATAGGATTGAGGTCAGGGCATTGTGATGGCCACTCCAATACTTTGTTGTCTTTGTTGTGCATACGCGATTTTGCCACAACTTTGGAAGTATGCTTGGGGTCATTGTCCGTTTGGAAGACCCATTTGCATCCAAGCTTTAACTTCCTGACTGATGTCTTGAGATGTTGCTTCAATACTCGTTTTACTGTGGATATAGATACTTTTGTACCTGTTTCCTCCAGCATCTTCACAATGTCCTTTGCTGTTGTTCTGGGATTGATTTGCACTTTCCGCACCAAAGTATGTTCATCTCTAGGAGACAGAACGCGTCTCCTTCCTGAGCGGTGTGACGGCTGCGTGATCCGATGGTGTTTATACTTGCGTACTATTTTTTTGTACAGATGAACGTTTTACCTTCAGGTGTTTGGAAATTGCTCCCAAGGATGAACCAGACTTGTGGAGGTCTACAATTTTTTTTTCTGACTTCTTGGATGATTTATTTTTATTTTCAAATGATGTCAAGCGAAGAGGCACTGAGTTTGAAGGTAGGCCTTGAAATGCATCCACAGGTACATCTCCAATTTACTCAAATTTCAATTAGCCTATCAGAAGCTTCTAAAGCCATGACATCATTTTCTGGAATTTTCCAAGCAAAGGCACAGTCAACTTCTGACTCACTGGAATTGTGATATAGTGAATTATAAGTAAAATAATCTGTCTGTAAACAATTGTTAGAAAAATTACTTCTGTCATGCACAAAGTAGATGTCCTAACCGACTTGCCAAATCTATAGTTTGTTAACAAGAAATTTGTGGAGTGGTTGAAAAAGGAGTTTTAATGACTCCAACCTAAGTGTATTTAAGAGAGTTATCGGGGCAAGAGGCCACAGTTCTGAAGAAGATATGGTGGTGGATGCACCACAACCAGTTGCAAATGTTGTACATCAATCAAGTGTTCTGGATACACTTATTGTGAAAGTGGATATTTTAGTATTTATAACCACAGTTATTAATTGTATGTACAAGATGTCCAAGAAGCTGGACAACATATCTGCAGCTGAGAAGTTTTTGGGCCTCCAAGACTACAAGGACTACTGTCACCAGATAATGTTCCGCTCTTACAGGATCCTTCTCAGCCTGTGTAGGGAGCTGATTAGAACAGAAAAGCAGGCTGATTTAGTTTAATTTAAATGTTGTTATTGATAGTTTGTATGATTTAAAAAAATAAAATAAATACTGTTTACACTGAACAAACAAACACAACATGTAAAGTGTTGGTGCCATGTTTCATGAGGTGAAATAAAAGATCCCAGAAATGTTCCAGACACACAAACTTATTTCTTATCACATTTTGTGCACACATTTGTTTACACCCCTGTTAGTGAGCATTTCTCCTTTGCCAAGATAATCCATCTACCTGACAGGTGTGGCATATCAAGAAGCTGATTAAATAGCATGATTATCATTACACAAGTGCACCTTGTGCTGGAGACAAGAGTAGCTGAGTAGGTGCTTGGCAGCAGCTTATGATGATCTCTAATAAATTCAAAAATTCCACTCAAATGTGCTGGTTTTTTTTCACAACACAATGCCACAGATGTCTGAAGTTTTGAGGGAACATGCAGTTGGCAAGCTGACTGCAGGAATTTCCACCAGAGCTGTTGCCAGATAATTTAATGTGAATTTCTCTACCTTATGCTGCCTCCAACAATGTTTTTGAGAATTTGGCAGTATGCCCAACCAGCCTCACATCTGCAGACTGCCGTGTATGACGTTGTGGGCGTGTGGTTTGCTGATGTCAATGATGTGAACAGAGTGCCTCATGGGGTATCAGGGTTATGATATGAGCAGGCATAAGATACAGACAACGAACACAACTGCATTTAATGAAGGCAATTTGAATGCACAGAGATACCATGATAAGATCCTGAGGCCCATTGTCCTGTCGTTTATCCGCCGCCATCACCTCATGTTTCAGCATGACAATGCACAGCCCCACGTCGCAAGGATCTGTACACAATTTAAAATGCTGAAAATGACCCAATTCTTCCATGGCCTGCATACTCAGACATGTCACCCTTTGAGCATGTTTGGGATCGACGTGTACGACAGCTTGTTCCAGTTCCCGTGAATATACAGGAATTTCGCACAGCCATTGAAGAGGAGTGGGACAACATTCCAGATGCCACAATCAACATCCTGATGAACTCTAGGCAAAGAAGATTTGTCCCGGGGAGGCAGCAGCAACTACCCACTTCTCCAGTGCTTACTGTGTAAATTGGGAGGTTCTGGAACCAAAAGTGAGCCCAAGAGGGGGGTGACCTGGGGGTCTCTGAGGTACCAGAACACATTAAATACCTTTATAATAAAGCATTGGTTGCATTATCATGGCTTTAGCGTCATGGCATAGAGCAGTGGTGTGGAGACACTTTTTTGTAGCCTAGAGTTCAGGAACAATGTGGCCTTTTATAAAACAGATTTCATGCAATTCTACATTTTAGATGCCTGGAGACTTTCACAGAATCTTAAAAGGTAAATTATTATTTAATTTTTATTTAACTGGGCAAGTCAGTTAAGAACAAATTCTTATCTACAATGACTTCCTACCCCTGCCAAACCTGGACGACGCTGTGCCAATTGTGCTCCGTCCAGGTTTAATACCTCACAAATGACCAAAATGACAGGCTGCTTTGACACTGACAAACTGAGAATCTGAGATCAATAAAAACGACCATGTCTGTAATCCATCAAAAGCCTAGTCCAGGTGTGTGGAGAAACACATTGTACAATATGAGGAGGAAGTTATAGTCCTTAACAATCTTTCCAGTTTCACTGACTCACCCAATGATGTGCAGCTCACTCACCGGCCAAAAGCTCATCTTTCTCTTGCTTTACTTTGTAAAACAATGCGGTTGCTCAATAGACCTATTTGGAAGTTGATAACTTGGTAACATACAGACAGATTAGTATTTTATTTTCAGCAGGATCCATTTGCTTTACAACCTCTGTTTTCCAGTGACTGTATTAGAAATATTGCTAAAGGCCTGTTTTGGCTGCATGCTGTTCACTGACAGATTTGCCACACGTTCCTGACTGTAGACATGCCTCGTGATTTGGCTACACACAATCTACAACTAGTCTATTTAAAAACATTTTTTTGCTATTGATCCTCTGTGGCTAAATTCTAGGCTTACTCCTGGTGTAGTATTGGGAATTATTTCATTTCTTTCTGAGCAGACTAGAGTGCTGCAGCACCTTGGGCTCCTTAGTGGTGCAGCGGTCTAAGGCACTGCATCTCAGTGCAAGAGGCGTCACTACAGTCCCTGGTTCGAATCCAGGCTGCATCAAATCCGGCCGTGATTGTGAGTCCCATATGGCGGCGCACAATTGGCACAGCGTTGTCTGGGTTTGGCCGGGGTAGGTTGTAATTGTTAATAAGAATTTGTGACTTGCCTAGTTAAATAAATAAAAACACTCTTCCCGCAGCTATTATTCTATTAGGAAATAAATGAAGTGCAATGCTGGAGAGATGAGTTGCTGGCTCATGTCTATAACAGCATAGAGAGGGAGAGAGATCATAGAAAGTGAATCTCATTTTAGTTCTGTGAGAGATACAGGCGTGCTTCTCTCTCACCATAGCAATGGCCACGCCTTGGTCTAAATAGGCTACAATGTTGCACAAACCATAAACCTGGGACTGCCCAACATTAATACATTCTTAGAAGATCAGGCACGTTTTCACATTACGTTTTTTAGGAGGCATGACAATTACAGAGGAATCCAAATGTAATTACTCTGATTGCTTTTATTAGGATTTTTACATTGGCAACAGTGGAAATTATTTTTCATGCTACCTGATCCTGGCAAATGGGTTCTGGAACGAAAGACCACAAAACTGAGAGGTGCTGGAGGATCTGGCTCAAATTAAGCACCACCCTTCTCATATAATGGGGTAGGGCCATCCCAAGGATCCCTGAATGCATGGACGGTTGCGCCAAAGTTTTTTTATAACTAATCCAAGATTAGACCACAGCTGGTCGTTTCCAATGGGAACAGATCAGTCATAGTGGTCAGAGCCAAGCACGAGTCAGCGAGATCCTATTGGTGCGTTATACAACACATCTGCATATTTCTGTTAGGGAACTCCTCTGTGAATCGCTCGTGTGCAATAACTCAATTCGCCTTTACTTTCCTTCTAAATAACGCAATTATTTAACTTTTGCAAAGGGTAAAGTCTACAAAACTTAGTCCACTCTGTTCACAACAGATTTTAGTTTTGGGAACAGAAAACTGTATTAAGATCAGGTGTTTCATAGATTAAAACATTTTGCAGAATGTCGGCCAAAATCCATCTAGTTCCATCTTCTCCCACTGCCGGCCAGCGGGCTTCCTCTCACTACCATATTTGGTAGTGAGTGGAAACGCTAAGCGGATGCCTCACATTTATACATCTGGTGAAATATCTGTCTCATTGTTCTATCTGTGGCTGCACTGTGGTAGTGGGGGAACAGGAAGTTCCAGGCAGGCACACACCATTCTTCAGAATAAAGAAAATGCCAGAACTGTGATGTCAAGAACATGTCATACCATGCTAGGTAGCATCCGTTAAGGTATTATCACGTTTGGTAAAGGTTTGATGTTTTATTTTTTAGTCAAACCAGGTGATTGTGATCAACTATTTTACAAGTCACATAGCTAGAAGCCTTGGGTTTGTCTGAATGGATGTACATAATTTCCTCAAGGTAATTTTAATAAAGAATGCATTTATTTGAGATTTCTGAGTATGTTTAGCATGTAATTGGTTTTGTGTAAAATTCACAAGCTGGTAAAATGGCGCTGTCCACTCTGTCTTCACCAATGGGCTTCAGTGCAGGTGCAGAGAGACAATTTCATGGTCTGAAGCTGAATGTAATGATTATCAAGTGTTGTAATATTCAAGCAGATTCAGTTGTTTCTTCTATCTTTATAAATGTTACTATGGTGTGAACGGAAATACAATTGGTTTTTGATTGAAATAATACAGTGAAGACAAGGTTATTCAGGAAAATAGTACATAGTGCTGCCTAAAACATACTGCAACTTTGTACTAAATGGTTTGAGTCATTTTGGCTTTTATGTGAATTTGTGGAGTCTATAGTTTAACTGCATATAGACTATAGTTTAAGTGCATTCACGTTGTGCAGACAATTTTAAAGCATGTACTTTGTTTAATGTGAATGAATCCATGTTTTGTTGTCAATGCTTAGCTACCAGATCTATGGAAATGAGATCAGTGCTTGACTTGGACAGGAGCTCACCGGAGCTGAGTACCATCACCTATTTCAGTCCAAGTCAAGCACTGAATTAGATATTTGAACGATTAAAAAAAAAAAAAAAAATGATTTCACCTTTATTTAACCAGGTAGGCAAGTTGAGAACAAGTTCTCATTTACAATTGCGACCTGGCCAAGATAAAGCAAAGCAGTTCGACACATACAACAACACAGAGTTACACATGGAGTAAAACAAACATGCAGTCAATAATACAGTACAAAAATAAGTCTATATACAATGTGAGCAAATGAGGTGAGATAAGGGAGGTAAAGGTAAAAAAGGCCATGGTGGCAAAGTAAATACAATATAGCAAGTAAAACACTGGAATGGTAGATTTGCAGTGGAAGAAAGTGCAAAGTAGAAATAGAAATAATGGGGTGCAAAGGAGAAAAATAAATAAATACAGTAGGGGAAGAGGTAGGTGTATGGGCTAAATTATAGATGGGCTATGTACAGGTGCAGTGATCTGTGAGCTGCTCTGACAGCTGGTGCTTAAAGCTAGTGAGGGAGATAAGTGTTTCCAGTTTCAGAGATTTTTGTAGTTCGTTCCAGTCATTGGCAGCAGAGAACTGGAAGGAGAGACGGCCAAAGGAGGAATTGGCTTTGGGGGTGACCAGAGAGATATACCTGCTGGAGCGCGTGCTACAGGTGGGTGCTGCTATGGTGACCAGTGAGCGGAGATAAGGGGGGACTTTACCTAGCGGGGTCTTGTAGATGACCTGGAGCCAGTGGGTTTGGCGACGAGTATGAAGCGAGGGCCAGCCAACGAGAGCGTACAGGTCACAGTGGTGGGTAGTATATGGGGCTTTGGTGACAAAACGGATGGCACTGTGATAGACTGCATCCAGTTTATTGAGTAGGGTATTGGAGGCTATTTTGTAAATGACATCGCCGAAGTCGAGGATCGGTAGGATGGTCAGTTTTACGAGGGTATGTTTGGCAGCATGAGTGAAGGATGCTTTGTTGCGAAATAGGAAGCCAATTCTAGATTTAACTTTGGATTGGAGATGTTTGATGTGAGTCTGGAAGGAGAGCTAACCAGACACCTAGGTATTTGTAGTTGTCCACATATTCTAAGTCAGAACCGTCCAGAGTAGTGCTGCTGGACGGGCGGGCAGGTGCAGGCAGCGATCGGTTGAAGAGCATGCATTTAGTTTTTTTTAAGAGCACTATTTAAGAGCAGTTGGAGGCCACGGAAGGAGAGTTGTTTGGCATTGAAGCTCGTCAGGAGAGTTGTTAACACAGTGTCCAAAGAAGGGCCAGACGTATACAGAATGGTGTTGTCTGCGTAGAGGTGGATCAGAGACTCACCAGCAGCAAGAGCGACATCATTGATGTATACAGAGAAAAGAGTTGGCCCAAGAATTGAACCCTGTGGCACCCCCATACAGACTACTAGAGGCCCGAACAACAAGCCATCCGATTTGACACATTGAACTCTATCAGGGAAGTAGTTGGTGAACCAGGCAAGGTAATCATTTGAGAAACCAAGGCTATTGAGTCTGCCAATGAGGATGTGGTGATTGAGAGTCGAAAGCCTTGGCCAGGTCAATGAATACGGCAGCACAGTATTGTTTCTTATCGATGGCGGTTACGATATCGTTTAGGACCTTGAGCGTGGCTGAGGTGCACCCATGGCCAGCTCTGAAACCAGATTGCATAGTGGAGAAGGTGCGGTGGGATTCAAAATGGTCGGTAATCTGTTTGTTGACTTGGCTTTTCGAAGACCATGGAAAGGCAGGGTAGGATGGATATAGGTCTGTAGCAGTTTGGGTCAAGAGTGTCCCCTCCTTTGAAGAGGGGGATGGTAGCAGCTGCTTTCCAATCTATTGGAATCTCAGACGACACGAAAGAGTGGTTGAACAGGCTAGTAATAGGGGTTGCAACAATTTCGGCAGATCATTTTAGAAAGAAAGGGTCTAAATTGTCTAGCCCGGCTGATTTGTAGGGGTCCAGATTTTTCAGCTCTTTCAGAACATCAGCTGACTGGATTTGGGAGAAGTAGAAATGGGAAAGGCTTGGGCGAGTAGCTGTGTTGGGTGCAGTGCTGTTGACCGCGGTAGGGGTAGCCAGGTAGAAAGCATGACCAGCCGTAGAAAAATGCTTATTGAAATTCTCAGTTATAGTGGATTTATCAGAGGTGACAGAGTTTCCTATTCTCAGTGCAGTGGGCAGCTGGGAGGAGGTGTTCTTATTCTCCATAGACTTTACAGTGTCCCAGAACTTTTTAGAGTTTGTGTTGCAGGAAGCAAATTTCTGCTTGAAAAAACTAGCCTGGGTTTTTCTAACTGCCTGTGTATATTGGTTTCTAACTTCCCTGAAAAGTTGCATATCACGGGGGCTGTTCGATGCTAATGCAGAACGCCACAGGATGTTTATGTGTTGGTTAAGGGCAGTCAGGTCTGGAGAGAACCAAGGGCTATATCTGTTCCTGGTTCTACATTTCTTGAATGGGGCATGCTTATTAAAGATGGTGAGGAAGGCATTTAAAAAAAATAACCAGGCATCCTCTACTGACGGGATGAGGTCAATATCTTTCCAGGATACCCGGGCCAGGTCGATTAGAAAGGCTTGCTCACTGAAATGTTTCAGGGAGCATTTGACAGTGATGAGTGGAGGTCGTTTGACCGCTGACCCATTACGGATGCAGGCAGTGATCGCTGAGATCTTGGTTGAAAACAGCAGAGGTGTATTTAGAGGTCAAGTTGGTTTGGATGATATCTATGAGGGTGCCCGTGTTTACGGCTTAGGGGTGGTACCTGGTAGGTTCATTGATAATTTGTGTGAGATTGAGGGCATCAAGCTTAGATTGTAGGATGGCTGCGGTGTCAAGCATGTCCCAGTTTAGGTCACCTAGCAGCACGAGCTCTGAAGATAGATGGGGGCAATCAGTTCACATATGGTGTCCAGAGCAGAGCTGGGGGCAGAGGGTGGTCTATAGCAGGCGGCAACAGTGAGAGACTTGTTTTTAGAGAGATGGATTTTTAAAAGTAGAAGTTCAAATTGTTTGGGTACAGACCTGGATAGTAGGACAGAACTCTGCAGGCTATCTCTGCAGTAGATTGCAACACCCCCCCCTTTGGCCGTTCTATCTTGTCTGAAAATGTTGTAGTTAGGGATGAAGATTTCAGAGTTTTTGGTGGACTTCCTAAGCCAGGATTCAGACACGGCTAGGACATCCGGGTGGGCAGAGTGTGCTAAAGCAGTGAATAAAACAAACTTAGGGAGGAGGCTTCTAATGTTAACATGCATGAAACCAAGGCTATTATGGTTACAGAAGTCATCAAAAGAGAGCGCCTGGGGAATAGGAGTGGAGCTAGGCACTGCAGGGCCTGGATTCACCTCTACATCTCCAGAGGAGGAGTAGGATAAGGGTACGGCTTAAAGCTATGAGTGTTGGTAATCTAGGACGTCCGGAACAGAGAGTAAAAGGAGCAGGTTTCTGGGGGCGATAAAATAGCTTCAAGGTATAATGTACAGACAAAGGTATGGTAGGATGTGAATACAGTGGAGGTAAACCTAGGCATTGAGTGATGATGAGAGAGATATTGTCTCTAGAAACATCATTGAAACCAGAAGATGTCATAGCATGTGTGGGTGGTGGAACTGAAAGGTTGGATAAGGTATAATGAGCAGGGCTAGAGGCTCTACAGTGAAATAAGCCAATAAACACTAACCAGAACAGCAATGGACAAGGCATATTGACATTAAGAAGAGGCATGCTTAGCCGAGTGATCATAAATGTCCAAGTGAGATTCAGACAGCTAGCCGGGCCATAGGTAGCAAGCTGGCAGAAGATGGAGTGAGGTCTGTTTTTAGCCACCTCGTGTGTTTCCGTCTGTAGATTAGTGGGGTTCCATGTGGTAGGGGGGACCAGTCCAATTGGCAAAATAGTTATAGTTATAGTGGCCCAAGAAACTTCTCCGGTAGACCTATTAAGATAGCAGCCGATAAGACAGCTAACGATTAGCTGGCCGCAGATGGGCATTCAGGTTACGTCGCGACAGAGGGGCCAGTTGGATACCTCCCTCGGGCAGATAACGTCGGTAGTCCAGTCGTGAAGGCCCGATGGGGCTCCGCATCGGCAGTAAAACGGGTCCGGATAGGTGATTGTAGCCCAGGAGTGGCTGATGGAACTCTTCAGTTGGCTAGCTCCGGAATAATTGATGTTAGCTCCGGGACCGACGTTAGCCAAAAGTCACTTGGGTAGCAGCTAGCTAGCTGCAAGATCCAGGTGTAAATGTCCAGAGCTCGCGGTAGAAATCCGGGGATATGGAGAGAAAAATAGGTCCGGTATGCTCTGGTCTGAGTCGCGCTGTACAAAACTGGCGATAGCTTTTCGAGCTAAGGGATAGCTGATGACCGCCAACCGTGGCTAGCTGAACTCCAACGTTAGCCAGTGAACTTGCCAACCTCTGGCTAACCTCTGGCTAGCTTCTGTTGTGGATTTCAGATTTGAGGTAAATAATACTTTTTTTTTTAATTGGTGAGGCGGGTTGCAGAAGAGTGTTTTGAGGATGAGTTTTTAGAAGAAAAAAAATATTTAAAAATATATGTGAAGAAAATATGTAAATATATAAATACACGGGACACGACAAGAGGACGACAAAGGACGTCTGACTCCTATGCCGTCTTGGTTGAGACAACAAGAAGAAATATAATATATTTTTGGAGAATAAAGAAAGTGCCTGAACTGTGAAGACTAACTTTTGTGTCTGTTTCTCATTGTTAATACAGGACAACTAGAAAATACGTCTGAGGCCGGTAACATCAATAGTGAGGACAAACCTAGCCTATCTCTCTCATTCCAGACTTTGTCCAAACCTACATTCATTCACTGGGTCCTGATTGTGACAGTGGAGCCCAGTTTGCACGGCAGGATCCAGAGATGGCATCAGTGAAGCTGGAAGACTGCAGTCAAACACTGGACCTGAATGTCATCATTAAAGATGAAGAAGAGGAGGAGAAGATTGGGGCATCTGTTTCTCATGGTAAGAGCAGGTTCTATCTAAGTTTGTTATTCATTCCAACTTCTCACTGTGTATGAGAAGTTGCAGTAGAACTGTTTCATGATGAACTGTTACAATGAGAAGGTAGATGTTATTTCATGCTACTGACACTTGCATGGTTTGACACCAGTATTGCCAGCATTTATTTTTTTCACTGGGCTATCTGGAGTGCTCAGAGAGTAGACTAAAGAAGTGAAGTAGACAAACTATCAGTGATTTAAAGTTCTATGAAATTAGTCTGTGTAGTTACTACCCCTTGTGATAGTGAGTGGAGGATGATATGGCTCATTTATGACTTTTGCCCCTTTTTAGAATAGTTTTATTCCCTTTTGTATTGTACAGCCTACTGATATGAATACATATGTCACCCGGTACAGCCAGAAGAGGACTGGCCACCCCTTTGGGCCTGGTTCCTCTCTGTGTTTCTTCCTAGCTTCCTGCCTTCTATTGAGTTTTTCCTGGCCACTGTGCTTCTACATCTGCATTACTTGATCTTTGGGGTTTTAGGCTGGGTTTCTGTAAAGCACTTTGTGACAACTGCTGATGTAAAAGGGTTTATAAAATACATTTGATTGACATTGACAGTACCAGTCAAAGGTTTGGACACCTACTTATTCCAGGGTTTTCTTTATTTTTACTATTTTCTACATTGTAATATAAGTGAAAACAAACTTTAAGTAACACATATGTAGTCATGTAGTAACCAAAAAAGTGAGATTCTTCAAAGTAGCCACCCTTTGCCTTCATGACAGCTCTGCACACTCTTGGCATTCTCTCAACCAGCTTCATGAGGAAGTCACCTGGAATGCATATCAATTAACAGGTGTGCCTTGTTAAAAGTTCATTTGTGTTATTTCTTTCCTTAGTGCGTTTTAGCCAATCAGTTGTGTTGTAACAAAGTAGGGTTGGTATACAGAAGACAGCCCTATTTGGTAAAAGAGCAAGGCCATATTATGTCAAGAACAGCTCAAATAAGCAAAGAGAAATGACAGCCCGTTACTTTAAGACATGAAGGTCAATCAATGCAGAACATTTTATAGAACTTTGAAAGTGTCTTCAAGCGCAGTTGCAAAAACCATTAAGCGCTATGATGAAACTGGCTCTCATGAGGACCGCCACAGGAAAGGAAGACCAAGAGTTACCTCTGCTGCAGAGGAAAGGTTCATTAGAGTATCAGCCTTAGAAATTTCATCCCAAATAAATGCTTCAGAATTCAAGTAACAGACACATCAACTGTTCAGAGTAGACTGTGTGAATCAGGCCTTCATGGTCGAATTGATGCAAATAAACCACTACTAAAGGACACCAATAAGAAGAAGAGACTTGCTTGTGCCAAGAAACACGAGCAATGGACATTAGACCGGGGGAAATCCTGTAATTTGGTGCGATTTGTCCAAATTTGAGATTTTTGGTTCCAACTCCTGTGTCTTTGTGAGACGCAGAGTAGGTGAATGGATGTTCTCTGCATGTGTGGTTCCCACCGTGAAGCATGGAGGTGTGATGGTGGGGTGCTTTGCTGGTAACACTCAGTGATTTATTTAGAATTCAAGGCACACTTAACCAGCATGGCTACCACATCAGTCTGCAGCGATATGCCATCCCATCGGGTATGGGCTTTGTGGGACTAATTTGTTTTTCAACAGGACAATGACCCAAAACACCCCTCCAGACTGTGTAAGGGCTATTTGACTTAGAATGAGAGTGATGGAGTGCTGCATCAGATGCCCTGACCTCCACAATCCCCCGACCTCAACCCAAATGAGATGGTTTGGGATGAGTTGGACTGCAGAGTGAAGGAAAAGCAGCCAACAAGTGCTCAACATATGTGGGAGTTCCTTCAAGACTGTTGGAAAAGCCTTCCAGGTGAAACTGGTTGAGAGAATGCCAAGTGTGCAAAGCTGTCATCAAGGCAAAGGGTGGCTACTTTGAAGAATCTAAAATATATTTTGATTTGTTTTAACACTTTTGGTTACTACATGATTCCATATGTGTTATTTCATAGTTTTGATGTCTTCACTTATTCTACAATGTATAAAATAGTAAAAATAAAGAAAAACCCTTGAATGAGTAAGCTTGTCCAAACGTTGGACTTGTACTGTATATCACACCAACTGACTAGTTCTTCTGATGTTGTTCACATAGGAAACCATGTTGAGACATTCTCTACATCCAGAGAGCAACAGCAGGAAGATCATAGAGCTAAGAGGTCTCATCACTGCCCACATTGTGAGGAGATTTTTCCATTTCTATCAAAGCTAAAAATACACCTAAAAATACACACAGGAGAGAATCTGTATTCCTGTACTGACTGTGGGAAGAATTTCTCTCTACTGAGCAACTTCAAAAGACATGAACGTATACATACAGGAGAGAAGCCTTACTTATGCTCTGACTGTGTAAAATGCTTCACAACATCAACTGAGCTAAAACGTCACCAGAGAACACACACAGGAGAGAAGCCTTACTCCTGCTCTGACTGTGGAAAGAGTTTCTCTCAACTGAGCAACTTAAAAGCACATGTACGTATACATACAGGAGAGAATCCTTACTCTTGCTCTGACTGTGGGAAGAGTTTCTCTCTACTGAGCAACTTAAAATCACATGAACGTATGCATAAAGGAGAGAAGCCTTACATATGCTCTGACTGTGTAAAATGCTTCACAACATCAACTGAGCTAAAACGTCATCAGAGAACACACACAGGAGAGAAGCCTTTCTCCTGCTCCGACTGTGGAAAGAGTTTTTCTCGACTGGGCACCTTAAAAAGACACCAAGGTAAACATAAAGGACCACTGATCTGACTGTGGAAAATGTTTTAAAACAACAGCTGAGCTAAAAGGTCATCAGAGAACACACATAGGAGAGAAGCCTTACATCTGCTCTGACTGTGCGTCGAGTTTCTCTACTGTGCCACTTAAAATGACATGAATGTATACACACAGGAGAGAAGCCTTGTCACTTCACTGACTGTGAGAAGAGATTCTACAGATTGGGCAATTTAAAAAGACACCAATGTGTACATAAAGGAGAGAAGCCTCATCAGTTCTCTCAGACCAGCTCAGATTAGACACTACTTAATTATCATCTCATAAAATAATTGGCAACGTTGAATTGGATCAAATGAAGAAAGCGTAGAACACTATTGTAATCCTATTGTTTCTCACTGTGAGAGAACTGTGCAGAGGAACGGTTAGCCTCTCTTTACTGATCAGTATGCACCTTGTCAGTTTTGGTGTGTTTTGTTAGCTTATACTGTAAAGATATTGAGATGACCTTGGATTTGCCCTTAGGGTTGAATATCCTCTGTGAGGCGTCTCACAATAGAGTGGTTGACTGGGTGGTACTGCTTCCCTCTGTAGTTTTCTGTGGGAATGAGCTGGTAGACAACATGCACTGAGTGTACAAAACATGAAGGATGCCTGCTCTTTCCATGACATAGACTGACCAGGTGAACCCAGGTCAAAGCTATAATCCTTAATGATGTAGTTTTTATTATGTATTTATTATGGATCCCCATTAGCTTTCAGCAGAAAACAAGAGACTGCAGTTGCAGTGGGCTAAGGAATTAAAAGGCTGGACGCTGGAGAATTTGAAAAACATTTCCTGGTCTGATGAATCCATGCTGTTTCATGCAGATGGGAGGACTAGGGTATAGAGAAAACCATGAGTACATGCATCCACTCCATATGTCAACATTGCAGGCTGGTGGTGGTGGTGTGAGGGGTGTGTTTTCATGGCACACATTGGGTCCCTTGATAGAAGTGGAGCAACGTTTTAATACCACAGGATATGTAAACATCATTGCCGATCAGGTGCCTCCCTTCATGGCAGCAGTGTATCCGTCTGCAAATAGTTTTTTTCAGCAGGATTATGCCCCATGGTACAAGGCTTGTCCAGGAATGGTTCCAAGAACATGACAGTGAATTGAGCTTACTGTAGTGGCCGGCCGAGTCACCAGATCTCAATCCAATTGTTCATCTGTGGGAGGAGATGGAACAAGCTATTTAGAGTAGATCCACTCCCAGACAACTTGACACAATTGTGGGAAGCATTGGGCCAGAATCCCTGTGGAACGCTCTCAACACCTTGGACAGTCCATGCCCTGCCGAATTGAGGCTGTTCTGAGGACAAAGAGGGGTGCAACTCAATATTAGGAAGGTGTTTCTAATGTTTTGTACACAGTGTATATCAGATAAAGATGGTGTGATGATCATTTTAGCATTAGTTTGGGTGGATTATTTTATATTAAACAACTATTGTTTAATTATAAACAGGCTATGAACTGACTTGTTTATTAAATTGTCTTTTCATTCTTGATTCATTATTTTAGTCATTGATGAATGTATTTGAATAACTGTATTGAAGTTAATTGATCTGGCGGCAGGTAGCCTGGCGGTTAAGAGTGTTGGGCCAGTAACTGGAAGGTTGCTGGTTTGAATCCTGAGCCGACTAGGTGAATAATCTGTCATTGTGCCCTTCAGCAAGCCAATTAACTCTTATTTGTCCTGTAATTTGCTCTGGATAAGAGCATCTGCTAAATGACAAGATTGTAATGAAAAATGTTTGTATATGAATTTATGCTGGGCAAACACTTTTTTCTCTTAAATGAAATACTGTATATACAATACACAACATTACCACTTTGTTTACCCTGGTCAGAGGGACAGGACCATAGTAAACTAGACTATGTAGCTGCTGTTGTTAGTAGCCTACAGTTTCCATGCAATACAGCATGTCAGATCACTAATGATTAGGTGTATAGGCTGCTACATTTCTGCTTGTGTCTGTCAGGAGAGATGTGTTATCAGGCTTGTTAAATAACTACTGGAGGGAAGTGGAGAGCCGCCTTGACCTTTGTGCCCGGCCCGCCCGACATGGTCAAGAGACACAGAGAGCCTGCAGCAGCACTCCAATGTGAAGAACAGCCCTTAGAAAAATGTGCGATGGTAGTACAATTAAAAAAATATAGCATGGTATTTTTGTGGAATGGTAATGACCAAAAAACAATATGTTTTTTATTGTACTAAACCTAGGAACATAGAAGAAAGTGCCAGATGTGTCATAATAGCCTGGAAGTAAAGCAGCACTGGGAATGGAATACATAGAATACATGCAGCAGGGTGGAAACAATCACAGTAAAACACGATTTAAATGTATTGTTGGAAGGGCTGTGGTCACTATTCATGTAATACATTCAATATATACATCAGATGGTATTGGGGAGATATTTCATAGGGTTTTCATGGGTACATTATTTACCCATTTCAATCTTATACCAACCAACCCTATGCTTGGTGGGACTGTTATGGTCAGAGCAGACCATCTGATATGCCCTTAAATATTGTGATTATCAACCTGGAATTAAAATGTAAGAGGACCAGTGCTTCTACAGTGAAACACATCTCACATCTGTGCTGTTTGAGAGAGATGTTGTTAGACTACATTATATCGTTGTTTCCTCTTCTGAGTGCACTGGTGGGGAACAACATAATTTCAATTCACCGAGACAATGAGTCCTTCAACTTTAGCACTATATCCACATGTTTGAATTATCTGAATGATGATGGTGATGAAGGGGGAGATTGAATTTACAATATACAACGGGGGCAACTAGGCTTTTAGCTAGTCTGCAGGCCAGAACATAATTATCCTAGTAACAAATAGCCTATAGCTGCCCAATTCATAGTCCTACACAGTGTGGGCTACACTACACATTTAACACGTGGTTAGTGGGCTAATCAATTCAATGACCATAACATAATAATGTTGATCTGATTACAGTGGTAAAATCACCAATGTCTATATTAATAGTCCTACCTGTTCTGTTACAATATATTCATCGTATTTCTGCAATGCCAAACCAGTGTGTCTTGTTTGTAACGACACTGTCACTGTTTGCAAAGAATTCAATCTGAGATGTCATTATGAATCTAAGCATGGTACTTTCAGAAGTAGATGTTCCACCCCAGACATGAGGCTGAAATCTGATGCAGAAAGGAAGGTGGGCCTAAGGAGTGAACACCCTGTGTGTTTTACAGTGGAGATTTTAGCATGTACATATTTTATTGTTATTTAACCTTGATTTAACTAGGTTACACAAATCCACAAGGAGTCAGTAGAAACCATATTTGTTTAACCAAGTCAGCCATATCAGCTATGTTTTTTTAAAGGCATTAACTGTTTCAGTGCCAGACTAAGCTCGGGTGGCTGATAGCCAGGTGTAGCAGTGGTAAGGATTCACTCCATGGTGTTGAAAGGAAAGGTTTATGCTGGGCTAACTGATATTCTGCTACAAATGGTTTAAGTAATCCGATATTTTCACTAATCTGGATTTAGACTGTCTGCTAATTCAGGTCTAAATAGGGGTACAATGTAGGACCACTGAAAACATTGTAAGACAGACTTTTTGTTAGCCTTTAACACGTCAGCATGCTTCCCAGCCGAAACCGTGCACTTATTGGCTTATTTGCATATTCAAGCCTGTCTCAAAATAGAACACTGCCCTTTTAATTAAGACAAGCTTTTTCCCTGACTGGCTTTTCAAAGACAGTTTGAAATGTAGCCTTTTCATAGACAGCTTGAATTGTAGACGAGCAGTAATTCCCCATTGCTGACCTATACCCATGTATAACTGGTTTAATATCTCGCTAACTAGCAAAGAATATCAACAGATAGTCAACACCCGCAGCTCTGATCTGAACAGCGCATTCACTCGCTGGTGATTGAAAGACTTCTCGTGGGCTACTCGAGCCAATACAATTCTACTCGGTTCGGACTGGCTCTGCCTACAACAAAATCACAGACTCAATCTTGAAAAGTTATTTGTTTTGGTTTGTTGCATTGAAAAGGGGCTGATATAATATCGGTTCGATCATAGAAAAAAACGTTGCTCTATATAGTGCAAACTAATGGGGCGAACTCCGTGAAGTTCAATCTCTTCCGTCTCTGTGCGGCATGGAATTTATTCTGACTGCAGTCCTGGAGGAAGTGAGCAGCCGCGCACAGTTTAGAGAGAACGTTGCCTGCAGGAACACCTTTCACAATATTGAGGAATCTAGATTTGATACCGTCACTAAGCAACCACACATTACGTCCGTTAGATAGTTATTGATCCAATTGCAAGATGCCTGATCTAGGTTTATTTCAGACTCTGTTTGTAGCCTCGTAGGAACCATCCAGATCTCACGGATACATGTAGCTTAACATAATGTAAGCTCAAGAGATCTGTTTGTAAGTCATGGATATAATATAATATTTTCTCTTAGGCTTTCCAAAATAATAACCACATGGCCCGGAAATATACCACAAATGTTGTTTAACAGGAAATTCTACCTGACATACATTTTCTTTCCGGTATGAGGGTGAAGGAAGAAATCCCCCTTGGTCATTGTATTACAGTTCTCACAATGATCTGAGGGGAGGGTGGATAGGAAATGCTGTTTTCAGTTTTCTGTGAAAATGAGCTGGTAGACACAACATGTATCAGAGATGATGTGATGATCAGTTTTCTGTGGGAATGAGTTAGTAGACACAACATGTATCAGATAGAGATGATGTGATGATCAGTTTTCTGTGGGAATGAGTTAGTAGACACAACATGTATCAGATAGAGATGATGTGATGATCAGTTTTCTGTGGGAATGAGTTAGTAGATACAACATGTATCAGATAGAGATGATGTGATGATCAGTTCTCTGTGGGAATGAGCTGGTAGACACAACATGTATCAGAGATGGTGTGATGATCAGTTTTCACCACTAGTTTGGGTAGATACATATTTTACCACGTAATTTTACTATTGATGCACAGGCTATGAAATGACATGTTTATTAAATTGTATTTTAAAACTAAATTTGTTATTTTAGTCATTGATGATGAATGTGATTGGATTACTCCATTGAACTTTATTGATCTGACAATGAAAAATGAAGTTAGAATTGAATGAATGAATTTGTGCAGCTCAATCTCTTCTCTTCTGTATCATTAAATACTAAAAACTGTTTTAAGCAAAAAAAATTCCTGTTTGTATGAAGCTGAAACGAACATGAAATTTAAATCAGCAATTCATTTGACCTCAGCACTGACATGGTTTTTCAGCATCAACTTTGAGACCAGATACAATACTGCAGCTTTATTGATGTACTGAATGTCTTTGTTTAATTCATGGAATTCTAAAGAATATATGTTTCTATTTATCTTCTCAAAACATGTCACTACATCTCTACACATCACCATGGTGACAAGCCCATTCGTTAGGCACCAGTAATTTCTACAATGCATACAAATAGATGTTTATCAGTATAAAGTGCATGTGTTTTCTTATTAAATAAGTGTTTTATAGCGTACCAATGCCCAGAAACAGCATTACCCATGCAATTCAATAATGACCCAGTTACTATTGGGGAATGGAACCAGAGGAAGCTTGTGTTACCTTTCTCACACCACTACAGTATTCATTTCAACAGACCTTTTCCATGGCCCTTTGTTAGAGCTCAATATATTCCCAGGACTATATTGAGGGTCAGACTGTTGAAATGCCCAGTTGATTATGTAAATAGTCTTGTAGAACTCTGGTATTGATGGTCCATTTGAGGGTGAGTCATTAATATGAATGCTCAGAGTGACAGACCTGTGAACTCACCTGTGATGGCCCACGTCTACCACAACCTTTTCTATTGTGTTAGTCAGCACCACAGCATTTTAGGAAGCCATTGTTCAAAATGTGT
The DNA here is from genome assembly GCF_901001165.1 of Salmo trutta. Classification (NCBI taxonomy): domain Eukaryota; kingdom Metazoa; phylum Chordata; class Actinopteri; order Salmoniformes; family Salmonidae; genus Salmo; species Salmo trutta. Next base: position 10,378,597 of record NC_042995.1, on the reverse strand, counting down.
TCATACACACAGTAACAATGAGAGGGGGTGTAGCATGCACAGGGGAGGACCAGGAAGTTGATCTCAGACTTCTATTTAGAACTGGGATCCTATCCAGGGTTGACAGATTAACAGTGAGAACAAACCCAGCCTGCTTCTCTCCTTCCACACTGACTCCCAACCTACAGTCACTGGGTCCTGATTGTGACAGTGGAGACTCGTTTGCACTGCAGGATCCAGAGAGGTTTATTCTACATTTTGCAAAAAAAATAATTGCAACATGATGGGAATGACAGATACAGGAGACATTTTCTAAAGATCCACAAATGTTTTATCTGTTCATAGCGGCAGGAAAACATTGAAGAACCACAATGCAATGCTGCAAAGGTGTAAGAATGATGCTGCTAAGATCAGAGATTCATCTCCTGAGTACACATCACAAATCTTGAGTACATAACTAGCCCCCTGAATACAAACTAAGTAATCTTACATACAGGACTTCAAACTGTAAAATAGATATATTTTGAATCATCACACTTTTCGCTATGTACTAGTGTTTCCCAATCGTGGACCTGGGGACCCAAAGGGGTGCGCTTTTTTGTTTTTGCCCTGACACTCACACACTGGATTCAACTAAGCAACTCAAGCCTTTGAATTGAATAAGGTATGAGAGCTAGGGTAAAAACACACATGTACACCCCTTTTGGGACCAGGGTTGGGGAACACTGCTGTACTGAAAGTCCTCCATCTTCAAAACTTCACTGCTGACGTGCACATTATTGGGATTGTATACAGGATGAGGAAACCAAGGTGGACATCTGTAATTTGATTGACCTATCCCTTTAATTAGAGTTCCTTTGGAGTTACATTTAGTTAGAGGTGCATTTGCTCTCAGCATGTGCTATAAATAAACATTTTATATTCCTAGGTCTAGTACAAAGGAAAACATACTGTTTTTTGATCACTACCATTCCACGAAAATACAATGCTGTATTTTTTCCATTGTACTACAATCCTACATTTTTGTACAGGTCTTCACATCGGAGTGCTGCTGCATGCCCTTTGTCTCTCTTGACCATCTCGGGCGGGCCGGGCACAAGGCACAAAGGTCAAGGCGCGCTCTCCACTTCCCTCCAGTAGTTATTTAACAAGCCTGATAACACATCTCTCCTGACAGACACAGGCACAAACTCTTGTATAAATGTAGCAGCCTATACACCTAATCATTAGAGATCTGACATGCTGTATTGCATGGAAACTGTAGGCTACTAACAACAGCAGCTACATAGTCTAGCTTACTATGGTCCTGTACCTCTGGCCAGGGTAAACAAAGCAGCAATGTTGTGTATTGTATATACAGTATTTCACTTCAAACAGTTTATTTCATTTAATTATATAAAAGAGAAGAAGAGGTTGCCCAGCATAAATTTGTGTACAACATTTTTTCATGACATTCTTGTCATTTAGCAGATGCTCTTATCCAGAGAGACTTACAGGACAAAAAAGGGTTAATTGCCTTGCTAAAATGCACAATGACAGATTGGTCCCGAGCCGATTAGGTGAACAGCGACCTTTCAGTTACTGGCCCAACACTCTTAACCGCTAGGCTACCTGCCGCCAGATCAATTAACTTCCATACAGTTTTTCAAATACATTCATCATCAATGACTAAAATAATGAATCTAGTATTAAAATACAATTTAATAAACACAAGTTGTCAATTCATAGCCTGTTTATCATTAAACAAAAGTGGTTTAGTAATATAAAATAATCCACCCAAACTAACGCTAAAAACTGATCACACCACCATCTTTATCTGATATACACTGAGTGTACAAAACATTAGGAACACCTTCCTAATATTGAGTTGCAGCCCCAGTTGTCCTCAGAACATCAATTCATCAGGGCATAGACTGTCCAAGGTGTTGAGAGCGTTCCACAGGGATGCTGGTCCATGTTGACTCCAAAGCTTCCCACAATTGTGTAAAGTTAGCTGGGAGTGGATCTGTACTCCAAATAGCTACTTCCATCTCCTGCCACAGATGAACAATTGGATTGAGATCTGGTGACTCGGCAGGCCACTGCAGTAAGCTGAATTCACTGTCATGTTCTTGGAACCATTCCTGGACAAGCCTTGTGGCATGGGGCATAATCCTGCTGAAAAAATCTATTTGCAGATGGATACACTGCTGCCATGAAGGGAGGCACCTGATTGGCAATGATGTTTAGACATCCTGTAGCATTCAAACATTGTTCATCTTTTATCAAGGGGCCCAATGTGTGTCCTGAAAACACACCCCAACCATCACACCACCAGCCTGCAATGCTGACACACGGCATGGATGCATACAGTGGTGTAAAGTAGTTATTTAAATCATATTTACTTTAGTCGTTTTTGGGGGGTATCTGTACTTTACTACGTATATTGTTGACAACTTTTACTTCACTACATTCCTAAAGTAAATAATGTACTTTTTACTCCATACATTTTCCCTGACACCCAAAAGTACACGTTACATTTTTTATGATTAGCAGGACAGAAAATGATCCAATTCACACACTTATCAAGATAACATCCATGATCTCTGATCTGGCAGACTCACTAAACACAAATGCTTTGTTTGTAAATGATGTCTAAGTGTTGGAATGTGCCCCTGGCTGTCCGTAATATATAAAAAAAACAAGACAATTGTGCGATCTGGTTTGCTTAATTTAAGGAATTTGAAATGATTCATACTTTAACTTTTGATACTTAAGTATATTTACAACCAAATACTTTTACTCAAGTAGTATTTTAATGGGTGACTTTTACTTGAGGAATTTTCTATTAAAAAAGGTATCATTACTTTTACTCAAGTATGACAGATACTTTTCCCACCACTGGATGCATGTACTTGTGGTTTCCTCCATACCTAGTCCTCCCATCAGCGTGAAACAGAAGGAACCAGGATTCATCAGACCAGGCAATGTTTTTCAAATTCTCCAGTGTCCAGTGTTTTCATTCCTTAGCCCACTGCAACTGCAGTCTCTTGTTTTCTGCTGAAAGCTAATGGGGATCCATAATAAATACATAATAAAAACTACATCATTAAGGATTATAGCTTTGACCTGGGTTCACCTGGTCAGTCTATGTCATGGAAAATGCAGGCATCCTTCATGTTTTGTACACTCAGTGCATGTTGTCTACCAGCTCATTCCCACAGAAAACTACAGAGGGAAGCAGTACCACCCAGTCAACCATCAGACTCCATTGTGAGACACCTCACAGAGGATATTCAACCCTAAGGGTAAATCCAAGATCATCTCAATATCTTTCCAGTAGAAGCTAACAAAACACACCTAAACTGACAAGGTGCATACTGATCAGTAAAGTAAAGAGGCTAACATTCTATAACACTCCGTTTCCTCTGTACAGTTCTCTCACAGTGAGAAACTATAGGATTACAATAGAGTGTTCTACGCTTTCTTCATTTGATCCAATTCAACATCGCCAATTATTTTATGAGATGATAATTAAGTGGAGTGTCTAATATTAGCTGGTCTGAGAGAACTGATGAGGCTTCTCTCCTTTATGTAAACATTGGTGTCTTTTTAAATTGCCCAAATTGTAGTATCTCTTCTCACTGTCAGTGCAGTGATAAGTCTTCTCTCCTGTGTGTATCAGGTGGTGTGTCGTTAAATTGCCAATCCGGAGAAACTCTTGCCACAGTCAGAGCAGAAGTAAGGCTTCTCTCCTGTGTGTGTTCTCTGATGAACTTTTAGCTCAGTGGTAAGTCTTCTCTCCTTTATGTTTACCTTGGTGTCTTTTTAACTGGCACATTCAAAATAAACTCTTTCCACAGTCAGAGAAGCAGTAAGGCTTCTCTCCCATCTGTGTTCTCTGATTAACTTTTAGGTGAGTTGATGTGAAGCATTTTAAGGCTTCACTCCTGGATGTATACGTTCATGTGTTTTTAAGTGGCCCAGTCGAGAGAAACTCTTTCCACAGTCAGAGCAGGAGTAAGGCTTCACTCCTGTATGTATACGGTCATGTCTTTTTAAGTTGTCCAGTTTAGAGAAACTCTTTCCACAGTCAGAGCAGGAGTAAGGCTTAACTCCTGTATGTATACGTTCATGTGTTTTCACACTGTCCAGTTGAGAGAAACTCTTTCCACAGTCAGAGCAGGAGTAAGGCTTCAATCCTGTATGTATACGGTCATGTATTTTTAATTCACCCAGTTGAGAGAAATTCTTTCCACAGTTAGAGCAGGAGTAAGGCTTCACTCCTGTATGTATACGTTCATGTGTTTTTAAGTGGCCCAGTCGAGAAAAACTCTTTCCACAGTCAGAGCAGGAGTAAGGCTTCACTCCGGTATGTATACGCTCATGTGTTTTTAAGTCATCGGGTCGAGAGAAACTCTTTCCACAGTCAGAGCAGGAGTAAGGCTTCTCTCCTGTGTGTACACGTTCATGACGTTTTAAGGTGCCCAGTTGAGAGAAACTCGCCCCACAGTCAGAGCAGGAGTAAGGCTTTTCTCCTGTATGCACTCTCTGATGAACTGTCAGAACCTTTGATGTAGAGAAATTCTTCCCACAGTCAGTACAGGAATACAGATTTTCTCCTAGGTGTATTTTTAGGTGTATTTTTAGTTTTGATAGAACTGAAAAATTCTCCTCACAATGTGGGCAGTGGTGAAACCTCTTAGTTCTATGATCTTCCTGCTGTTGCTCTCTGGATGTAGAGAATGTCTCAACATGGTCTCCTGTGTGAACAAAATCAGAAGAACTAGTCAGTTGTGTGATATACACTACAGGTCAAACGTTTTAGAACACCTACTCATTCAAGGGTTTCTTAATTTTACGATTTTCTACATTGTAGAATAATAGTGAAGACATCAAAACTATGAAATAACACATATGGAATCATGTAGTAACCAAAACAAAAATGTGTTAAACAAATCAAAATATATTATATTTGAGATTCATCAAATAGTCACCCTTTGCCTTGATGACAGCTTTGCACAATCTTGGTATTCTCTTACCATGATAAAGAGATTTCCCAATCTTCTCTTCTTCATCTTTAATGTTGACATTCAGTTCCAGTGTTTGACTGCAGTCTTCCAGCTTCACTGATGTCATCTCTGGATCCTGCAGTGCAAACTGGGCTCCACTGTCACAATCAGGATCTCGTGACTGTAGGTTTGGACTCAGTGTGGAAGGAGAGAGGCAGGCTGGGTTTGTCCTCAGTATTGATGTTACCGGCCTCAGACTTAATTCTAGTTGTCCTGTAGTAACATTGAGAAACAGACACAAAAAGTTATGGTCTTGACAGTTCTGGCACTTTATTCTCTATTAAATACATTATATTTCTTCTTGTTCAATTATCTAATTCAGTGCTTGACTTGGACTGAAATAGGTGCCGGTACTGTTTATATTTAGGTGCAGGACCTTCACAATACTGTTGAGCTAATATTCTATATGAGGAACATGAGCTCAAACAGTAGACATTTGAGGTGATGGTTCTCAGCTCCAGTGAGCTCCTGTCCAAGTCAAGCACTGATCTCATTTCAATAAATCTGGTAGCTAAGCATTGACAACAAAACATTAATTCATTCAAATTAGACAAAGTACCTGCTTTAAATTAGTCTACACAACGTAAGTGCACTTAACCTCTCGTAGATTTTCCCAAATTCGCATAAATGACTAAAAAACCATTTAGTACAAGGTTTCTGTATGCTTTAAGCAGCACTATGTACTATTTTCCTGAATAACCTTGTCTTATTTCAATCAAAAACCAATAGTATTTCTCATTCACACCATAGTAACATTTACAGATAAATATAGAAAGAACTGCATGCGTCTGAAGATTAGTACACATGTAGAAAACCGATAATCATTACATTTTGCTTCAAAACAGTAGTGCAACCGTAAAATTGTCTCTTTGCTGCACCCTCACTGCCTGCACTGAAGTACGTTGACGCAGACCGAGCAGGTGCTGCCATTTTACCAGGTTGTGAATTTTTCCTTCCATGGAGCTCTACGGACAATTTCGTCAACCTCATGGCTTGGTTTGTGCTCTGACATACACTATCAAATGTGGGACCTTATATAGACAGGTGTGTGCCTTTCCAAATCATGTCCAATCAATTGAATTTACCACAGGTTGACAACAATCAAGTTGTAGAAACATCTCAAGGATGATCAATGTAAACAGGATGCACCTGAGCTCAATGTTGAGTCTCATAGCAAAGAGTCTGAATACTTATGTAAATAACATATTTCTGTTTCAAATTTTTGATAAAATGTGAAAACATTTCTAAAAACCTGTGTTTGCTTTGTCATTATGGGGTATTGTGTGTAGATTGAGGAGTGTTTTATTTGATAAATTTTAGAGTAAGTCTTTCAACATTTTGTTACGTTACAAAGGCAAGGGGTCTAAATACTTTCCGAATGGGAGAGGGTGATACCTAGTCAGTCGTACAACAATGCATTCAACTGAAATGTGTCTTCCACATTTAACCCAACCCCTCTGAATCAGACAGGTGCGGGAGGCTGCCATAATCGATCTTCGGCGCCCGGGGAACAGTGGGTTAACTGCTATGCTCAAGGACAGAATTACATATTTTTACCTTGTCAGCTCAGGGATTCGATCCAGCAACCTTTCGGTTACTGGCCCAATGCTCTAATCACTAGGCTACCTGTACATATTCATATAAGTAGGCTGTATAATACAAAAGGGGAATAAAAACTATTCTAAAAGCATCTCATAAGTCAATAAAATGATGAGCCATATCATCCTCCACTCACTATCACAAGGGTTAGTAACTACACAGACTCATTTCATATCATCCTCCTCTCACTATCACAAGGGTTAGTAACTACACAGACTCATTTCATATCATCCTCTCACTATCACAAGGGTTAGAAACTACACAGACTCATTTCATATCATCCTCCACTCACTATCACAAGGGTTAGAAACTACACAGACTCATTTCATAGAACTTTAAAACACTGGCAGTTTGTCTACTTCACTTCTTTAGTCTACCCTCTGATCACTCCAGATAGACCAGTCAATAAAACAAATTCTGGCAATTCTGGCGTCAAACCATGCAAGTCTCAGTAGAATGAAGTAACATCTACCTTCTCATTGTAACAGTTCATCATGAAACAGTTCTACTGCAACTTTTCATACACAGTGAGAAGTTGGAATGAATAACACAAACTTAGTTAGATAGAACCTGCTCTTACCATGACTAACAGTTGTCCTAATCTTCTCCTCCTCTTCTTCATCTTTAATGTTGACATTCAGCTCCAGTGTTTGACTGCAGTCTTCCAGCTTCACTGATGCCATCTCTGGATCCTGCAGTGCAAACTGGTCACAATCAGGACCCAGTGACTGTAGGTTTGGACTCCGTGTGGAAGGAGAGAGGCAGGCTGGGTTTGTCTTCACTGTTGATGTTACCGGAAAAAAAAAGAAAAAAAAAGTTAGTCTTGACAGTTCTGGCACTTTCTTTATTCTCTAAAAATCTGGTTTACATTTAGGTGCAGGAGCTCCACATTACTGTTGAGCTAATATTCTATTAGAGGAATATGAACTCAAACAGTAGACATTTGAGGTGTCGGTACTCAGCTCCAGTGAGCTCCTGTCCAAGTCAAGCACTGATCTCATTTCAATAAATCTGGTAGCTAAGCACAGACAACAAAACATTAATTCACATTAGACAAAGTATACACTTTAAATTAGGCTACACAACTTAAGTGCACTTAATCTATAGTAGATTTTCTGAATTCACATAAATGCATCAATGACTCAAAAACCATTTAGTACAAGGTTGCAGTATGTTTTAGGCAGCATTATGTACTATTTTCCTGAATAACATTTTCTTCACTGTATTATTTCAATCAAAATCGAATATTATTTCCGTTCACACCATAGTAACATGTATAGATAGACAGAAACAACTGAATGTCTCTGAATATTAGTACACATGTAGAAAACTGATAATCATTACGTTCAGCTTCAAAACCGTAGTGCAAACGTGAAATCTCTCTCCCTCCCTCCTTCCTTCCCTGGACTGAAGTCTGTTGACGCAAACCGAGTGGCGCCGCCATTTTACCAGCTCGTGAATTTCACACAAAACCAATAACAAAACCCCAAAACCAATAAAGCGAATTCAGAAATCTCAAGTAAATAGATTCTTTATGAAATTACCTTGAGAAAATGATGTACATCCACTCAGACAAACGGCAACTGCTCTAACTATGTAACTTGTAAAATAGTTGCCACTTCCTTCACTCGGCTTGACACAAAAAGAACACATCTTACCTTTACCAAACGTGACACTGGCAATACCGTGTCAGATGTATCCCCTAAAATGGTATCACATGTTCTTTCGATATTAGAAAGTTTAAACCCATTACATACCTGTAGTAATAAATTGAAACGGACACAAATGTTATCTTCTTGACTGCACCGTTTTGGTGCTTTCTTTATTCTGAAGAATGGTGCGCGTCTGTCCGGAACTTCCTGTTCCCCCACTAACACCGTCCGTGCATTCCGGGATCCTTGGGATGGCCCTACTCCATTACATGAGAAGGTGTCGCTGTCTCCTCCGGGACACATCTCTTTTGCATAGAGTTGATCAAGCTGTTGATTGTGGCCTGTGGAATGTTGTCCCATCCCAGCTAGCACAGTGGATCTGGGCCGATTCAAGCTGAGAGTCAGACTCGGCCGACGTCTTGTGGCCCGAGTCTTGGCCTGAGTTAAGCAGTATTACTTATGGCTGGGATGCGGGTATTGAGCTCGGACCGATTCCGGTGTGAGTTTTCTGGACCAAATGTGTTACTTGGGGCTCGGGCCGGTTCCAGTGTGAGTTATCTGGACCAAATGTATTACTTGGGGCTCGGGCCGATTGGGGCTACTCTCTGGCAGATTATTACACGTGCTGCTTTATATAATTAATAACATGCATTATTTATTTATTTTTCCATATTTTCTCATTGTTCTTGTGATTTAAAAAAATACAGTTAACATTTCAATTCTTTAAGAGTCCTGTTTAAGTTGCATTTTAGTATTTTGATACTTTGTGCAAGGCAATTGATAAGCATTAAAAACTTTGTGGGTGGAGCCTCCCGAGCGGCACAGTGGGTCTAATTTTTTTAAACGTAACCTTTTATATAACTAGGCAAGTCCGTTAAGAACAAATTCGTATTTACAATGACATGGCAGAACAACAGATTTTCGTCTTGTCAGCTTGCGGATTCGATACAGCAACCTTTCGGTAACTGGCCCAACGCTTTAACCTATAGGCTACCTGACGCATCAAGCAGTGGGAACTGCGTTCCGGTGCCGGCCGCGTCCTCCGAGTAAGGGCAGGGTTTGGCTGGCTGGGAATCCTCTTCAATTGCGAAGTTGCTAAACTCAGCAAAAAACGAAACGTCCCTTTTTCAGGACCCTGTCTTTCAAAGATAATTCGTAAAAACCCAAATAACTTCACAGATCTTCATTTTAAGGGTTTAAACACTGTTTCCCATGCTTGTTCAATGAACCATAAGCAATTAATGAACATGCACCTGTGGAACGGTCGTTAAGACACTAACAGCTTACAGATGGTAGGCAATTAAGGTCACAGTTATAAAAACTTAGGACACAAAAGAGGCCTTTCTACTGAAAAACACCAAAAGAAAGATGCCCAGGGTCCCTGCTCATCTGCGTGAACATGCCTTAGCCATGCTGCAAGGAGGCATGAGGACTGCAGATGTGGCCAGGGCAATAAATTGCAATGTGCGTACTGTGAGACGCCTAAGACAGCGCTATAGGGAGACAGGACGGACAGCTGATCGTCCTCGCAGTGGCAGACCATGTGTAACAACACCTGCACAGGATCGGTACACCAGGAACGCACAATCCCTCCATCAGTGCTCAGACTGTCCGCAAAATGCTGAGAGAGGCTGGACTGAGGGCTTGTAAGGCAGGTCCTCACCAGACATCACCGGCAACAACTTCGCCTATGGGCACAAACCCACCGTTGCTGGACCAGACAGGACTGGCAAAAAGTGCTCTTCACTGACGAGTCGCAGTTTTGTCTCACCAGGGGTGATGGTCAGATTCGCATTTATCGTCAAAGGAATGAGCATTACACCGAGGCCTGTACTCCTGAGGGTCCGTCATGGTCTGGGGCGGTCTGTCACAGCATCATCGGACTGAGCTTGTTGTCATTGCAGGCCATCTCAACGCTGTGCGTTACAGGGAAGATATCCTCCTCCCTCATGTGGTACCCTTCCTGCAGGCTCATCCTGACATGACCCTCCAGCATGACAATGCCACCAGCCATACTGCTCATTCTGTGCGTGATTTCCTGCAAGACAGGAATGTCAGTGTTCTGCCATGGCCAGCGAAGAGCCCAGATCTCAATCCCATTGAGCACGTACGGGACCTGTTGGATCAGAGGGTGAGGGCTAGGGCCATTCCCCCAAAAAATGTCCAGGAATTTGCAGGTGCCTTGGTGGAAGAGTGGGGTAACATCTCACAGCAAGAACTGGCAAATCTGGTGCAATCCATGAGGAGGAGATGCACTGCAGTACTTAATGCAGCTGGTGGCCACACCAGACACTGACTGTTACTTTTGATTTTGACCCCCCCTTTGTTCAGGGACACATTATTCAATTTCTGTTAGTGACATGTCTGTGGAACTTGTTCAGTTTATGTCTCAGTTGTTGAATCTTGTTATGTTCATACAAATATTTACACATGTTAAGTTTTCTGAAAATAAAAGCAGTTGACAGTGAGAGGACGTTTCCTTTTTTGCTGAGTTTATATATTGGCGGGAACTGGAACAAACTGTGGTACACGTCGATCTAGACCACCCCAAACAGGCTCAATGGGTGACATGTTTGATGAGCATGCAGGCCATGGAAGAATTGGGATATTTTCAGCTTCCAGGAATTGTGTACAGATCCTTCAGAAATGGGCGGCAGATGAATAGTTGGGCAATGGGCCTCGGGATCTTGTCATGGTATCTCTGTGCATTCAAATTACCATCGATAAATAGCAATTGCGTTCGTTGTCTCCCATACCATAACCCAATGCTACCATGGAGTACTTTGTTGACAACATTGACATCAGCAAATGCTCCCCACACAACACCATAAACGTGGTCTGCAACTGAGAGGCTTGTTGGGCATACTGCCAAATTCTCTAAAACAACTTGGAGGTGGCTTATGGTAGAGAAATTAACATATAATTATCTGGCAACAGCCAATAGCATGCTCCCTCAAAACTTGAGACATCTGAGGCATTGGGTTGTGTGATAAACTAAACATTTGAGTGGAATTGTTGTATTTATATTTATTAGGGATCCCCATTAGCTGGTGCCAAGGAAGCACCTACTCAGCTACTCCTGTCCCCAGCACAAGGTGCACCTGTGTAATGATGATCATGCTATTTAATCAGCTTCTTGATATGCCACACCTGTCAGGTGGATGGATTATTTAGACAAAGGAGAAATGCTCACTAACAGGGATGTAAACAAATTTGTGCACATTTGAGAGAAATAATATTTTTGTATGTATGGAACATTTCTAGGATGAAACATGGGACCAACACTTTACATGTTGCGTTTATATTTTTGTTCAGTACATACAGTATACAAAAATAATATAAACTATCAATAACAAAATGTAAATTAAACTGAAATCAGCCTGCTTTTCTGTTCTAATCAGGTTCCTACACAGGCTCAGAAGGATCATTTTCTGGCAACAGTAGTCCTTGCAGTCCTTCTGCCGTGAAGTCTTGGAGGCCCAAAAACTTCTCAGCTGCAGATATAATTATGTCCAACTTCTTGTGCAGTACAATTAATAACTGTGGCTATAAATACTAAAATATCCACCTTCTTCACAGGGGCGGTTCTGGGGGGGGGGGACCAGTGCCCGTGACAACAATTTTGGACCCCCTTGTGGCCTCCCTAAATCAAATCAAATTTATTTATATAGCCCTTCTTACATCAGCTGATATCTCAAAGTGCTGTACAGAAACCCAGCCTAAAACCCCAAACAGCAAGCAATGCAGGTGTAGAAGCACGGTGGCTAGGAAAAACTCCCTAGAAAGGTCAAAACCTAGGAAGAAACCTAGAGAGGAACCAGGCTATGAGGGGTGGCCAGTCCTCTTCTGGCTGTGCCGGGTGGAGATTATAACAGAACATGGCCAAGATGTTCAAATGTTCATAAATGACCAGCATGGTCAAATAATAATAATCATAGTAGTTGTCGAGGGTGCAACAAGTCAGTAACACCAGAGTAAGTGTCAGTTGGCTTTTTCATAGCCGATCTTTGAGAGTATCTCTACCGCTCCTGCTGTCTCTAGAGAGTTGAAAACAGCAGGTCTGGGACAGGTAGCACGTCCGGTGAACAGGTCAGGGTTCCATAGCCGCAGGCAGAACAGTTGGAACTGGAGTAGCAGCACGGCCAGGTGAACTGGGGACAGCAAGGAGTCATCAAGCCAAGTAGTCATGAGGCATGGTCCTAGGGCTCAGGTCCTCCGAGAGAGAGAAAGAAAGAAAGAGAGAATAGAGAATTAGAGGCAGCATATTTAAATTTACACAGGACACCGGAAAAGACAAGAGAAATACTCCAGATGTGACAGACTGACCCTAGCCCCCCGACATAAATACTGGAGGCTGAGACAGGAGGGGTCAGGAGACACTAAATGTGGAGTATGAAATAATTTTTACATAACTAATTTTTGCTATCATTCTTTTTTTACATCCGTTATTAGACAGTGGCAACACGGAACACTAATGATTATGAACATGGTCTTTTGCCTGCTAATGCCTGCAATGCAGTGAAGAAATCGATATGACAAAAATAACGTCTAATGTAACTGGCCCCTCTAACAGTACAACTGGGCCCAGCTTAGCCCCCCAGTTGAAATGGTCTAGACCCGCCACTGCTTCTTCACAATAAGTGTATCCAGATCACTTGATTGACGTACAACATTTGCAACTGGTTGCGGTGCATCCACCACCATATCTTCTTCAGAACTGTGGCCTCTTGCCCCTATAACTCTCTTCACCACCTCCACATAGGAGATTTGCTGTACAGTCCTGATCCTTGACACCTCAACCTCTTTCACCCAAACAGGGCACTCTGGGAATTCGGTAATATGATCTCCACCACAGATGCAACATTTTACATTCACAAACTCTTCAATGCCCCCCAAAATAAAATGCTAATTAGCTGCTAATGTGGCTATCATAAAGAACTACAAGTGACATGATGGACCAGACTGCCGAATCGAGGCAAAGGTAAGGATCTCTGGGTTAACTATCTAATGTTAGCTAAACGTCGTAATGAATAAATACGCTACATTTATTTAAATGGACAATTCTGTGAACTGTCTTGTGCAAATTTTAAATTGACACAATACCTGTTAGCAAAAGGTGTCAGCTGATGTGCAGGAGCTTGTTCTTTTGCATGATGTCTACTTCGATGCTAATTAGCATTATATCATCTCATATATCATCTCAAACACAGCCCTTATTTTAAGTGTTTCTAAAATGAATGAAAAATGAATGGTGTAAAACGATGGGAACTATTTCCCTGTTTCACTGCTAGGTTTTATGGGTATTATTACACTTCCACTGTGGGGCTCTATATGGCTACCGGAGTAAGGGCGAGTGGGTGTGTCTAAAGGAAAGTATTAGGCGTCTGGAAAGGAGTGGGTGTGTCTAAAGCGCTATAGGTTAGATGGTTTTGATTGAGCTGTGTTTTTTCTCTTCTGTTTCTTACCATGCAACTACTGTACTTTTCATTATAATGCCATTGATTGGCTAGCTAAATGGGTGGTGGTACCCATACAACAGGATGTTTACATTGCAACATGGTGGACTCACAGCAAGGTGCTTGTTATCATGTAAGAAATATAGCTAGCTAATTCAGCCAAATGCTATTTCAACATGTTTTTGATGATCTCATTTATGTAAGGATTTGTCAGTGGATATCTGTAATGATAGACTCAGTAATTCCAGTCTGGCTATAAACCTTTTTCTGATGTGATGTCGTTCTTCGGATTTCATCAATCAATTATCTAAGGTTAGCTAATGTCCCCCATATAGCTAGTAATGTCACACATTGCATTCATCCTAGCTATTGTACTATCAACTGGCTTGCTGTATTAGGCAGCTCTAGAAGCGAGGGGAAACTTCATATATTTGTATTATCTATCAAGATTATAAAAAGGCCATTAGGTAACTAGCTAGGATGAAACTGCTGGGGAATAGCTATATAGCTAGCTAACTCCCAATATCAACTGAATTCATCAATGTATCTAAGGATATATTTTTTGAAAATAAACAATATATTAAGCACATAACACCCAGACAGTAGAACTTCAGAGACCTCCTGAGCATCAGGAAAATCTCCTTGTTCTTGAGGTTTATTCTGGGGAACACATGTTAGATAAAAATACAGCTAACTGATGGAAACACAATAGAAAAAAAGAAAGTCTATATACAGTGTGTGTAAATGGCATGAGGAGGTAAGGCAATAAATAGGTCATAGTAGCAAAGTAATTATAATTTAGCAGATTAACACTGGAGTGATAGATGAGCAGATGATGGTGTGTAAGTAGTGATACTGGTGTAGATTGGGTGGGTTATTTACAGATGGGCTATGTACAGCTGCAGCGATCGGTTAGCTGCTCAGATAGCTGATGTTTAAAGTTAGTGAGGGAGATATAAGTCTCCAGCTTCAGTGATTTTTGCAATTCGTTCCAGTCACTGGCAGCAGAGAACTGGAAGGAAAGGCGGCCAAAGGAGGTGTTGGCTTTGGGGATGACCAGTGAGATATACCTGCTGGAGTGCGTGCCATGGGTGAGTGTTGTTATCGTGACCAGTGAACTGAGATAAGGTGGAGCTTTACCAAGCATAGACTTATAGATGACCTGGAGCCAGTGGGTCTGGCGACGAATATGTAGCGAGGGCCAGCCGACTGGTGCCTACAGGTCACAGTGGTGGGTGGTATAAGGTGATTTGGTGACAAAACAGATGGCACTGTGATATACTGCATCCAATTTGCTGAGTAGAGTATTGGAAGCTATTTTGTAGATGACATCGCCGAAGATCGGTAGGATAGTCAGTTTTACTAGGGTAAGTTTGGCGGCGTGAGTGAAGGAGGCTTTGTTGCAAAACAGAAAGTCGATTCTAGATTTGATTTTGGATTGGAATGTTTGATATGAGTCTGGAAGGAGAGTTTACAGTCTAGCCAGACACCTAGGTATTTGTAGTTGTCCACGTATTCTAGGTCAGAACCGTCCAGAGTAGTGATGTTAGTCAGGCGGGCGGGTGCAGGCAGCGAACAGTTGAAAAGCATGCATTTGGTTTTACTAGCGTTTAAGAGCAGTTGGAGGCCACAGAAGGAGTGTTGTATGGCATTGAAGCTCATTTGGAGGTTAGTTAACACAGTGTCCAAAGAAGGGCCAGATGTATACAGAATGGTGTCGTCTGCGTAGAGGTGGATCAGGGAATCACCCGCAGCAAGAGCGGCATCATTGATATATACAGAGAAAAGAGGCGGCCCGAGAATTGAACCCTGTGGTACCCCCATAGAGACTGCCAGAGGTCCGGACAACAGGCCCTCCGATTTTACACACTATACACTGTCTGCGAAGTAGTTGGTGAACCAGGCGAGGCAGTCATTTGAGAAACCAAGGTTATTGAGTCTGCCGATAAGAATGCGGTGATTGACAGAGTCGAAGGCCTTGGCCAGGTCGATGAAGACCGCTGCACAGTACTGTCTTTTATCGATGGCGGTTATGATATCGTTTAGTACCTTGAGCGTGGCTGAGGTGCACCCGTGACCAGCTCGAAAACTGGATTGCACGGTGGAGAAGGTACGGTGGGATTCGAAATGTGTTAAATGTGTAGTGTAGCCTACACTGTGTATGACTATGAATTGGGCAGCTATAGGCTATTTGTTAATAGGATAATTATGTTCTGGCCCACAGACTAGCTACAAGTGTCACGCCCTGATTTGTTTCACCTGTCCTTGTGCTTGTCTCCACCCTCCTCCAGGTGTTGCCCATCTTGCCCACTTATCCCCAGGGTTTTTATACCTGTGTTTTGTGTCTGTCTGTGCCAGTTCGTCTTGTTAGTTCAAGCCTAACAGTGTTTTGTGTCTCAGCTCCTGCTTTTTCCAGTCTTTCTTTTCTCTCCCTCCTGGTTTTGACCCCTGCCTGTCCTGACTCTGAGTCCGCCTGCCTGACCACTCTGCCTGACCATTCTGCCTGCTGTCCTGTACCTTATACCGACGTCTGCCTGACCTGACCCTGGGCCTGCCTACCGTCCTGTACCTTGGCCCCACTACTCTGGATTATCGACCCCTGCCTGCCTTGACCTGTCGTTTGCCTGCCCTTGTTGTTACAATAAACATTGTTACTTCTGCACAGTCTGCACTTGGGTCTTACCTGAAACCTGATAACAAGTTAGGCAACAAATTGACTGAAGGCCAAACCTAGTTTCCAACCACTGTTGTATATTGTGTTAAAGTTGCGACAGTTCGTTTCTGGTATCAGAACAAAATAGTCAGCACGTAGTAACTTCTGATTTATTTGTACTTTAATTAATGCAAACACGTGTGTGGTAAATGGGTGGTTCGTATATATATGGTCTCGATGTTATACCTCGCAGGGCGAACAGAGAAGAGAGCGACACATCCTATTGTTCTCGCTTATATACTCTGACAGAGATAGTTCCCGCTCAAGGCTGGTCTGTCAGAGGGAGGAGGAGCGTGGTTTAAACTTGCTCCTCCTATCGTCGGCGTGCAGGCTGGTCCCAGCCTAGTGACGCACTTCCTGTCGCCGGGTGTCGTTCTTCCTGTCTTCAGCAGTTGATTTATCCGTAGTTTATATACTTAATATTGTAGCATAGCTTCCCCGGTATATTATAAAGGTTATGCATACAAATAGCCAGTTCAACCCTAACAATTGTCAATTCAATCTCCCCCTTCACCATCATCATCAAACAGATCATTCAAACATGTGGATATAGTGCTAAAGTTGAAGGACTCATTGTCTTTGTGAATTGAAATTATGTTCCCCACCAGTGACCTCAGAAGTGGAAACAACGATACAATGTAGTCTAACAACATCTCTCTCAAACAGCACAGATGTGAGATGTGTTTCACTGTAGAAGCACTGGTCCTCTTACATTTTAATTCCAGGTTACATATTACAATATTTAAGGGCATATCAGATGGTCTGCTCTGCCCATAACAGTCACACCAAGCATAGGGTTGGTTGGTAAAAGATTGAAATGAGTAAATAATGTACCTGTGAATAGCTCCCCAATACCATCTGATGTATATATTTAATGTATTACATGAATGGTGAACACAGCCCTTCCAACAATACATTTAAATCGTGTTTTACTGTGATTGAATACATTCAGCAGGGTGGAAACAATGTAATCCATTTCAAATGTGTCTCCCAGTGCATCTTTACTTCCAGGCTATTATGACACATCTGGCAGTTTCTTCTATGTTCCAAGTTTTGTGGTCACTACCATTCCACAACAATACCATGCTATGTATTTTTAATTGTACTACAATCGTACATTTTTGTAAGGGCTGTTCTTCACTTCAGAGTGCTGCTGCAGGCTCTCTGCGTCTCTTGACCATCTCGGGCAGGCCGGGTACAAAGTTCAAGGCGCGCTCTCCACTTCCCTCCAGTAGTTATTTAGCCTGATAATACGTCACTCCCGAAAGACACAAGCAAAAATGCTTGCATAACTGTAGCAGCCTAAACACAGACTCATTAGTGATCTGACATGCTGTATTGCATGGAAACTGTAGGCTATTAACAACAACAGCTACATAATCTAGTTTACTATGGCCCTGTCCGTCTGACCGGGGTAAACAAAGTGGTAATGTTGTGTATTGTATATACAGTATTTCACTTCAAACAGTTTATTTCATTTAATTATACACAGGAGAAAAAAAAGTGGTTGCGCACCGGGGCAGCAGGTAGCCTAGTGGTTAGAGCCTAGTGGTTAGAGCCTAGTGGTTAGAGCCTAGTGGTTAGAGCCTAGTGGTTAGAGCCTAGTGGTTAGAGCCTAGTGGTTAGAGCCTAGTGGTTAGAGCCTAGTGGTTAGAGCCTAGTGGTTAGAGCCTAGTGGTTAGAGCGTTGGACTAGTGACCGAAAGGTTGCAAAATCGAATCACGAGCTGACAAGGTAAAAATCTGTCATTCTGCCCCTGAACAAAGCAGTTAACCCACTGTTCCTAGGCCATCATTGAAAATAAGAATTTGTTCTTAACTGACTTGCCTAGTTAAATAATGGTAAAACATTTTTTTATCATGTACAAACATTTATTACATTCTTGTCATTTAGCAGATGCTCTAATCCAGAGCGATTTACAGGAATATTCAGGGTTAATTGCCTTGCTCAAGGGCACAATGACAGATTTTTCACCTAGTCAGCTTGGGATTCAAACCAGTGACCTTTCAGTTACTGGCCCAACACTCTTAACCGCTAGGCTACCTGCCACCAGATCAATTAACTTCAATAGTTATTCAAATACATTCATCATCAATAACTACAATAATACATCCAGTATTAAAATACAGTTCATTGTCTGTTTATCATTAAACAAAAGTTGTTTAGTAATATAAAATAATCCACCCAAACTAATGCTGAAAACTGATCATTACACCATCTTTATCTGATATACACTGAGTGAACAAAACACTAGGAGCAGCTTCCTAATATTCAGTTGCACCCCCCTTTGTCCTCAGAACAGCCTTAATTCATCAGGACATGGACTGTCCAAGGTGTTGAGAACGTTCCACAGGGATGCTGGCCCATGTTGACCTCAATGCTTCCCACAATTGTGTCAAGTCGGCTGGGAGTGGATCTCTACTCCGAATAGCTCGTTCCATCTCCTGCCACAGATGCACAATTGGATTGAGATCTGGTGACTCAGCAGGCCACTGCAGTAAGCTGATTTCACTGTCATGTTTTTGGAACCATTCCTGGACAAGCCTTGTGGCATAATCCTGCTGAAAAAAATCTATTTGCAGATGGATACGCTGCCATGAAGGGATGCACCTGATTGGCAATGTTTAGATATCCTGTGGTATTCAAACGCTGCTCCACTTCTATCAAGGGGTCCAATATGTGCCATGAAACACACTCCACACAATCACCACCAGCCTGCAATGTTGACACACAGCAGGGATACATGTACTCGTGGTTTCCTACATTCCCTAGTCCTCCCATCAGCATGACACAGCAGGAACCAGGATTCATCAGACCAGTCCATGTTTTTAAAATTTTCCAGTGTCCAGTGTTTTCATTCCATAGCCATATCTTGTTTTCTGCTGGAAGCTAATGAGGATCCATAATAAATACACAAAAACTACATAATTAAGGATTATAGCTTTCACCTGGATTCACCTGGTCAGTCTATGTCATGGAAAGAGCAGGTGTCCTTAATGTTTTGTACACTCAGTGTATGTTGTGTCAACCATCTCATGGAAGCAGTACCACCCAGTCAACCACTCCATTGTGAGACGCCTCACAGAGGATATTCAACCCTAAGGGCAAATCCAAGGTCATCTCAATATCTTTACAGTAGAAGCTAACAAAACACACCAAAACTGACAAGGTGCACACTGATCAGTAAAGTAAAGAGAGGCTAACATTCTATAACACTCCCTTTCCTCTGCACAGTTCTCTCACAGTGAGAAACAATAGGATTTCAATAGTGTTCTACACTTTCTTCACTTGATCCAGTTCACAGTTATCACTTATTTTACGAGACTTAAGTGATGGAGTGACTTTAATCTCAGCTGGTCTTTGAGAACTGATGAGGCTCTTCTGATTTTATGTATATTTTATGTCTTTTTTGTGTCTTTTTAACTGGCCCATTCGAGAGAAACTCTTTCCAAAGTCTGAGCAGGTGTAAGGCTTCTCTCCTGTATGCATACGATTATGTTTTTAGGTGGCCCAGTCGAGAGAAACTTTTCCCAGTCATGAACGTATGCATACACAGTCAGAGCAGGAGTAAGGCTTCTCTCCTGTGTGTGTTCTCTGATGACCTATTAACCCTGAGTATGTTGTGAAGCATTTTACACAATCAGAGCAGGAGTAAGGCTTCTCTCCTGTGTGTGTTCTCTGATGACCTTTTAGCTCAGTTGATGTTGTGAAGCATTTTACACAGTCAGAGCAAAAGTAAGGCTTCTCTCCTGTATGTATACGTTCATGTGTTTTTAAGTTGCACATTCGAGAGAAACCCTTTCCACAGTCGGAGCAGGAGTAAGGCTTCTCTCCTGTATGTATACGTTCATGTGTGTTTAGGTGGCCCAGTCGAGAGAAACTCGCCCCACAGTCAGAGCATAAGTAAGGCTTCTCTCCTGTGTGTGTTCTCTGATGAATTTTTAGCTTCGTTGATGATGTGAAGCTTTTTATACAATTAGAGCAGGAGTAAGGCTTCTCTCCTGTGTGTGTTCTCCGATGACCTTCAAGCCCAGAGCATGTTGTGAAGCATTTTACACAATCAGAGCAGGAGTAAGGCTTCTCTCCTGTGTGTGTTCTCTGATGAACTTTTAGCTCAGTTGATGTTGTGAAGCATTTTAAACAGTCAGAGCAGAAGTAAGGCTTCTCTCCTGTATGTATACGTTCATGTGTTTTTAGGTGGCCCAGTCGAGAGAAACTCTTTCCACAGTCAGAGCAGGAGTAAGGCTTTACTCCTGTATGCATACGTTCATGTGTTTTTAAATTGCCCAGTCGAGAGAAACTCTTTCCACAGTCCGGGCAGGAGTAAGGCTTCTCTCCTGTATGTATACGTTTATGTGTTTTTAGGTGGCCCAGTCGAGAGAAACTAGCCCCACAGTCAGAGCATAAGTAAGGCTTCTCTCCTGTGTGTGTTCTCTGATGAATTTTTAGATTAGTTGATGATGTGAAGCATTTTACACAATTAGAGCAGGAGTAAGTCTTCTCTCCTGTGTGTATCCGTTCATGCACTCTCTGATGAACTGTCAGAACCTTTAATGTTGTGAAATTCTTCCCACAGTCCGTACAGGAATACAGATTCTCTCCTGTGTGTATTTTTAGGTGTATTTTTAACTTTGATAGAATTGAGAAACTCTCCTTACAACGTGGGCAGTGGTGAGATCTCTTAGGTCTGTGATCTTCCTGCTGTTGCGCTCTGGATGTTGAGGATGTCTCAACATAATCTCCTGTGTGAACAACATCAGAAGAACCAGTCAGTTGGTATTGGTAAAAATAAACCTGTAATGTCAGATCAAAAAGACTGGTTCTAATTAAATAAAGGTTTCATGGTAAAAACGAAAAAATATATAATTGCACAAGGGGTTCAGACTTTCAAGCAGCACAGTATATACACTGCTCAAAAAAATAACAGGAACACTAAATAACACATCCTAGATCTGAATGAATGAAATAATCTTATTAAATACTTTTTTATTTACATAGTTGAATGTGCTGACAACAAAATCACACAAAAATAATCAATGGAAATCCAATTTATCAACCCATGGAGGTCTGGATTTGGAGTCACACTCAAAATTAAAGTGGAAAACCACACTACAGGCTGATCCAACTTTGATGTAATGTCCTTAAAACAAGTCAAAATGAGGCTCAGTAGTGTGTGTGTCCTCCACGTGCCTGTATGACCTCCCTACAACGCCTGGGCATGCTCCTGATGAGGTGGCGGATGGTCTCCTGAGGGATCTCCTCCCAGACCTGGACTAAAGCATCCGCCAACTCCTGGACAGTCTGTGGTGCAACGTGGCGTTGGTGGATGGAGCGAGACATGATGTCCCAGATGTGCTCAATTGGATTCAGGTCTGGGGAACGGGCGGGCCAGTCCATAGCATCAATGCCTTCCTCTTGCAGGAACTGCTGACACACTCCAGCCACATGAGGTCTAGCATTGTCTTGCATTAGGAGGAACCCAGGGCCAACCGCACCAGCATATGGTCTCACAAGGGGTCTGAGGATCTCATCTCGGTACCTAATGGCAGTCAGGCTACCTCTGGCGAGCACATGGAGGGCTGTACGGCCCCCCAAAGAAATGCTACCCCACACCATGACTGACACACTGCCAAACCGGTCATGCTGGAGGATGTTGCAGGCAGCAGAACGTTCTCCACGGCGTCTCCAGACTCTGTCATATGTGCTCAGTGTGAACCTGCTTTCATCTGTGAAGAGCACAGGGCGCCAGTGGCGAATTTGCCAATCTTGGTGTTCTCTGGCAAATGCCAAACGTCCTGCACGGTGTTGGGCTGTAAGCACAACCCCCACCTGTGGACGTCGGGCCCTCATACCACCCTCATGGAGTCTGTTTCTGACCGTTTGAACAGACACATGCACATTTGTGGCCTGCTGGAGGTCATTTTGCAGGGCTCTGGCAGTGCCTCTCCTGCTCCTCCTTGCACAAAGGCGGAGGTAGCGGTCCTGCTGCTGGGTTGTTGCCCTCCTACGGCCTCCTCCACATCTCCTGATGTACTGGCCTGTCTCCTGGTAGCGCCTCCATGCTCTGGACACTACGCTGACAGACACAGCAAACCTTCCTGCCACAGCTCGCATTGATGAGCCATCCTGGATGAGCTGCACTACCTGAGCCACTTGTGTGGGTTGTAGACTCCGTCTCATGCTACCACTAGAGTGAAAGCACCGCCAGCATTCAAAAGTGACCAAAACATCAGCCAGGAAGCATAGGAACTGAGAAGTGGTCTGTGGTCCCCACCTGCAGAACCACTCCTTTATTGGGGGTGTCTTGCTAATTGCCTATAATTTCCACCTGTTGTCTATTCCATTTGCACAACAGCATGTGAAATGTATTGTCAATCAGTGTTGCTTCCTAAGTGGACAGTTTGATTTCACAGAAGTGTGATTGACTTGGAGTTACATTGTGTTGTTTAAGTGTTCCCTTCATTTTTTTGAGCAGTGTATTTGCCACTGATCGACTTAAAAAAGCTTGGTCGACCAACATCTATCCACCAAACAATCGATCAGTTGACTAAATGAGGTCAGCAATTTAGGCCAAAAGGGCATAAGAGGTGAATATTATGAGTCATATCATCCTCCGCTCACTATCACAAGGGTTAGTAACTACACAGACTCATTTCATAGAACTTCAAAACACTGGCAGTTTGTCTACTTCACTTCTTTAGTCTACACTCTGATCACTCCAGATAGCCCAGTTGTTCAGGGACGTGTGATGTCAGAATTACAGAATTCAACCTATCAATAGACTGGGTCATAACTTACGGAGGTCTAATTTATGAAGATAACTTATAGATAGAACCTGCTCTTACCATGATTAACAGATTTCCCAATCGTCTCCTCCTCTTCTTCATCTTTAATGTTGACATTCAGCTCCAGTGTTTGACTGCAGTCTTCCAGCTTCACTGATGTCATCTCTGGATCCTGCAGTGCAAACTGGGCTCCACTGTCACAATCAGGACCCAGTGACTGTAGGTTTGGACTCAGTGTGGAAGGAGAGAGGCAGGCTGGGTTTGTCCTCACTGTTGATGTTACCGACCTCAGACTTAATCTGAGTCGGCCTGTAGTAATAAAGAGAAACGGACACAAAAGTTAGTCTTGAAAGTCCTGGCAATTTCTTTATTCTAAAACTATACTAGATCAGGTAGCTAAGCATTGATAACAAACCATTCAATTAATTTCAAATTAGACAAGGCTCACACTATAAATTAGTCTACACAATGTAAATGCACTAAACCTATAGTAGATTTTCTAAATGCACACACAGAGCACTGGGAAAATATTCAGACCCCATGACTTTTCCACGTTTTGTTAAGTTACAGCCTTATTATAAAATGGATTAAATAGTTTTTTCCTTCAATCTACAGACAATACCCCATAATGACAAAGCAAAAACATGTTTTTAGATTTTTTCCCCCAAACGTATTAAAAATTACAAATTGAAATATTACATTTACATAAGTATTCAGACCATTTACTCAGTACTTTTTTGAAGCACCTTCGGCAGCGATTACAGCCTCGAGTCTTCTAGGGTATGACGCTACAAGCTTGGCACACCTGTATTTGGGGAGTTTCTCCCATTCTTCTCTGCCTTTCCTCTCATGCTCTGCCAGGTTGGATGGTGAGCATCGCTGAACAATCTAGAAAAAAGAAACGCACACCTATAAAGGCGAGGTGCTGGCTAGCGGAGTAGAACACTAGAAAATAAAGGAAAGCCTCACACTCTAAGAGCTCAGATGCAAAAATGTAATAACCAACGTTTCGACAGCGAAGCTGTCTTCATCAGGGTATCATCACAAACACTGCGAGATGAGTCATTTATATAGTGTCAAGAGACACACAGGTGTTTGTAATCATGGCCAAGTATGGCCTAATATCATTGGTTAACTCAAATATTTAAAAAAATGGTATACAAAGAACATACAAAAAGACAAACAAATGGATAACATACGTTCATAGCATTTGTAGTCTAAAATGTATCTAACAAACAATTTCAAAGGCAAAGTCACAATAATCACAAGAATGGCTTCAGATCAAAGTCTATGTTGATACCGAAGGGAGCGAGGGTCTTTAAATTAAAGATCCAGGCAGCCTCTCGTTTTAACAATAAATTATCAAGGTCACCCCCTCTCCTCGGGAGGGTGACATGTTCGATGCCAATATAACGCAGAGACGAAATCGAATGGTTTGCTTCCAAAAAGTGGGCCGCAACTGGGTAAGTCAAGTTTTTGCACCTAATGGTGCTGCGATGCTCTGAGATACGTACTTTTAATTTAGCTTTGTTTTACCCACATCGTTTTTACCACAGGGACAAGTTATAAGATAAATAACTGCCTTAGTGGAACACGTAATAACACCTTTAATTGGGATACTTAGCAAAGGGTCTGAATACTTATGGAAATAAAGCATTTGTTTTTGCAAACAAATCTAAAAATCTGTTTTCACTTTGTCATTGTGGGTTATTGTGTGTAGATTGATGAACATTTTTAT
Organism: Salmo trutta; assembly: GCF_901001165.1. Taxonomy (NCBI): domain Eukaryota; kingdom Metazoa; phylum Chordata; class Actinopteri; order Salmoniformes; family Salmonidae; genus Salmo; species Salmo trutta. Next base: position 10,353,624 of record NC_042995.1, on the reverse strand, counting down.
TTAATCAATTTTAGAATAAGGCTAACGTAACAACATGTGGAAAAGGGGAAGGGGGGTCTGAATACTTTCCGAATGCACTGTAAGGAATTGGCAACTCGTTCTCATTCTGAGAAATAAGGTTGGCCACTTGATTTTAACATCTGAACAAAGTGGACAGGCTAACAAGCTTTTCAAACAGTTGGTGACAGAAAGAAGGGTGTGTTCATAACAATTCAACTGTTCAACCTTGTTAGCAAATAGATCCAAGTTGACTAAACTTGAAATATAAAGATTAGCTGGCTAGTCACTAGCATGTGGGCTTGAGAGATTTTTGAGACCTGTGTTAATTTTCTATAATGCCTACAATAAGTTAGTCACTACTAGTTACATTTGTAACAAAAAAGGGTATTTTAATAGACTTGAAAGCCAGATCAGTGATTATTGCGACAACAACAAAAAAGCAGGTTAAACTATTTTGATCAAATAACAAATTATTAGTGGGCGTTATGGTTGTGGAAGGCTTATATTTAGCCTCGGTATAACTTCACAAGCACTGAATTCATTAGATTATTGCTGACTGTTAGAAAGGCAGTGTTTGACCTTTACTTGTACAACTTACTTAGAGAAAAACTAAATCGAAATATATATCGTGAATTGCCATTAAGTTTGAAAAACTGAAGATACAGCTGTATGATTTTTAGTCCATATCGCCCAGCCCTAACGGAGTACATTAGAGTAGAGTACAGTACGTTATACTGTACTATAGTCCTGTACTGAACTAACCCTTAAGTACTCTACAGTGCTTTCCAATCTTGTGAAACAGTAGCTATGTTTCCAAGAAGTTACCCAGTGATTGTTTTGTTGACATTTAGAAAAGGTTTGAATAGAAAATAGATCAGCCAATTGCCCGCTAGGTTGTTTCCATTTAACTATCTTGTGTTGATAAAAACAGCTGGGCGTAATGACGCACCTCGTACTGTCAAAATGATTTGGCAATCATCATTTATTTCATAAATACTGTTTTCATCCTCATTTGTCAGACTAAAGAAACTTTGACAAAAGAAAGATCCACCCGTCAAACAGATATAAATGTTCTCGAGCATTAAAATATTTCTCCTATATCTGGCGTTTCCATTACACATGTCGCAAATACTGTTTTTGCCACATAGCTTTTGTTGAATTCACCCGAGTCAATGGAAACCTGCCTAATGATGTCTGAGTGAGTGGTTCATACTTGGTCAGGTCTAATGTTTGGGTCAAGTAAATAAAAAATAAAAAAAGACATCCAAAAGACGTCGACGTCAGTCCCTGCTTACTGGGGTGTATCCTACAGTGTCGGCCTATAACTTTATTTTATGAATGTCCATCCATGTGGTAGGCCTAGCGTTTGTAAAACAGCCAGTTGCATTGGCTTTATTAGTCCTGGTTCCTGTGACTAATCATTTTGTCTATTTGAGCTCTGAATAGGCCCATCAGCTACCCAACTTTATCAGGTGTAACCCTGCAATAGACTGACTGGGAAGGTGATTTTTCAGTCAAAGTACTGCAGTAAGAGCTAAGACGCTAATATTTGTGTAAACTCTTGGTAATTGTTTTCTGTGGGTGTCACCCGTTTCATTGGTTCACAATCCAACTAGATTCATAAATGCATATATGAATGCCCCCAATGCAATTTTGCGGTCTAAAACCACCAGTGTGATTTCAACAGTTTTTTTTCTGGTTATTTTTAAACTTTTTAATACATTTCCTTAACTATGCAAGTCAGTTAAGAACAACCTCTTATGGCTAGGGGGCAGTATTTTCACGGCTGGATAAAAAACGTACCCGATTTAATCTGATTATTAGTCCTGCCCAGAAACTAGAATATGCATATAATTATTAGCTTTGGAGAGAAAACACTCCACAGTTTCTGAAACTGTTTGAATGGTGTCTGTGAGTATAACAGAACTCCTATGGCAGGCAAAAACCTGAGATGCTTCTGTTCAGGAAGTACCCTGTTTGAACATTTCTTGCCCTTCTTGATTCTCTCTATCTATTACAAGGGATCTCTGCTGTTACGTGACACTTCGCACGTCTCCAATGAAGTCTCAGAGCCCGGGAAAAACAGGAATGACGTAATTCAAAGCCCTGGCTGAAGCACACGAGAGCAAAAGCTGAGTGGTCACTCAATGGACTAAGCCTTACGCTCGCGACCCGCCCCCGGCTTTCGGTTTTTCCCTCAGTATACAGACAGGCAGATTCCCGGTCGGAATATTATCGCTTCTCTACGAGATAAATTGCATAAAAATTGGTTTTAAACAGCGGTTGACATGCTTCGAAGTAGGTAATGGAATATTTAGAATTTTTTTGTCAAATTCTGCGTCATGCTCGTGGCCGAGATTTAGCGTTGGGATAGTGTCTAGAACGGAACATAACGATGGATTATTTGGGACCAAACCTACATTTGTTATTGAAGTAGAAGTCCTGGCAGTGTATTCTGACGAAGAACAAGCAAGGTAAGAACATTTTTCTTATAGGAAATGTGATTTTGGTGAAGGCTAAACTGGTTGGGCTATGTACTTAGATTATTGCAAAATGTGCTTCATCCGAAAAGCTATTTTAAAATCGGACATATCGAGTGCATAGAGGAGTTCTGTATCTATAATTCTTAAAATAATTGTTATGCTTTTTGTGAACGTTTATCGTGAGTAATTTAGTAAAATCACCGGAAGTGTTCGGTGGGAATGCTAGTTCTGAACGTCACATGCTAATGTAAAAAGCTGGTTTTTGATATAAATATGAACTTGATTGAACAGACATGCATGTATTGTATAACAATGTCCTAGGTGTGTCATCTGATGAAGATCATAAAAGGTTAGTGCTGCATTTAGCTATGGTTTGGGTTTATGTGACATGATATGCTAGCTTGAAAAATGGGTGTCTGATTATTTCTGGCTGGGTACTCTGCTGACAATCTAATGTTTTGCTTTCGCTGTAAAGCCTTTTTGAAATCGGACAGTGTGGTTAGATAAAGGAGAGTCTTGTCTTTAAATAGCTGTAAAATAGTCATATGTTTGAAAAATGGGAAGTTTTCGGATTTTAGAGGAGTTTGTATTTCGCGCCCCGCCCATCATTGGATATTGGAGCAGACGTTCCGCTAGCGGAACGTGTAGATGTGTTAATTAAGAACAAATTCTTATTTACAATGACGGCCTAGACCGGCCAAACCTGGACCAATTGTGCGCCGCCCTATGGGACTAATTCATGATTGTAATTTATTTTAAATTAACAACATTCAAACCATGTTTAGCGTTACCTAGTCCAAAAATGGCATGATTACATTATTTTCTATCAGTTTGCGTCACTTTCAACGAGGGACATTTATTTTGAGGGCGAACCGCCAATTCCATCATTGTGGCTAATCGTTATTGTAGCCATCTTCACATAGGTAGGGACAAGCGAGTACCAGGGCTGAGTTCAGCAGGACGGAGACGTTGGCCACATTCAGATATAAATGTATTATGTAGAACAAACATGACTCTGATCCAAAGGAATCAGGTCAGTTTTTTTCAGAAGATTTCTATCTGCAACTTTCCAAAACGTTTTTGTTCTGAACATCCCCAGGCAAAACCCACTGAGCTATATACGAAACTGGAAAGCCTCACACAAGAACGTGTGGTGGACTCCGCATCGTGCGCTTGTAAACTATTGTTTTGCACGTTCTTCACTCACTCAGTTTGGCACAAAACCTTTTCCAAACATGATAATACCTTGACGGGTGTGTTATCTAACATGTGCTGTTCTTTCGATATTAGACAGTTTAAACGTGCTATTACATACCTGTAGTAATAAAGAGAAACGGACGGCACAGTTTAGGCGTTTTCTTTATTGTAAAGATTGGTGTGCGTCTACCGGAACATCCTGTTCCCCACTACCACAGTACTCCAAATAGCGACATCTATTGGATTGATGGACTTACTACTGCTAAAGCATGTAGAATATAAAAGTGAGATTGATTAGCTACACAAATAAAACTTGGTTTAAAAAACGAAAGCGGTGTCTGTTTTAGTATCTAAGTTTTCAATCCACTACATATTCATTGTAGATGATCTCTGTGGAAGGCCAAGAAGATCATCAAGAACTTCAGCAAGAACCTCAGCTACTCGAGTCACCGCCTGTTCACCCTGCTACCATCTATCAGGCGGAGACAGTACAGGTGCATCAAAGCTGGGACAGAGAGAATGAAACCGCTTCTATCTCCAGGCCACAAGACTGTTAAACAGTCATCCTTGATTTGATTTAGAGAATATTGGTGGCTAGCAAATTGGCTTGTCCCAGTGTGTAGAGGTGTTGTGACATGTATTGAGTAGATAAATACAGATATACAGTACCAGTCAAAAGTTTGGACACACCTACTCATTCCAGGGTTTTTATTTATTTCTTACTATTTTCTACATTGTAGAATAATAGTGAAGACATCAAAACTATGAAATAGCACATATGGAATCATGTAGTAACCAAAAAAGTGTTAAACAAATCAAAATATATTTTATATTTGAGATTCTTCAAAGTATCCACCCTTTGCCTTGATAACAGCTTTGCACATGTTTGGCATTCTTTTAACCAGCTTCACCTGGAATGCTTTTCCAACAGTCTTGAAGGAGTTCCCACATACGCTGAGCACTTGTTGGCTGCTTTACCTTCACTCTGCGGTCCAACTCAGCACAAACCATCTCAGTAATGTGTTGAGGTCAGTGATTGTGGAGGCCAGGTCATCTGATGCAGCACTCCATCACTGCATCCATCACAAAGCATTATATTTACCCCCAAAACTACAATGATTCAGTACATCAATAAAGTTACAGTTCTCTAATAGGTCTCACAGCTGATTATGCTGACAGAACATGTTAGAGAATAGGTCAGATTTAGCTTTGTGATGCTCCTTTCAACATCCTGTCTTGTTCAGCTTCAGAAAACAGTATATATGTCACTTGAAACAGTTTTTTGGTAATTCATTATACAGAAGAGGAGAGTTTGATCAGTATGAATTCATGTACAAACTTTAATTTTCATTGGCAGATAAATCAAGCAGGTTTCAATTAAGTTATCCAAACATATTCATAATTAAAATAATAAATCTAGTTTTAAAATACAATTTAATAAACAAAAAGTATCCACCCAAACTAATGGTGAAAACTGATCCTCACACCATCTCCATCTGATACATGTTGTGTCTACTAACTCATTCCCACAGAAAACTGCAGAGGGAAGCAGTACCTCCCAGTCAACCAGCCTCACAGAGGATATTCAACCCTAAAGGCAAATCTAAGGTGCTCTAAATAGCTCTACAGTAGAAGCTAACAAAACACACCAACACTAACAAGGTGCATACTGATCAGTAAAGTAGAGGCCAACATTCTATAACACTCCCTTTCCTCTGCACAGTTCTCTCACAGTGAGAAATGATAGGATTACAATAGGGTGTTACAACTTCTTGATAATTAAGTGATGGAATGATTTTAAATCTTCACTAGTCAGAGAACTGATGAGGATTCTCACATTTATGTATATGTTGGTGTCTTTTTAAGTGACCATGTTGAGAGAAACTCTTCCAACGGTCAGAGCAGGAGTGAAGCTTCTCTCCTGTGTGTATACGTTGGAGTGTTCCTAAGTTGCTCTGCTGAGAGAAAATATTCCCACAGTCAGAACAGGAGTAGGGATTCTCTTCATTGTTGAATTATGAACTGTCAGATCCCTTGATATTTTGCAGCTCTTCCCACAGTAAGAGCAGGGATACAGATTCTCTCCTGTGTGCATTTTTAGCTTTGATAGAGGACGTTACGAGCCTTGTCCGGAAGCCACTCCTGCGTTGTCCTGTTGGAAGGTGAAACTTCACCCCAGTCTGAAGTCCTGAGCGCACTCTGGAGCAGGTTTTCATCAAGAATCTCTCTGACATCTACTGTCAACTGTGGGACCTTATATAGACAGGTGTGTGCCTTTCCAAATCATGTCCAATCAATTGAATTTACCACAGGTGGACTCCAATCAAGTTGTAGAAACATCTCAAGGATAATCAATGGAAACAGGATGCACCAGAGCTCAATTTCAAGTCTGATAGCAAAGGGTCTGAATACTTATGTGAAAAACTATTTCTGTTTAAATTTGGTTTTTTTTGCTAACATTTCTAAAAACCTGTTTTCATTGGTATTATTGGGTATTGTGTGTAGATTGCTGATGAAAACGTTTTGTTTAATACATTTTAGAATAAGGCTATAAAATAACAAAATATGGAAAAAGTCAAAGGGGTCTAAATACTTTCCAAAGCACTGTAGTTAATTTAGAAAAACGGGATTGTCTTTTTGTCCTCCTTTTTAATGTTACAAATAACAATGGAAATCAACAACTCTGTCTTTGTTGGCATATGTTTCTTTCTAGTTGGCATTTTCTCATCCTGGAGTCTGAGACCTTGTGGAAATCATTGGTAGAGAAGAATGTATGACAATTTAGACACTACGTTACCCTATAATAGTTATCATCATGCTTTCCATCATGCTTTCCATAGGTCGCTAGGCCTTGCTAACTGTAGTTATTTTGTTTTCCAGCTAGCTATAAAAGTGCACGCTAACACGAAAGATTTGTATAACTTACCCAAGATTGACCACACCCTGTTGTTTCCAATTGGGGACTTTTATTATGAAGGCGAGCCGTAAAATTCCACTGATGAGGATAATCGTTATTGTGGCTAGCGTCACACAAAGGTGAGCCCAGCTAGCTAGCGAGTAGCGCCCATATCATAGCTATTTGTCAGCTTTAGGTTAGGTAACGACCTAACTAATCCAAACAAAACTCAACATACTACATGGAAAGTATATTCTGTACAATGTGATATGGTAACTAGTTAGCAGGCCTAACAATAACGCTAGCTAAGGTTTGCAACCTAGCTAGGTACGTTTGCTAGCTACAGTTATGGCACTGCAGTTAGCTAGCAGACCAAAATTCTAGCTAACTTCCTATGCTAAATCGCCCAACAGAATCCATGTATCCCGAAAAGAAAACTAAACAAATTCAATGGAAAAGGTACCTCTCTCTCTCCGGTCTTGACGAGTTTGTCTTGTCTATAACGTTTTTTCTTTCGCGACAATCTACTAGACTATATACTTGACATTTATAGAACAAATCATACATAGTTTGTTTCTGTGACAAACGGTGAATTTGTTGTTTTATACAGTTTTATGACATTTGACAGATTGTATTTCTATCAAGTAAAAACTGGAAATTCTACTCAAAACAAAGGTTGTAAAAGTATGCTAGACATTTTTAGAATAAACCATATCTATTTTTGTGACCATTAATTAGTTATTGATTTTTCAATTTTAAATGGCGTTTGACGAATGAATGAATATAAAACCAACTTTACCTCGGTCTGCCTACTCATGTGATTAAATTTTTTTATTTATTATTTAACAAGGCAAGTCAGTTAAAAACAAATTCTTACTGACAATGATGGCCTACCAGGGAACAGTGTGTTAACGGCATTGTTCAAGGGCAGAGAGATATATTTTTACCTCGTCATTTCGGGGATTCGATCCAGCAACATTTCGGTTACTTGCCCCAACGCTCTAGGCTACCTGTGATGCTGGAATTTGTATGAGCTATTGTGAATAAGCCACTGCAGTTATGAAATTGATAAAATAATGGCCATGTTTCAAGTGTGTGCCGACGGAATCTTTTAGGTATTTATTAGGATCCCCATTAGCCGCTGCAAAAGTATCCGAATTGTCCTCTTCTCTCATTGACTTCTCAAACCCCGGCTTGGTCTGCTTCACA